>NW_028257391.1:0-636717 GCF_982258835.1 Parasteatoda tepidariorum | reverse complement strand
TTATAGGTCAATTAGGGGGTACACAGAGTGACCTTAAAGTTTACTATATATGCCTATGCGAAATAGAGTGTTCTGAGATGCTTAAAATGAAGAAATAAGCGTTCTAAAATGCTTTAAAAATTCAAAGACATCTTTCAATGGTTAACTAGCGCAAGGCGCAATATCAGACCTTAATATTGACCCATAATATTTAAATTGGACCAGGTATTATATTACAGGGTAATAGTGTACCCTACCACAGGAAATAATTATAGGTCAATTAGGGGGTACACTATGTATATTTTAAATAGAGCATTAAAACAAGGAAATACGAAGACACTTTTCTATGTTAACTAACGGCCCGGTATCGGACCTTAATATTGACCTATAATTTTTAAATTGGACCACGTATTATATTACAGGGTAATAGTGTACCCTACCACAGGAAATAATTATAGGTCAATTAGGGGGTACACAGAGTGACCCTAAAGTTTACTATATATGCCTATGCGAAATAGAGTGTTCTGAGATGCTTAAAATGAAGAAATAAGCGTTCTAAAATGCTTTAAAAATTCAAAAACATCTTTCAATGGTTAACTAACGCAAGGCGCAATATCAGACCTTAATATTGACCCATAATATTTAAATTGGACCAGGTATTATATTACAGGGTAATAGTGTACCCTACCACAGGAAATAATTATAGGTTAATTAGGGGGTACACTATGTATATTTTAAATAGTGCATTAAAACAAGGAAATACGAAGACACTTTTCTATGTTTACTAACGGCACGGTATCGGACCTTAATATTGACCTATAATTTTTAAACTGGACCACGTATTATATTACAGGGTTATAGTGTACCCTACCACAGGAAATAATTATAGGTCAATTAGGGGGTACACAGAGTGACCCTAAAGTTTACTATGTATGCCTATGCGAAATAAAGTGTTCTGAGAAGCTTAAAATGAGGAAATAAGCGTTCTAAAATGCTTTAAAAATTCAAAGACATTTTTCTATGTTAACTAACGCAAGGCGCGATATCAGACCTTAATATGGAACCATATTATTTCAATTGGACCAGGTATTATATTACAGGGTAATAGTGTACCCTACAACAGGAAATAATTATAGGTCAATTAGGGGGTACACTATGTATGTTTTAAATAGTGCATTAAAACAAGAAAATACGAAGACACTTTTCTATGTTAACTAACGGCACGGTATCGGACCTTAATATTGACCTATAATTTTTAAATTGGACCACGTATTATATTACAGGGTTATAGTGTACCCTACCACAGGAAATAATTATAGGTCAATTAGGGGGTACACAGAGTGACCCTAAAGTTTACTATGTATGCCTATGCGAAATAAAGTGTTCTGAGAAGCTTAAAATGAGGAAATAAGCGTTCTAAAATGCTTTAAAAATTCAAAGACATTTTTCTATGTTAACTAACGGCACGGTATCGGACCTTAATATTGACCTATAATTTTTAAATTGGACCACGTATTATATTACAGGGTAATAGTGTACCCTTCCACAGGAAATAATTATAGGTCATTTAGGGGGTACACAGCGTGACCCTAAATTTTACTATGTATGCCTATGCGAAATAGAGTGTTCTGAGATGCTTAAAATGAAGAAATAAGCGTTCAAAAATGCTTTAAAAATTCAAAGACATCTTTCAATGGTTAACTAACGCAAGGCGCAATATCAGACCTTAATATTGACCCATAATATTTAAATTGGACCAGGTATTATATTACAGGGTAATAGTGTACCCTACCACAGGAAATAATTATAGGTCAATTAGGGGGTACACTATGTATATTTTAAATAGTGCATTAAAACAAGGAAATACGAAGACACTTTTCTATGTTAACTAACGGCACGGTATCGGACCTTAATATTGACCTATAATTTTTAAATTGGACCACGTATTATATTACAGGGTTATAGTGTACCCTACCACAGGAAATAATTATAGGTCAATTAGGGGGTACGCAGAGTGACCCTAAAGTTTACTATGTATGCCTATGCGAAATGAAGTGTTCTGAGAAGCTTAAAATGAGGAAATAAGCGTTCTAAAATGCTTTAAAAATTCAAAGACATTTTTCTATGCTAACTAACGGCACGGTATCGGACCTTAATATTGACCTATAATTTTTAAATTGGACCACCTATTATATTACAGGGTAATAGTGTACCCTACCACAGGAAATAATTATAGGTCAATTACGGGTTACACAGCGTGACCCTAAAGTTTACTATGTATGCCTATGCGAAATAAAGTGTTCTGAGAAGCTTAAAATGAAGAAATAAGCGTTCTAAAATGCTTTAAAAATTCAAAGACATCTTTCAATGGTTAACTAACGCAAGGCGCAATATCAAACCTTAATATTGACCCATAATATTTAAATTGAACCAGGTATTGTATTACAGGGTAATAGTGTACCCTACCACAGGAAATAATTATAGGTCAATTAGGGGGTACACTATGTATATTTTAAATAGTGCATTAAAACAAGGAAATACGAAGACATTTTTCAATGTTAACTAACGGCACGGTATCGGAACTTAATATTGACCTATAATTTTTAAATTGGACCACGTATTATATTACAGGGTAATAGTGTACCCTACCACAGGAAATAATTATAGGTCATTTAGGGGGTACACAGCGTGACCCTAAATTTTACTATGTATGCCTATGCGAAATAAAGTGTTCTGAGAAGCTTAAAATGAGGAAATAAGCGTTCTAAAATGCTTTAAAAATTCAAAGACATTTTTCTATGTTAACTAACGGCACGGTATCGGACCTTAATATTGACCTATAATTTTTAAATTGGACCACGTATTATATTACAGGGTAATAGTGTACCCTACCACGGGATATAATTATAGGTCATTTAGGGGGTTCACAGCGTGACCCTAAATTTTACTATGTATGCCTATGCGAAATAGAGTGTTCTGAGATGCTTAAAATGAAGAAATAAGCGTTCTAAAATGCTTTAAAAATTCAAAGACATCTTTCAATGGTTAACTAACTCAAGGCGCAATATCAGACCTTAATATTGACCCATAATATTTAAATTGGACCAGGTATTATATTACAGGGTAATAGTGTACCCTACCACAGGAAATAATTATAGGTCAATTAGGGGGTACACTATGTATATTTTAAATGGTGCATTAAAACAAGGAAATACGAAGACACTTTTCTATGTTAACTAACGGCACGGTATCGGACCTTAATATTGACCTATAATTTTTAAATTGGACCACGTATTATATTACAGTGTTATAGTGTACCCTACCTCAGGAAATAATTATAGGTCAATTACGGGGTACACAGAGTGACCCTAAAGTTTACTATGTATGCCTATGCGAAATAAAGTGTTCTGAGAAGCTTAAAATGAGGAAATAAGCGTTCTAAAATGCTTTAAAAATTCAAAGACATTTTTCTATGTTAACTAACGGCACGGTATCGGACCTTAATATTGACCTATAATTTTTAAATTGACCACGTATTATATTACAGGGTAATAGTGTACCCTACCACAGGAAATAATTATAGGTCATTTAGGGGGTACACAGCGTGACCCTAAATTTTACTATGTATGCCTATGCGAAATAGAGTGTTCTGAGAAGCTTAAAATGAAGAAATAAGCGTTCTAAAATGCTTTAAAAATTCAAAGACATCTTTCAATGGTTAACTAACGCAAGGCGCAATATCAAACCTTAATATTGACCCATAATATTTAAATTGAACCAGGTATTGTATTACAGGGTAATAGTGTACCCTACCACAGGAAATAATTATAGGTCAATTAGGGGGTACACTATGTATATTTTAAATAGTGCATTAAAACAAGGAAATACGAAGACATTTTTCAATGTTAACTAACGGCACGGTATCGGAACTTAATATTGACCTATAATTTTTAAATTGGACCACGTATTATATTACAGGGTAATAGTGTACCCTACCACAGGAAATAATTATAGGTCATTTAGGGGGTACACAGCGTGACCCTAAATTTTACTATGTATGCCTATGCGAAATAAAGTGTTCTGAGAAGCTTAAAATGAGGAAATAAGCGTTCTAAAATGCTTTAAAAATTCAAAGACATTTTTCTATGTTAACTAACGGCACGGTATCGGACCTTAATATTGACCTATAATTTTTAAATTGGACCACCTATTATATTACAGGGTAATAGTGTACCCTACCACAGGAAATAATTATAGGTCAATTAGGGGGTACACAGAGTCACCTTAAAGTTTACTATATATGCCTATGCGAAATAGAGTGTTCTGAGATGCTTAAAATGAAGAAATAAGCGTTCTAAAATGCTTTAAAAATTCAAAGACATCTTTCAATGGTTAACTAGCGCAAGGCGCAATATCAGACCTTAATATTGACCCATAATATTTAAATTGGACCAGGTATTATATTACAGGGTAATAGTGTACCCTACCACAGAAAATAATTATAGGTCAATTAGGGGGTACACTATGTATATTTTAAATAGTGCATTAAAACAAGGAAATACGAAGACACTTTTCTATGTTAACTAACGGCACGGTATCGGACCTTAATATTGACCTATAATTTTTAAATTGGACCACGTATTATATTATAGGGTAATAGTGTACCCTACAACAGGAAATAATTATAGGTCAATTAGAGGGTACACAGCGTGACCCTAAAGTTTACTATGTATGCCTATGCGAAATAGAGTGTTCTGAGAAGCTTAAAATGAAGAAATTAGCGTTCTAAAATGCTTTAAAAATTCAAAGACATCTTTCAATGGTTAACTAACGCAAGGCGCAATATCAGACCTTAATATTGAAACATAATATTTGAATTGGACCAGGTATTATATTACGGGGTAATAGTGTACCCTACCACAGGAAATAATTATAGGTCAATTAGGGGGTACACTATGTATATTTTAAATAGTGCATTAAAACAAGGAAATACGAAGACACTTTTCTATGTTAACTAACGGCCCGGTATCGGACCTTAATATTGACCTATAATTTTTAAATTGGACCACGTATTATATTACAGTGTAATAGTGTACCCTACCACAGGAAATAATTATAGGTCATTTAGGGGGTACACAGCGTGACCCTAAATTTTACTATGTATGCCTATGCAAAATAGAGTGTTCTGAGATGCTTAAAATGAAGAAATAAGTGTTCTAAAATGCTTTAAAAATTCAAAAACATCTTTCAATGGTTAACTAACGCAAGGCGCAATATCAGACCTTAATATTGACCCATAATATTTAAATTGGACCAGGTATTATATTACAGGGTAATAGTGTACCCTACCACAGGAAATAATTATAGGTTAATTAGGGGGTACACTATGTATATTTTAAATAGTGCATTAAAACAAGGAAATACGAAGACACTTTTCTATGTTAACTAACGGCACGGTATCGGACCTTAATATTGACCTATAATTTTTAAACTGGACCACGTATTATATTACAGGGTTATAGTGTACCCTACCACAGGAAATAATTATAGGTCAATTAGGGGGTACACAGAGTGACCCTAAAGTTTACTATGTATGCCTATGCGAAATAAAGTGTTCTGAGAAGCTTAAAATGAGGAAATAAGCGTTCTAAAATGCTTTAAAAATTCAAAGACATTTTTCTATGTTAACTAACGGCACGGTATCGGACCTTAATATTGACCTATAATTTTTAAATTGGACCACCTATTATATTACAGGGTAATAGTGTACCCTACCATAGGAAATAAGTATAGGTCATTTAGGGGGTACACTATGTATATTTTAAATAGTGCATTAAAACAAGGAAATACGAAGACACTTTTCTATGTTAACTAACGGCACGGTATCGGACCTTAATATTGACCTATAATTTTTAAATTGTACCACGTATTATATTACAGGGTAATAGTGTACCTTACCACAGGAAATAATTATAGGTCAATTAGGTGGTACACAGCGTGACCCTAAAATTTACTATGTATGCCTATGCGAAATAGAGTGTTCTGAGAAGCTTAAAATGAAGAAATAAGCGTTCTAAAATGCTTTAAAAATTCAAAGACATCTTTCAATGGTTAACTAACGCAAGGCGCAATATCAAACCTTAATATTGACCCATAATATTTAAATTGAACCAGGTATTGTATTACAGGGTAATAGTGTACCCTACCACAGGAAATAATTATAGGTCAATTAGGGGGTACACTATGTATATTTTAAATAGTGCATTAAAACAAGGAAATACGAAGACATTTTTCAATGTTAACTAACGGCACGGTATCGGAACTTAATATTGACCTATAATTTTTAAATTGGACCACGTATTATATTACAGGGTAATAGTGTACCCTACCACAGGAAATAATTATAGGTCATTTAGGGGGTACACAGCGTGACCCTAAATTTTACTATGTATGCCTATGCGAAATAAAGTGTTCTGAGAAGCTTAAAATGAGGAAATAAGCGTTCTAAAATGCTTTAAAAATTCAAAGACATTTTTCTATGTTAACTAACGGCACGGTATCGGACCTTAATATTGACCTATAATTTTTAAATTGGACCACCTATTATATTACAGGGTAATAGTGTACCCTACCACAGGAAATAATTATAGGTCAATTAGGGGGTACACAGAGTGACCTTAAAGTTTACTATATATGCCTATGCGAAATAGAGTGTTCTGAGATGCTTAAAATGAAGAAATAAGCGTTCTAAAATGCTTTAAAAATTCAAAGACATCTTTCAATGGTTAACTAGCGCAAGGCGCAATATCAGACCTTAATATTGACCCATAATATTTAAATTGGACCAGGTATTATATTACAGGGTAATAGTGTACCCTACCACAGGAAATAATTATAGGTCAATTAGGGGGTACACAGAGTGACCTTAAAGTTTACTATATATGCCTATGCGAAATAGAGTGTTCTGAGATGCTTAAAATGAAGAAATAAGCGTTCTAAAATGCTTTAAAAATTCAAAGACATCTTTCAATGGTTAACTAGCGCAAGGCGCAATATCAGACCTTAATATTGACCCATAATATTTAAATTGGACCAGGTATTATATTACAGGGTAATAGTGTACCCTACCACAGGAAATAATTATAGGTCAATTAGGGGGTACACTATGTATATTTTAAATAGTGCATTAAAACAAGGAAATACGAAGACACTTTTCTATGTTAACTAACGGCACGGTATCGGACCTTAATATTGACCTATAATCTTTAAATTGGACCACGTATTATATTATAGGGTAATAGTGTACCCTACCACAGGAAATAATTATAGGTCAATTAGAGGGAACACAGCGTGACCCTAAAGTTTACTATGTATGCCTATGCGAAATAGAGTGTTCTGAGAAGCTTAAAATGAAGAAATTAGCGTTCTAAAATGCTTTAAAAATTCAAAGACATCTTTCAATGGTTAACTAACGCAAGGCGCAATATCAGACCTTAATATTGACCCATAATATTAGAATTGGAATAGGTATTATATTACGGGGTAATAGTGTACCCTACCACAGGAAATAATTATAGGTCAATTAGGGGGTACACTATGTATATTTTAAATAGTGCATTAAAACAAGGAAATACGAAGACACTTTTCTATGTTAACTAACGGCACGGTATCGGACCTTAATATTGACCTATAATTTTTAAATTGGACCACGTATTATATTACAGGGTAATAGTGTACCCTACCACAGGAAATAATTATAGGTCAATTAGGGGGTACACAGAGTGACCCTAAAGTTTACTATATATGCCTATGCAAAATAGAGTGTTCTGAGATGCTTAAAATGAAGAAATAAGCGTTCTAAAATGCTTTAAAAATTCAAAAACATCTTCCAATGGTTAACTAACGCAAGGCGCAATATCAGACCTTAATATTGACCCATAATATTTAAATTGGACCAGGTATTATATTACAGGGTAATAGTGTACCCTACCACAGGAAATAATTATAGGTTAATTAGGGGGTACACTATGTATATTTTAAATAGTGCATTAAAACAAGGAAATACGAAGACACTTTTCTATGTTTACTAACGGCACGGTATCGGACCTTAATATTGACCTATAATTTTTAAACTGGACCACGTATTATATTACAGGGTTATAGTGTACCCTACCACAGGAAATAATTATAGGTCAATTAGGGGGTACACAGAGTGACCCTAAAGTTTACTATGTATGCCTATGCGAAATAAAGTGTTCTGAGAAGCTTAAAATGAGGAAATAAGCGTTCTAAAATGCTTTAAAAATTCAAAGACATTTTTCTATGTTAACTAACGGCACGGTATCGGACCTTAATATTGACCTATAATTTTTAAATTGGACCACCTATTATATTACAGGGTAATAGTGTACCCTACCACAGGAAATAATTATAGGTCATTTAGGGGGTACACTATGTATATTTTAAATAGTGCATTAAAACAAGGAAATACGAAGACACTTTTCTATGTTAACTAACGGCACGGTATCGGACCTTAATATTGACCAATAATTTTTAAATTGTACCACGTATTATATTACAGGGTAATAGTGTACCTTACCACAGGAAATAATTATAGGTCAATTAGGTGGTACACAGCGTGACCCTAAAATTTACTATGTATGCCTATGCGAAATAGAGTGTTCTGAGAAGCTTAAAATGAAGAAATAAGCGTTCTAAAATGCTTTAAAAATTCAAAGACATCTTTCAATGGTTAACTAACGCAAGGCGCGATATCAGACCTTAATATGGAACCATAATATTTCAATTGAACCAGGTATTATATTACAGGGTAATAGTGTACTCTACAACAGGAAATAATTATAGGTCAATTAGGGGATACACTATGTATGTTTTAAATAGTGCATTAAAACAAGAAAAAACGAAGACACTTTTCTATGTTAACTAACGGCACGGTATCGGACCTTAATATTGACCTATGATTTTTAAATTGGACCACGTATTATATTACAGGGTTATAGTGTACCCTACCACAGGAAATAATTATAGGTCAATTAGGGGGTACACAGAGTGACCCTAAAGTTTACTATGTATGCCTATGCGAAATAAAGTGTTCTGAGAAGCTTAAAATGAGGAAATAAGCGTTCTAAAATGCTTTAAAAATTCAAAGACATTTTTCTATGTTAACTAACGGCACGGTATCGGACCTTAATATTGACCTATAATTTTTAAATTGGACCACTTATTATATTACAGGGTAATAGTGTACCCTACCACAGGAAATAATTATAGGTCAATTAGGGGGTACACAGCGTGACCCTAAAGTTTACTATGTATGCCTATGCGAAATAAAGTGTTCTGAGAAGCTTAAAATGAGGAAATAAGCGTTCTAAAATGCTTTAAAAATTCAAAGACATTTTTCTATGTTAACTAACGGCACGGTATCGGACCTTAATATTGACCTATAATTTTTAAATTGGACCACGTATTATATTACAGGGTAATAGTGTACCCTACCACAGGAAATAATTATAGGTCATTTAGGGGGTACACAGCGTGACCCTAAATTTTACTATGTATGCCTATGCGAAATAAAGTGTTCTGAGATGCTTAAAATGAAGAAATAAGCGTTCAAAAATGCTTTAAAAATTCAAAGACATCTTTCAATGGTTAACTAACGCAAGGCGCAATATCAGACCTTAATATTGACCCATAATATTTAAATTGGACCAGGTATTATATTACAGGGTAATAGTGTACCCTACCACAGGAAATAATTATAGGTCAATTAGGGGGTACACTATGTATATTTTAAATAGTGCATTAAAACAAGGAAATACGAAGACACTTTTCTATGTTAACTAACGGCACGGTATCGGACCTTAATATTGACCTATAATTTTTAAATTGGACCACGTATTATATTACAGGGTTATAGTGTACCCTACCACAGGAAATAATTATAGGTCAATTAGGGGGTACGCAGAGTGACCCTAAAGTTTACTATGTATGCCTATGCGAAATAGAGTGTTCTGAGATGCTTAAAATGAAGAAATAAGCGTTCTAAAATGCTTTAAAAATTCAAAGACATCTTTCAATGGTTAACTAGCGCAAGGCGCAATATCAGACCTTAATATTGACCCATAATATTTAAATTGGACCAGGTATTATATTACAGGGTAATAGTGTACCCTACCACAGGAAATAATTATAGGTCAATTAGGGGGTACACAGAGTGACCTTAAAGTTTACTATATATGCCTATGCGAAATAGAGTGTTCTGAGATGCTTAAAATGAAGAAATAAGCGTTCTAAAATGCTTTAAAAATTCAAAGACATCTTTCAATGGTTAACTAGCGCAAGACGCAATATCAGACCTTAATATTGACCCATAATATTTAAATTGGACCAGGTATTATATTACAGGGTAATAGTGTACCCTACCACAGGAAATAATTATAGGTCAATTAGGGGGTACACTATGTATATTTTAAATAGTGCATTAAAACAAGGAAATACGAAGACACTTTTCTATGTTAACTAACGGCACGGTATCGGACCTTAATATTGACCTATAATTTTTAAATTGGACCACGTATTATATTATAGGGTAATAGTGTACCTTACCACAGGAAATAATTATAGGTCAATTAGAGGGTACACAGCGTGACCCTAAAGTTTACTATGTATGCCTATGCGAAATAGAGTGTTCTGAGAAGCTTAAAATGAAGAAATTAGCGTTCTAAAATGCTTTAAAAATTCAAAGACATCTTTCAATGGTTAACTAACGCAAGGCGCAATATCAGACCTTAATATTGACCCATAATATTTGAATTGGACCAGGTATTATATTACGGGGTAATAGTGTACCCTACCACAGGAAATAATTATAGGTCAATTAGGGGGTACACTATGTATATTTTAAATAGTGCATTAAAACAAGGAAATACGAAGACACTTTTCTATGTTAACTAACGGCCCGGTATCGGACCTTAATATTGACCTATAATTTTTAAATTGGACCACGTATTATATTACAGGGTAATAGTGTACCCTACCACAGGAAATAATTATAGGTCAATTAGGGGGTACACAGAGTGACCCTAAAGTTTACTATATATGCCTATGCGAAATAGAGTGCTCTGAGATGCTTAAAATGAAGAAATAAGCGTTCTAAAATGCTTTAAAAATTCAAAAACATCTTTCAATGGTTAACTAACGCAAGGCGCAATATCAGACCTTAATATTGACCCATAATATTTAAATTGGACCTGGTATTATATTACAGGGTAATAGTGTACCCTACCACAGGAAATAATTATAGGTCAATTAGGGGGTACACTATGTATATTTTAAATAGTGCATTAAAACAAGGAAATACGAAGACACTTTTCTATGTTAACTAACGGCACGGTATCGGACCTTAATATTGACCTATAATTTTTAAACTGGACCACGTATTATATTACAGGGTTATAGTGTACCCTACCACAGGAAATAATTATAGGTCAATTAGGGGGTACACAGAGTGACCCTAAAGTTTACTATGTATGCCTATGCGAAATAAAGTGTTCTGAGAAGCTTAAAATGAGGAAATAAGCGTTCTAAAATGCTTTAAAAATTCAAAGACATTTTTCTATGTTAACTAACGGCACGGTATCGGACCTTAATATTGACCTATAATTTTTAAATTGGACCACCTATTATATTACAGGGTAATAGTGTACCCTACCACAGGAAATAATTATAGGTCAATTAGGGGGTGCACAGAGTAACCCTAAAGTTTACTATATATGCCTATGCGAAATAGAGTGTTCTGAGATGCTTAAAATGAAGAAATAAGCGTTCTAAAATGCTTTAAAAATTCAAAAACATCTTTCAATGGTTAACTAACGCAAGGCGCAATATCAGACCTTAATATTGACCCATAATATTTAAATTGGACCAGGTATTATATTACAGGGTAATAGTGTACCCTACCACAGGAAATAATTATAGGTCATTTAGGGGGTACACTATGTATATTTTAAATAGTGCATTAAAACAAGGAAATACGAAGACACTTTTCTATGTTAACTAACGGCACGGTATCGGACCTTAATATTGACCTATAATTTTTAAATTGTACCACGTATTATATTACAGGGTAATAGTGTACCTTACCACAGGAAATAATTATAGGTCAATTAGGTGGTACACAGCGTGACCCTAAAATTTACTATGTATGCCTATGCGAAATAGAGTGTTCTGAGAAGCTTAAAATGAAGAAATAAGCGTTCTAAAATGCTTTAAAAATTCAAAGACATCTTTCAATGGTTAACTAACGCAAAGCGCGATATCAGACCTTAATATGGAACCATAATATTTCAATTGGACCAGGTATTATATTACAGGGTAATAGTGTACTCTACAACAGGAAATAATTATAGGTCAATTAGGGGATACACTATGTATGTTTTAAATAGTGCATTAAAACAAGAAAATACGAAGACACTTTTCTATGTTAACTAACGGCACGGTATCGGACCTTAATATTGACCTATAATTTTTAAATTGGACCACGTATTATATTACAGGGTTATAGTGTACCCTACCACAGGAAATAATTATAGGTCAATTAGGGGGTACACAGAGTGACCCTAAAGTTTACTATGTATGCCTATGCGAAATAAAGTGTTCTGAGAAGCTTAAAATGAGGAAATAAGCGTTCTAAAATGCTTTAAAAATTCAAAGACATTTTTCTATGTTAACTAACGGCACGGTATCGGACCTTAATATTGACCTATAATTTTTAAATTGGACCACTTATTATATTACAGGGTAATAGTGTACCCTACCACAGGAAATAATTATAGGTCAATTAGGGGGTACACAGCGTGACCCTAAAGTTTACTATGTATGCCTATGCGAAATAAAGTGTTCTGAGAAGCTTAAAATGAAGAAATAAGCGTTCTAAAATGCTTTAAAAATTCAAAGACATCTTTCAATGGTTAACTAACGCAAGGCGCAATATCAAACCTTAATATTGACCCATAATATTTAAATTGAACCAGGTATTGTATTACAGGGTAATAGTGTACCCTACCACAGGAAATAATTATAGGTCAATTAGGGGGTACACTATGTATATTTTAAATAGTGCATTAAAACAAGGAAATACGAAGACATTTTTCAATGTTAACTAACGGCACGGTATCGTAACTTAATATTGACCTATAATTTTTAAATTGGACCACGTATTATATTACAGGGTAATAGTGTACCCTACCACAGGAAATAATTATAGGTCATTTAGGGGGTACACAGCGTGACCCTAAATTTTACTATGTATGCCTATGCGAAATAGAGTGTTCTGAGAAGCTTAAAATGAAGAAATAAGCGTTCTAAAATGCTTTAAAAATTCAAAGACATCTTTCAATGGTTAACTAACGCAAGGCGCAATATCAGACCTTAATACTGACCCATAAAATTTAAATTGGACCAGGTATTGTATTACAGGGTAATAGTGTACCCTACCAAAGGAAATAATTATAGGTCAATTAGGGGGTATACAGCGTGACCCTAAAGTTTACTATGTATGCCTATGCAAAATAAAGTGTTCTGAGAAGCTTAAAATGAGAAATAAGCGTTCTAAAATGCTTTAAAAATTCAAAGACATTTTTCTATGTTAACTAACGGCAAGGTATCGGACCTTAATATTGACCTATAATTTTTAAATTGGACCACGTATTATATTACAGGGTAATAGTGTACCCTACCACAGGAAATAATTATAGGTCATTTAGGGGGTACACAGCGTGACCCTAAATTTTACTATGTATGCCTATGCGAAATAGAGTGTTCTGAGATGCTTAAAATGAAGAAATAATCGTTCTAAAATGCTTTAAAAATTCAAAGACATCTTCCAATGGTTAACTAACGCAAGGCGCAATATCAGACCTTAATATTGACCCATAATATTTAAATTGGACCAGGTATTATATTACAGGGTAATAGTGTACCCTACCACAGGAAATAATTATAGGTCAATTAGGGGGTACACTATGTATATTTTAAATAGTGCATTAAAACAAGGAAATACGAAGACACTTTTCTATGTTAACTAACGGCACGGTATCGGACCTTAATATTGACCTATAATTTTTAAATTGGACCACGTATTATATTACAGTGTTATAGTGTACCCTACCACAGGAAATAATTATAGGTCAATTAGGGGGTACGCAGAGTGACCCTAAAGTTTACTATGTATGCCTATGCGAAATAAAGTGTTCTGAGAAGCTTAAAATGAGGAAATAAGCGTTCTAAAATGCTTTAAAAATTCAAAGACATTTTTCTATGTTAACTAACGGCACGGTATCGGACCTTAATATTGACCTATAATTTTTAAATTGGACCACGTATTATATTACAGGGTAATAGTGTACCCTACCACAGGATATAATTATAGGTCATTTAGGGGGTTCACAGCGTGACCCTAAATTTTACTATGTATGCCTATGCGAAATAGAGTGTTCTGAGATGCTTAAAATGAAGAAATAAGCGTTCTAAAATGCTTTAAAAATTCAAAGACATCTTTCAATGGTTAACTAACTCAAGGCGCAATATCAGACCTTAATATTGACCCATAATATTTAAATTGGACCAGGTATTATATTACAGGGTAATAGTGTACCCTACCACAGGAAATAATTATAGGTCAATTAGGGGGTACACTATGTATATTTTAAATAGTGCATTTAAACAAGGAAATACGAAGACACTTTTCTATGTTAACTAACGGCACGGTATCGGACCTTAATATTGACCTATAATTTTTAAATTGGACCACGTATTATATTACAGTGTTATAGTGTACCTTACCTCAGGAAATAATTATAGGTCAATTAGGGGGTACACAGAGTGACCCTAATGTTTACTATGTATGCCTATGCGAAATAAAGTGTTCTGAGAAGCTTAAAATGAGGAAATAAGCGTTCTAAAATGCTTTAAAAATTCAAAGACATTTTTCTATGTTAACTAACGGCACGGTATCGGACCTTAATATTGACCTATAACTTTTAAATTGGACCACTTATTATATTACAGGGTAATAGTGTACCCTACCACAGGAAATAATTATAGGTCAATTAGGGGGTACACAGCGTGACCCTAAAATTTACTATGTATGCCTATGCGAAATAAAGTGTTCTGAGAAGCTTAAAATGAAGAAATAAGCGTTCTAAAATGCTTTAAAAATTCAAAGACATCTTTCAATGGTTAACTAACGCAAGGCGCAATATCAAACCTTAATATTGACCCATAATATTTAAATTGAACCAGGTATTGTATTACAGGGTAATAGTGTACCCTACCACAGGAAATAATTATAGGTCAATTAGGGGGTACACTATGTATATTTTAAATAGTGCATTAAAACAAGGAAATACGAAGACATTTTTCAATGTTAACTAACGGCACGGTATCGTAACTTAATATTGACCTATAATTTTTAAATTGGACCACGTATTATATTACAGGGTAATAGTGTACCCTACCACAGGAAATAATTATAGGTCAATTAGGGGGTACACTATGTATATTTTAAATAGTGCATTAAAACAAGGAAATACGAAGACACTTTTCTATGTTAACTAACGGCACGGTATCGGACCTTAATATTGACCTATAATTTTTAAATTGGACCACGTATTATATTACTGGGTTATAATGTACCCTACCACAGGAAATAATTATAGGTCAATTAGGGGGTACACAGAGAGACCCTAAAGTTTACTATGTATGCCTATGCGAAATAAAGTGTTCTGAGAAGCTTAAAATGAGGAAATAAGCGTTCTAAAATGCTTTAAAAATTCAAAGACATTTTTCTATGTTAACTAACGGCACGGTCTCGGACCTTAATATTGACCTATAATTTTTAAATTGGACCACGTATTATATTACAGGGTAATAGTGTACCCTACCACAGGAAATAATTATAGGTCATTTAGGGGGTACACAGCGTGACCCTAAATTTTACTATGTATGCCTATGCGAAATAGAGTGTTCTGAGATGCTTAAAATGAAGAAATAAGCGTTCAAAAATGCTTTAAAAATTCAAAGACATCTTTCAATGGTTAACTAACGCAAGGCGCAATATCAGACCTTAATATTGACCCATAATATTTAAATTGGACCAGGTATTATATTACAGGGTAATAGTGTACCCTACCACAGGAAATAATTATAGGTCAATTAGGGGGTACACTATGTATATTTTAAATAGTGCATTAAAACAAGGAAATACGAAGACACTTTTCTATGTTAACTAACGGCACGGTATCGGACCTTAATATTGACCTATAATTTTTAAATTGGACCACGTATTATATTACAGTGTTATAGTGTATCCTACCACAGGAAATAATTATAGGTCAATTAGGGGGTACGCAGAGTGACCCTAAAGTTTACTATGTATGCCTATGCGAAATAAAGTGTTCTGAGAAGCTTAAAATGAGGAAATAAGCGTTCTAAAATGCTTTAAAAATTCAAAGACATTTTTCTATGTTAACTAACGGCACGGTATCGGACCTTAATATTGACCTATAATTTTTAAATTGGACCACGTATTATATTACAGGGTAATAGTGTACCCTACCACAGGATATAATTATAGGTCATTTAGGGGGTTCACAGCGTGACCCTAAATTTTACTATGTATGCCTATGCGAAATAGAGTGTTCTGAGATGCTTAAAATGAAGAAATAAGCGTTCTAAAATGCTTTAAAAATTCAAAGACATCTTTCAATGGTTAACTAACTCAAGGCGCAATATCAGACCTTAATATTGACCCATAATATTTAAATTGGACCAGGTATTATATTACAGGGTAATAGTGTACCCTACCACAGGAAATAATTATAGGTCAATTAGGGGGTACACTATGTATATTTTAAATAGTGCATTAAAACAAGGAAATACGAAGACACTTTTCTATGTTAACTAACGGCACGGTATCGGACCTTAATATTGACCTATAATTTTTAAATTGGACCACGTATTATATTACAGTGTTATAGTGTACCCTACCTCAGGAAATAATTATAGGTCAATTAGGGGGTACACAGAGTGACCCTAAAGTTTACTATGTATGCCTATGCGAAATAAAGTGTTCTGAGAAGCTTAAAATGAGGAAATAAGCGTTCTAAAATGCTTTAAAAATTCAAAGACATTTTTCTATGTTAACTAACGGCACGGTATCGGACCTTAATATTGACCTATAACTTTTAAATTGGACCACTTATTATATTACAGGGTAATAGTGTACCCTACCACAGGAAATAATTATAGGTCAATTAGGGGGTACACAGCGTGACCCTAAAATTTACTATGTATGCCTATGCGAAATAAAGTGTTCTGAGAAGCTTAAAATGAAGAAATAAGCGTTCTAAAATGCTTTAAAAATTCAAAGACATCTTTCAATGGTTAACTAACGCAAGGCGCAATATCAAACCTTAATATTGACCCATAATATTTAAATTGAACCAGGTATTGTATTACAGGGTAATAGTGTACCCTACCACAGGAAATAATTATAGGTCAATTAGGGGGTACACTATGTATATTTTAAATAGTGCATTAAAACAAGGAAATACGAAGACATTTTTCAATGTTAACTAACGGCACGGTATCGTAACTTAATATTGACCTATAATTTTTAAATTGGACCACGTATTATATTACAGGGTAATAGTGTACCCTACCACAGGAAATAATTATAGGTCAATTAGGGGGTACACTATGTATATTTTAAATAGTGCATTAAAACAAGGAAATACGAAGACACTTTTCTATGTTAACTAACGGCACGGTATCGGACCTTAATATTGACCTATAATTTTTAAATTGGACCACGTATTATATTACTGGGTTATAATGTACCCTACCACAGGAAATAATTATAGGTCAATTAGGGGGTACACAGAGAGACCCTAAAGTTTACTATGTATGCCTATGCGAAATAAAGTGTTCTGAGAAGCTTAAAATGAGGAAATAAGCGTTCTAAAATGCTTTAAAAATTCAAAGACATTTTTCTATGTTAACTAACGGCACGGTCTCGGACCTTAATATTGACCTATAATTTTTAAATTGGACCACGTATTATATTACAGGGTAATAGTGTACCCTACCACAGGAAATAATTATAGGTCATTTAGGGGGTACACAGCGTGACCCTAAATTTTACTATGTATGCCTATGCGAAATAGAGTGTTCTGAGATGCTTAAAATGAAGAAATAAGCGTTCAAAAATGCTTTAAAAATTCAAAGACATCTTTCAATGGTTAACTAACGCAAGGCGCAATATCAGACCTTAATATTGACCCATAATATTTAAATTGGACCAGGTATTATATTACAGGGTAATAGTGTACCCTACCACAGGAAATAATTATAGGTCAATTAGGGGGTACACTATGTATATTTTAAATAGTGCATTAAAACAAGGAAATACGAAGACACTTTTCTATGTTAACTAACGGCACGGTATCGGACCTTAATATTGACCTATAATTTTTAAATTGGACCACGTATTATATTACAGTGTTATAGTGTATCCTACCACAGGAAATAATTATAGGTCAATTAGGGGGTACGCAGAGTGACCCTAAAGTTTACTATGTATGCCTATGCGAAATAAAGTGTTCTAAGAAGCTTAAAATGAGGAAATAAGCGTTCTAAAATGCTTTAAAAATTCAAAGACATTTTTCTATGTTAACTAACGGCACGGTATCGGACCTTAATATTGACCTATAATTTTTAAATTGGACCACGTATTATATTACAGGGTAATAGTGTACCCTACCACAGGATATAATTATAGGTCATTTAGGGGGTTCACAGCGTGACCCTAAATTTTACTATGTATGCCTATGCGAAATAGAGTGTTCTGAGATGCTTAAAATGAAGAAATAAGCGTTCTAAAATGCTTTAAAAATTCAAAGACATCTTTCAATGGTTAACTAACTCAAGGCGCAATATCAGACCTTAATATTGACCCATAATATTTAAATTGGACCAGGTATTATATTACAGGGTAATAGTGTACCCTACCACAGGAAATAATTATAGGTCAATTAGGGGTTACACTATGTATATTTTAAATAGTGCATTAAAACAAGGAAATACGAAGACACTTTTCTATGTTAACTAACGGCACGGTATCGGACCTTAATATTGACCTATAATTTTTAAATTGGACCACGTATTATATTACAGTGTTATAGTGTACCCTACCTCAGGAAATAATTATAGGTCAATTAGGGGGTACACAGAGTGACCCTAAAGTTTACTATGTATGCCTATGCGAAATAAAGTGTTCTGAGAAGCTTAAAATGAGGAAATAAGCGTTCTAAAATGCTTTAAAAATTCAAAGACATTTTTCTATGTTAACTAACGGCACGGTATCGGACCTTAATATTGACCTATAACTTTTAAATTGGACCACTTATTATATTACAGGGTAATAGTGTACCCTACCACAGGAAATAATTATAGGTCAATTAGGGGGTACACAGCGTGACCCTAAAATTTACTATGTATGCCTATGCGAAATAAAGTGTTCTGAGAAGCTTAAAATGAAGAAATAAGCGTTCTAAAATGCTTTAAAAATTCAAAGACATCTTTCAATGGTTAACTAACGCAAGGCGCAATATCAAACCTTAATATTGACCCATAATATTTAAATTGAACCAGGTATTGTATTACAGGGTAATAGTGTACCCTACCACAGGAAATAATTATAGGTCAATTAGGGGGTACACTATGTATATTTTAAATAGTGCATTAAAACAAGGAAATACGAAGACATTTTTCAATGTTAACTAACGGCACGGTATCGTAACTTAATATTGACCTATAATTTTTAAATTGGACCACGTATTATATTACAGGGTAATAGTGTACCCTACCACAGGAAATAATTATAGGTCATTTAGGGGGTACACAGCGTGACCCTAAATTTTACTATGTATGCCTATGCGAAATAGAGTGTTCTGAGAAGCTTAAAATGAAGAAATAAGCGTTCTAAAATGCTTTAAAAATTCAAAGACATCTTTCAATGGTTAACTAACGCAAGGCGCAATATCAGACCTTAATACTGACCCATAAAATTTAAATTGGACCAGGTATTGTATTACAGGGTAATAGTGTACCCTACCAAAGGAAATAATTATAGGTCAATTAGGGGGTATACAGCGTGACCCTAAAGTTTACTATGTATGCCTATGCAAAATAAAGTGTTCTGAGAAGCTTAAAATGAGAAATAAGCGTTCTAAAATGCTTTAAAAATTCAAAGACATTTTTCTATGTTAACTAACGGCAAGGTATCGGACCTTAATATTGACCTATAATTTTTAAATTGGACCACGTATTATATTACAGGGTAATAGTGTACCCTACCACAGGAAATAATTATAGGTCATTTAGGGGGTACACAGCGTGACCCTAAATTTTACTATGTATGCCTATGCGAAATAGAGTGTTCTGAGATGCTTAAAATGAAGAAATAAGCGTTCTAAAATGCTTTAAAAATTCAAAGACATCTTCCAATGGTTAACTAACGCAAGGCGCAATATCAGACCTTAATATTGACCCATAATATTTAAATTGGACCAGGTATTATATTACAGGGTAATAGTGTACCCTACCACAGGAAATAATTATAGGTCAATTAGGGGGTACACTATGTATATTTTAAATAGTGCATTAAAACAAGGAAATACGAAGACACTTTTCTATGTTAACTAACGGCACGGTATCGGACCTTAATATTGACCTATAATTTTTAAATTGGACCACGTATTATATTACTGGGTTATAATGTACCCTACCACAGGAAATAATTATAGGTCAATTAGGGGGTACACAGAGAGACCCTAAAGTTTACTATGTATGCCTATGCGAAATAAAGTGTTCTGAGAAGCTTAAAATGAGGAAATAAGCGTTCTAAAATGCTTTAAAAATTCAAAGACATTTTTCTATGTTAACTAACGGCACGGTCTCGGACCTTAATATTGACCTATAATTTTTAAATTGGACCACGTATTATATTACAGGGTAATAGTGTACCCTACCACAGGAAATAATTATAGGTCATTTAGGGGGTACACAGCGTGACCCTAAATTTTACTATGTATGCCTATGCGAAATAGAGTGTTCTGAGATGCTTAAAATGAAGAAATAAGCGTTCAAAAATGCTTTAAAAATTCAAAGACATCTTTCAATGGTTAACTAACGCAAGGCGCAATATCAGACCTTAATATTGACCCATAATATTTAAATTGGACCAGGTATTATATTACAGGGTAATAGTGTACCCTACCACAGGAAATAATTATAGGTCAATTAGGGGGTACACTATGTATATTTTAAATAGTGCATTAAAACAAGGAAATACGAAGACACTTTTCTATGTTAACTAACGGCACGGTATCGGACCTTAATATTGACCTATAATTTTTAAATTGGACCACGTATTATATTACAGTGTTATAGTGTACCCTACCACAGGAAATAATTATAGGTCTATTAGGGGGTACGCAGAGTGACCCTAAAGTTTACTATGTATGCCTATGCGAAATAAAGTGTTCTGAGAAGCTTAAAATGAGGAAATAAGCGTTCTAAAATGCTTTAAAAATTCAAAGACATTTTTCTATGTTAACTAACGGCACGGTATCGGACCTTAATATTGACCTATAATTTTTAAATTGGACCACGTATTATATTACAGGGTAATAGTGTACCCTACCACAGGATATAATTATAGGTCATTTAGGGGGTTCACAGCGTGACCCTAAATTTTACTATGTATGCCTATGCGAAATAGAGTGTTCTGAGATGCTTAAAATGAAGAAATAAGCGTTCTAAAATGCTTTAAAAATTCAAAGACATCTTTCAATGGTTAACTAACTCAAGGCGCAATATCAGACCTTAATATTGACCCATAATATTTAAATTGGACCAGGTATTATATTACAGGGTAATAGTGTACCCTACCACAGGAAATAATTATAGGTCAATTAGGGGGTACACTATGTATATTTTAAATAGTGCATTAAAACAAGGAAATACGAAGACACTTTTCTATGTTAACTAACGGCACGGTATCGGACCTTAATATTGACCTATAATTTTTAAATTGGACCACGTATTATATTACAGTGTTATAGTGTACCCTACCTCAGGAAATAATTATAGGTCAATTAGGGGGTACACAGAGTGACCCTAAAGTTTACTATGTATGCCTATGCGAAATAAAGTGTTCTGAGAAGCTTAAAATGAGGAAATAAGCGTTCTAAAATGCTTTAAAAATTCAAAGACATTTTTCTATGTTAACTAACGGCACGGAATCGGACCTTAATATTGACCTATAACTTTTAAATTGGACCACTTATTATATTACAGGGTAATAGTGTACCCTACCACAGGAAATAATTATAGGTCAATTAGGGGGTACACAGCGTGACCCTAAAATTTACTATGTATGCCTATGCGAAATAAAGTGTTCTGAGAAGCTTAAAATGAAGAAATAAGCGTTCTAAAATGCTTTAAAAATTCAAAGACATCTTTCAATGGTTAACTAACGCAAGGCGCAATATCAAACCTTAATTTTGACCCATAATATTTAAATTGAACCAGGTATTGTATTACAGGGTAATAGTGTACCCTACCACAGGAAATAATTATAGGTCAATTAGGGGGTACACTATGTATATTTTAAATAGTGCATTAAAACAAGGAAATACGAAGACATTTTTCAATGTTAACTAACGGCACGGTATCGTAACTTAATATTGACCTATAATTTTTAAATTGGACCACGTATTATATTACAGGGTAATAGTGTACCCTACCACAGGAAATAAATATAAGTCATTTAGGGGGTACACAGCGTGACCCTAAATTTTACTATGTATGCCTATGCGAAATAGAGTGTTCTGAGAAGCTTAAAATGAAGAAATAAGCGTTCTAAAATGGTTTAAAAATTCAAAGACATCTTTCAATGGTTAACTAACGCAAGGCGCAATATCAGACCTTAATACTGACCCATAAAATTTAAATTGGACCAGGTATTGTATTACAGGGTAATAGTGTACCCTACCAAAGGAAATAATTATAGGTCAATTAGGGGGTATACAGCGTGACCCTAAAGTTTACTATGTATGCCTATGCAAAATAAAGTGTTCTGAGAAGCTTAAAATGAGAAATAAGCGTTCTAAAATGCTTTAAAAATTCAAAGACATTTTTCTATGTTAACTAACGGCAAGGTATCGGACCTTAATATTGACCTATAATTTTTAAATTGGACCACGTATTATATTACAGGGTAATAGTGTACCCTACCACAGGAAATAATTATAGGTCATTTAGGGGGTACACAGCGTGACCCTAAATTTTACTATGTATGCCTATGCGAAATAGAGTGTTCTGAGATGCTTAAAATGAAGAAATAAGCGTTCTAAAATGCTTTAAAAATTCAAAGACATCTTCCAATGGTTAACTAACGCAAGGCGCAATATCAGACCTTAATATTGACCCATAATATTTAAATTGGACCAGGTATTATATTACAGGGTAATAGTGTACCCTACCACAGGAAATAATTATAGGTCAATTAGGGGGTACACTATGTATATTTTAAATAGTGCATTAAAACAAGGAAATACGAAGACACTTTTCTATGTTAACTAACGGCACGGTATCGGACCTTAATATTGACCTATAATTTTTAAATTGGACCACGTATTATATTACTGGGTTATAATGTACCCTACCACAGGAAATAATTATAGGTCAATTAGGGGGTACACAGAGAGACACTAAAGTTTACTATGTATGCCTATGCGAAATAAAGTGTTCTGAGAAGCTTAAAATGAGGAAATAAGCGTTCTAAAATGCTTTAAAAATTCAAAGACATTTTTCTATGTTAACTAACGGCACGGTATCGGACCTTAATATTGACCTATAATTTTTAAATTGGACCACGTATTATATTACAGGGTAATAGTGTACCCTACCACAGGAAATAATTATAGGTCATTTAGGGGGTACACAGCGTGACCCTAAATTTTACTATGTATGCCTATGCGAAATAGAGTGTTCTGAGATGCTTAAAATGAAGAAATAAGCGTTCAAAAATGCTTTAAAAATTCAAAGACATCTTTCAATGGTTAACTAACGCAAGGCGCAATATCAGACCTTAATATTGACCCATAATATTTAAATTGGACCAGGTATTATATTACAGGGTAATAGTGTACCCTACCACAGGAAATAATTATAGGTCAATTAGGGGGTACACTATGTATATTTTAAATAGTGCATTAAAACAAGGAAATACGAAGACACTTTTCTATGTTAACTAACGGCACGGTATCGGACCTTAATATTGACCAATAATTTTTAAATTGGACCACGTATTATATTACAGGGTTATAGTGTACCCTACCACAGGAAATAATTATAGGTCAATTAGGGGGTACGCAGAGTGACCCTAAAGTTTACTATGTATGCCTATGCGAAATAGAGTGTTCTGAGATGCTTAAAATGAAGAAATAAGCGTTCTAAAATGCTTTAAAAATTCAAAGACATCTTTCACAATAGTTAACTAGCGCAAGGCGCAATATCAGACCTTAATATTGACCCATAATATTTAAATTGGACCAGGTATTATATTACAGGGTAATAGTGTACCCTACCACAGGAAATAATTATAGGTCAATTAGGGGGTACACAGAGTGACCTTAAAGTTTACTATATATGCCAATGCGAAATAGAGTGTTCTGAGATGCTTAAAATGAAGAAATAAGCGTTCTAAAATGCTTTAAAAATTCAAAGACATCTTTCAATGGTTAACTAGCGCAAGGCGCAATATCAGACCTTAATATTGACCCATAATATTTAAATTGGACCAGGTATTATATTACAGGGTAATAGTGTACCCTACCACAGGAAATAATTATAGGTCAATTAGGGGGTACACTATGTATATTTTAAATAGTGCATTAAAACAAGGAAATAGGAAGACACTTTTCTATGTTAACTAACGGCCCGGTATCGGACCTTAATATTGACCTATAATTTTTAAATTGGACCACGTATTATATTACAGGGTAATAGTGTACCCTACCACAGGAAATAATTATAGGTCATTTAGGGGGTACACAGCGTGACCCTAAATTTTACTATGTATGCCTATGCGAAATAGAGTGTTCTGAGATGCTTAAAATGAAGAAATAAGCGTTCTAAAATGCTTTAAAAATTCAAAGACATCTTCCAATGGTTAACTAACGCAAGGCGCAATATCAGACCTTAATATTGACCCATAATATTTAAACTGGACCAGGTATTATATTACAGGGTAATAGTGTACCCTACCACAGGAAATAATTATAGGTCAATTAGGGGGTACACTATGTACATTTTAAATAGTGCATTAAAACAAGGAAATACGAAGACACTTTTCTATGTTAACTAACGGCACGGTATCGGACCTTAATATTGACCTATAATTTTTAAATTGGACCACGTATTATATTACAGGGTAATAGTGTACCCTACCACAGGAAATAATTATAGGTCAATTAGGGGGTACACAGAGTGACCCTAAAGTTTACTATATATGCCTATGCGAAATAGAGTGTTCTGAGATGCTTAAAATGAAGAAATAAGCGTTCTAAAATGCTTTAAAAATTCAAAAACATCTTTCAATGGTTAACTAACGCAAGGCGCAATATCAGACCTTAATATTGACCCATAATATTTAAATTGGACCAGGTATTATATTACAGGGTAATAGTGTACCCTACCACAGGAAATAATTATAGGTCAATTAGGGGGTACACAGAGTGACCCTAAAGTTTACTATGTATGCCTATGCGAAATAAAGTGTTCTGAGAAGCTTAAAATGAGGAAATAAGCGTTCTAAAATGCTTTAAAAATTCAAAGACATTTTTCTATGTTAACTAACGGCACGGTATCGGACCTTAATATTGACCTATAATTTTTAAATTGGACCACCTATTATATTACAGGGTAATAGTGTACCCTACCACAGGAAATAATTATAGGTCAATTAGGGGGTACACAGAGTGACCCTAAAGTTTACTATATATGCCTATGCGAAATAGAGTGTTCTGAGATGCTTAAAATGAAGAAATAAGCGTTCTAAAATGCTTTAAAAATTCAAAAACATCTTTCAATGGTTAACTAACGCAAGGCGCAATATCAGACCTTAATATTGACCCATAATATTTAAATTGGACCAGGTATTATATTACAGGGTAATAGTGTACCCTACCACAGGAAATAATTATAGGTTAATTAGGGGGTACACTATGTATATTTTAAATAGTGCATTAAAACAAGGAAATGCGAAGACACTTTTCTATGTTTACTAACGGCACGGTATCGGACCTTAATATTGACCTATAATTTTTAAATTGTACCACGTATTATATTACAGGGTAATAGTGTACCTTACCACAGGAAATAATTATAGGTCAATTAGGGGGTATACAGCGTGACCCTAAAGTTTACTATGTATGCCTATGCAAAATAAAGTGTTCTGAGAAGCTTAAAATGAGAAATAAGCGTTCTAAAATGCTTTAAAAATTCAAAGACATTTTTCTATGTTAACTAACGGCAAGGTATCGGACCTTAATATTGACCTATAATTTTTAAATTGGACCACGTATTATATTACAGGGTAATAGTGTACCCTACCACAGGAAATATTTATAGGTCATTTAGGGGGTACACAGCGTGACCCTAAATTTTACTATGTATGCCTATGCGAAATAGAGTGTTCTGATATGCTTAAAATGAAGAAATAAGCGTTCAAAAATGCTTTAAAAATTCAAAGACATCTTTCAATGGTTAACTAACGCAAGGCGCAATATCAGACCTTAATATTGACCCATAATATTTAAATTGGACCAGGTATTATATTACAGGGTAATAGTGTACCCTACCACAGGAAATAATTATAGGTCAATTAGGGGGTACACTATGTATATTTTAAATAGTGCATTAAAACAAGGAAATACGAAGACACTTTTCCATGTTAACTAACGGCACGGTATCGGACCTTAATATTGACCTATAATTTTTAAATTGGACCACGTATTATATAACAGGGTTATAGTGTACCCTACCACAGGAAATAATTATAGGTCAATTAGGGGGTACGCAGAGTGACCCTAAAGTTTACTATGTATGCCTATGCGAAATAGAGTGTTCTGAGATGCTTAAAATGAAGAAATAAGCGTTCTAAAATGCTTTAAAAATTCAAAGACATCTTTCACAATAGTTAACTAGCGCAAGGCACAATATCAGACCTTAATATTGACCCATAATATTTAAATTGGACCAGGTATTATATTACAGGGTAATAGTGTACCCTACCACAGGAAATAATTATAGGTCAATTAGGGGGTACACAGAGTGACCCTAAAGTTTACTATATATGCCTATGCGAAATAGAGTGTTCTGAGATGCTTAAAATGAAGAAATAAGCGTTCTAAAATGCTTTAAAAATTCAAAAACATCTTTCAATGGTTAACTAACGCAAGGCGCAATATCAGACCTTAATATTGACCCATAATATTTAAATTGGACCAGGTATTATATTACAGGGTAATAGTGTACCCTACCACAGGAAATAATTATAGGTCAATTAGGGGGTACACAGAGTGACCCTAAAGTTTACTATGTATGCCTATGCGAAATAAAGTGTTCTGAGAAGCTTAAAATGAGGAAATAAATGTTCTAAAATGCTTTAAAAATTCAAAGACATTTTTCTATGTTAACTAACGGCACGGTATCGGACCTTAATATTGACCTACAATTTTTAAATTGGACCACCTATTATATTACAGGGTAATAGTGTACCCTACCACAGGAAATAATTATAGGTCAATTAGGGGGTACACAGAGTGACCCTAAAGTTTACTATATATGCCTATGCGAAATAGAGTGTTCTGAGATGCTTAAAATGAAGAAATAAGCGTTCTAAAATGCTTTAAAAATTCAAAAACATCTTTCAATGGTTAAATAACGCAAGGCGCAATATCAGACCTTAATATTGACCCATAATATTTAAATTGGACCAGGTATTATATTACAGGGTAATAGTGTACCCTACCACAGGAAATAATTATAGGTTAATTAGGGGGTACACTATGTATATTTTAAATAGTGCATTAAAACAAGGAAATACGAAGACACTTTTCTATGTTTACTAACGGCACGGTATCGGACCTTAATATTGACCTATAATTTTTAAACTGGACCACGTATTATATTACAGGGTTATAGTGTACCCTACCACAGGAAATAATTATAGGTCAATTAGGGGGTACACAGAGTGACCCTAAACTTTACTATGTATGCCTATGCGAAATAAAGTGTTCTGAGAAGCTTAAAATGAGGAAATAAGCGTTCTAAAATGCTTTAAAAATTCAAAGACATTTTTCTATGTTAACTAACGGCACGGTATCGGACCTTAATATTGACCTATAATTTTTAAATTGGACCACCTATTATATTACAGGGTAATAGTGTACCCTACCACAGGAAATAATTATAGGTCATTTAGGGGGTACACTATGTATATTTTAAATAGTGCATTAAAACAAGGAAATACGAAGACACTTTTCTATGTTAACTAACGGCACGGTATCGGACCTTAATATTGACCTATAATTTTTAAATTGTACCACGTATTATATTACAGGGTAATAGTGTACCTTACCACAGGAAATAATTATAGGTCAATTAGGGGGTATACAGCGTGACCCTAAAGTTTACTATGTATGCCTATGCAAAATAAAGTGTTCTGAGAAGCTTAAAATGAGAAATAAGCGTTCTAAAATGATTTAAAAATTCAAAGACATTTTTCTATGTTAACTAACGGCAAGGTATCGGACCTTAATATTGACCTATAATTTTTAAATTGGACCACGTATTATATTACAGGGTAATAGTGTACCCTACCACAGGAAATATTTATAGGTCATTTAGGGGGTACACAGCGTGACCCTAAATTTTACTATGTATGCCTATGCGAAATAGAGTGTTCTGAGATGCTTAAAATGAAGAAATAAGCGTTATAAAATGCTTTAAAAATTCAAAGACATCTTCCAATGGTTAACTAACGCAAGGCGCAATATCAGACCTTAATATTGACCCATAATATTTAAATTGGACCAGGTATTATATTACAGGGTAATAGTGTACCCTACCACAGGAAATAATTATAGGTCAATTAGGGGGTACACTATGTATATTTTAAATAGTGCATTAAAACAAGGAAATACGAAGACACTTTTCTATGTTAACTAACGGCACGGTATCGGACCTTAATATTGACCTATAATTTTTAAATTGGACCACGTATTATATTACTGGGTTATAATGTACCCTACCACAGGAAATAATTATAGGTCAATTAGGGGGTACACAGAGAGACCCTAAAGTTTACTATGTATGCCTATGCGAAATAAAGTGTTCTGAGAAGCTTAAAATGAGGAAATAAGCGTTCTAAAATGCTTTAAAAATTCAAAGACATTTTTCTATGTTAACTAACGGCACGGTATCGGACCTTAATATTGACCTATAATTTTTAAATTGGACTACGTATTATATTACAGGGTAATAGTGTACCCTACCACAGGAAATAATTATAGGTCATTTAGGGGGTACACAGCGTGACCCTAAATTTTACTATGTATGCCTATGCGAAATAGAGTGTTCTGAGATGCTTAAAATGAAGAAATAAGCGTTCAAAAATGCTTTAAAAATTCAAAGACATCTTTCAATGGTTAACTAACGCAAGGCGCAATATCAGACCTTAATATTGACCCATAATATTTAAATTGGACCAGGTATTATATTACAGGGTAATAGTGTACCCTACCACAGGAAATAATTATAGGTCAATTAGGGGGTACACTATGTATATTTTAAATAGTGCATTAAAACAAGGAAATACGAAGACACTTTTCTATGTTAACTAACGGCACGGTATCGGACCTTAATATTGACCTATAATTTTTAAATTGGACCACGTATTATATTACAGGGTTATAGTGTACCCTACCACAGGAAATAATTATAGGTCAATTAGGGGGTACGCAGAGTGACCCTAATGTTTACTATGTATGCCTATGCGAAATAAAGTGTTCTGAGAAGCTTAAAATGAGGAAATAAGCGTTCTAAAATGCTTTAAAAATTCAAAGACATTTTTCTATGTTAACTAACGGCACGGTATCGGACCTTAATATTGACCTATAATTTTTAAATTGGACCACGTATTATATTACAGGGTAATAGTGTACCCTACCACAGGATATAATTATAGGTCATTTAGGGGGTTCACAGCGTGACCCTAAATTTTACTATGTATGCCTATGCGAAATAGAGTGTTCTGAGATGCTTAAAATGAAGAAATAAGCGTTCTAAAATGCTTTAAAAATTCAAAGACATCTTTCAATGGTTAACTAACTCAAGGCGCAATATCAGACCTTAATATTGACCCATAATATTTAAATTGGACCAGGTATTATATTACAGGGTAATAGTGTACCCTACCACAGGAAATAATTATAGGTCAGTTAGGGGGTACATTATGTATATTTTAAATAGTGCATTAAAACAAGGAAATACGAAGACACTTTTCTATGTTAACTAACGGCACGGTATCGGACCTTAATATTGACCTATAATTTTTAAATTGGACCACGTATTATATTACAGTGTTATAGTGTACCCTACCTCAGGAAATAATTATAGGTCAATTAGGGGGTACACAGAGTGACCCTAAAGTTTACTATGTATGCCTATGCGAAATAAAGTGTTCTGAGAAGCTTAAAATGAGGAAATAAGCGTTCTAAAATGCTTTAAAAATTCAAAGACATTTTTCTATGTTAACTAACGGCACGGTATCGGACCTTAATATTGATCTATAATTTTTAAATTGGACCACTTATTATATTACAGGGTAATAGTGTACCCTACCACAGGAAATAATTATAGGTCAATTAGGGGGTACACAGCGTGACCCTAAAGTTTACTATGTATGCCTATGCGAAATAAAGTGTTCTGAGAAGCTTAAAATGAAGAAATAAGCGTTCTAAAATGCTTTAAAAATTCAAAGACATCTTTCAATGGTTAACTAACGCAAGGCGCAATATCAAACCTTAATATTGACCCATAATATTTAAATTGAACCAGGTATTGTATTACAGGGTAATAGTGTACCCTACCACAGGAAATAATTATAGGTCAATTAGGGGGTACACTATGTATATTTTAAATAGTGCATTAAAACAAGGAAATACGAAGACATTTTTCAATGTTAACTAACGGCACGGTATCGTAACTTAATATTGACCTATAATTTTTAAATTGGACCACGTATTATATTACAGGGTAATAGTGTACCCTACCACAGGACATAATTATATATCATTTAGGGGGTACACAGCGTGACCCTAAATTTTACTATGTATGCCTATGCGAAATAGAGTGTTCTGAGAAGCTTAAAATGAAGAAATAAGCGTTCTAAAATGCTTTAAAAATTCAAAGACATCTTTCAATGGTTAACTAACGCAAGGCGCAATATCAGACCTTAATACTGACCCATAAAATTTAAATTGGACCAGGTATTGTATTACAGGGTAATAGTGTACCCTACCAAAGGAAATAATTATAGGTCAATTAGGGGGTATACAGCGTGACCCTAAAGTTTACTATGTATGCTATGCAAAATAAAGTGTTCTGAGAAGCTTAAAATGAGAAATAAGCGTTCTAAAATGCTTTAAAAATTCAAAGACATTTTTCTATGTTAACTAACGGCAAGGTATCGGACCTTAATATTGACCTATAATTTTTAAATTGGACCACATATTATATTACAGGGTAATAGTGTACCCTACCACAGGAAATAATTATAGGTCATTTAGGGGGTACACAGCGTGACCCTAAATTTTACTATGTATGCCTATGCGAAATAGAGTGTTCTGAGATGCTTAAAATGAAGAAATAAGCGTTCTAAAATGCTTTAAAAATTCAAAGACATCTTCCAATGGTTAACTAACGCAAGGCGCAATATCAGACCTTAATATTGACCCATAATATTTAAATTGGACCAGGTATTATATTACAGGGTAATAGTGTACCCTACCACAGGAAATAATTATAGGTCAATTAGGGGGTACACTTTGTATATTTTAAATAGTGCATTAAAACAAGGAAATACGAAGACACTTTTCTATGTTAACTAACGGCACGGTATCGGACCTTAATATTGACCTATAATTTTTAAATTGGACCACGTATTATATTACAGGGTAATAGTGTACCCTACCACAGGAAATAATTATAGATCATTTAGGGGGTACACAGCGTGACCCTAAATTTTACTATGCATGCCTATGCGAAATAGAGTGTTCTGAGAAGCTTAAAATGAAGAAATAAGCGTTCTGAAATGCTTTAAAAATTCAAAGACATTTTTCAATGTTAACTAACGGCACGGTATCGGACCTTAATATTGACCTATAATTTTTAAATTGGACCACGTATTATATTACAGGGTAATAGTGTACCCTACCACAGGAAATAATTATAGGTCAATTAGGGGGTACACTATGTATATTTTAAATAGCGCATTAAAACAAGGAAATTCGAAGACACTTTTCTATGTTAACTAACGGCACGGTATCGGACCTTAATATTGACCTATAATTTTTAAATTGGACCACGTATTATATTACAGGGTTATAGTGTATCCTACCACAGGAAATAATTATAGGTCAATTAGGGGGTACACAGCGTGACCCTAAAGTTTACTATGTATGCCTATGCGAAATAAAGTGTTCTGAGAAGCTTAAAATGAGAAAATAAGCGTTCTAAAATGCTTTAAAAATTCAAAGACATTTTTCAATGTTAACTAACGGCACGGTATCGGACCTTAATATTGACCTATAATTTTTAAATTGGACCGCGTATTATATTACAGGGTAATAGTGTACCCTACCACAGGAAATAATTATAGGTTATTTAGGGGGTACACAGCGTGACCCTAAATTTTACTATGTATGCCTACTCGAAATAGAGTGTTCTGAGATGCTTAAAATGAAGAAATAAGCGTTCTAAAATGCTTTAAAAATTCAAAGACATCTTTCAATGGTTAACTAACGCAAGGCGCAATATCAGACCTTAATATTGACCCATATTATTTAAATTGGACCAGGTAGTATATTACAGGGTAATAGTGTACCCTACCACAGGAAATAATTATAGGTCAATTAGGGGGTACACTATGTATATTTTAAATAGTGCATTAAAACAAGGAAATACGAAGACACTTTTCTATGTTAACTAACGGCACGGTATCGGACCTTAATATTGACCTATAATTTTTAAATTGGACCACGTATTATATTACAGGGTTATAGTGTACCCTACCACAGGAAATAATTATAGGTCAATTAGGGGGTACGCAGAGTGACCCTAAAGTTTACTATGTATGCCTATGCGAAATAAAGTGTTCTGAGAAGCTTAAAATGAAGAAATAAGCGTTCTAAAATGCTTTAAAAATTCAAAGACATCTTTCAATGGTTAACTAACGCAAGGCGCAATATCAGACCTTAATATTGACCCATAATATTTAAATTGGACCAGGTATTATATTACAGGGAAATAGTGTACCCTACCACAGGAAATAATTATAGGTCAATTAGGGGGTACACTATGTATATTTTAAATAGGGGTACACTATGTATATTATAAAACAAGGAAATACGAAGACACTTTTCTATCTTAACTAACGGCACGGTATCGGACCTTAATATTGACCTATAATTTTTAAATTGGACCACGTATTATATTACAGGGTTATAGTGTACCCTACCACAGGAAATAATTATAGGTCAATTAGGGGGTTCGCAGAGTGACCCTAAAGTTTACTATGTATGCCTATGCGAAATAGAGTGTTCTGAGAAGCTTAAAATGAAGAAATAAGCGTTCTAAAATGCTTTAAAAATTCAAAGACATCTTTCAATGGTTAACTAACGCAAGGCGCAATATCAGACCTTAATATTGACCCATAATATTTAAATTGGACCAGGTATTATATTACAGGGTAATAGTGTACCCTACCAAAGGAAATAATTATAGGTCAATTAGGGGGTACACAGCGTGACCCTAAAGTTTACTATGTATGCCTATATGAAATAAAGTGTTCTGAGAAGCTTAAAATGAGGAAATAAGCGTTCTAAAATGCTTTAAAAATTCAGAAACATTTTTCTATGTTAGCTAACGGCACGGTATCAGACCTTAATATTGACCTATAATTTTTAAATTGGACCACGTATTATATTACAGGGTAATAGTGTACCCTACCACAGGAAATAATTATAAGTCATTTAGGGGGTACACAGCGTGACCCTAAATTTTACTATGTATGCCTATGCGAAATAGAGTGTTCTGAGATGCTTAAAATGAAGAAATAAGCGTTCTAAAATGCTTTAAAAATTCAAAGACATCTTTCAATGGTTAACTAACGCAAGGCGCAATATCAGACCTTAATATTGACCCATAATATTTAAATTGGACCAGGTATTATATTACAGGGTAATAGTGTACCCTACCACAGGAAATAATTATAGGTCAGTTAGGGGGTACATTATGTATATTTTAAATAGTGCATTAAAACAAGGAAATACGAAGACACTTTTCTATGTTAACTAACGGCACGGTATCGGACCTTAATATTGACCTATAATTTTTAAATTGGACCACGTATTATATTACAGTGTTATAGTGTACCCTACCTCAGGAAATAATTATAGGTCAATTAGGGGGTACACAGAGTGACCCTAAAGTTTACTATGTATGCCTATGCGAAATAAAGTGTTCTGAGAAGCTTAAAATGAGGAAATAAGCGTTCTAAAATGCTTTAAAAATTCAAAGACATTTTTCTATGTTAACTAACGGCACGGTATCGGACCTTAATATTGATCTATAATTTTTAAATTGGACCACTTATTATATTACAGGGTAATAGTGTACCCTACCACAGGAAATAATTATAGGTCAATTAGGGGGTACACAGCGTGACCCTAAAGTTTACTATGTATGCCTATGCGAAATAAAGTGTTCTGAGAAGCTTAAAATGAAGAAATAAGCGTTCTAAAATGCTTTAAAAATTCAAAGACATCTTTCAATGGTTAACTAACGCAAGGCGCAATATCAAACCTTAATATTGACCCATAATATTTAAATTGAACCAGGTATTGTATTACAGGGTAATAGTGTACCCTACCACAGGAAATAATTATAGGTCAATTAGGGGGTACACTATGTATATTTTAAATAGTGCATTAAAACAAGGAAATACGAAGACATTTTTCAATGTTAACTAACGGCACGGTATCGTAACTTAATATTGACCTATAATTTTTAAATTGGACCACGTATTATATTACAGGGTAATAGTGTACCCTACCACAGGACATAATTATATATCATTTAGGGGGTACACAGCGTGACCCTAAATTTTACTATGTATGCCTATGCGAAATAGAGTGTTCTGAGAAGCTTAAAATGAAGAAATAAGCGTTCTAAAATGCTTTAAAAATTCAAAGACATCTTTCAATGGTTAACTAACGCAAGGCGCAATATCAGACCTTAATACTGACCCATAAAATTTAAATTGGACCAGGTATTGTATTACAGGGAAATAGTGTACCCTACCAAAGGAAATAATTATAGGTCAATTAGGGGGTATACAGCGTGACCCTAAAGTTTACTATGTATGCTATGCAAAATAAAGTGTTCTGAGAAGCTTAAAATGAGAAATAAGCGTTCTAAAATGCTTTAAAAATTCAAAGACATTTTTCTATGTTAACTAACGGCAAGGTATCGGACCTTAATATTGACCTATAATTTTTAAATTGGACCACATATTATATTACAGGGTAATAGTGTACCCTACCACAGGAAATAATTATAGGTCATTTAGGGGGTACACAGCGTGACCCTAAATTTTACTATGTATGCCTATGCGAAATAGAGTGTTCTGAGATGCTTAAAATGAAGAAATAAGCGTTCTAAAATGCTTTAAAAATTCAAAGACATCTTCCAATGGTTAACTAACGCAAGGCGCAATATCAGACCTTAATATTGACCCATAATATTTAAATTGGACCAGGTATTATATTACAGGGTAATAGTGTACCCTACCACAGGAAATAATTATAGGTCAATTAGGGGGTACACTTTGTATATTTTAAATAGTGCATTAAAACAAGGAAATACGAAGACACTTTTCTATGTTAACTAACGGCACGGTATCGGACCTTAATATTGACCTATAATTTTTAAATTGGACCACGTATTATATTACAGGGTAATAGTGTACCCTACCACAGGAAATAATTATAGGTCATTTAGGGGGTACACAGCGTGACCCTAAATTTTACTATGTATGCCTATGCGAAATAGAGTGTTCTGAGATGCTTAAAATGAAGAAATAAGCGTTCTAAAATGCTTTAAAAATTCAAAGACATCTTCCAATGGTTAACTAACGCAAGGCGCAATATCAGACCTTAATATTGACCCATAATATTTAAATTGGACCAGGTATTATATTACAGGGTAATAGTGTACCCTACCACAGGAAATAATTATAGGTCAATTAGGGGGTACACTTTGTATATTTTAAATAGTGCATTAAAACAAGGAAATACGAAGACACTTTTCTATGTTAACTAACGGCACGGTATCGGACCTTAATATTGACCTATAATTTTTAAATTGACCACGTATTATATTACAGGGTAATAGTGTACCCTACCACAGGAAATAATTATAGGTCATTTAGGGGGTACACAGCGTGACCCTAAAGTTTACTATGTATGCCTATGCGAAATAAAGTGTTCTGAGAAGCTTAAAATGAGGAAATAAGCGTTCTAAAATGCTTTGAAAATTCAAAGACATTTTTCTATGTTAACTAACGGTACGGTATCGGACCTTAATATTGACCTATAATTTTTAAATTGGACCACGTATTATATTACAGGGTAATAGTGTACCCTAAATTTTACTATGTATGCCTATGCGAAATAGAGTGTTCTGAGATGCTTAAAATGAAGAAATAAGCGTTCTAAAATGCTTTAAAAATTCAAAGACATCTTCCAATGGTTAACTAACGCAAGGCGCAATATCAGACCTTAATATTGACCCATAATATTTAAATTGGACCAGGTATTATATTACAGGGTAATAGTGTTCCCTACCACAGGAAATAATTATAGGTCAATTAGGGGGTACACTTTGTATATTTTAAATAGTGCATTAAAACAAGGAAATACGAAGACACTTTTCTATGTTAACTAACGGCACGGTATCGGACCTTAATATTGACCTATAATTTTTAAATTGACCACGTATTATATTACAGGGTAATAGTGTACCCTACCACAGGAAATAATTATAGGTCATTTAGGGGGTACACAGCGTGACCCTAAATTTTACTATGTATGCCTATGCGAAATAGAGTGTTCTGAGATGCTTAAAATGAAGAAATAAGCGTTCTAAAATGCTTTAAAAATTCAAAGACATCTTTCAATGGTTAACTAACGCAAGGCGCAATATCAGACCTTAATATTGACCCATAATATTTAACTTGAACCAGGTATTATATCTGAGGGTAATAGTGTACCCTACCACAGGAAATAATTATAGGTCAATTAGGGGGTACACTATGTATATTTTAAATAGTGCATTAAAACAAGGAAATACGAAGACATTTTTCAATGTTAACTAACGGCACGGTATCGGAACTTAATATTGACCTATAATTTTTAAATTGGACCACGTATTATATTACAGGGTAATAGTGTACCCTACCACAGGAAATAATTATAGGTCATTTAGGGGGTACACAGCGTGACCCTAAATTTTACTATGTATGCCTATGCGAAATAAAGTGTTCTGAGAAGCTTAAAATGAGGAAATAAGCGTTCTAAAATGCTTTAAAAATTCAAAGACATTTTTCTATGTTAACTAACGGCACGGTATCGGACCTTAATATTGACCTATAATTTTTAAATTGGACCACGTATTATATTACAGGGTAATAGTGTACCCTACCACAGGAAATAATTATAGGTCAATTAGAGGGTACACAGCGTGACCCTAAAGTTTACTATGTATGCCTATGCGAAATAGAGTGTTCTGAGAAGCTTAAAATGAAGAAATTAGCGTTCTAAAATGCTTTAAAAATTCAAAGACATCTTTCAATGGTTAACTAACGCAAGGCGCAATATCAGACCTTAATATTGACCCATAATATTTGAATTGGACCAGGTATTATATTACGGGGTAATAGTGTACCCTACCACAGGAAATAATTATAGGTCAATTAGGGGGTACACTATGTATATTTTAAATAGTGCATTAAAACAAGGAAATACGAAGACACTTTTCTATGTTAACTAACGGCCCGGTATCGGACCTTAATATTGACCTATTATTTTTAAATTGGACCACGTATTATATTACAGGGTAATAGTGTACCCTACCACAGGAACTAATTATAGGTCATTTAGGGGGTACACAGCGTGACCCTAAATTTTACTATGTATGCCTATGCGAAATAGAGTGTTCTGAGATGCTTAAAATGAAAAAATAAGCGTTCTAAAATGCTTTAAAAATTCAAAGACATCTTCCAATGGTTAACTAACGCAAGGCGCAATATCAGACCTTAATATTGACCCATAATATTTAAATTGGACCAGGTATTATATTACAGGGTAATAGTGTACCCTACCACAGGAAATAATTATAGGTCAATTAGGGGGTACACTATGTACATTTTAAATAGTGCATTAAAACAAGGAAATACGAAGACACTTTTCTATGTTAACTAACGGCACGGTATCGGACCTTAATATTGACCTATAATTTTTAAATTGGACCACGTATTATATTACAGGGTTATAGTGTACCCTACCACAGGAAATAATTATAGGTCAATTAGGGGGTACACAGAGTGACCCTAAAGTTTACTATATATGCCTATGCGAAATAGAGTGTTCTGAGATGCTTAAAATGAAGAAATAAGCGTTCTAAAATGCTTTAAAAATTCAAAGACATCTTCCAATGGTTAACTAACGCAAGGCGCAATATCAGACCTTAATATTGACGCATAATATTTAAATTGGACCAGGTATTATATTACAGGGTAATAGTGTACCCTACCACAGGAAATAATTATAGGTCAATTAGGGGGTACACTATGTATATTTTAAATAGTGCATTAAAACAAGGAAATACGAAGACACTTTTCTATGTTAACTAACGGCACGGTATCGGACCTTAATATTGACCTATAATTTTAAAACTGGACCACGTATTATATTACAGGGTTATAGTGTACCCTACCACAGGAAATAATTATAGGTCAATTAGGGGGTACACAGAGTGACCCTAAAGTTTACTATGTATGCCTATGCGAAATAAAGTGTTCTGAGAAGCTTAAAATGAGGAAATAAGCGTTCTAAAATGCTTTAAAAATTCAAAGACATTTTTCTATGTTAACTAACGGCACGCTATCGGACCTTAATATTGACCTATAATTTTTAAATTGGACCACCTATTATATTACAGGGTAATAGTGTACCCTACCACAGGAAATAATTATAGGTCAATTAGGGGGTACACAGAGTGACCCTAAAGTTTACTATATATGCCTATGCGAAATAGAGTGTTCTGAGATGCTTAAAATGAAGAAATAAGCGTTCTAAAATGCTTTAAAAATTCAAAAACATCTTTCAATGGTTAACTAACGCAAGGCGCAATATCAGACCTTAATATTGACCCATAATATTTAAATTGGACCAGGTATTATATTACAGGGTAATAGTGTACCCTACCACAGGAAATAATTATAGGTTAATTAGGGGGTACACTATGTATATTTTAAATAGTGCATTAAAACAAGGAAATGAGAAGACACTTTTCTATGTTAACTAACGGCACGGTATCGGACCTTAATATTGACCTATAATTTTTAAACTGGACCACGTATTATATTACAGGGTTATAGTGTACCCTACCACAGGAAATAATTATAGGTCAATTAGGGGGTACACAGAGTGACCCTAAAGTTTACTATGTATGCCTATGCGAAATAAAGTGTTCTGAGAAGCTTAAAATGAGGAAATAAGCGTTCTAAAATGCTTTAAAAATTCAAAGACATTTTTCTATGTTAACTAACGGCACGGTATCGGACCTTAATATTGACCTATAATTTTTAAATTGGACCACCTATTATATTACAGGGTAATAGTGTACCCTACCACAGGAAATAATTATAGGTCATTTAGGGGGTACACTATGTATATTTTAAATAGTGCATTAAAACAAGGAAATACGAAGACACTTTTCTATGTTAACTAACGGCACGGTATCAGACCTTAATACTGACCCATAAAATTTAAATTGGATCAGGTATTGTATTACAGGGTAATAGTGTACCCTACCAAAGGAAATAATTATAGGTCAATTAGGGGGTATACAGCGTGACCCTAAAGTTTACTATGTATGCCTATGCAAAATAAAGTGTTCTGAGAAGCTTAAAATGAGAAATAAGCGTTCTAAAATGCTTTAAAAATTCAAAGACATTTTTCTATGTTAACTAACGGCAAGGTATCGGACCTTAATATTGACCTATAATTTTTAAATTGGACCACGTATTATATTACAGGGTAATAGTGTACCCTACCACAGGAAATAATTATAGGTCATTTAGGGGGTACACAGCGTGACCCTAAATTTTACTATGTATGCCTATGCGAAATAGAGTGTTCTGAGATGCTTAAAATGAAGAAATAAGCGTTCTAAAATGCTTTAAAAATTCAAAGACATCTTCCAATGGTTAACTAACGCAAGGCGCAATATCAGACCTTAATATTGACCCATAATATTTAAATTGGACCAGGTATTATATTACAGGGTAATAGTGTACCCTACCACAGGAAATAATTATAGGTCAATTAGGGGGTACACTTTGTATATTTTAAATAGTGCATTAAAACAAGGAAATACGAAGACACTTTTCTATGTTAACTAACGGCACGGTATCGGACCTTAATATTGACCTATAATTTTTAAATTGACCACGTATTATATTACAGGGTAATAGTGTACCCTACCACAGGAAATAATTATAGGTCATTTAGGGGGTACACAGCGTGACCCTAAATTTTACTATGTATGCCTATGCGAAATAGAGTGTTCTGAGATGCTTAAAATGAAGAAATAAGCGTTCTAAAATTCTTTAAAAATTCAAAGACATCTTTCAATGGTTAACTAACGCAAGGCGCAATATCAGACCTTAATATTGACCCATAATATTTAACTTGAACCAGGTATTATATCTGAGGGTAATAGTGTACCCTACCACAGGAAATAATTATAGGTCAATTAGGGGGTACACTATGTATATTTTAAATAGTGCATTAAAACAAGGAAATACGAAGACATTTTTCAATGTTAACTAACGGCACGGTATCGGAACTTAATATTGACCTATAATTTTTAAATTGGACCACGTATTATATTACAGGGTAATAGTGTACCCTACCACAGGAAATAATTATAGGTCATTTAGGGGGTACACAGCGTGACCCTAAATTTTACTATGTATGCCTATGCGAAATAAAGTGTTCTGAGAAGCTTAAAATGAGGAAATAAGCGTTCTGAAATGCTTTAAAAATTCAAAGACATTTTTCTATGTTAACTAACGGCACGGTATCGGACCTTAATATTGACCTATAATTTTTAAATTGGACCACGTATTATATTACAGGGTAATAGTGTACCCTACCACAGGAAATAATTATAGGTCAATTAGAGGGTACACAGCGTGACCCTAAAGTTTACTATGTATGCCTATGCGAAATAGAGTGTTCTGAGAAGCTTAAAATGAAGAAATTAGCGTTCTAAATTGCTTTAAAAATTCAAAGACATCTTTCAATGGTTAACTAACGCAAGGCGCAATATCAGACCTTAATATTGACCCATAATATTTGAATTGGACCAGGTATTATATTACGGGGTAATAGTGTACCCTACCACAGGAAATAATTATAGGTCAATTAGGGGGTACACTATGTATATTTTAAATAGTGCATTAAAACAAGGAAATACGAAGACACTTTTCTATGTTAACTAACGGCCCGGTATCGGACCTTAATATTGACCTATTATTTTTAAATTGGACCACGTATTATATTACAGGGTAATAGTGTACCCTACCACAGGAAATAATTATAGGTCATTTAGGGGGTACACAGCGTGACCCTAAATTTTACTATGTATGCCTATGCGAAATAGAGTGTTCTGAGATGCTTAAAATGAAGAAATAAGCGTTCTAAAATGCTTTAAAAATTCAAAGACATCTTCCAATGGTTAACTAACGCAAGGCGCAATATCAGACCTTAATATTGACCCATAATATTTAAATTGGACCAGGTATTATATTACAGGGTAATAGTGTACCCTACCACAGGAAATAATTATAGGTCAATTAGGGGGTACACTATGTACATTTTAAATAGTGCATTAAAACAAGGAAATACGAAGACACTTTTCTATGTTAACTAACGGCACGGTATCGGACCTTAATATTGACCTATAATTTTTAAATTGGACCACGTATTATATTACAGGGTTATAGTGTACCCTACCACAGGAAATAATTATAGGTCAATTAGGGGGTACACAGAGTGACCCTAAAGTTTACTATATATGCCTATGCGAAATAGAGTGTTCTGAGATGCTTAAAATGAAGAAATAAGCGTTCTAAAATGCTTTAAAAATTCAAAGACATCTTCCAATGGTTAACTAACGCAAGGCGCAATATCAGACCTTAATATTGACCCATAATATTTAAATTGGACCAGGTATTATATTACAGGGTAATAGTGTACCCTACCACAGGAAATAATTATAGGTCAATTAGGGGGTACACTATGTATATTTTAAATAGTGCATTAAAACAAGGAAATACGAAGACACTTTTCTATGTTAACTAACGGCACGGTATCGGACCTTAATATTGACCTATAATTTTAAAACTGGACCACGTATTATATTACAGGGTTATAGTGTACCCTACCACAGGAAATAATTATAGGTCAATTAGGGGGTACACAGAGTGACCCTAAAGTTTACTATGTATGCCTATGCGAAATAAAGTGTTCTGAGAAGCTTAAAATGAGGAAATAAGCGTTCTAAAATGCTTTAAAAATTCAAAGACATTTTTCTATGTTAACTAACGGCACGCTATCGGACCTTAATATTGACCTATAATTTTTAAATTGGACCACCTATTATATTACAGGGTAATAGTGTACCCTACCACAGGAAATAATTATAGGTCAATTAGGGGGTACACAGAGTGACCCTAAAGTTTACTATATATGCCTATGCGAAATAGAGTGTTCTGAGATGCTTAAAATGAAGAAATAAGCGTTCTAAAATGCTTTAAAAATTCAAAAACATCTTTCAATGGTTAACTAACGCAAGGCGCAATATCAGACCTTAATATTGAACCATAATATTTAAATTGGACCAGGTATTATATTACAGGGTAATAGTGTACCCTACCACAGGAAATAATTATAGGTTAATTAGGGGGTACACTATGTATATTTTAAATAGTGCATTAAAACAAGGAAATGAGAAGACACTTTTCTATGTTAACTAACGGCACGGTATCGGACCTTAATATTGACCTATAATTTTTAAACTGGACCACGTATTATATTACAGGGTTATAGTGTACCCTACCACAGGAAATAATTATAGGTCAATTAGGGGGTACACAGAGTGACCCTAAAGTTTACTATGTATGCCTATGCGAAATAAAGTGTTCTGAGAAGCTTAAAATGAGGAAATAAGCGTTCTAAAATGCTTTAAAAATTCAAAGACATTTTTCTATGTTAACTAACGGCACGGTATCGGACCTTAATATTGACCTATAATTTTTAAATTGGACCACCTATTATATTACAGGGTAATAGTGTACCCTACCACAGGAAATAATTATAGGTCATTTAGGGGGTACACTATGTATATTTTAAATAGTGCATTAAAACAAGGAAATACGAAGACACTTTTCTATGTTAACTAACGGCACGGTATCGGACCTTAATATTGACCTATAATTTTTAAATTGTACCACGTATTATATTACAGGGTAATAGTGTACCTTACCACAGGAAATAATTATAGGTCAATTAGGTGGTACACAGCGTGACCCTAAAATTTACTATGTATGCCTATGCGAAATAGAGTGTTCTGAGAAGCTTAAAATGAAGAAATAAGCGTTCTAAAATGCTTTAAAAATTCAAAGACATCTTTCAATGGTTAACTAACGCAAGGCGCGATATCAGACCTTAATATGGAACCATAATATTTCAATTGGACCAGGTATTATATTACAGGGTAATAGTGTACTCTACAACAGGAAATAATTATAGGTCAATTAGGGGATACACTATGTATGTTTTAATTAGTGCATTAAAACAAGAAAATACGAAGACACTTTTCTATGTTAACTAACGGCACGGTATCGGACCTTAATATTGACCTATAATTTTTAAATTGGACCACGTATTATATTACAGGGTTACTAGCGCAAGGCGCAATATCAGACCTTAATATTGACCCATAATATTTAAATTGGACCAGGTATTATATTACAGGGTAATAGTGTACCCTACCACAGGAAATAATTATAGGTCAATTAGGGGGTACACTATGTATATTTTAAATAGTGCATTAAAACAAGGAAATAGGAAGACACTTTTCTATGTTAACTAACGGCCCGGTATCGGACCTTAATATTGACCTATAATTTTTAAATTGGACCACGTATTATATTACAGGGTAATAGTGTACCCTACCACAGGAAATAATTATAGGTCATTTAGGGGGTACACAGCGTGACCCTAAATTTTACTATGTATGCCTATGCGAAATAGAGTGTTCTGAGATGCTTAAAATGAAGAAATAAGCGTTCTAAAATGCTTTAAAAATTCAAAGACATCTTCCAATGGTTAACTAACGCAAGGCGCAATATCAGACCTTAATATTGACCCATAATATTTAAACTGGACCAGGTATTATATTACAGGGTAATAGTGTACCCTACCACAGGAAATAATTATAGGTCAATTAGGGGGTACACTATGTACATTTTAAATAGTGCATTAAAACAAGGAAATACGAAGACACTTTTCTATGTTAACTAACGGCACGGTATCGGACCTTAATATTGACCTATAATTTTTAAATTGGACCACGTATTATATTACAGGGTAATAGTGTACCCTACCACAGGAAATAATTATAGGTCAATTAGGGGGTACACAGAGTGACCCTAAAGTTTACTATATATGCCTATGCGAAATAGAGTGTTCTGAGATGCTTAAAATGAAGAAATAAGCGTTCTAAAATGCTTTAAAAATTCAAAAACATCTTTCAATGGTTAACTAACGCAAGGCGCAATATCAGACCTTAATATTGACCCATAATATTTAAATTGGACCAGGTATTATATTACAGGGTAATAGTGTACCCTACCACAGGAAATAATTATAGGTCAATTAGGGGGTACACAGAGTGACCCTAAAGTTTACTATGTATGCCTATGCGAAATAAAGTGTTCTGAGAAGCTTAAAATGAGGAAATAAGCGTTCTAAAATGCTTTAAAAATTCAAAGACATTTTTCTATGTTAACTAACGGCACGGTATCGGACCTTAATATTGACCTATAATTTTTAAATTGGACCACCTATTATATTACAGGGTAATAGTGTACCCTACCACAGGAATTAATTATAGGTCAATTAGGGGGTACACAGAGTGACCCTAAAGTTTACTATATATGCCTATGCGAAATAGAGTGTTCTGAGATGCTTAAAATGAAGAAATAAGCGTTCTAAAATGCTTTAAAAATTCAAAAACATCTTTCAATGGTTAACTAACGCAAGGCGCAATATCAGACCTTAATATTGACCCATAATATTTAAATTGGACCAGGTATTATATTACAGGGTAATAGTGTACCCTACCACAGGAAATAATTATAGGTTAATTAGGGGGTACACTATGTATATTTTAAATAGTGCATTAAAACAAGGAAATGCGAAGACACTTTTCTATGTTTACTAACGGCACGGTATCGGACCTTAATATTGACCTATAATTTTTAAACTGGACCACGTATTATATTACAGGGTTATAGTGTACCCTACCACAGGAAATAATTATAGGTCAATTAGGGGGTACACAGAGTGACCCTAAAGTTTACTATGTATGCCTATGCGAAATAAAGTGTTCTGAGAAGCTTAAAATGAGGAAATAAGCGTTCTAAAATGCTTTAAAAATTCAAAGACATTTTTCTATGTTAACTAACGGCACGGTATCGGACCTTAATATTGACCTATAATTTTTAAATTGGACCACCTATTATATTACAGGGTAATAGTGTACCCTACCACAGGAAATAATTATAGGTCATTTAGGGGGTACACTATGTATATTTTAAATAGTGCATTAAAACAAGGAAATACGAAGACACTTTTCTATGTTAACTAACGGCACGGTATCGGACCTTAATATTGACCTATAATTTTTAAATTGTACCACGTATTATATTACAGGGTAATAGTGTACCTTACCACAGGAAATAATTATAGGTCAATTAGGGGGTATACAGCGTGACCCTAAAGTTTACTATGTATGCCTATGCAAAATAAAGTGTTCTGAGAAGCTTAAAATGAGAAATAAGCGTTCTAAAATGCTTTAAAAATTCAAAGACATTTTTCTATGTTAACTAACGGCAAGGTATCGGACCTTAATATTGACCTATAATTTTTAAATTGGACCACGTATTATATTACAGGGTAATAGTGTACCCTACCACAGGAAATATTTATAGGTCATTTAGGGGGTACACAGCGTGACCCTAAATTTTACTATGTATGCCTATGCGAAATAGAGTGTTCTGATATGCTTAAAATGAAGAAATAAGCATTCAAAAATGCTTTAAAAATTCAAAGACATCTTTCAATGGTTAACTAACGCAAGGCGCAATATCAGACCTTAATATTGACCCATAATATTTAAATTGGACCAGGTATTATATTACAGGGTAATAGTGTACCCTACCACAGGAAATAATTATAGGTCAATTAGGGGGTACACTATGTATATTTTAAATAGTGCATTAAAACAAGGAAATACGAAGACACTTTTCCATGTTAACTAACGGCACGGTATCGGACCTTAATATTGACCTATAATTTTTAAATTGGACCACGTATTATATAACAGGGTTATAGTGTACCCTACCACAGGAAATAATTATAGGTCAATTAGGGGGTACGCAGAGTGACCCTAAAGTTTACTATGTATGCCTATGCGAAATAGAGTGTTCTGAGATGCTTAAAATGAAGAAATAAGCGTTCTAAAATGCTTTAAAAATTCAAAGACATCTTTCACAATAGTTAACTAGCGCAAGGCGCAATATCAGACCTTAATATTAACCCATAATATTTAAATTGGACCAGGTATTATATTACAGGGTAATAGTGTACCCTACCACAGGAAATAATTATAGGTCAATTAGGGGGTACACAGAGTGACCTTAAAGTTTACTATATATGCCTATGCGAAATAGAGTGTTCTGAGATGCTTAAAATGAAGAAATAAGCGTTCTAAAATGCTTTAAAAATTCAAAGACATCTTTCAATGGTTAACTAGCGCAAGGCGCAATATCAGACCTTAATATTGACCCATAATATTTAAATTGGACCAGGTATTATATTACAGGGTAATAGTGTACCCTACCACAGGAAATAATTATAGGTCAATTAGGGGGTACACTATGTATATTTTAAATAGTGCATTAAAACAAGGAAATACGAAGACACTTTTCTATGTTAACTAACGGCCCGGTATCGGACCTTAATATTGACCTATAATTTTTAAATTGGACCACGTATTATATTACAGGGTAATAGTGTACCCTACCACAGGAAATAATTATAGGTCATTTAGGGGGTACACAGCGTGACCCTAAATTTTACTATGTATGCCTATGCGAAATAGAGTGTTCTGAGATGCTTAAAATGAAGAAATAAGCGTTCTAAAATGCTTTAAAAATTCAAAGACATCTTCCAATGGTTAACTAACGCAAGGCGCAATATCAGACCTTAATATTGACCCATAATATTTAAATTGGACCAGGTATTATATTACAGGGTAATAGTGTACCCTACCACAGGAAATAATTATAGGTCAATTAAGGGGTACACTATGTACATTTTAAATAGTGCATTAAAACAAGGAAATACGAAGACACTTTTCTATGTTAACTAACGGCACGGTATCGGACCTTAATATTGACCTATAATTTTTAAATTGGACCACGTATTATATTACAGGGTAATAGTGTACCCTACCACAGGAAATAATTATAGGTCAATTAGGGGGTACACAGAGTGACCCTAAAGTTTACTATATATGCCTATGCGAAATAGAGTGTTCTGAGATGCTTAAAATGAAGAAATAAGCGTTCTAAAATGCTTTAAAAATTCAAAAACATCTTTCAATGGTTAACTAACGCAAAGCGCAATATCAGACCTTAATATTGACCCATAATATTTAAATTGGACCAGGTATTATATTACAGGGTAATAGTGTACCCTACCACAGGAAATAATTATAGGTCAATTAGGGGGTACACAGAGTGACCCTAAAGTTTACTATGTATGCCTATGCGAAATAAAGTGTTCTGAGAAGCTTAAAATGAGGAAATAAATGTTCTAAAATGCTTTAAAAATTCAAAGACATTTTTCTATGTTAACTAACGGCACGGTATCGGACCTTAATATTGACCTACAATTTTTAAATTGGACCACCTATTATATTACAGGGTAATAGTGTACCCTACCACAGGAAATAATTATAGGTCAATTAGGGGGTACACAGAGTGACCCTAAAGTTTACTATATATGCCTATGCGAAATAGAGTGTTCTGAGATGCTTAAAATGAAGAAATAAGCGTTCTAAAATGCTTTAAAAATTCAAAAACATCTTTCAATGGTTAACTAACGCAAGGCGCAATATCAGACCTTAATATTGACCCATAATATTTAAATTGGACCAGGTATTATATTACAGGGTAATAGTGTACCCTACCACAGGAAATAATTATAGGTTAATTAGGGGGTACACTATGTATATTTTAAATAGTGCATTAAAACAAGGAAATACGAAGACACTTTTCTATGTTTACTAACGGCACGGTATCGGACCTTAATATTGACCTATAATTTTTAAACTGGACCACGTATTATATTACAGGGTTATAGTGTACCCTACCACAGGAAATAATTATAGGTCAATTAGGGGGTACACAGAGTGACCCTAAACTTTACTATGTATGCCTATGCGAAATAAAGTGTTCTGAGAAGCTTAAAATGAGGAAATAAGCGTTCTAAAATGCTTTAAAAATTCAAAGACATTTTTCTATGTTAACTAACGGCACGGTATCGGACCTTAATATTGACCTATAATTTTTAAATTGGACCACCTATTATATTACAGGGTAATAGTGTACCCTACCACAGGAAATAATTATAGGTCATTTAGGGGGTACACTATGTATATTTTAAATAGTGCATTAAAACAAGGAAATACGAAGACACTTTTCTATGTTAACTAACGGCACGGTATCGGACCTTAATATTGACCTATAATTTTTAAATTGTACCACGTATTATATTACAGGGTAATAGTGTACCTTACCACAGGAAATAATTATAGGTCAATTAGGGGGTATACAGCGTGACCCTAAAGTTTACTATGTATGCCTATGCAAAATAAAGTGTTCTGAGAAGCTTAAAATGAGAAATAAGCGTTCTAAAATGATTTAAAAATTCAAAGACATTTTTCTATGTTAACTAACGGCAAGGTATCGGACCTTAATAATGACCTATAATTTTTAAATTGGACCACGTATTATATTACAGGGTAATAGTGTACCCTACCACAGGAAATATTTATAGGTCATTTAGGGGGTACACAGCGTGACCCTAAATTTTACTATGTATGCCTATGCGAAATAGAGTGTTCTGAGATGCTTAAAATGAAGAAATAAGCGTTATAAAATGCTTTAAAAATTCAAAGACATCTTCCAATGGTTAACTAACGCAAGGCGCAATATCAGACCTTAATATTGACCCATAATATTTAAATTGGACCAGGTATTATATTACAGGGTAATAGTGTACCCTACCACAGGAAATAATTATAGGTCAATTAGGGGGTACACTATGTATATTTTAAATAGTGCATTAAAACAAGGAAATACGAAGACACTTTTCTATGTTAACTAACGGCACGGTATCGGACCTTAATATTGACCTATAATTTTTAAATTGGACCACGTATTATATTACTGGGTTATAATGTACCCTACCACAGGAAATAATTATAGGTCAATTAGGGGGTACACAGAGAGACCCTAAAGTTTACTATGTATGCCTATGCGAAATAAAGTGTTCTGAGAAGCTTAAAATGAGGAAATAAGCGTTCTAAAATGCTTTAAAAATTCAAAGACATTTTTCTATGTTAACTAACGGCACGGTATCGGACCTTAATATTGACCTATAATTTTTAAATTGGACTACGTATTATATTACAGGGTAATAGTGTACCCTACCACAGGAAATAATTATAGGTCATTTAGGGGGTACACAGCGTGACCCTAAATTTTACTATGTATGCCTATGCGAAATAGAGTGTTCTGAGATGCTTAAAATGAAGAAATAAGCGTTCAAAAATGCTTTAAAAATTCAAAGACATCTTTCAATGGTTAACTAACTCAAGGCGCAATATCAGACCTTAATATTGACCCATAATATTTAAATTGGACCAGGTATTATATTACAGGGTAATAGTGTACCCTACCACAGGAAATAATTATAGATCAGTTAGGGGGTACATTATGTATATTTTAAATAGTGCATTAAAACAAGGAAATACGAAGACACTTTTCTATGTTAACTAACGGCACGGTATCGGACCTTAATATAGACCTATAATTTTTAAATTGGACCACGTATTATATTACAGTGTTATAGTGTACCCTACCTCAGGAAATAATTATAGGTCAATTAGGGGGTACACAGAGTGACCCTAAAGTTTACTATGTATGCCTATGCGAAATAAAGTGTTCTGAGAAGCTTAAAATGAGGAAATAAGCGTTCTAAAATGCTTTAAAAATTCAAAGACATTTTTCTATGTTAACTAACGGCACGGTATCGGACCTTAATATTGACCTATAATTTTTAAATTGGACCACTTATTATATTACAGGGTAATAGTGTACCCTACCACAGGAAATAATTATAGGTCAATTAGGGGGTACACAGCGTGACCCTAAAGTTTACTATGTATGCCTATGCGAAATAAAGTGTTCTGAGAAGCTTAAAATGAAGAAATAAGCGTTCTAAAATGCTTTAAAAATTCAAAGACATCTTTCAATGGTTAACTAACGCAAGGCGCAATATCAAACCTTAATATTGACCCATAATATTTAAATTGAACCAGGTATTGTATTACAGGGTAATAGTGTACCCTACCACAGGAAATAATTATAGGTCAATTAGGGGGTACACTATGTATATTTTAAATAGTGCATTAAAACAAGGAAATACGAAGACATTTTTCAATGTTAACTAACGGCACGGTATCGTAACTTAATATTGACCTATAATTTTTAAATTGGACCACGTATTATATTACAGGGTAATAGTGTACCCTACCACAGGACATAATTATATGTCATTTAGGGGGTACACAGCGTGACCCTAAATTTTACTATGTATGCCTATGCGAAATAGAGTGTTCTGAGAAGCTTAAAATGAAGAAATAAGCGTTCTAAAATGCTTTAAAAATTCAAAGACATCTTTCAATGGTTAACTAACGCAAGGCGCAATATCAGACCTTAATACTGACCCATAAAATTTAAATTGGACCAGGTATTGTATTACAGGGTAATAGTGTACCCTACCAAAGGAAATAATTATAGGTCAATTAGGGGGTATACAGCGTGACCCTAAAGTTTACTATGTATGCCTATGCAAAATAAAGTGTTCTGAGAAGCTTAAAATGAGAAAATAAGCGTTCTAAAATTCTTTAAAAATTCAAAGACATTTTTCTATGTTAACTAACGGCAAGGTATCGGACCTTAATATTGACCTATAATTTTTAAATTGGACCACGTATTATATTACAGGGTAATAGTGTACCCTACCACAGGAAATAATTATAGGTCATTTAGGGGGTACACAGCGTGACCCTAAATTTTACTATGTATGCGTATGCGAAATAGAGTGTTCTGAGATGCTTAAAATGAAGAAATAAGCGTTCTAAAATGCTTTAAAAATTCAAAGACATCTTCCAATGGTTAACTAACGCAAGGCGCAATATCAGACCTTAATATTGACCCATAATATTTAAATTGGACCAGGTATTATATTACAGGGTAATAGTGTACCCTACCACAGGAAATAATTATAGGTCAATTAGGGGGTACACTTTGTATATTTTAAATAGTGCATTAAAACAAGGAAATACGAAGACACTTTTCTATGTTAACTAACGGCACGGTATCGGACCTTAATATTGACCTATAATTTTTAAATTGGACCACGTATTATATTACAGGGTAATAGTGTACCCTACCACAGGATATAATTATAGGTCATTTAGGGGGTTCACAGCGTGACCCTAAATTTTACTATGTATGCCTATGCGAAATAGAGTGTTCTGAGATGCTTAAAATGAAGAAATAAGCGTTCTAAAATGCTTTAAAAATTCAAAGACATCTTTCAATGGTTAACTAACTCAAGGCGCAATATCAGACCTTAATATTGACCCATAATATTTAAATTGGACCAGGTATTATATTACAGGGTAATAGTGTACCCTACCACAGGAAATAATTATAGGTCAGTTAGGGGGTACATTATGTATATTTTAAATAGTGCATTAAAACAAGGAAATACGAAGACACTTTTCTATGTTAACTAACGGCACGGTATCGGACCTTAATATTGACCTATAATTTTTAAATTGGACCACGTATTATATTACAGTGTTATAGTGTACCCTACCTCAGGAAATAATTATAGGTCAATTAGGGGGTACACAGAGTGACCCTAAAGTTTACTATGTATGCCTATGCGAAATAAAGTGTTCTGAGAAGCTTAAAATGAGGAAATAAGCGTTCTAAAATGCTTTAAAAATTCAAAGACATTTTTCTATGTTAACTAACGGCACGGTATCGGACCTTAATATTGACCTATAATTTTTAAATTGGACCACTTATTATATTACAGGGTAATAGTGTACCCTACCACAGGAAATAATTATAGGTCAATTAGGGGGTACACAGCGTGACCCTAAAGTTTACTATGTATGCCTATGCGAAATAAAGTGTTCTGAGAAGCTTAAAATGAAGAAATAAGCGTTCTAAAATGCTTTAAAAATTCAAAGACATCTTTCAATGGTTAACTAACGCAAGGCGCAATATCATACCTTAATATTGACCCATAATATTTAAATTGAACCAGGTATTGTATTACAGGGTAATAGTGTACCCTACCACAGGAAATAATTATAGGTCAATTAGGGGGTACACTATGTATATTTTAAATAGTGCATTAAAACAAGGAAATACGAAGACATTTTTCAATGTTAACTAACGGCACGGTATCGTAACTTAATATTGACCTATAATTTTTAAATTGGACCACGTATTATATTACAGGGTAATAGTGTACCCTACCACAGGACATAATTATATGTCATTTAGGGGGTACACAGCGTGACCCTAAATTTTACTATGTATGCCTATGCGAAATAGAGTGTTCTGAGAAGCTTAAAATGAAGAAATAAGCGTTCTAAAATGCTTTAAAAATTCAAAGACATCTTTCAATGGTTAACTAACGCAAGGCGCAATATCAGACCTTAATACTGACCCATAAAATTTAAATTGGATCAGGTATTGTATTACAGGGTAATAGTGTACCCTACCAAAGGAAATAATTATAGGTCAATTAGGGGGTATACAGCGTGACCCTAAAGTTTACTATGTATGCCTATGCAAAATAAAGTGTTCTGAGAAGCTTAAAATGAGAAATAAGCGTTCTAAAATGCTTTAAAAATTCAAAGACATTTTTCTATGTTAACTAACGGCAAGGTATCGGACCTTAATATTGACCTATAATTTTTAAATTGGACCACGTATTATATTACAGGGTAATAGTGTACCCTACCACAGGAAATAATTATAGGTCATTTAGGGGGTACACAGCGTGACCCTAAATTTTACTATGTATGCCTATGCGAAATAGAGTGTTCTGAGATGCTTAAAATGAAGAAATAAGCGTTCTAAAATGCTTTAAAAATTCAAAGACATCTTCCAATGGTTAACTAACGCAAGGCGCAATATCAGACCTTAATATTGACCCATAATATTTAAATTGGACCAGGTATTATATTACAGGGTAATAGTGTACCCTACCACAGGAAATAATTATAGGTCAATTAGGGGGTACACTTTGTATATTTTAAATAGTGCATTAAAACAAGGAAATACGAAGACACTTTTCTATGTTAACTAACGGCACGGTATCGGACCTTAATATTGACCTATAATTTTTAAATTGACCACGTATTATATTACAGGGTAATAGTGTACCCTACCACAGGAAATAATTATAGGTCATTTAGGGGGTACACAGCGTGACCCTAAATTTTACTATGTATGCCTATGCGAAATAGAGTGTTCTGAGATGCTTAAAATGAAGAAATAAGCGTTCTAAAATGCTTTAAAAATTCAAAGACATCTTTCAATGGTTAACTAACGCAAGGCGCAATATCAGACCTTAATATTGACCCATAATATTTAACTTGAACCAGGTATTATATCTGAGGGTAATAGTGTACCCTACCACAGGAAATAATTATAGGTCAATTAGGGGGTACACTATGTATATTTTAAATAGTGCATTAAAACAAGGAAATACGAAGACATTTTTCAATGTTAACTAACGGCACGGTATCGGAACTTAATATTGACCTATAATTTTTAAATTGGACCACGTATTATATTACAGGGTAATAGTGTACCCTACCACAGGAAATAATTATAGGTCATTTAGGGGGTACACAGCGTGACCCTAAATTTTACTATGTATGCCTATGCGAAATAAAGTGTTCTGAGAAGCTTAAAATGAGGAAATAAGCGTTCTAAAATGCTTTAAAAATTCAAAGACATTTTTCTATGTTAACTAACGGCGCGGTATCGGACCTTAATATTGACCTATAATTTTTAAATTGGACCACGTATTATATTACAGGGTAATAGTGTACCCTACCACAGGAAATAATTATAGGTCAATTAGAGGGTACACAGCGTGACCCTAAAGTTTACTATGTATGCCTATGCGAAATAGAGTGTTCTGAGAAGCTTAAAATGAAGAAATTAGCGTTCTAAAATGCTTTAAAAATTCAAAGACATCTTTCAATGGTTAACTAACGCAAGGCGCAATATCAGACCTTAATATTGACCCATAATATTTGAATTGGACCAGGTATTATATTACGGGGTAATAGTGTACCCTACCACAGGAAATAATTATAGGTCAATTAGGGGGTACACTATGTATATTTTAAATAGTGCATTAAAACAAGGAAATACGAAGACACTTTTCTATGTTAACTAACGGCCCGGTATCGGACCTTAATATTGACCTATTATTTTTAAATTGGACCACGTATTATATTACAGGGTAATAGTGTACCCTACCACAGGAAATAATTATAGGTCATTTAGGGGGTACACAGCGTGACCCTAAATTTTACTATGTATGCCTATGCGAAATAGAGTGTTCTGAGATGCTTAAAATGAAGAAATAAGCGTTCTAAAATGCTTTAAAAATTCAAAGACATCTTCCAATGGTTAACTAACGCAAGGCGCAATATCAGACCTTAATATTGACCCATAATATTTAAATTGGACCAGGTATTATATTACAGGGTAATAGTGTACCCTACCACAGGAAATAATTATAGGTCAATTAGGGGGTACACTATGTACATTTTAAATAGTGCATTAAAACAAGGAAATACGAAGACACTTTTCTATGTTAACTAACGGCACGGTATCGGACCTTAATATTGACCTATAATTTTTAAATTGGACCACGTATTATATTACAGGGTTATAGTGTACCCTACCACAGGAAATAATTATAGGTCAATTAGGGGGTACACAGAGTGACCCTAAAGTTTACTATATATGCCTATGCGAAACAGAGTGTTCTGAGATGCTTAAAATGAAGAAATAAGCGTTCTAAAATGCTTTAAAAATTCAAAGACATCTTCCAATGGTTAACTAACGCAAGGCGCAATATCAGACCTTAATATTGACCCATAATATTTAAATTGGACCAGGTATTATATTACAGGGTAATAGTGTACCCTACCACAGGAAATAATTATAGGTCAATTAGGGGGTACACTATGTATATTTTAAATAGTGCATTAAAACAAGGAAATACGAAGACACTTTTCTATGTTAACTAACGGCACGGTATCGGACCTTAATATTGACCTATAATTTTAAAACTGGACCACGTATTATATTACAGGGTTATAGTGTACCCTACCACAGGAAATAATTATAGGTCAATTAGGGGGTACACAGAGTGACCCTAAAGTTTACTATGTATGCCTATGCGAAATAAAGTGTTCTGAGAAGCTTAAAATGAGGAAATAAGCGTTCTAAAATGCTTTAAAAATTCAAAGACATTTTTCTATGTTAACTAACGGCACGCTATCGGACCTTAATATTGACCTATAATTTTTAAATTGGACCACCTATTATATTACAGGGTAATAGTGTACCCTACCACAGGAAATAATTATAGGTCAATTAGGGGGTACACAGAGTGACCCTAAAGTTTACTATATATGCCTATGCGAAATAGAGTGTTCTGAGATGCTTAAAATGAAGAAATAAGCGTTCTAAAATGCTTTAAAAATTCAAAAACATCTTTCAATGGTTAACTAACGCAAGGCGCAATATCAGACCTTAATATTGACCCATAATATTTAAATTGGACCAGGTATTATATTACAGGGTAATAGTGTACCCTACCACAGGAAATAATTATAGGTTAATTAGGGGGTACACTATGTATATTTTAAATAGTGCATTAAAACAAGGAAATGAGAAGACACTTTTCTATGTTAACTAACGGCACGGTATCGGACCTTAATATTGACCTATAATTTTTAAACTGGACCACGTATTATATTACAGGGTTATAGTGTACCCTACCACAGGAAATAATTATAGGTCAATTAGGGGGTACACAGAGTGACCCTAAAGTTTACTATGTATGCCTATGCGAAATAAAGTGTTCTGAGAAGCTTAAAATGAGGAAATAAGCGTTCTAAAATGCTTTAAAAATTCAAAGACATTTTTCTATGTTAACTAACGGCACGGTATCGGACCTTAATATTGACCTATAATTTTTAAATTGGACCACCTATTATATTACAGGGTAATAGTGTACCCTACCACAGGAAATAATTATAGGTCATTTAGGGGGTACACTATGTATATTTTAAAAAATCAGACCTTAATATTGACCCATAATATTTAAATTGGACCAGGTATTATATTACAGGGTAATAGTGTACCCTACCACAGGAAATAATTATAGGTCAATTAGGGGGTACACTATGTATATTTTAAATAGTGCATTAAAACAAGGAAATACGAAGACACTTTTCTATGTTAACTAACGGCACGGTATCGGACCTTAATATTGACCTATAATTTTTAAACTGGACCACGTATTATATTACAGGGTTATAGTGTACCCTACCACAGGAAATAATTATAGGTCAATTAGGGGGTACACAGAGTGACCCTAAAGTTTACTATGTATGCCTATGCGAAATAAAGTGTTCTGAGAAGCTTAAAATGAGGAAATAAGCGTTCTAAAATGCTTTAAAAATTCAAAGACATTTTTCTATGTTAACTAACGGCACGCTATCGGACCTTAATATTGACCTATAATTTTTAAATTGGACCACCTATTATATTACAGGGTAATAGTGTACCCTACCACAGGAAATAATTATAGGTCAATTAGGGGGTACACAGAGTGACCCTAAAGTTTACTATATATGCCTATGCGAAATAGAGTGTTCTGAGATGCTTAAAATGAAGAAATAAGCGTTCTAAAATGCTTTAAAAATTCAAAAACATCTTTCAATGGTTAACTAACGCAAGGCGCAATATCAGACCTTAATATTGACCCATAATATTTAAATTGGACCAGGTATTATATTACAGGGTAATAGTGTACCCTACCACAGGAAATAATTATAGGTTAATTAGGGGGTACACTATGTATATTTTAAATAGTGCATTAAAACAAGGAAATGAGAAGACACTTTTCTATGTTAACTAACGGCACGGTATCGGACCTTAATATTGATCTATAATTTTTAAACTGGACCACGTATTATATTACAGGGTTATAGTGTACCCTACCACAGGAAATAATTATAGGTCAATTAGGGGGTACACAGAGTGACCCTAAAGTTTACTATGTATGCCTATGCGAAATAAAGTGTTCTGAGAAGCTTAAAATGAGGAAAAAAGCGTTCTAAAATGCTTTAAAAATTCAAAGACATTTTTCTATGTTAACTAACGGCACGGTATCGGACCTTAATATTGACCTATAATTTTTAAATTGGACCACCTATTATATTACAGGGTAATAGTGTACTCTACAACAGGAAATAATTATAGGTCAATTAGGGGATACACTATGTATGTTTTAAATAGTGCATTAAAACAAGAAAATACGAAGACACTTTTCTATGTTAACTAACGGCACGGTATCGGACCTTAATATTGACCTATAATTTTTAAATTGGACCACGTATTATATTACAGGGTTATAGTGTACCCTACCACAGGAAATAATTATAGGTCAATTAGGGGGTACACAGAGTGACCCTAAAGTTTACTATGTATGCCTATGCGAAATAAAGTGTTCTGAGAAGCTTAAAATGAGGAAATAAGCGTTCTAAAATGCTTTAAAAATTCAAAGACATTTTTCTATGTTAACTAACGGCACGGTATCGGACCTTAATATTGACCTATAATTTTTAAATTGGACCACGTATTATATTACAGGGTAATAGTGTACCCTACCACAGGAAATAATTATAGGTCAATTAGGGGGTACACAGCGTGACCCTAAAGTTTACTATGTATGCCTATGCGAAATAAAGTGTTCTGAGAAGCTTAAAATGAAGAAATAAGCGTTCTAAAATGCTTTAAAAATTCAAAGACATCTTTCAATGGTTAACTAACGCAAGGCGCAATATCAAACCTTAATATTGACCCATAATATTTAAATTGAACCAGGTATTGTATTACAGGGTAATAGTGTACCCTACCACAGGAAATAATTATAGGTCAATTAGGGGGTACACTATGTATATTTTAAATAGTGCATTAAAACAAGGAAATACGAAGACATTTTTCAATGTTAACTAACGGCACGGTATCGTAACTTAATATTGACCTATAATTTTTAAATTGGACCACGTATTATATTACAGGGTAATAGTGTACCCTACCACAGGAAATAATTATAGGTCATTTAGGGGGTACACAGCGTGACCCTAAATTTTACTATGTATGCCTATGCGAAATAGAGTGTTCTGAGAATCTTAAAATGAAGAAATAAGCGTTCTAAAATGCTTTAAAAATTCAAAGACATCTTTCAATGGTTAACTAACGCAAGGCGCAATATCAGACCTTAATATTGACCCATAAAATTTAAATTGGACCAGGTATTGTATTACAGGGTAATAGTGTACCCTACCAAAGGAAATAATTATAGGTCAATTAGGGGGTACACAGCGTGACCCTAAAGTTTACTATGTATGCCTATGCAAAATAAAGTGTTCTGAGAAGCTTAAAATGAGGAAATAAGCGTTCTAAAATGCTTTAAAAATTCAAAGACATTTTTCTATGTTAACTAACGGCAAGGTATCGGACCTTAATATTGACCTATAATTTTTAAATTGGACCACGTATTATATTACAGGGTAATAGTGTACCCTACCACAGGAAATAATTATAGGTCATTTAGGGGGTACACAGCGTGACCCTAAATTTTACTATGTATGCCTATGCGAAATAGAGTGTTCTGAGAAGCTTAAAATGAAGAAATAAGCGTTCTAAAATGCTTTAAAAATTCAAAGACATCTTTCAATGGTTAACTAACGCAAGGCGCAATATCAGACCTTAATACTGACCCATAAAATTTAAATTGGACCAGGTATTGTATTACAGGGTAATAGTGTACCCAACCAAAGGAAATAATTATAGGTCAATTAGGGGGTATACAGCGTGACCCTAAAGTTTACTATGTATGCCTATGCAAAATAAAGTGTTCTGAGAAGCTTAAAATGAGAAATAAGCGTTCTAAAATGCTTTAAAAATTCAAAGACATTTTTCTATGTTAACTAACGGCAAGGTATCGGACCTTAATATTGACCTATAATTTTTAAATTGGACCACGTATTATATTACAGGGTAATAGTGTACCCTACCACAGGAAATAATTATAGGTCATTTAGGGGGTACACAGCGTGACCCTAAATTTTACTATGTATGCCTATGCGAAATAGAGTGTTCTGAGATGCTTAAAATGAAGAAATAAGCGTTCTAAAATGCTTTAAAAATTCAAAGACATCTTCCAATGTTTAACTAACGCAAGGCGCAATATCAGACCTTAATATTGACCCATAATATTTAAATTGGACCAGGTATTATATTACAGGGTAATAGTGTACCCTACCACAGGAAATAATTATAGGTCAATTAGGGGGTACACTATGTATATTTTAAATAGTGCATTAAAACAAGGAAATACGAAGACACTTTTCTATGTTAACTAACGGCACGGTATCGGACCTTAATATTGACCTATAATTTTTAAATTGGACCACGTATTATATTACTGGGTTATAATGTACCCTACCACAGGAAATAATTATAGGTCAATTAGGGGGTACACAGAGAGACCCTAAAGTTTACTATGTATGCCTATGCGAAATAAAGTGTTCTGAGAAGCTTAAAATGAGGAAATAAGCGTTCTAAAATGCTTTAAAAATTCAAAGACATTTTTCTATGTTAACTAACGGCACGGTATCGGACCTTAATATTGACCTATAATTTTTAAATTGGTCCACGTATTATATTACAGGGTAATAGTGTACCCTACCACAGGAAATAATTATAGGTCATTTAGGGGGTACACAGCGTGACCCTAAATTTTACTATGTATGCCTATGCGAAATAGAGTGTTCTGAGATGCTTAAAATGAAGAAATAAGCGTTCAAAAATGCTTTAAAAATTCAAAGACATCTTTCAATGGTTAACTAACGCAAGGCGCAATATCAGACCTTAATATTGACCCATAATATTTAAATTGGACCAGGTATTATATTGCAGGGTAATAGTGTACCCTACCACAGGAAATAATTATAGGTCAATTAGGGGGTACACTATGTATATTTTAAATAGTGCATTAAAACAAGGAAATACGAAGACACTTTTCTATGTTAACTAATGGCACGGTATCGGACCTTAATATTGACCTATAATTTTTAAATTGGACCACGTATTATATTACAAGGTTATAGTGTACCCTACCACAGGAAATAATTATAGGTCAATTAGGGGGTACGCAGAGTGACCCTAAAGTTTACTATGTATGCCTATGCGAAATAAAGTGTTCTGAGAAGCTTAAAATGAGGAAATAAGCGTTCTAAAATGCTTTAAAAATTCAAAGACATTTTTCTATGTTAACTAACGGCACGGTATCGGACCTTAATATTGACCTATAATTTTTAAATTGGACCACGTATTATATTACAGGGTAATAGTGTACCCTACCACAGGATATAATTATAGGTCATTTAGGGGGTTCACAGCGTGACCCTAAATTTTACTATGTATGCCTATGCGAAATAGAGTGTTCTGAGATCCTTAAAATGAAGAAATAAGCGTTCTAAAATGCTTTAAAAATTCAAAGACATCTTTCAATGGTTAACTAACTCAAGGCGCAATATCAGACCTTAATATTGACCCATAATATTTAAATTGGACCAGGTATTATATTACAGGGTAATAGTGTACCCTACCACAGGAAATAATTATAGGTCAATTAGGGGGTACACTATGTATATTTTAAATAGTGCATTAAAACAAGGAAATACGAAGACACTTTTCTATGTTAACTAACGGCACGGTATCGGACCTTAATATTGACCTATAATTTTTAAATTGGACCACGTATTATATTACAGTGTTATAGTGTACCCTACCTCAGGAAATAATTATAGGTCAATTAGGGGGTACACAGAGTGACCCTAAAGTTTACTATGTATGCCTATGCGAAATAAAGTGTTCTGAGAAGCTTAAAATGAGGAAATAAGCGTTCTAAAATGCTTTAAAAATTCAAAGACATTTTTCTATGTTAACTAACGGCACGGTATCGGACCTTAATATTGACCTATAATTTTTAAATTGACCACGTATTATATTACAGGGTAATAGTGTACCCTACCACAGGAAATAATTATAGGTCATTTAGGGGGTACACAGCGTGACCCTAAATTTTACTATGTATGCCTATGCGAAATAGAGTGTTCTGAGATGCTTAAAATGAAGAAATAAGCGTTCTAAAATGCTTTAAAAATTCAAAGACATCTTTCAATGGTTAACTAACGCAAGGCGCAATATCAGACCTTAATATTGACCCATAATATTTAACTTGAACCAGGTATTATATCTGAGGGTAATAGTGTACCCTACCACAGGAAATAATTATAGGTCAATTAGGGGGTACACTATGTATATTTTAAATAGTGCATTAAAACAAGGAAATACGAAGACACTTTTCTATGTTAACTAATGGCACGGTATCGGACCTTAATATTGACCTATAATTTTTAAATTGGACCACGTATTATATTACAAGGTTATAGTGTACCCTACCACAGGAAATAATTATAGGTCAATTAGGGGGTACGCAGAGTGACCCTAAAGTTTACTATGTATGCCTATGCGAAATAAAGTGTTCTGAGAAGCTTAAAATGAGGAAATAAGCGTTCTAAAATGCTTTAAAAATTCAAAGACATTTTTCTATGTTAACTAACGGCACGGTATCGGACCTTAATATTGACCTATAATTTTTAAATTGGACCACGTATTATATTACAGGGTAATAGTGTACCCTACCACAGGATATAATTATAGGTCATTTAGGGGGTTCACAGCGTGACCCTAAATTTTACTATGTATGCCTATGCGAAATAGAGTGTTCTGAGATCCTTAAAATGAAGAAATAAGCGTTCTAAAATGCTTTAAAAATTCAAAGACATCTTTCAATGGTTAACTAACTCAAGGCGCAATATCAGACCTTAATATTGACCCATAATATTTAAATTGGACCAGGTATTATATTACAGGGTAATAGTGTATCCTACCACAGGAAATAATTATAGGTCAATTAGGGGGTACACTATGTATATTTTAAATAGTGCATTAAAACAAGGAAATACGAAGACACTTTTCTATGTTAACTAACGGCACGGTATCGGACCTTAATATTGACCTATAATTTTTAAATTGGACCACGTATTATATTACAGTGTTATAGTGTACCCTACCTCAGGAAATAATTATAGGTCAATTAGGGGGTACACAGAGTGACCCTAAAGTTTACTATGTATGCCTATGCGAAATAAAGTGTTCTGAGAAGCTTAAAATGAGGAAATAAGCGTTCTAAAATGCTTTAAAAATTCAAAGACATTTTTCTATGTTAACTAACGGCACGGTATCGGACCTTAATATTGACCTATAATTTTTAAATTGACCACGTATTATATTACAGGGTAATAGTGTACCCTACCACAGGAAATAATTATAGGTCATTTAGGGGGTACACAGCGTGACCCTAAATTTTACTATGTATGCCTATGCGAAATAGAGTGTTCTGAGATGCTTAAAATGAAGAAATAAGCGTTCTAAAATGCTTTAAAAATTCAAAGACATCTTTCAATGGTTAACTAACGCAAGGCGCAATATCAGACCTTAATATTGACCCATAATATTTAACTTGAACCAGGTATTATATCTGAGGGTAATAGTGTACCCTACCACAGGAAATAATTATAGGTCAATTAGGGGGTACACTATGTATATTTTAAATAGTGCATTAAAACAAGGAAATACGAAGACATTTTTCAATGTTAACTAACGGCACGGTATCGGAACTTAATATTGACCTATAATTTTTAAATTGGACCACGTATTATATTACAGGGTAATAGTGTACCCTACCACAGGAAATAATTATAGGTCATTTAGGGGGTACACAGCGTGACCCTAAATTTTACTATGTATGCCTATGCGAAATAAAGTGTTCTGAGAAGCTTAAAATGAGGAAATAAGCGTTCTAAAATGCTTTAAAAATTCAAAGACATTTTTCTATGTTAACTAACGGCACGGTATCGGACCTTAATATTGACCTATAATTTTTAAATTGGACCACGTATTATATTACAGGGTAATAGTGTACCCTACCACAGGAAATAATTATAGGTCAATTAGAGGGTACACAGCGTGACCCTAAAGTTTACTATGTATGCCTATGCGAAATAGAGTGTTCTGAGAAGCTTAAAATGAAGAAATTAGCGTTCTAAAATGCTTTAAAAATTCAAAGACATCTTTCAATGGTTAACTAACGCAAGGCGCAATATCAGACCTTAATATTGACCCATAATATTTGAATTGGACCAGGTATTATATTACGGGGTAATAGTGTACCCTACCACAGGAAATAATTATAGGTCAATTAGGGGGTACACTATGTATATTTTAAATAGTGCATTAAAACAAGGAAATACGAAGACACTTTTCTATGTTAACTAACGGCCCGGTATCGGACCTTAATATTGACCTATAATTTTTAAATTGGACCACGTATTATATTACAGGGTAATAGTGTACCCTACCACAGGATATAATTATAGGTCATTTAGGGGGTTCACAGCGTGACCCTAAATTTTACTATGTATGCCTATGCGAAATAGAGTGTTCTGAGATCCTTAAAATGAAGAAATAAGCGTTCTAAAATGCTTTAAAAATTCAAAGACATCTTTCAATGGTTAACTAACTCAAGGCGCAATATCAGACCTTAATATTGACCCATAATATTTAAATTGGACCAGGTATTATATTACAGGGTAATAGTGTACCCTACCACAGGAAATAATTATAGGTCAATTAGGGGGTACACTATGTATATTTTAAATAGTGCATTAAAACAAGGAAATATGAAGACACTTTTCTATGTTAACTAACGGCACGGTATCGGACCTTAATATTGACCTATAATTTTTAAATTGGACCACGTATTATATTACAGTGTTATAGTGTACCCTACCTCAGGAAATAATTATAGGTCAATTAGGGGGTACACAGAGTGACCCTAAAGTTTACTATGTATGCCTATGCGAAATAAAGTGTTCTGAGAAGCTTAAAATGAGGAAATAAGCGTTCTAAAATGCTTTAAAAATTCAAAGACATTTTTCTATGTTAACTAACGGCACGGTATCGGACCTTAATATTGACCTATAATTTTTAAATTGACCACGTATTATATTACAGGGTAATAGTGTACCCTACCACAGGAAATAATTATAGGTCATTTAGGGGGTACACAGCGTGACCCTAAATTTTACTATGTATGCCTATGCGAAATAGAGTGTTCTGAGATGCTTAAAATGAAGAAATAAGCGTTCTAAAATGCTTTAAAAATTCAAAGACATCTTTCAATGGTTAACTAACGCAAGGCGCAATATCAGACCTTAATATTGACCCATAATATTTAACTTGAACCAGGTATTATATCTGAGGGTAATAGTGTACCCTACCACAGGAAATAATTATAGGTCAATTAGGGGGTACACTATGTATATTTTAAATAGTGCATTAAAACAAGGAAATACGAAGACACTTTTCTATGTTAACTAATGGCACGGTATCGGACCTTAATATTGACCTATAATTTTTAAATTGGACCACGTATTATATTACAAGGTTATAGTGTACCCTACCACAGGAAATAATTATAGGTCAATTAGGGGGTACGCAGAGTGACCCTAAAGTTTACTATGTATGCCTATGCGAAATAAAGTGTTCTGAGAAGCTTAAAATGAGGAAATAAGCGTTCTAAAATGCTTTAAAAATTCAAAGACATTTTTCTATGTTAACTAACGGCACGGTATCGGACCTTAATATTGACCTATAATTTTTAAATTGGACCACGTATTATATTACAGGGTAATAGTGTACCCTACCACAGGATATAATTATAGGTCATTTAGGGGGTTCACAGCGTGACCCTAAATTTTACTATGTATGCCTATGCGAAATAGAGTGTTCTGAGATCCTTAAAATGAAGAAATAAGCGTTCTAAAATGCTTTAAAAATTCAAAGACATCTTTCAATGGTTAACTAACTCAAGGCGCAATATCAGACCTTAATATTGACCCATAATATTTAAATTGGACCAGGTATTATATTACAGGGTAATAGTGTACCCTACCACAGGAAATAATTATAGGTCAATTAGGGGGTACACTATGTATATTTTAAATAGTGCATTAAAACAAGGAAATACGAAGACACTTTTCTATGTTAACTAACGGCACGGTATCGGACCTTAATATTGACCTATAATTTTTAAATTGGACCACGTATTATATTACAGTGTTATAATGTACCCTACCTCAGGAAATAATTATAGGTCAATTAGGGGGTACACAGAGTGACCCTAAAGTTTACTATGTATGCCTATGCGAAATAAAGTGTTCTGAGAAGCTTAAAATGAGGAAATAAGCGTTCTAAAATGCTTTAAAAATTCAAAGACATTTTTCTATGTTAACTAACGGCACGGTATCGGACCTTAATATTGACCTATAATTTTTAAATTGACCACGTATTATATTACAGGGTAATAGTGTACCCTACCACAGGAAATAATTATAGGTCATTTAGGGGGTACACAGCGTGACCCTAAATTTTACTATGTATGCCTATGCGAAATAGAGTGTTCTGAGATGCTTAAAATGAAGAAATAAGCGTTCTAAAATGCTTTAAAAATTCAAAGACATCTTTCAATGGTTAACTAACGCAAGGCGCAATATCAGACCTTAATATTGACCCATAATATTTAACTTGAACCAGGTATTATATCTGAGGGTAATAGTGTACCCTACCACAGGAAATAATTATAGGTCAATTAGGGGGTACACTATGTATATTTTAAATAGTGCATTAAAACAAGGAAATACGAAGACATTTTTCAATGTTAACTAACGGCACGGTATCGGAACTTAATATTGACCTATAATTTTTAAATTGGACCACGTATTATATTACAGGGTAATAGTGTACCCTACCACAGGAAATAATTATAGGTCATTTAGGGGGTACACAGCGTGACCCTAAATTTTACTATGTATGCCTATGCGAAATAAAGTGTTCTGAGAAGCTTAAAATGAGGAAATAAGCGTTCTAAAATGCTTTAAAAATTCAAAGACATTTTTCTATGTTAACTAACGGCACGGTATCGGACCTTAATATTGACCTATAATTTTTAAATTGGACCACGTATTATATTACAGGGTAATAGTGTACCCTACCACAGGAAATAATTATAGGTCAATTAGAGGGTACACAGCGTGACCCTAAAGTTTACTATGTATGCCTATGCGAAATAGAGTGTTCTGAGAAGCTTAAAATGAAGAAATTAGCGTTCTAAAATGCTTTAAAAATTCAAAGACATCTTTCAATGGTTAACTAACGCAAGGCGCAATATCAGACCTTAATATTGACCCATAATATTTGAATTGGACCAGGTATTATATTACGGGGTAATAGTGTACCCTACCACAGGAAATAATTATAGGTCAATTAGGGGGTACACTATGTATATTTTAAATAGTGCATTAAAACAAGGAAATACGAAGACACTTTTCTATGTTAACTAACGGCCCGGTATCGGACCTTAATATTGACCTATAATTTTTAAATTGGACCACGTATTATATTACAGGGTAATAGTGTACCCTACCACAGGAAATAATTATAGGTCATTTAGGGGGTACACAGCGTGACCCTAAATTTTACTATGTATGCCTATGCGAAATAGAGTGTTCTGAGATGCTTAAAATGAAGAAATAAGCGTTCTAAAATGCTTTAAAAATTCAAAGACATCTTCCAATGGTTAACTAACGCAAGGCGCAATATCAGACCTTAATATTGACCCATAATATTTAAATTGGACCAGGTATTATATTACAGGGTAATAGTGTACCCTACCACAGGAAATAATTATAGGTCAATTAGGGGGTACACTATGTACATTTTAAATAGTGCATTAAAACAAGGAAATACGAAGACACTTTTCTATGTTAACTAACGGCACGGTATCGGACCTTAATATTGACCTATAATTTTTAAATTGGACCACGTATTATATTACAGGGTTATAGTGTACCCTACCACAGGAAATAATTATAGGTCAATTAGGGGGTACACAGAGTGACCCTAAAGTTTACTATATATGCCTATGCGAAATAGAGTGTTCTGAGATGCTTAAAATGAAGAAATAAGCGTTCTAAAATGCTTTAAAAATTCAAAGACATCTTCCAATGGTTAACTAACGCAAGGCGCAATATCAGACCTTAATATTGACCCATAATATTTAAATTGGACCAGGTATTATATTACAGGGTAATAGTGTACCCTACCACAGGAAATAATTATAGGTCAATTAGGGGGTACACTATGTATATTTTAAATAGTGCATTAAATAAAGGAAATACGAAGACACTTTTCTATGTTAACTAACGGCACGGTATCGGACCTTAATATTGACCTATAATTTTTAAACTGGACCACGTATTATATTACAGGGTTATAGTGTACCTTCCCACAGGAAATAATTATAGGTCAATTAGGGGGTACACAGAGTGACCCTAAAGTTTACTATGTATGCCTATGCGAAATAAAGTGTTCTGAGAAGCTTAAAATGAGGAAATAAGCGTTCTAAAATGCTTTAAAAATTCAAAGACATTTTTCTATGTTAACTAACGGCACGGTATCGGACCTTAATATTGACCTATAATTTTTAAATTGGACCACCTATTATATTACAGGGTAATAGTGTACCCTACCACAGGAAATAATTATAGGTCTATTAGGGGGTACACAGAGTGACCCTAAAGTTTACTATATATGCCTATGCGAAATAGAGTGTTCTGAGATGCTTAAAATGAAGAAATAAGCGTTCTAAAATGCTTTAAAAATTCAAAGACATCTTTCAATGGTTAACTAACGCAAGGCGCGATATCAGACCTTAATATGGAACCATAATATTTCAATTGGACCAGGTATTATATTACAGGGTAATAGTGTACTCTACAACAGGAAATAATTATAGGTCAATTAGGGGATACACTATGTATGTTTTAAATAGTGCATTAAAACAAGAAAATACGAAGACACTTTTCTATGTTAACTAACGGCACGGTATCGGACCTTAATATTGACCTATAATTTTTAAATTGGACCACGTATTATATTACAGGGTTATAGTGTACCCTACCACAGGAAATAATTATAGGTCAATTAGGGGGTACACAGAGTGACCCTAAAGTTTACTATGTATGCCTATGCGAAATAAAGTGTTCTGAGAAGCTTAAAATGAGGAAATAAGCGTTCTAAAATGCTTTAAAAATTCAAAGACATTTTTCTATGTTAACTAACGGCACGGTATCGGACCTTAATATTGACCTATAATTTTTAAATTGGACCACGTATTATATTACAGGGTAATAGTGTACCCTACCACAGGAAATAATTATAGGTCAATTAGGGGGTACACAGCGTGACCCTAAAGTTTACTATGTATGCCTATGCGAAATAAAGTGTTCTGAGAAGCTTAAAATGAAGAAATAAGCGTTCTAAAATGCTTTAAAAATTCAAAGACATCTTTCAATGGTTAACTAACGCAAGGCGCAATATCAAACCTTAATATTGACCCATAATATTTAAATTGAACCAGGTATTGTATTACAGGGTAATAGTGTACCCTACCACAGGAAATAATTATAGGTCAATTAGGGGGTACACTATGTATATTTTAAATAGTGCATTAAAACAAGGAAATACGAAGACATTTTTCAATGTTAACTAACGGCACGGTATCGTAACTTAATATTGACCTATAATTTTTAAATTGGACCACGTATTATATTACAGGGTAATAGTGTACCCTACCACAGGAAATAATTATAGGTCATTTAGGGGGTACACAGCGTGACCCTAAATTTTACTATGTATGCCTATGCGAAATAGAGTGTTCTGAGAAGCTTTAAATGAAGAAATAAGCGTTCTAAAATGCTTTAAAAATTCAAAGACATCTTTCAATGGTTAACTAACGCAAGGCGCAATATCAGACCTTAATATTGACCCATAAAATTTAAATTGGACCAGGTATTGTATTACAGGGTAATAGTGTACCCTAAAAAAGGAAATAATTATAGGTCAATTAGGGGGTACACAGCGTGACCCTAAAGTTTACTATGTATGCCTATGCAAAATAAAGTGTTCTGAGAAGCTTAAAATGAGGAAATAAGCGTTCTAAAATGCTTTAAAAATTCAAAGACATTTTTCTATGTTAACTAACGGCAAGGTATCGGACCTTAATATTGACCTATAATTTTTAAATTGGACCACGTATTATATTACAGGGTAATAGTGTACCCTACCACAGGAAATAATTATAGGTCAATTAGGGGGTACACTATGTATATTTTAAATAGTGCATTAAAACAAGGAAATACGAAGACACTTTTCTATGTTAACTAACGGCACGGTATCGGACCTTAATATTGACCTATAATTTTTAAATTGGACCACGTATTATATTACAGGGTTATAGTGTACCCTACCACAGGAAATAATTATAGGTCAATTAGGGGGTACACAGAGTGACCCTAAAGTTTACTATATATGCCTATGCGAAATAGAGTGTTCTGAGATGCTTAAAATGAAGAAATAAGCGTTCTAAAATGCTTTAAAAATTCAAAAACATCTTTCAATGGTTAACTAACGCAAGGCGCAATATCAGACCTTAATATTGACCCATAATATTTAAATTGGACCAGGTATTATATTACAGGGTAATAGTGTACCCTACCACAGGAAATAATTATAGGTCAATTAGGGGGTACACTATGTATATTTTAAATAGTGCATTAAAACAAGGAAATACGAAGACACTTTTCTATGTTAACTAACGGCACGGTATCGGACCTTAATATTGACCTATAATTTTTAAACTGGAACACGTATTATATTACAGGGTTATAGTGTACCCTACCACAGGAAATAATTATAGGTCAATTAGGGGGTACACAGAGTGACCCTAAAGTTTACTATGTATGCCTATGCGAAATAAAGTGTTCTGAAAAGCTTAAAATGAGGAAATAAGCGTTCTAAAATGCTTTAAAAATTCAAAGACATTTTTCTATGTTAACTAACGGCACGGTATCGGACCTTAATATTGACCTATAATTTTTAAATTGGACCACGTATTATATTACAGGGTAATAGTGTACCCTACCACAGGAAATAATTATAGGTCATTTAGGGGGTACACAGCGTGACCCTAAATTTTACTATGTAAGCCTATGCGAAATAGAGTGTTCTGAGATGCTTAAAATGAAGAAATAAGCGTTCTAAAATGCTTTAAAAATTCAAAGACATCTTTCAATGGTTAACTAACGCAAGGCGCAATATCAGACCTTAATATTGACCCATAATATTTAAATTGGACCAGGTATTATATTACAGGGTAATAGTGTACCCTACCACAGGAAATAATTATAGGTCAATTAGGGGGTACACTATGTATATTTTAAATAGTGCATTAAAACAAGGAAATACGAAGACACTTTTCTATGTTAACTAACGGCACGGTATCGGACCTTAATATTGACCTATAATTTTTAAATTGGACCACGTATTATATTACAGGTTTATAGTGTTTCCTACCACAGGAAATAATTATAGGTCAATTAGGTGGTACGCAGAGTGACCCTAAAGTTTACTAAGTATGCCTATGCGAAATAAAGTGTTCTGAAAAGCTTAAAATGAGGAAATAAGCGTTCTAAAATGGTTTAAAAATTCAATGACATTTTTCTATGCTAACTAACGGCACGGTATCGGACCTTAATATTGACCTATAATTTTTAAATTGGACCACCTATTATATTACAGGGTAATAGTGTACCTTACCACAGGAAATAATTATAGGTCAATTAGGGGGTACACAGCGTGACCCTAAAGTTTACTATGTATGCCTATGCGAAATAGAGTGTTCTGAGAAGCTTAAAATGAAGAAATAAGCGTTCTAAAATGCTTTAAAAATTCAAAGACATCTTTCAATGGTTAACTAACGCAAGGCGCAATATCAGACCTTAATATTGACCCATAATATTTAAATTGGAACAGGTATTATATTACAGGGTAATAGTGTACCCCACCAAAGGAAATATTTATAGGTCATTTAGGGGGTACACAGCGTGACCCTAAAGTTTACTATGTAAGCCTATGCGAAATAAAGTGTTCTGAGAAGCTTAAAATGAGGAAATAAGCGTTCTAAAATGCTTTAAAAATTCAAAGACATCTTTCAATGGTTAACTAACGCAAGGCGCAATATCAGACCTTAATATTGACCCATAATATTTAAATTGGAATAGGTATTGTATTACAGGGTAATAGTGTACCCTACCACAGGAAATAATTATAGGTCAATTAGGGGGTACACTATGTATATTTTAAATAGTGCATTAAAACAAGGAAATACGAAGACACTTTTCTATGTTAACTAACGGCACGGTATCGGACCTTAATATTGACCTATAATTTTTAAATTGGACCACGTATTATATTACTGGGTTATAATGTACCCTACCACAGGAAATAATTATAGGTCAATTAGGGGGTACACAGAGAGACCCTAAAGTTTACTATGTATGCCTATGCGAAATAAAGTGTTCTGAGAAGCTTAAAATGAGGAAATAAGCGTTCTAAAATGCTTTAAAAATTCAAAGACATCTTTCAATGGTTAACTAACGCAAGGCGCGATATCAGACCTTAATATGGAACCATATTATTTCAATTGGACCAGGTATTATATTACAGGGTAATAGTGTACCCTACAACAGGAAATAAATATAGGTCAATTAGGGGGTACACTATGTATGTTTTAAATAGTGCATTAAAACAAGAAAATACGAAGACACTTTTCTATGTTAACAAACGGCACGGTATCGGACCTTAATATTGACCTATAATTTTTAAATTGGACCACGTATTATATTACAGGGTTATAGTGTACCCTACCACAGGAAATAATTATAGGTCAATTAGGGGGTACACAGAGTGACCCTAAAGTTTACTATGTATGCCTATGCGAAATAAAGTGTTCTGAGAAGCTTAAAATGAGGAAATAAGCGTTCTAAAATGCTTTAAAAATTCAAAGACATTTTTCTATGTTAACTAACGGCACGGTATCGGACCTTAACATTGACCTATAATTTTTAAATTGGACCACGTATTATATTACAGGGTAATAGTGTACCCTACCACAGGAAATAATTATAGGTCATTTAGGGGGTACACAGCGTGACCCTAAATTTTACTATGTATGCCTATGCGAAATAGAGTGTTCTGAGATGCTTAAATGAAGAAATAAGCGTTCAAAAATGCTTTAAAAATTCAAAGACATCTTTCAATGGTTAACTAACGCAAGCCGCAATATCAGACCTTAATATTGACCCATAATATTTAAATTGGACCAGGTATTATATTACAGGGTAATAGTGTACCCTACCACAGGAAATAATTATAGGTCAATTAGGGGGTACACTATGTATATTTTAAATAGTGCAATAAAACAAGGAAATACGAAGACACTTTTCTATGTTAACTAACGGCACGGTATCGGACCTTAATATTGACCTATAATTTTTAAATTGGACCACGTATTATATTACAGGGTTATAGTGTACCCTACCACAGGAAATAATTATAGGTCAATTAGGGGGTAAGCAGAGTGACCCTAAAGTTTACTATGTATGCCTATGCGAAATGAAGTGTTCTGAGAAGCTTAAAATGAGGAAATAAGCGTTCTAAAATGCTTTAAAAATTCAAAGACATTTTTCTATGCTAACTAACGGCACGGTATCGGACCTTAATATTGACCTATAATTTTTAAATTGGACCACCTATTATATTACAGGGTAATAGTGTACCCTACCACAGGAAATAATTATAGGTCAATTAGGGGGTACACAGCGTGACCCTAAAGTTTACTATGTATGCCTATGCGAAATAAAGTGTTCTGAGAAGCTTAAAATGAAGAAATAAGCGTTCTAAAATGCTTTAAAAATTCAAAGACATCTTTCAATGGTTAACTAACGCAAGGCGCAATATCAGACCTTAATATTGACCCATAATATTTAAATTGGAACAGGTATTATATTACAGGGTAATAGTGTACCCCACCAAAGGAAATATTTATAGGTCATTTAGGGGGTACACAGCGTGACCCTAAAGTTTACTATGTAAGCCTATGCGAAATAAAGTGTTCTGAGAAGCTTAAAATGAGGAAATAAGCGTTCTAAAATGCTTTAAAAATTCAAAAACATCTTTCAATGGTTAACTAACGCAAGGCGCAATATCAGACCTTAATATTGACCCATAATATTTAAATTGGAATAGGTATTGTATTACAGGGTAATAGTGTACCCTACCACAGGAAATAATTATAGGTCAATTAGGGGGTACACTATGTATATTTTAAATAGTGCATTAAAACAAGGAAATACGAAGACACTTTTCTATGTTAACTAACGGCACGGTATCGGACCTTAATATTGACCTATAATTTTTAAATTGGACCACGTATTATATTACTGGGTTATAATGTACCCTACCACAGGAAATAATTATAGGTCAATTAGGGGGTACACAGAGAGACCCTAAAGTTTACTATGTATGCCTATGCGAAATAAAGTGTTCTGAGAAGCTTAAAATGAGGAAATAAGCGTTCTAAAATGCTTTAAAAATTCAAAGACATCTTTCAATGGTTAACTAACGCAAGGCGCGATATCAAAGCTTAATATTGACCCATAATATTTAAATTGAACCAGGTATTGTATTACAGGGTAATAGTGTACCCTACCACAGGAAATAATTATAGGTCAATTAGGGGGTACACTATGTATATTTTAAATACTGCATTAAAACAAGGAAATACGAAGACTTTTTTCAATGTTAACTAACGGCACGGTATCGGAACTTAATATTGACCTATAATTTTTAAATTGGACCACGTATTATATTACAGGGTAATAGTGTACCCTACCACAGGAAATAATTATAGGTCATTTAGGGGGTACACAGCGTGACCCTAAACTTTACTATGTATGCCTATGCGAAATAAAGTGTTCTGAGAAGCTTAAAATGAGGAAATAAGCGTTCTAAAATGCTTTAAAAATTCAAAGACATTTTTCTATGTTAACTAACGGCACGGTATCGGACCTTAATATTGAACTATAATTTTTAAATTGGACCACGTATTATATTACAGGGTAATAGTGTACCCTACCACAGGATATAATTATAGGTCATTTAGGGGGTACACAGCGTGACCCTAAATTTTACTATGTATGCCTATGCGAAATAGAGTGTTCTGAGATGCTTAAAATGAAGAAATAAGCGTTCTAAAATGCTTTAAAAATTCAAAGACATCTTTCAATGGTTAACTAACGCAAGGCGCAATATCAGACCTTAATATTGACCCATAATATTTAAATCGGACCAGGTATTATATTACAGGGTAATAGTGTACCCTACCACAGGAAATAATTATAGGTCAATTAGGGGGTACACTATGTATATTTTAAATAGTGCATTAAAACAAGGAAATACGAAGACACTTTTCTATGTTAACTAACGGCACGGTATCGGACCTTAATATTGACCTATAATTTTTAAATTGGACCACGTATTATATTACAGGGTTATAGTGTTTCCTACCACAGGAAATAATTATAGGTCAATTAGGTGGTACGCAGAGTGACCCTAAAGTTTACTAAGTATGCCTATGCGAAATAAAGTGTTCTGAGAAGCTTAAAATGAGGAAATAAGCGTTCTAAAATGGTTTAAAAATTCAATGACATTTTTCTATGCTAACTAACGGCACGGTATCGGACCTTAATATTGACCTATAATTTTTAAATTGGACCACCTATTATATTACAGGGTAATAGTGTACCTTACCACAGGAAATAATTATAGGTCAATTAGGGGGTACACAGCGTGACCCTAAAGTTTACTATGTATGCCTATGCGAAATAGAGTGTTCTGAGAAGCTTAAAATGAAGAAATAAGCGTTCTAAAATGCTTTAAAAATTCAAAGACATCTTTCAATGGTTAACTAACGCAAGGCGCAATATCAGACCTTAATATTGACCCATAATATTTAAATTGGAACAGGTATTATATTACAGGGTAATAGTGTACCCCACCAAAGGAAATAATTATAGGTCATTTAGGGGGTACACAGCGTGACCCTAAAGTTTACTATGTAAGCCTATGCGAAATAAAGTGTTCTGAGAAGCTTAAAATGAGGAAATAAGCGTTCTAAAATGCTTTAAAAATTCAAAGACATCTTTCAATGGTTAACTAACGCAAGGCGCGATATCAGACCTTAATATGGAACCATATTATTTCAATTGGACCAGGTATTATATTACAGGGTAATAGTGTACCCTACAACAGGAAATAAATATAGGTCAATTAGGGGGTACACTATGTATGTTTTAAATAGTGCATTAAAACAAGAAAATACGAAGACACTTTTCTATGTTAACTAACGGCACGGTATCGGACCTTAATATTGACCTATAATTTTTAAATTGGACCACGTATTATATTACAGGGTTATAGTGTACCCTACCACAGGAAATAATTATAGGTCAATTAGGGGGTACACAGAGTGACCCTAAAGTTTACTATGTATGCCTATGCGAAATAAAGTGTTCTGAGAAGCTTAAAATGAGGAAATAAGCGTTCTAAAATGCTTTAAAAATTCAAAGACATTTTTCTATGTTAACTAACGGCACGGTATCGGACCTTAATATTGACCTATAATTTTTAAATTGGACCACGTATTATATTACAGGGTAATAGTGTACCCTACCACAGGAAATAATTATAGGTCATTTAGGGGGTACACAGCGTGACCCTAAATTTTACTATGTATGCCTATGCGAAATAGAGTGTTCTGAGATGCTTAAATGAAGAAATAAGCGTTCAAAAATGCTTTAAAAATTCAAAGACATCTTTCAATGGTTAACTAACGCAAGGCGCAATATCAGACCTTAATATTGACCCATAATATTTAAATTGGACCAGGTATTATATTACAGGGTAATAGTGTACCCTACCACAGGAAATAATTATAGGTCAATTAGGGGGTACACTATGTATATTTTAAATAGTGCAATAAAACAAGGAAATACGAAGACACTTTTTTATGTTAACTAACGGCACGGTATCGGACCTTAATATTGACCTATAATTTTTAAATTGGACCACGTATTATATTACAGGGTTATAGTGTACCCTACCACAGGAAATAATTATAGGTCAATTAGGGGGTACGCAGAGTGACCCTAAAGTTTACTATGTATGCCTATGCGAAATGAAGTGTTCTGAGAAGCTTAAAATGAGGAAATAAGCGTTCTAAAATGCTTTAAAAATTCAAAGACATTTTTCTATGCTAACTAACGGCACGGTATCGGACCTTAATATTGACCTATAATTTTTAAATTGGACCACCTATTATATTACAGGGTAATAGTGTACCCTACCACAGGAAATAATTATAGGTCAATTAGGGGGTACACAGCGTGACCCTAAAGTTTACTATGTATGCCTATGCGAAATAAAGTGCTCTGAGAAGCTTAAAATGAAGAAATAAGCGTTCTAAAATGCTTTAAAAATTCAAAGACATCTTTCAATGGTTAACTAACGCAAGGCGCAATATCAAAGCTTAATATTGACCCATAATATTTAAATTGAACCAGGTATTGTATTACAGGGTAATAGTGTACCCTACCACAGGAAATAATTATAGGTCAATTAGGGGGTACACTATGTATATTTTAAATAGTGCATTAAAACAAGGAAATACGAAGACTTTTTTCAATGTTAACTAACGGCACGGTATCGGAACTTAATATTGACCTATAATTTTTAAATTGGACCACGTATTATATTACAGGGTAATAGTGTACCCTACCACAGGAAATAATTATAGGTCATTTAGGGGGTACACAGCGTGACCCTAAATTTTACTATGTATGCCTATGCGAAATAAAGTGTTCTGAGAAGCTTAAAATGAGGAAATAAGCGTTCTAAAATGCTTTAAAAATTCAAAGACATTTTTCTATGTTAACTAACGGCACGGTATCGGACCTTAATATTGACCTATAATATTTAAATTGGACCACGTATTATATTACAGGGTAATAGTGTACCCTACCAAAGGATATAATTATAGGTCATTTAGGGGGTTCACAGCGTGACCATAAATTTTACTATGTATGCCTATGCGAAATAGAGTGTTCTGAGATGCTTAAAATGAAGAAATAAGCGTTCTAAAATGCTTTAAAAAATTCAAAGACATCTTTCAATGGTTAACTAACTCAAGGCGCAATATCAGACCTTAATATTGACCCATAATATTTAAATTGGACCAGGTATTATATTACAGGGTAATAGTGTACCCTACCACAGGAAATAATTATAGGTCAATTAGGGGGTGCACTATGTATATTTTAAATAGTGCATTAAAACAAGGAAATACGAAGACACTTTTCTATGTTAACTAACGGCATGGTATCGGACCTTAATATTGACCTATAATTTTTAAATTGGACCACGTATTATATTACAGTGTTATAGTGTACCCTACCTCAGGAAATATTTATAGGTCAATTAGGGGGTACACAGAGTGACCCTAAAGTTTACTATGTATGCCTATGCGAAATAAAGTGTTCTGAGAAGCTTAAAATGAGGAAATAAACGTTCTAAAATGCTTTAAAAATTCAAAGACATTTTTCTATGTTAACTAACGGCACAGTATCGGACCTTAATATTGACCTATAATTTTTAAATTGACCACGTATTATATTACAGGGTAATAGTGTACCCTACCACAGGAAATAATTATAGGTCATTTAGGGGGTACACAGCGTGACCCTAAATTTTACTATGTATGCCTATGCGAAATAGAGTGTTCTGAGATGCTTAAAATGAAGAAATAAGCGTTCTAAAATGCTTTAAAAATTCAAAGACATCTTTCAATGGTTAACTAACGCAAGGCGCAATATCAGACCTTAATATTGACCCATAATATTTAAATTGGACCAGGTATTATATTACAGGGTAATAGTGTACCCTACCACAGGAAATAATTATAGGTCAATTAGGGGGTACACTATGTATATTTTAAATAGTGCAATAAAACAAGGAAATACGAAGACACTTTTTTATGTTAACTAACGGCACGGTATCGGACCTTAATATTGACCTATAATTTTTAAATTGGACCACGTATTATATTACAGGGTTATAGTGTACCCTACCACAGGAAATAATTATAGGTCAATTAGGGGGTACGCAGAGTGACCCTAAAGTTTACTATGTATGCCTATGCGAAATGAAGTGTTCTGAGAAGCTTAAAATGAGGAAATAAGCGTTCTAAAATGCTTTAAAAATTCAAAGACATTTTTCTATGCTAACTAACGGCACGGTATCGGACCTTAATATTGACCTATAATTTTTAAATTGGACCACCTATTATATTACAGGGTAATAGTGTACCCTACCACAGGAAATAATTATAGGTCAATTAGGGGGTACACAGCGTGACCCTAAAGTTTACTATGTATGCCTATGCGAAATAAAGTGCTCTGAGAAGCTTAAAATGAAGAAATAAGCGTTCTAAAATGCTTTAAAAATTCAAAGACATCTTTCAATGGTTAACTAACGCAAGGCGCAATATCAAAGCTTAATATTGACCCATAATATTTAAATTGAACCAGGTATTGTATTACAGGGTAATAGTGTACCCTACCACAGGAAATAATTATAGGTCAATTAGGGGGTACACTATGTATATTTTAAATAGTGCATTAAAACAAGGAAATACGAAGACTTTTTTCAATGTTAACTAACGGCACGGTATCGGAACTTAATATTGACCTATAATTTTTAAATTGGACCACGTATTATATTACAGGGTAATAGTGTACCCTACCACAGGAAATAATTATAGGTCATTTAGGGGGTACACAGCGTGACCCTAAATTTTACTATGTATGCCTATGCGAAATAAAGTGTTCTGAGAAGCTTAAAATGAGGAAATAAGCGTTATAAAATGCTTTAAAAATTCAAAGACATTTTTCTATGTTAACTAACGGCACGGTATCGGACCTTAATATTGACCTATAATTTTTAAATTGGACCACGTATTATATTACAGGGTAATAGTGTACCCTACCACAGGATATAATTATAGGTCATTTAGGGGGTTCACAGCGTGACCCTAAATTTTACTATGTATGCCTATGCGAAATAGAGTGTTCTGAGATGCTTAAAATGAAGAAATAAGCGTTCTAAAATGCTTTAAAAATTCAAAGACATCTTTCAATGGTTAACTAACTCAAGGCGCAATATCAGACCTTAATATTGACCCATAATATTTAAATTGGACCAGGTATTATATTACAGGGTAATAGTGTACCCTACCACAGGAAATAATTATAGGTCAATTAGGGGGTACACTATGTATATTTTAAATAGTGCATTAAAACAAGGAAATACGAAGACACTTTTCTATGTTAACTAACGGCACGGTATCGGACCTTAATATTGACCTATAATTTTTAAATTGGACCACGTATTATATTACAGTGTTATAGTGTACCCTACCTCAGGAAATAATTATAGGTCAATTAGGGGGTACACAGAGTGACCCTAAAGTTTACTATGTATGCCTATGCGAAATAAAGTGTTCTGAGAAGCTTAAAATGAGGAAATAAACGTTCTAAAATGCTTTAAAAATTCAAAGACATTTTTCTATGTTAACTAACGGCACAGTATCGGACCTTAATATTGACCTATAATTTTTAAATTGACCACGTATTATATTACAGGGTAATAGTGTACCCTACCACAGGAAATAATTATAGGTCATTTAGGGGGTACACAGCGTGACCCTAAATTTTACTATGTATGCCTATGCGAAATAGAGTGTTCTGAGATGCTTAAAATGAAGAAATAAGCGTTCTAAAATGCTTTAAAAATTCAAAGACATCTTTCAATGGTTAACTAACGCAAGGCGCAATATCAGACCTTAATATTGACCCATAATATTTAACTTGAACCAGGTATTATATCTGAGGGTAATAGTGTACCCTACCACAGGAAATAATTATAGGTCAATTAGGGGGTACACTATGTATATTTTAAATAGTGCATTAAAACAAGGAAATACGAAGACATTTTTCAATGTTAACTAACGGCACGGTATCGGAACTTAATATTGACCTATAATTTTTAAATTGGACCACGTATTATATTACAGGGTAATAGTGTACCCTACCACAGGAAATAATTATAGGTCATTTAGGGGGTACACAGCGTGACCCTAAATTTTACTATGTATGCCTATGCGAAATAAAGTGTTCTGAGAAGCTTAAAATGAGGAAATAAGCGTTCTAAAATGCTTTAAAAATTCAAAGACATTTTTCTATGTTAACTAACGGCACGGTATCGGACCTTAATATTGACCTATAATTTTTAAATTGGACCACGTATTATATTACAGGGTAATAGTGTACACTACCACAGGATATAATTATAGGTCATTTAGGGGGTTCACAGCGTGACCCTAAATTTTACTATGTATGCCTATGCGAAATAGAGTGTTCTGAGATGCTTAAAATGAAGAAATAAGCGTTCTAAAATGCTTTAAAAATTCAAAGACATCTTTCAATGGTTAACTAACTCAAGGCGCAATATCAGACCTTAATATTGACCCATAATATTTAAATTGGACCAGGTATTATATTACAGGGTAATAGTGTACCCTACCACAGGAAATAATTATAGGTCAATTAGGGGGTACACTATGTATATTTTAAATAGTGCATTAAAACAAGGAAATACGAAGACACTTTTCTATGTTAACTAACGGCACGGTATCGGACCTTAATATTGACCTATAATTTTTAAATTGGACCACGTATTATATTACAGGGTTATAGTGTATCCTACCACAGGAAATAATTATAGATCAATTAGGGGGTACGCAGAGTGACCCTAAAGTTTACTAAGTATGCCTATGCGAAATAAAGTGTTCTGAGAAGCTTAAAATGAGGAAATAAGCGTTCTAAAATGCATTAAAAATTCAAAGACATTTTTCAATGTTAACTAACGGCACGGTATCGGACCTTAATATTGACCTATAATTTTTAAATTGGACCACGTATTATATTACAGGGTAATAGTGTACCCTACCACAGGAAATAATTATAGGTCATTTAGAGGGTACACAGAGTGACCCTAAATTTTACTATGTATGCTTATGCGAAATAAAGTGTTCTGAGAAGCTTAAAATGAAGAAATAAGCGTTCTAAATTGCTTTAAAAATTCAAAGACATCTTTCAATGGTCAACTAGCGCAAGGCGCAATATCAGACCTTAATATTGACCCATAATATTTAAATTGGACCAGGTATTATATTACAGGGTAATAGTGTACCCTACCACAGGAAATAATTATAGGTCAATTAGGGGGTACACTATGTATATTTTAAATAGTGCATTAAAACAAGGAAATACGAAGACACTTTTCTATGTTAACTAACGCCACGGTATCGGACCTTAATATTGACCTATAATTTTTAAATTGGACCACGTATTATATTATAGGGTAATAGTGTACCCTACCACAGGAAATAATTATAGGTCAATTAGAGGGTACACAGCGTGACCCTAAAGTTTACTATGTATGCCTATGCGAAATAGAGTGTTCTGAGATGCTTAAAATGAAGAAATAAGCGTTCTAAAATGCTTTAAAAATTGAAAGACATTTTTCAATGTTAACTAACGGCACGGTATCGGACCTTAATATTGACCTATAATTTTTAAATTGGACCACGTATTATATTACAGGGTAATAGTGTACCCTACCACAGGAAATAATTATAGGTCAATTAGGGGGTACACTATGTATATTTTAAATAATGCATTAAAACAAGGAAATACGAAGACACTTTTCTATGTTAACTAACGGCACGGTATCGGACCTTAATATTGACCTATAATTTTTAAATTGGACCACGTATTATATTACAGGGTTATAGTGTTTCCTACCACAGGAAATAATTATAGGTCAATTAGGGGGTACGCAGAGTGACCCTAAAGTTTACTAAGTATGCCTATGCGAAATAAAGTGTTCTGAGAAGCTTAAAATGAGGAAATAAGCGTTCTAAAATGCTTTAAAAATTCAATGACATTTTTCTATGCTAACTAACGGCACGGTATCGGACCTTAATATTGACCTATAATTTTTAAATTGGACCACCTATTATATTACAGGGTAATAGTGTACCTTACCACAGGAAATAATTATAGGTCAATTAGGGGGTACACAGCGTGACCCTAAAGTTTACTATGTATGCCTATGCGAAATAGAGTGTTCTGAGAAGCTTAAAATGAAGAAATAAGCGTTCTAAAATGCTTTAAAAATTCAAAGACATCTTTCAATGGTTAACTAACGCAAGGCGCAATATGAGACCTTAATATTGACCCATAATATTTAAATTGGAACAGGTATTATATTACAGGGTAATAGTGTACCCCACCAAAGGAAATAATTATAGGTCATTTAGGGGGTACACAGCGTGACCCTAAAGTTTACTATGTAAGCCTATGCGAAATAAAGTGTTCTGAGAAGCTTAAAATGAGGAAATAAGCGTTCTAAAATGCTTTAAAAATTCAAAGACATTTTTCTATGTTAACTAACGGCACGGTATCGGACCTTAATATTGACCTATAATTTTTAAATTGGACCACGTATTATATTACAGGGTAATAGTGTACCCTACCACAGGATATAATTATAGGTCATTTAGGGGGTACACAGCGTGACCCTAAATTTTACTATGTATGCCTATGCGAAATAGAGTGTTCTGAGATGCTTAAAATGAAGAAATAAGCGTTCTAAAATGCTTTAAAAATTCAAAGACATCTTTCAATGGTTAACTAACGCAAGGCGCAATATCAGACCTTAATATTGACCCATAATATTTAAATTGGAATAGGTATTATATTACAGGGTAATAGTGTACCCTACCACAGGAAATAATTATAGGTCAATTAGGGGGTACACTATGTATATTTTAAATAGTGCATTAAAACAAGGAAATACGAAGACACTTTTCTATGTTAACTAACGGCACGGTATTGGACCTTAATATTGACCTATAATTTTTAAATTGGACCACGTATTATATTACTGGGTTATAATGTACCCTACCACAGGAAATAATTATAGGTCAATTAGGGGGTACACAGAGAGACCCTAAAGTTTACTATGTATGCCTATGCGAAATAAAGTGTTCTGAGAAGCTTAAAATGAGGAAATAAGCGTTCTAAAATGCTTTAAAAATTCAAAGACATCTTTCAATGGTTAACTAACGCAAGGCGCGATATCAGACCTTAATATGGAACCATAATATTTAAATTGGACCAGGTATTATATTACAGGGTAATAGTGTACCCTACCACAGGAAATAATTATAGGTCAATTAGGGGGTACACTATGTATATTTTAAATAGTGCAATAAAACAAGGAAATACGAAGACACTTTTCTATGTTAACTAACGGCACGGTATCGGAACTTAATATTGACCTATAATTTTTAAATTGGACCACGTATTATATTACAGGGTAATAGTGTACCCTACCACAGGAAATAATTATAGGTCATTTAGGGGGTACACAGCGTGACCCTAAATTTTACTATGTATGCCTATGCGAAATAAAGTGTTCTGAGAAGCTTAAAATGAGGAAATAAGCGTTCTAAAATGCTTTAAAAATTCAAAGACATTTTTCTATGTTAACTAACGGCACGGTATCGGACCTTAATATTGACCTATAATTTTTAAATTGGACCACGTATTATATTACAGGGTAATAGTGTACCCTACCACAGGATATAATTATAGGTCATTTAGGGGGTTCACAGCGTGACCCTAAATTTTACTATGTATGCCTATGCGAAATAGAGTGTTCTGAGATGCTTAAAATGAAGAAATAAGCGTTCTAAAATGCTTTAAAAATTCAAAGACATCTTTCAATGGTTAACTAACTCAAGGCGCAATATCAGACCTTAATATTGACCCATAATATTTAAATTGGACCAGGTATTATATTACAGGGTAATAGTGTACCCTACCACAGGAAATAATTATAGGTCAATTAGGGGGTACACTATGTATATTTTAAATAGTGCATTAAAACAAGGAAATACGAATACACTTTTCTATGTTAACTAACGGCACGGTATCGGACCTTAATATTGACCTATAATTTTTAAATTGGACCACGTATTATATTACAGTGTTATAGTGTACCCTACCTCAGGAAATAATTATAGGTCAATTAGGGGGTACACAGAGTGACCCTAAAGTTTACTATGTATGCCTATGCGAAATAAAGTGTTCTGAGAAGCTTAAAATGAAGAAATAAGCGTTCTAAAATGCTTTAAAAATTCAAAGACATCTTTCAATGGTTAACTAACGCAAGGCGCAATATCAAAGCTTAATATTGACCCATAATATTTAAATTGAACCAGGTATTGTATTACAGGGTAATAGTGTACCCTACCACAGGAAATAATTATAGGTCAATTAGGGGGTACACTATGTATATTTTAAATAGTGCATTAAAACAAGGAAATACGAAGACATTTTTCAATGTTAACTAACGGCACGGTATCGGAACTTAATATTGACCTATAATTTTTAAATTGGACCATGTATTATATTACAGGGTAGTAGTGTACCCTACCACAGGAAATAATTATAGGTCATTTAGGGGGTACACAGCGTGACCCTAAATTTTACTATGTATGCCTATGCGAAATAAAGTGTTCTGAGAAGCTTAAAATGAGGAAATAAGCGTTCTAAAATGCTTTAAAAATTCAAAGACATTTTTCTATGTTAACTAACGGCACGGTATCGGACCTTAATATTGACCTATAATTTTTAAATTGGACCACGTATTATATTACAGGGTAATAGTGTACCCTACCACAGGATATAATTATAGGTCATTTAGGGGGTTCACAGCGTGACCCTAAATTTTACTATGTATGCCTATGCGAAATAGAGTGTTCTGAGATGCTTAAAATGAAGAAATAAGCGTTCTAAAATGCTTTAAAAATTCAAAGACATCTTTCAATGGTTAACTAACTCAAGGCGCAATATCAGACCTTAATATTGACCCATAATATTTAAATTGGACCAGGTATTATATTACAGGGTAATAGTGTACCCTACCACAGGAAATAATTATAGGTCAATTAGGGGGTACACTATGTATATTTTAAATAGTGCATTAAAACAAGGAAATACGAAGACACTTTTCTATGTTAACTAACGGCACGGTATCGGACCTTAATATTGATCCATAATATTTAAATTGGACCAGGTATTATATTACAGGGTAATAGTGTACCCTACCACAGGAAATAATTATAGGTCAATTAGGGGGTACACTATGTATATTTTAAATAGTGCATTAAAACAAGGAAATACGAAGACACTTTTCTATGTTAACTAACGGCACGGTATCGGACCTTAATATTGACCTATAATTTTTAAATTGGACCACGTATTATATTACAGGGTTATAGTGTACCCTACCACAGGAAATAATTATAGGTCAATTAGGGGGTACACAGAGTGACCCTAAAGTTTACTATATATGCCTATGCGAAATAGAGTGTTCTGAGATGCTTAAAATGAAGAAATAAGCGTTCTAAAATGCTTTAAAAATTCAAAGACATCTTTCAATGGTTAACTAACGCAAGGCGCAATATCAGACCTTAATATTGACCCATAATATTTAAATTGGACCAGGTATTATATTACAGGGTAATAGTGTACCCTACCAAAGGAAATAATTATAGGTCAATTAGGGGGTACACTATGTATATTTTAAATAGTGCATTAAAACAAGGAAATACGAAGACACTTTTCTATGTTAACTAACGGCACGGTATCGGACCTTAATATTGACCTATAATTTTTAAACTGGACCACGTATTATATTACAGGGTTATAGTGTACCCTACCACAGGAAATAATTATAGGTCAATTAGGGGGTACACAGAGTGACCCTAAGGTTTACTATGTATGCCTATGCGAAAGAAAGTGTTCTGAGAAGCTTAAAATGAGGAAATAAGCGTTCTAAAATGCTTTAAAAATTCAAAGACATTTTTCTATGTTAACTAACGGCACGGTATCGGACCTTAATATTGACCTATAATTTTTAAATTGGACCACCTATTATATTACAGGGTAATAGTGTACCCTACCACAGGAAATAATTATAGGTCATTTAGGGGGTACACTATGTATATTTTAAGCAGTGCATTAAAACAAGGAAATACGAAGACATTTTTCTATGTTAACTAACGGCACGGTATCGGACCTTAATATTGATCCATAATATTTAAATTGGACCAGGTATTATATTACAGGGTAATAGTGTACCCTACCACAGGAAATAATTATAGGTCAATTAGGGGGTACACTATGTATATTTTAAATAGTGCATTAAAACAAGGAAATACGAAGACACTTTTCTATGTTAACTAACGGCACGGTATCGGACCTTAATATTGACCTATAATTTTTAAATTGGACCACGTATTATATTACAGGGTTATAGTGTACCCTACCACAGGAAATAATTATAGGTCAATTAGGTGGTACACAGCGTGACCCTAAAGTTTACTATGTATGCCTAACGAAATAGAGTGTTCTGAGAAGCTTAAAATGACGAAATAAGCGTTCTAAAATGCTTTAAAAATTCAAAGACATCTTTCAATGGTTAACTAACGCAAGGCGTGATATCAGACCTTAATATGGAACCATAATATTTCAATTGGACCAGGTATTATATTACGGGGTAATAGTGTACCCTACCACAGGAAATAATTATAGGTCAATTAGGGGGTACACTATGTATATTTTAAATAGTGCATTAAAACAAGGAAATACGAAGACACTTTTCTATGTTAACTAACGGCACGGTATCGGACCTTAATATTGACCTATAATTTTTAAATTGGACCACGTATTATATTACAGGGTTATAGTGTACCCTACCACAGGAAATAAATATAGGTCAATTAGGGGTACACAGAGTGACCCTAAAGTTTACTATGTATGCCTATGCGAAATAAATTGTTCTGAGAAGCTTAAAATGAGGAAATAAGCGTTCTAAAATGCTTTAAAAATTCAAAGACATTTTTCTAAGTTAACTAACGGCACGGTATCGGACCTTAATATTGACCTATAATTTTTAAATTGGACCACCTATTATATTACAGGGTAATAATGTACCCTACAACAGGAAATAATTATAGGTCATTTAGGGGGTACACTATGTATATTTTAAATAGTGCATTAAAACAAGGAAATACGAAGACACTTTTCTATGTTAACTAACGGCACGGTATCGGACCTTAATATTGACCTATAATTTTTAAATTGTACCACGTATTATATTACAGGGTAATAGTGTACCTTACCACAGGAAATAATTATAGGTCAATTAGGTGGTACACAGCGTGACCCTAAAGTTTACTATGTATGCCTATGCGAAATAAAGTGTTCTGAGAAGCTTAAAATGAGGAAATAAGCGTTCTAAAATGCTTTAAAAATTCAAAGACATTTTTCTATGTTAACTAACGGCACGGTATCGGACCTTAATATTGACCTATAATTTTTAAATTGGACCACCTATTATATTACAGGGTAATAGTGTACCCTACCACAGGAAATAATTATAGGTCAATTAGGGGGTACACAGCGTGACCCTAAAGTTTACTATGTATGCCTATGCGAAATAAAGTGTTCTGAGAAGCTTAAAATGAAGAATTAAGCGTTCTAAAATGCTTTAAAAATTCAAAGACATCTTTCAATGGTTAACTAACGCAAGGCGCAATATCAAACCTTAATATTGACCCATAATATTTAAATTGGACCAGGTATTGTATTACAGGGTAATAGTGTACCCTACCACAGGAAATAATTATAGGTCAATTAGGGGGTACACTATGTATATTTTAAATAGTGCATTAAAACAAGGAAATACGAAGACATTTTTCAATGTTAACTAACGGCACGGTATCGGAACTTAATATTGACCTATAATTTTTAAATTGGACCACGTATTATATTACAGGGTTATAGTGTACCCTACCACAGGAAATAATTATAGGTCAATTAGGGGGTACACAGAGTGACCCTAAAGTTTACTATGTATGCCTATGCGAAATAAAGTGTTCTGAGAAGCTTAAAATGAGGAAATAAGCGTTCTAAAATGCTTTAAAAATTCAAAGACATTTTTCTATGTTAACTAACGGCACGGTATCGGACCTTAATATTGACCTATAATTTTTAAATTGGACCACCTATTATATTACAGGGTAATAATGTACCCTACCACAGGAAATAATTATAGGTCATTTAGGGGGTACACTATGTATATTTTAAATAGTGCATTAAAACAAGGAAATACGAAGACACTTTTCTATGTTAACTAACGGCACGGTATCGGACCTTAATATTGACCTATAATTTTTAAATTGTACCACGTATTATATTACAGGGTAATAGTGTACCTTACCACAGGAAATAATTATAGGTCAATTAGGTGGTACACAGCGTGACCCTAAAGTTTACTATGTATGCCTATGCGAAATAGAGTGTTCTGAGAAGCTTAAAATGAAGAAATAAGCGTTCTAAAATGCTTTAAAAATTCAAAGACATCTTTCAATGGTTAACTAACGCAAGGCGCGATATCAGACCTTAATATGGAACCATAATATTTCAATTGGACCAGGTATTATATTACAGGGTAATAGTGTACCCTACCACAGGAAATAATTATAGGTCAATTAGGGGGTACACTATGTATATTTTAAATAGTGCATTAAAACAAGGAAATACGAAGACACTTTTCTATGTTAACTAACGGCACGGTATCGGACCTTAATATTGACCTATAATTTTTAAATTGGACCACGTATTATATTACAGGGTTATAGTGTACCCTACCACAGGAAATAATTATAGGTCAATTAGGGGGTACACAGAGTGACCCTAAAGTTTACTATGTATGCCTATGCGAAATAAAGTGTTCTGAGAAGCTTAAAATGAGGAAATAAGCGTTCTAAAATGCTTTAAAAATTCAAAGACATTTTTCTAAGTTAACTAACGGCACGGTATCGGACCTTAATATTGACCTATAATTTTTAAATTGGACCACCTATTATATTACAGGGTAATAATGTACCCTACCACAGGAAATAATTATAGGTCATTTAGGGGGTACACTATGTATATTTTAAATAGTGCATTAAAACAAGGAAATACGAAGACACTTTTCTATGTTAACTAACGGCACGGTATCGGACCTTAATATTGACCTATAATTTTTAAATTGTACCAAGTATTATATTACAGGGTAATAGTGTACCTTACCACAGGAAATAATTATAGGTCAATTAGGTGGTACACAGCGTGACCCTAAAGTTTACTATGTATGCCTATGCGAAATAGAAAGTTCTGAGAAGCTTAAAATGAAGAAATAAGCGTTCTAAAATGCTTTAAAAATTCAAAGACATCTTTCAATGGTTAACTAACGCAAGGCGCGATATAAGACCTTAATATGGAACCATAATATTTCAATTGGACCAGGTATTATATTACAGGGTAATAGTGTACCCTACCACAGGAAATAATTATAGGTCAATTAGGGGATACACTATGTATATTTTAAATAGTGCATTAAAACAAGGAAATACGAAGACACTTTTCTATGTTAACTAACGGCACGGTATCGGACCTTAATATTGACCTATAATTTTTAAATTGGACCACGTATTATATTACAGGGTTATAGTGTACCCTATCACAGGAAATAATTATAGGTCAATTAGGGGGTACGCAGAGTGAACCTAAAGTTTACTATGTATGCCTATGCGAAATAAAGTGTTCTGAGAAGCTTAAAATGAGGAAATAAGCGTTCTAAAATACTTTAAAAATTCAAAGACATTTTTCTATGTTAACTAACGGCACGGTATCGGACCTTAATATTGACCTATAATTTTTAAATTGGACCACGTGTTATATTACAGGGTTATAGTGTACCCTACCACAGGAAATAATTATAGGTCAATTAGGGGGTACACAGAGTGACCCTAAAGTTTACTATGTATGCCTATGCGAAATAAAGTGTTCTGAGAAGCTTAAAATGAGGAAATAAGCGTTCTAAAATGCTTTAAAAATTCAAAGACATTTTTCTAACTTAACTAACGGCACGGTATCGGACCTTAATATTGACCTATAATTTTTAAATTGGACCACCTATTATATTACAGGGTAATAGTGTACCTTACCACAGGAAATAATTATAGGTCATTTTGGGGGTACACTATGTATATTTTAAATAGTGCATTAAAACAAGGAAATACGAAGATACTTTTCTATGTTAACTAACGGCACGGTATCGGACCTTAATATTGACCTATAATTTTTAAATTGTACCACGTATTATATTACAGGGTAATAGTGTACCTTACCACAGGAAATAATTATAGGTCAATTAGGTGGTACACAGCGTGACCCTAAAGTTTACTATGTATGCCTATGCGAAATAGAGTGTTCTGAGAAGCTTAAAATGAAGAAATAAGCGTTCTAAAATGCTTTAAAAATTCAAAGACATCTTTCAATGGTTAACTAACGCAAGGCGCGATATCAGACCTTAATATGGAACCATAATATTTCAATTGGACCAGGTATTATATTACAGGGTAATAGTGTACCCTACCACAGGAAATAATTATAGGTCAATTAGGGGGTACACTATGTATATTTTAAATAGTGCATTAAAACAAGGAAATACGAAGACACTTTTCTATGTTAACTAACGGCACGGTATCGGACCTTAATATTGACCTATAATTTTTAAATTGGACCACGTATTATATTACAGGGTTATAGTGTACCCTACCACAGGAAATAATTATAGGTCAATTAGGGGGTACACAGAGTGACCCTAAAGTTTACTATGTATGCCTATGCGAAATAAAGTGTTCTGAGAAGCTTAAAATGAGGAAATAAGCGTTCTAAAATGCTTTAAAAATTCAAAGACATTTTTCTAAGTTAACTAACGGCACGGTATCGGACCTTAATATTGACCTATAATTTTTAAATTGGACCACCTATTATATTACAGGGTAATAATGTACCCTACCACAGGAAATAATTATAGGTCATTTAGGGGGTACACTATGTATATTTTAAATAGTGCATTAAAACAAGGAAATACGAAGACACTTTTCTATGTTAACTAACGGCACGGTATCGGACCTTAATATTGACCTATAATTTTTAAATTGTACCAAGTATTATATTACAGGGTAATAGTGTACCTTACCACAGGAAATAATTATAGGTCAATTAGGTGGTACACAGCGTGACCCTAAAGTTTACTATGTATGCCTATGCGAAATAGAAAGTTCTGAGAAGCTTAAAATGAAGAAATAAGCGTTCTAAAATACTTTAAAAATTCAAAGACATTTTTCTATGTTAACTAACGGCACGGTATCGGACCTTAATATTGACCTATAATTTTTAAATTGTACCACGTATTATATTACAGGGTAATAGTGTACCTTACCACAGGAAATAATTATAGGTCAATTAGGTGGTACACAGCGTGACCCTAAAGTTTACTATGTATGCCTATGCGAAATAGAGTGTTCTGAGAAGCTTAAAATGACGAAATAAGCGTTCTAAAATGCTTTAAAAATTCAAAGACATTTTTCTATGTTAACTAACGGCACGGTATCGGACCTTAATATTGACCTATAATTTTTAAATTGGACCACCTATTATATTACAGGGTAATAATGTACCCTACCACAGGAAATAATTATAGGTCATTTAGGGGGTACACTATGTATATTTTAAATAGTGCATTAAAACAAGGAAATACGAAGACACTTTTCTATGTTAACTAACGGCACGGTATCGGACCTTAATATTGACCTATAATTTTTAAATTGTACCACGTATTATATTACAGGGTAATAGTGTACCTTACCACAGGAAATAATTATAGGTCAATTAGGTGGTACACAGCGTGACCCTAAAGTTTACTATGTATGCCTATGCGAAATAGAGTGTTCTGAGAAGCTTAAAATGAAGAAATAAGCGTTCTAAAATGCTTTAAAAATTCAAAGACATCTTTCAATGGTTAACTAACGCAAGGCGCGATATCAGACCTTAATATGGAACCATAATATTTCAATTGGACCAGGTATTATATTACAGGGTAATAGTGTACCCTACCACAGGAAATAATTATAGGTCAATTAGGGGGTACACTATGTATATTTTAAATAGTGCATTAAAACAAGGAAATACGAAGACACTTTTCTATGTTAACTAACGGCACGGTATCGGACCTTAATATTGACCTATAATTTTTAAATTGGACCACGTATTATATTACAGGGTTATAGTGTACCCTACCACAGGAAATAATTATAGGTCAATTAGGGGGTACACAGAGTGACCCTAAAGTTTACTATGTATGCCTATGCGAAATAAAGTGTTCTGAGAAGCTTAAAATGAGGAAATAAGCGTTCTAAAATGCTTTAAAAATTCAAAGACATTTTTCTAAGTTAACTAACGGCACGGTATCGGACCTTAATATTGACCTATAATTTTTAAATTGGACCACCTATTATATTACAGGGTAATAATGTACCCTACCACAGGAAATAATTATAGGTCATTTAGGGGGTACACTATGTATATTTTAAATAGTGCATTAAAACAAGGAAATACGAAGACACTTTTCTATGTTAACTAACGGCACGGTATCGGACCTTAATATTGACCTATAATTTTTAAATTGTACCAAGTATTATATTACAGGGTAATAGTGTACCTTACCACAGGAAATAATTATAGGTCAATTAGGTGGTACACAGCGTGACCCTAAAGTTTACTATGTATGCCTATGCGAAATAGAAAGTTCTGAGAAGCTTAAAATGAAGAAATAAGCGTTCTAAAATGCTTTAAAAATTCAAAGACATCTTTCAATGGTTAACTAACGCAAGGCGCGATATAAGACCTTAATATGGAACCATAATATTTCAATTGGACCAGGTATTATATTACAGGGTAATAGTGTACCCTACCACAGGAAATAATTATAGGTCAATTAGGGGATACACTATGTATATTTTAAATAGTGCATTAAAACAAGGAAATACGAAGACACTTTTCTATGTTATCTAACGGCACGGTATCGGACCTTAATATTGACCTATAATTTTTAAATTGGACCACGTATTATATTACAGGGTTATATTTTACCCTACCACAGGAAATAATTATAGGTCAATTAGGGGGTACGCAGAGTGAACCTAAAGTTTACTATGTATGCCTATGCGAAATAAAGTGTTCTGAGAAGCTTAAAATGAGGAAATAAGCGTTCTAAAATACTTTAAAAATTCAAAGACATTTTTCTATGTTAACTAACGGCTCGGTATCGGACCTTAATATTGACCTATAATTTTTAAATTGGACCACGTGTTATATTACAGGGTTATAGTGTACCCTACCACAGGAAATAATTATAGGTCAATTAGGGGGTACACAGAGTGACCCTAAAGTTTACTATGTATGCCTATGCGAAATAAAGTGTTCTGAGAAGCTTAAAATGAGGAAATAAGCGTTCTAAAATGCTTTAAAAATTCAAAGACATTTTTCTAAGTTAACTAACGGCACGGTATCGGACCTTAATATTGACCTATAATTTTTAAATTGGACCACCTATTATATTACAGGGTAATAATGTACCCTACCACAGGAAATAATTATAGGTCATTTAGGGGGTACACTATGTATATTTTAAATAGTGCATTAAAACAAGGAAATACGAAGACACTTTTCTATGTTAACTAACGGCACGGTATCGGACCTTAATATTGACCTATAATTTTTAAATTGTACCAAGTATTATATTACAGGGTAATAGTGTACCTTACCACAGGAAATAATTATAGGTCAATTAGGTGGTACACAGCGTGACCCTAAAGTTTACTATGTATGCCTATGCGAAATAGAAAGTTCTGAGAAGCTTAAAATGAAGAAATAAGCGTTCTAAAATGCTTTAAAAATTCAAAGACATCTTTCAATGGTTAACTAACGCAAGGCGCGATATAAGACCTTAATATGGAACCATAATATTTCAATTGGACCAGGTATTATATTACAGGGTAATAGTGTACCCTACCACAGGAAATAATTATAGGTCAATTAGGGGATACACTATGTATATTTTAAATAGTGCATTAAAACAAGGAAATACGAAGACACTTTTCTATGTTAACTAACGGCACGGTATCGGACCTTAATATTGACCTATAATTTTTAAATTGGACCACGTATTATATTACAGGGTTATAGTGTACCCTACCACAGGAAATAATTATAGGTCAATTAGGGGGTACGCAGAGTGAACCTAAAGTTTACTATGTATGCCTATGCGAAATAAAGTGTTCTGAGAAGCTTAAAATGAGGAAATAAGCGTTCTAAAATACTTTAAAAATTCAAAGACATTTTTCTATGTTAACTAACGGCTCGGTATCGGACCTTAATATTGACCTATAATTTTTAAATTGGACCACGTGTTATATTACAGGGTTATAGTGTACCCTACCACAGGAAATAATTATAGGTCAATTAGGGGGTACACAGAGTGACCCTAAAGTTTACTATGTATGCCTATGCGAAATAAAGTGTTCTGAGAAGCTTAAAATGAGGAAATAAGCGTTCTAAAATGCTTTAAAAATTCAAAGACATTTTTCTAAGTTAACTAACGGCACGGTATCGGACCTTAATATTGACCTATAATTTTTAAATTGGACCACCTATTATATTACAGAGTAATAGTGTACCTTACCACAGGAAATAATTATAGGTCATTTTGGGGGTACACTATGTATATTTTAAATAGTGCATTAAAACAAGGAAATACGAAGATACTTTTCTATGTTAACTAACGGCACGGTATCGGACCTTAATATTGACCTATAATTTTTAAATTGGACCACGTATTATATTACAGGGTTATAGTGTACCCTACCACAGGAAATAATTATAGGTCAATTAGGGGGTACGCAGAGTGACCCTAAAGTTTACTATGTATGCCTATGCGAAATAAAGTGTTCTGAGAAGCTTAAAATGAGGAAATAAGCGTTCTAAAATGCTTTAAAAATTCAAAGACATTTTTCTATGTTAACTAACGGCACGGTATCCGACCTTAATATTGACCTATAATTTTTAAATTGGACCACCTATTATATTACAGGGTAATAGTGTACCCTACCACAGGAAATATTTATAGGTCAATTAGGGGGTACACAGCGTGACCCTAAAGTTTACTATGTATGCCTATGCGAAATAAAGTGTTCTGAGAAGCTTAAAATGAAGAAATAAGCGTTCTAAAATGCTTTAAAAATTCAAAGACATCTTTCAATGCTTACTAACGCAAGGCGCAATATCAAACCTTAATATTGACCCATAATATTTAAATTGGACCAGGTATTGTATTACAGGGTAATAGTGTACCCTACCACAGGAAATAATTATAGGTCAATTAGGGGGTACACTATGTATATTTTAAATAGTGCATTAAAACAAGGAAATACGAAGACATTTTTCAATGTTAACTAACGGCACGGTGTCGGAACTTAATATTGACCTATAATTTTTAAATTGGACCACGTATTATATTACAGGGTAATAGTGTACCCTACCACAGGAAATAATTATAGGTCATTTAGGGGGTACACAGCGTGACCCTAAATTTTACTATGTATGCCTATGCGAAATAGAGTGTTCTGAGATGCTTAAAATGAAGAAATAAGCGTTCTAAAATGCTTTAAAAATTCAAAGACATCTTTCAATGGTTAACTAACGCAAAGCGCAATATCAGACCTTAATATTGGCCCATAATATTTAAATTGGACCAAGTATTATATTACAGGGTAATAGTGTACCCTACCACAGGAAATAATTATAGGTCAATTAGGGGGTACACTATGTATATTTTAAATAGTGCATTAAAACAAGGAAATACGAAGACACTTTTCTATGTTAACTTACGGCACGGTATCGGACCTTAATATTGACCTATACTTTTTAAATTGGACCACGTATTATATTACAGGGTTATAGTGTACCCTACCACAGGAAATAATTATAGGTCAATTAGGGGGTACACAGAGTGACCCTAAAGTTTACTATGTATGCCTATGCGAAATAAAGTGTTCTGAGAAGCTTAAAATGAGGAAATAAGCGTTCTAAAATGCTTTAAAAATTCAAAGACATTTTTCTATGTTAACTAACGGCACGGTATCGGACCTTAATATTGACCTATAATTTTTAAATTGGACCACCTATTATATTACAGGGTAATAATGTACCCTACCACAGGAAATAATTATAGGTCATTTAGGGGGTACACTATGTATATTTTAAATAGTGCATTAAAACAAGGAAATACGAAGACACTTTTCTATGTTAACTAACGGCACGGTATCGGACCTTAATATTGACCTATAATTTTTAAATTGTACCACGTATTATATTACAGGGTAATAGTGTACCTTACCACAGGAAATAATTATAGGTCAATTAGGTGGTACACAGCGTGACCCTAAAGTTTACTATGTATGCCTATGCGAAATAGAGTGTTCTGAGAAGCTTAAAATGACGAAATAAGCGTTCTAAAATGCTTTAAAAATTCAAAGACATCTTTCAATGGTTAACTAACGCAAGGCGCGATATCAGACCTTAATATGGAACCATAATATTTCAATTGGACCAGGTATTATATTACAGGGTAATAGTGTACCCTACCACAGGAAATAATTATAGGTCAATTAGGGGGTACACTATGTATATTTTAAATAGTGCATTAAAACAAGGAAATACGAAGACACTTTTCTATGTTAACTAACGGCACGGTATCGGACCTTAATATTGACCTATAATTTTTAAATTGGACCACGTATTATATTACAGGGTTATAGTGTACCCTACCACAGGAAATAATTATAGAACAATTAGGGGGTACACAGAGTGACCCTAAAGTTTACTATGTATGCCTATGCGAAATAAAGTGTTCTGAGAAGCTTAAAATGAGAATAAGCGTTCTAAAATGCTTTAAAAATTCAAAGACATTTTTCTAAGTTAACTAACGGCACGGTATCGGACCTTAATATTGACCTATAATTTTTAAATTGGACCACCTATTATATTACAGGGTAATAGTGTACCCTACCACAGGAAATAATTATAGGTCAATTAGGGGGTACACAGCGTGACCCTAAAGTTTACTATGTATGCCTATGCGAAATAAAGTGTTCTGAGAAGCTTAAAATGAAGAATTAAGCGTTCTAAAATGCTTTAAAAATTCAAAGACATCTTTCAATGGTTAACTAACGCAAGGCGCAATATCAAACCTTAATATTGACCCATAATATTTAAATTGGACCAGGTATTGTATTACAGGGTAATAGTGTACCCTACCACAGGAAATAATTTTAGGTCAATTAGGGGGTACACTATGTATATTTTAAATAGTGTATTAAAACAAGGAAATACGAAGACATTTTTCAATGTTAACTAACGGCACGGTATCGGAACTTAATATTGACCTATAATTTTTAAATTGGACCACGTATTATATTACAGGGTTATAGTGTACCCTACCACAGGAAATAATTATAGGTCAATTAGGGGGTACACAGAGTGACCCTAAAGTTTACTATGTATGCCTATGCGAAATAAAGTGTTCTGAGAAGCTTAAAATGAGGAAATAAGCGTTCTAAAATGCTTTAAAAATTCAAAGACATTTTTCTATGTTAACTAACGGCACGGTATCGGACCTTAATATTGACCTATAATTTTTAAATTGGACCACCTATTATATTACAGGGTAATAATGTACCCTACCACAGGAAATAATTATAGGTCATTTAGGGGGTACACTATGTATATTTTAAATAGTGCATTAAAACAAGGAAATACGAAGACACTTTTCTATGTTAACTAACGGCACGGTATCGGACCTTAATATTGACCTATAATTTTTAAATTGTACCACGTATTATATTACAGAGTAATAGTGTACCTTACCACAGGAAATAATTATAGGTCAATTAGGTGGTACACAGCGTGACCCTAAAGTTTACTATGTATGCCTATGCGAAATAGAGTGTTCTGAGAAGCTTAAAATGAAGAAATAAGCGTTCTAAAATGCTTTAAAAATTCAAAGACATCTTTCAATGGTTAACTAACGCAAGGCGCGATATCAGACCTTAATATGGAACCATAATATTTCAATTGGACCAGGTATTATATTACAGGGTAATAGTGTACCCTACCACAGGAAATAATTATAGGTCAATTAGGGGGTACACTATGTATATTTTAAATAGTGCATTAAAACAAGGAAATACGAAGACACTTTTCTATGTTAACTAACGGCACGGTATCGGACCTTAATATTGACCTATAATTTTTAAATTGGACCACGTATTATATTACAGGGTTATAGTGTACCCTACCACAGGAAATAATTATAGGTCAATTAGGGGGTACACAGAGTGACCCTAAAGTTTACTATGTATGCCTATGCGAAATAAAGTGTTCTGAGAAGCTTAAAATGAGGAAATAAGCGTTCTAAAATGCTTTAAAAATTCAAAGACATTTTTCTAAGTTAACTAACGGCACGGTATCGGACCTTAATATTGACCTATAATTTTTAAATTGGACCACCTATTATATTACAGGGTAATAATGTACCCTACCACAGGAAATAATTATAGGTCATTTAGGGGGTACACTATGTATATTTTAAATAGTGCATTAAAACAAGGAAATACGAAGACACTTTTCTATGTTAACTAACGGCACGGTATCGGACCTTAATATTGACCTATAATTTTTAAATTGTACCAAGTATTATATTACAGGGTAATAGTGTACCTTACCACAGGAAATAATTATAGGTCAATTAGGTGGTACACAGCGTGACCCTAAAGTTTACTATGTATGCCTATGCGAAATAGAAAGTTCTGAGAAGCTTAAAATGAAGAAATAAGCGTTCTAAAATGCTTTAAAAATTCAAAGACATCTTTCAATGGTTAACTAACGCAAGGCGCGATATAAGACCTTAATATGGAACCATAATATTTCAATTGGACCAGGTATTATATTACAGGGTAATAGTGTACCCTACCACAGGAAATAATTATAGGTCAATTAGGGGATACACTATGTATATTTTAAATAGTGCATTAAAACAAGGAAATACGAAGACACTTTTCTATGTTAACTAACGGCACGGTATCGGACCTTAATATTGACCTATAATTTTTAAATTGGACCACGTATTATATTACAGGGTTATAGTGTACCCTACCACAGGAAATAATTATAGGTCAATTAGGGGGTACGCAGAGTGACCCTAAAGTTTACTATGTATGCCTATGCGAAATAAAGTGTTCTGAGAAGCTTAAAATGAGGAAATAAGCGTTCTAAAATACTTTAAAAATTCAAAGACATTTTTCTATGTTAACTAACGGCACGGTATCGGACCTTAATATTGACCTATAATTTTTAAATTGGACCACCTATTATATTACAGGGTAATAGTGTACCCTACCACAGGAAATAATTATAGGTCAATTAGGGGGTACACAGCGTGACCCTAAAGTTTACTATGTATGCCTATGCGAAATAAAGTGTTCTGAGAAGCTTAAAATGAAGAAATAAGCTTTCTAAAATGCTTTAAAAATTCAAAGACATCTTTCAATGGTTAACTAACGCAAGGCGCAATATCAAACCTTAATATTGACCCATAATATTTAAATTGAACCAGGTATTGTATTACTGGGTAATAGTGTACCCTACCACAGGAAATAATTATAGGTCAATTAGGGGGTACACTATGTATATTTTAAATAGTGCATTAAAACAAGGAATTACGAAGACATTTTTCAATGTTAACTAACGGCACGGTATCGTAACTTAATATTGACCTATAATTTTTAAATTGGACCACGTATTATATTACAGGGTGATAGTGTACCCTACCACAGGAAATAATTATAGGTCATTTAGGGGGTACACAGCGTGACCCTAAATTTTACTATGTATGCCTATGCGAAATAGAGTGTTCTGAGAAGCTTAAAATGAAGAAATAAGCGTTCTAAAATGCTTTAAAAATTCAAAGACATCTTTCAATGGTTAACTAACGCAAGGCGCAATATCAAACCTTAATATTGACCCATAATATTTAAATTGAACCAGGTATTGTATTACAGGGTAATAGTGTACCCTACCACAGGAAATAATTATAGGTCAATTAGGGGGTACACTATGTATATTTTAAATAGTGCATTAAAACAAGGAATTACGAAGACATTTTTCAATGTTAACTAACGGCACGGTATCGTAACTTAATATTGACCTATAATTTTTAAATTGGACCACGTATTATATTACAGGGTTATAGTGTACCCTACCACAGGAAATAATTATAGAACAATTAGGGGGTACACAGAGTGACCCTAAAGTTTACTATGTATGCCTATGCGAAATAAAGTGTTCTGAGAAGCTTAAAATGAGAATAAGCGTTCTAAAATGCTTTAAAAATTCAAAGACATTTTTCTAAGTTAACTAACGGCACGGTATCGGACCTTAATATTGACCTATAATTTTTAAATTGGACCACCTATTATATTACAGGGTAATAGTGTACCCTACCACAGGAAATAATTATAGGTCAATTAGGGGGTACACAGCGTGACCCTAAAGTTTACTATGTATGCCTATGCGAAATAAAGTGTTCTGAGAAGCTTAAAATGAAGAATTAAGCGTTCTAAAATGCTTTAAAAATTCAAAGACATCTTTCAATGGTTAACTAACGCAAGGCGCAATATCAAACCTTAATATTGACCCATAATATTTAAATTGGACCAGGTATTGTATTACAGGGTAATAGTGTACCCTACCACAGGAAATAATTTTAGGTCAATTAGGGGGTACACTATGTATATTTTAAATAGTGTATTAAAACAAGGAAATACGAAGACATTTTTCAATGTTAACTAACGGCACGGTATCGGAACTTAATATTGACCTATAATTTTTAAATTGGACCACGTATTATATTACAGGGTTATAGTGTACCCTACCACAGGAAATAATTATAGGTCAATTAGGGGGTACACAGAGTGACCCTAAAGTTTACTATGTATGCCTATGCGAAATAAAGTGTTCTGAGAAGCTTAAAATGAGGAAATAAGCGTTCTAAAATGCTTTAAAAATTCAAAGACATTTTTCTATGTTAACTAACGGCACGGTATCGGACCTTAATATTGACCTATAATTTTTAAATTGGACCACCTATTATATTACAGGGTAATAATGTACCCTACCACAGGAAATAATTATAGGTCATTTAGGGGGTACACTATGTATATTTTAAATAGTGCATTAAAACAAGGAAATACGAAGACACTTTTCTATGTTAACTAACGGCACGGTATCGGACCTTAATATTGACCTATAATTTTTAAATTGTACCACGTATTATATTACAGGGTAATAGTGTACCTTACCACAGGAAATAATTATAGGTCAATTAGGTGGTACACAGCGTGACCCTAAAGTTTACTATGTATGCCTATGCGAAATAGAGTGTTCTGAGAAGCTTAAAATGAAGAAATAAGCGTTCTAAAATGCTTTAAAAATTCAAAGACATCTTTCAATGGTTAACTAACGCAAGGCGCGATATCAGACCTTAATATGGAACCATAATATTTCAATTGGACCAGGTATTATATTACAGGGTAATAGTGTACCCTACCACAGGAAATAATTATAGGTCAATTAGGGGGTACACTATGTATATTTTAAATAGTGCATTAAAACAAGGAAATACGAAGACACTTTTCTATGTTAACTAACGGCACGGTATCGGACCTTAATATTGACCTATAATTTTTAAATTGGACCACGTATTATATTACAGGGTTATAGTGTACCCTACCACAGGAAATAATTATAGGTCAATTAGGGGGTACACAGAGTGACCCTAAAGTTTACTATGTATGCCTATGCGAAATAAAGTGTTCTGAGAAGCTTAAAATGAGGAAATAAGCGTTCTAAAATGCTTTAAAAATTCAAAGACATTTTTCTAAGTTAACTAACGGCACGGTATCGGACCTTAATATTGACCTATAATTTTTAAATTGGACCACCTATTATATTACAGGGTAATAATGTACCCTACCACAGGAAATAATTATAGGTCATTTAGGGGGTACACTATGTATATTTTAAATAGTGCATTAAAACAAGGAAATACGAAGACACTTTTCTATGTTAACTAACGGCACGGTATCGGACCTTAATATTGACCTATAATTTTTAAATTGTACCAAGTATTATATTACAGGGTAATAGTGTACCTTACCACAGGAAATAATTATAGGTCAATTAGGTGGTACACAGCGTGACCCTAAAGTTTACTATGTATGCCTATGCGAAATAGAAAGTTCTGAGAAGCTTAAAATGAAGAAATAAGCGTTCTAAAATGCTTTAAAAATTCAAAGACATCTTTCAATGGTTAACTAACGCAAGGCGCGATATAAGACCTTAATATGGAACCATAATATTTCAATTGGACCAGGTATTATATTACAGGGTAATAGTGTACCCTACCACAGGAAATAATTATAGGTCAATTAGGGGATACACTATGTATATTTTAAATAGTGCATTAAAACAAGGAAATACGAAGACACTTTTCTATGTTAACTAACGGCACGGTATCGGACCTTAATATTGACCTATAATTTTTAAATTGGACCACGTATTATATTACAGGGTTATAGTGTACCCTACCACAGGAAATAATTATAGGTCAATTAGGGGGTACGCAGAGTGACCCTAAAGTTTACTATGTATGCCTATGCGAAATAAAGTGTTCTGAGAAGCTTAAAATGAGGAAATAAGCGTTCTAAAATACTTTAAAAATTCAAAGACATTTTTCTATGTTAACTAACGGCACGGTATCGGACCTTAATATTGACCTATAATTTTTAAATTGGACCACCTATTATATTACAGGGTAATAGTGTACCCTACCACAGGAAATAATTATAGGTCAATTAGGGGGTACACAGCGTGACCCTAAAGTTTACTATGTATGCCTATGCGAAATAAAGTGTTCTGAGAAGCTTAAAATGAAGAAATAAGCTTTCTAAAATGCTTTAAAAATTCAAAGACATCTTTCAATGGTTAACTAACGCAAGGCGCAATATCAAACCTTAATATTGACCCATAATATTTAAATTGAACCAGGTATTGTATTACAGGGTAATAGTGTACCCTACCACAGGAAATAATTATAGGTCAATTAGGGGGTACACTATGTATATTTTAAATAGTGCATTAAAACAAGGAATTACGAAGACATTTTTCAATGTTAACTAACGGCACGGTATCGTAACTTAATATTGACCTATAATTTTTAAATTGGACCACGTATTATATTACAGGGTGATAGTGTACCCTACCACAGGAAATAATTATAGGTCATTTAGGGGGTACACAGCGTGACCCTAAATTTTACTATGTATGCCTATGCGAAATAGAGTGTTCTGAGAAGCTTAAAATGAAGAAATAAGCGTTCTAAAATGCTTTAAAAATTCAAAGACATCTTTCAATGGTTAACTAACGCAAGGCGCAATATCAGACCTTAATATTGACCCATAAAATTTAAATTGGACCAGGTATTATATTACAGGGTAATAGCGTACCCTACCAAAGGAAATAATTATAGGTCAATTAGGGGGTACACAGCGTGACCCTAAAGTTTACTATGTATGCCTATGCGAAATAAAGTGTTCTGAGAAGCTTAAAATGAGGAAATAAGCGTTCTAAAATGCTTTAAAAATTCAAAGACATTTTTCTATGTTAACTAACGGCACGGTATCGGACCTTAATATTGACCTATAATTTTTAAATTGGACCACCTATTATATTACAGGGTAATAATGTACTCTACCACAGGAAATAATTATAGGTCATTTAGGGGGTACACTATGTATATTTTAAATAGTGCATTAAAACAAGGAAATACGAAGACACTTTTCTATGTTAACTAACGGCACGGTATCGGACCTTAATATTGACCTATAATTTTTAAATTGTACCACGTATTATATTACAGGGTAATAGTGTACCTTACCACAGGAAATAATTATAGGTCAATTAGGTGGTACACAGCGTGACCCTAAGGTTTACTATGTATGCCTATGCGAAATAGAGTGTTCTGAGAAGCTTAAAATGAAGAAATAAGCGTTCTAAAATGCTTTAAAAATTCAAAGACATCTTTCAATGGTTAACTAACGCAAGGCGCGATATCAGACCTTAATATGGAACCATAATATTTCAATTGGACCAGGTATTATATTACAGGGTAATAGTGTACCCTACCACAGGAAATAATTATAGGTCAATTAGGGGGTACACTATGTATATTTTAAATAGTGCATTAAAACAAGGAAATACGAAGACACTTTTCTATGTTAACTAACGGCACGGTATCGGACCTTAATATTGACCTATAATTTTTAAATTGGACCACGTATTATATTACAGGGTTATAGTGTACCCTACCACAGGAAATAATTATAGGTCAATTAGGGGGTACACAGAGTGACCCTAAAGTTTACTATGTATGCCTATGCGAAATAAAGTGTTCTGAGAAGCTTAAAATGAGGAAATAAGCGTTCTAAAATGCTTTAAAAATTCAAAGACATTTTTCTATGTTAACTAACGGCACGGTATCGGACCTTAATATTGACCTATAATTTTTAAATTGGACCACCTATTATATTACAGGGTAATAATGTACCCTACCACAGGAAATAATTATAGGTCATTTAGGGGGTACACTATGTATATTTTAAATAGTGCATTAAAACAAGGAAATACGAAGACACTTTTCTATGTTAACTAACGGCACGGTATCGGACCTTAATATTGACCTATAATTTTTAAATTGTACCACGTATTATATTACAGGGTAATAGTGTACCTTACCACAGGAAATAATTATAGGTCAATTAGGTGGTACACAGCGTGACCCTAAAGTTTACTATGTATGCCTATGCGAAATAGAGTGTTCTGAGAAGCTTAAAATGAAGAAATAAGCGTTCTAAAATGCTTTAAAAATTCAAAGACATCTTTCAATGGTTAACTAACGCAAGGCGCGATATCAGACCTTAATATGGAACCATAATATTTCAATTGGACCAGGTATTATATTACAGGGTAATAGTGTACCCTACCACAGGAAATAATTATAGGTCAATTAGGGGGTACACTATGTATATTTTAAATAGTGCATTAAAACAAGGAAATACGAAGACACTTTTCTATGTTAACTAACGGCACGGTATCGGACCTTAATATTGACCTATAATTTTTAAATTGGACCACGTATTATATTACAGGGTTATAGTGTACCCTACCACAGGAAATAATTATAGGTCAATTAGGGGGTACACAGAGTGACCCTAAAGTTTACTATGTATGCCTATGCGAAATAAAGTGTTCTGAGAAACTTAAAATGAGGAAATAAGCGTTCTAAAATGCTTTAAAAATTCAAAGACATTTTTCTAAGTTAACTAACGGCACGGTATCGGACCTTAATATTGACCTATAATTTTTAAATTGGACCACCTATTATAATACAGGGTAATAATGTACCCTACCACAGGAAATAATTATAGGTCATTTAGGGGGTACACTATGTATATTTTAAATAGTGCATTAAAACAAGGAAATACGAAGACACTTTTCTATGTTAACTAACGGCACGGTATCGGACCTTAATATTGACCTATAATTTTTAAATTGTACCAAGTATTATATTATAGGGTAATTGTGTACCTTACCACAGGAAATAATTATAGGTCAATTAGGTGGTACACAGCGTGACCCTAAAGTTTACTATGTATGCCTATGCGAAATAGAAAGTTCTGAGAAGCTTAAAATGAAGAAATAAGCGTTCTAAAATGCTTTAAAAATTCAAAGACATCTTTCAATGGTTAACTAACGCAAGGCGCGATATCAGACCTTAATATGGAACCATAATATTTCAATTGGACCAGGTATTATATTACAGGGTAATAGTGTACCCTACCACAGGAAATAATTATAGGTCAATTAGGGGATACACTATGTATATTTTAAATAGTGCATTAAAACAAGGAAATACGAAGACACTTTTCTATGTTAACTAACGGCACGGTATCGGACCTTAATATTGACCTATAATTTTTAAATTGGACCACGTATTATATTACAGGGTTATAGTGTACCCTACCACAGGAAATAATTATAGGTCAATTAGGGGGTACGCAGAGTGACCCTAAAGTTTACTATGTATGCCTATGCGAAATAAAGTGTTCTGAGAAGCTTAAAATGAGGAAATAAGCGTTCTAAAATACTTTAAAAATTCAAAGACATTTTTCTATGTTAACTAACGGCACGGTATCGGACCTTAATATTGACCTATAATTTTTAAATTGGACCACCTATTATATTACAGGGTAATAGTGTACCCTACCACAGGAAATAATTATAGGTCAATTAGGGGGTACACAGCGTGACCCTAAAGTTTACTATGTATGCCTATGCGAAATAAAGTGTTCTGAGAAGCTTAAAATGAAGAAATAAGCGTTCTAAAATGCTTTAAAAATTCAAAGACATTTTTCTATGTTAACTAACGGCACGGTATCGGACCTTAATATTGACCTATAATTTTTAAATTGGACCACCTATTATATTACAGGGTAATAGTGTACCCTACCACAGGAAATAATTATAGGTCAATTAGGGGGTACACAGCGTGACCCTAAAGTTTACTATATATGCCTATGCGAAATAGAGTGTTCTGAGATGCTTAAAATGAAGAAATAAGCGTTCTAAAATGCTTTAAAAATTCAAAGACATCTTTCAATGGTTAACTAACGCAAGGCGCAATATCAAACCTTAATATTGACCCATAATATTTAAATTGAACCAGGTATTGTATTACAGGGTAATAGTGTACCCTACCACAGGAAATAATTATAGGTCAATTAGGGGTACACTATGTATATTTTAAATAGTGCATTAAAACAAGGAAATACGAAGACATTTTTCAATGTTAACTAACGGCACGGTATCGTAACTTAATATTGACCTATAATTTTTAAATTGTACCAAGAATTATATTATAGGGTAATTGTGTACCTTACCACAGGAAATAATTATAGGTCAATTAGGTGGTACACAGCGTGACCCTAAAGTTTACTATGTATGCCTATGCGAAATAGAAAGTTCTGAGAAGCTTAAAATGAAGAAATAAGCGTTCTAAAATGCTTTAAAAATTCAAAGACATCTTTCAATGGTTAACTAACGCAAGGCGCGATATCAGACCTTAATATGGAACCATAATATTTCAATTGGACCAGGTATTATATTACAGGGTAATAGTGTACCCTACCACAGGAAATAATTATAGGTCAATTAGGGGGTACACTATGTATATTTTAAATAGTGCATTAAAACAAGGAAATACGAAGACACTTTTCTATGTTAACTAACGGCACGGTATCGGACCTTAATATTGACCTATAATTTTTAAATTGGACCACGTATTATATTACAGGGTTATAGTGTACCCTACCACAGGAAATAATTATAGGTCATTTAGGGGGTACACAGAGTGACCCTAAAGTTTACTATGTATGCCTATGCGAAATAAAGTGTTCTGAGAAACTTAAAATGAGGAAATAAGCGTTCTAAAATGCTTTAAAAATTCAAAGACATTTTTCTAAGTTAACTAACGGCACGGTATCGGACCTTAATATTGACCTATAATTTTTAAATTGGACCACCTATTATATTACAGGGTAATAATGTACCCTACCACAGGAAATAATTATAGGTCATTTAGGGGGTACACTATGTATATTTTAAATAGTGCATTAAAACAAGGAAATACGAAGACACTTTTCTATGTTAACTAACGGCACGGTATCGGACCTTAATATTGACCTATAATTTTTAAATTGTACCAAGTATTATATTATAGGGTAATTGTGTACCTTACCACAGGAAATAATTATAGGTCAATTAGGTGGTACACAGCGTGACCCTAAAGTTTACTATGTATGCCTATGCGAAATAGAAAGTTCTGAGAAGCTTAAAATGAAGAAATAAGCGTTCTAAAATGCTTTAAAAATTCAGAGACATCTTTCAATGGTTAACTAACGCAAGGCGCGATATCAGACCTTAATATGGAACCATAATATTTCAATTGGACCAGGTATTATATTACAGGGTAATAGTGTACCCTACCACAGGAAATAATTATAGGTCAATTAGGGGATACACTATGTATATTTTAAATAGTGCATTAAAACAAGGAAATACGAAGACACTTTTCTATGTTAACTAACGGCACGGTATCGGACCTTAATATTGACCTATAATTTTTAAATTGGACCACGTATTATATTACAGGGTTATAGTGTACCCTACCACAGGAAATAATTATAGGTCAATTAGGGGGTACGCAGAGTGACCCTAAAGTTTACTATGTATGCCTATGCGAAATAAAGTGTTCTGAGAAGCTTAAAATGAGGAAATAAGCGTTCTAAAATACTTTAAAAATTCAAAGACATTTTTCTATGTTAACTAACGGCACGGTATCGGACCTTAATATTGACCTATAATTTTTAAATTGGACCACCTATTATATTACAGGGTAATAGTGTACCCTACCACAGGAAATAATTATAGGTCAATTAGGGGGTACACAGCGTGACCCTAAAGTTTACTATGTATGCCTATGCGAAATAAAGTGTTCTGAGAAGCTTAAAATGAAGAAATAAGCTTTCTAAAATGCTTTAAAAATTCAAAGACATCTTTCAATGGTTAACTAACGCAAGGCGCAATATCAAACCTTAATATTGACCCATAATATTTAAATTGAACCAGGTATTGTATTACAGGGTAATAGTGTACCCTACCACAGGAAATAATTATAGGTCAATTAGGGGGTACACTATGTATATTTTAAATAGTGCATTAAAACAAGGAAATACGAAGACATTTTTCAATGTTAACTAACGGCACGGTATCGTAACTTAATATTGACCTATAATTTTTAAATTGGACCACGTATTATATTACAGGGTGATAGTGTACCCTACCACAGGAAATAATTATAGGTCATTTAGGGGGTACACAGCGTGACCCTAAATTTTACTATGTATGCCTATGCGAAATAGAGTGTTCTGAGAAGCTTAAAATGAAGAAATAAGCGTTCTAAAATGCTTTAAAAATTCAAAGACATCTTTCAATGGTTAACTAACGCAAGGCGCAATATCAGACCTTAATATTGACCCATAAAATTTAAATTGGACCAGGTATTATATTACAGGGTAATAGCGTACCCTACCAAAGGAAATAATTATAGGTCAATTAGGGGGTACACAGCGTGACCCTAAAGTTTACTATGTATGCCTATGCGAAATAAAGTGTTCTGAGAAGCTTAAAATGAGGAAATAAGCGTTCTAAAATGCTTTAAAAATTCAAAGACATTTTTCTATGTTAACTAACGGCACGGTATCGGACCTTAATATTGACCTATAATTTTTAAATTGGACCACGTATTATATTACAGGGTAATAGTGTACCCTACCACAGGAAATAATTATAGGTCTTTTAGGGGGTACACAGCGTGACCCTAAATTTTACTATGTATGCCTATGCGAAATAGAGTGTTCTGAGATGCTTAAAATGAAGAAATAAGCGTTCTAAAATGCTTTAAAAATTCAAAGACATCTTCCAATGGTTAACTAACGCAAGGCGCAATATCAGACCTTAATATTGACCCATAATATTTAAATTGGACCAGGTATTATATTACAGGTTAATAGTGTACCCTACCTCAGGATATAATTATAGGTCAATTAGGGGGTACACTATGTATATTTTAAATAGTGCATTAAAACAAGGAAATACGAAGACACTTTTCTATGTTAACTAACGGCACGGTATCGGACCTTAATATTGACCTATAATTTTTAAATTGGACCACGTATTATATTACAGGGTTATGGTGTACCCTACCACAGGAAATAATTATAGATCAATTAGGGGGTACACAGAGTGATCCTAAAGTTTACTATATATGCCTATGCGAAATAGAGTGTTCTGAGATGCTTAAAATGAAGAAATAAGCGTTCTAAAATGCTTTAAAAATTCAGAGACATCTTTCAATGGTTAACTAACGCAAGGCGCAATATCAGACCTTAATATTGACCCATAATATTTAAATTGGACCAGGTATTATATTACAGGGTAATAGTGTACCCTACCACAGGAAATAATTATAGGTCATTTAGGGGGTACACAGCGTGACCCTAAATTTTACTATGTATGCCTATGCGAAATAGAGTGTTCTGAGAAGCTTAAAATGAAGAAATAAGCGTTCTAAAATGCTTTAAAAATTCAAAGACATCTTTCAATGGTTAACTAACGCAAGGCGCAATATCAGACCTTAATATTGACCCATAAAATTTAAATTGGACCAGGTATTATATTACAGGGTAATAGTGTACCCTACCAAAGGAAATAATTATAGGTCAATTAGGGGGTACACAGCGTGACCCTAAAGTTTACTATGTATGACTATGCGAAATAAAAAGTTCTGAGAAGCTTAAAATGAGGAAATAAGCGTTCTAAAATGCTTAAAAAATTCAAAGACATTTTTCTATGTTAACTAACGGCACGGTATCGGACCTTAATATTGACCTATAATTTTTAAATTGGACCACCTATTATATTACAGGGTAATAATGTACCCTACCACAGGAAATAATTATAGGTCATTTAGGGGGTACACTATGTATATTTTAAATAGTGCATTAAAACAAGGAAATACGAAGACACTTTTCTATGTTAACTAACGGCACGGTATCGGACCTTAATATTGACCTATAATTTTTAAATTGTACCACGTATTATATTACAGGGTAATAGTGTACCTTACCACAGGAAATAATTACAGGTCAATTAGGTGGTACACAGCGTGACCCTAAAGTTTACTATGTATGCCTATGCGAAATAGAGTGTTCTGAGAAGCTTAAAATGAAGAAATAAGCGTTCTAAAATGCTTTAAAAATTCAAAGACATCTTTCAATGGTTAACTAACGCAAGGCGCGATATCAGACCTTAATATGGAACCATAATATTTCAATTGGACCAGGTATTATATTGCAGGGTAATAGTGTACCCTACCACAGGAAATAATTATAGGTCAATTAGGGGGTACACTATGTATATTTTAAATAGTGCATTAAAACAAGGAAATACGAAGACACTTTTCTATGTTAACTAACGGCACGGTATCGGACCTTAATATTGACCTATAATTTTTAAATTGGACCACGTATTATATTACAGGGTTATAGTGTACCCTACCACAGGAAATAATTATAGGTCAATTAGGGGGTACACAGAGTGACCCTAAAGTTTACTATGTATGCCTATGCGAAATAAAGTGTTCTGAGAAACTTAAAATGAGGAAATAAGCGTTCTAAAATGCTTTAAAAATTCAAAGACATTTTTCTAAGTTAACTAACGGCACGGTATCGGACCTTAATATTGACCTATAATTTTTAAATTGGACCACCTATTATATTACAGGGTAATAATGTACCCTACCACAGGAAATAATTATAGGTCATTTAGGGGGTACACTATGTATATTTTAAATAGTGCATTAAAACAAGGAAATACGAAGACACTTTTCTATGTTAACTAACGGCACGGTATCGGACCTTAATATTGACCTATAATTTTTAAATTGTACCAAGTATTATATTATAGGGTAATTGTGTACCTTACCACAGGAAATAATTATAGGTCAATTAGGTGGTACACAGCGGGACCCTAAAGTTTACTATGTATGCCTATGCGAAATAGAAAGTTCTGAGAAGCTTAAAATGAAGAAATAAGCGTTCTAAAATGCTTTAAAAATTCAAAGACATCTTTCAATGGTTAACTAACGCAAGGCGCGATATCAGACCTTAATATGGAACCATAATATTTCAATTGGACCAGGTATTATATTACAGGGTAATAGTGTACCCTACCACAGGAAATAATTATAGGTCAATTAGGGGATACACTATGTATATTTTAAATAGTGCATTAAAACAAGGAAATACGAAGACACTTTTCTATGTTAACTAACGGCGGCACGGTATCGGACCTTAATATTGACCTATAATTTTTAAATTGGACCACGTATTATATTACAGGGTTATAGTGTACCCTACCACAGGAAATAATTATAGGTCAATTAGGGGGTACGCAGAGTGACCCTAAAGTTTACTATGTATGCCTATGCGAAATAAAGTGTTCTGAGAAGCTTAAAATGAGGAAATAAGCGTTCTAAAATACTTTAAAAATTCAAAGACATTTTTCTATGTTAACTAACGGCACGGTATCGGACCTTAATATTGACCTATAATTTTTAAATTGGACCACCTATTATATTACAGGGTAATAGTGTACCCTACCACAGGAAATAATTATAGGTCAATTAGGGTGTACACAGCGTGACCCTAAAGTTTACTATGTATGCCTATGCGAAATAAAGTGTTCTGAGAAGCTTAAAATGAAGAAATAAGCTTTCTAAAATGCTTTAAAAATTCAAAGACATCTTTCAATGGTTAACTAACGCAAGGCGCAATATCAAACCTTAATATTGACCCATAATATTTAAATTGAACCAGGTATTGTATTACAGGGTAATAGTGTACCCTACCACAGGAAATAATTATAGGTCAATTAGGGGGTACACTATGTATATTTTAAATAGTGCATTAAAACAAGGAAATACGAAGACATTTTTCAATGTTAACTAACGGCACGGTATCGTAACTTAATATTGACCTATAATTTTTAAATTGGACCACGTATTATATTACAGGGTGATAGTGTACCCTACCACAAGAAATAATTATAGGTCATTTAGGGGGTACACAGCGTGACCCTAAATTTTACTATGTATGCCTATGCGAAATAGAGTGTTCTGAGAAGCTTAAAATGAAGAAATAAGCGTTCTAAAATGCTTTAAAAATTCAAAGACATCTTTCAATGGTTAACTAACGCAAGGCGCAATATCAGACCTTAATATTGACCCATAAAATTTAAATTGGACCAGGTATTATATTACAGGGTAATAGCGTACCCTACCAAAGGAAATAATTATAGGTCAATTAGGGGGTACACAGCGTGACCCTAAAGTTTACTATGTATGCCTATGCGAAATAAAGTGTTCTGAGAAGCTTAAAATGAGGAAATAAGCGTTCTAAAATGCTTTAAAAATTCAAAGACATTTTTCTATGTTAACTAACGGCACGGTATCGGACCTTAATATTGACCTATAATTTTTAAATTGGACCACGTATTATATTACAGGGTAATAGTGTACCCTACCACAGGAAATAATTATAGGTCTTTTAGGGGGTACACAGCGTGACCCTAAATTTTACTATGTATGCCTATGCGAAATAGAGTGTTCTGAGATGCTTAAAATGAAGAAATAAGCGTTCTAAAATGCTTTAAAAATTCAAAGACATCTTCCAATGGTTAACTAACGCAAGGCGCAATATCAGACCTTAATATTGACCCATAATATTTAAATTGGACCAGGTATTATATTACAGGTTAATAGTGTACCCTACCTCAGGATATAATTATAGGTCAATTAGGGGGTACACTATGTATATTTTAAATAGTGCATTAAAACAAGGAAATACGAAGACACTTTTCTATGTTAACTAACGGCACGGTATCGGACCTTAATATTGACCTATAATTTTTAAATTGGACCACGTATTATATTACAGGGTTATAGTGTACCCTACCACAGGAAATAATTATAGATCAATTAGGGGGTACACAGAGTGACCCTAAAGTTTACTATATATGCCTATGCGAAATAGAGTGTTCTGAGATGCTTAAAATGAAGAAATAAGCGTTCTAAAATGCTTTAAAAATTCAAAGACATCTTTCAATGGTTAACTAACGCAAGGCGCAATATCAGACCTTAATATTGACCCATAATATTTAAATTGGACCAGGTATTATATTACAGGGTAATAGTGTACCCTACCACAGGAAATAATTATAGGTCATTTGGGGGTACACAGCGTGACCCTAAATTTTACTATGTATGCCTATGCGAAATAGAGTGTTCTGAGAAGCTTAAAATGAAGAAATAAGCGTTCTAAAATGCTTTAAAAATTCAAAGACATCTTTCAATGGTTAACTAACGCAAGGCGCAATATCAGACCTTAATATTGACCCATAAAATTTAAATTGGACCAGGTATTATATTACAGGGTAATAGTGTACCCTACCAAAGGAAATAATTATAGGTCAATTAGGGGGTACACAGCGTGACCCTAAAGTTTACTATGTATGACTATGCGAAATAAAAAGTTCTGAGAAGCTTAAAATGAGGAAATAAGCGTTCTAAAATGCTTAAAAAATTCAAAGACATTTTTCTATGTTAACTAACGGCACGGTATCGGACCTTAATATTGACCTATAATTTTTAAATTGGACCACGTATTATATTACAGGGTAATAGTGTACCCTACCACAGGAAATAATTATAGGTCATTTAGGGGGTACACAGCGTGACCCTAAATTTTACTATGTATGCCTATGCGAAATAGAGTGTTCTGAGATGCTTAAAATGAAGAAATAAGCGTTCTAAAATGCTTTAAAAATTCAAAGACATCTTCCAATGGTTAACTAACGCAAGGCGCTATATCAGACCTTAATATTGACCCATAATATTTAAATTGGACCAGGTATTATATTACAGGGTAATAGTGTACCCTACCACAGGAAATAATTATAGGTCAATTAGGGGGTACACTATGTATATTTTAAATAGTGCATTAAAACAAGGAAATACGAAGACACTTTTCTATGTTAACTAACGGCACGGTATCGGACCTTAATATTGACCTATAATTTTTAAATTGGACCACGTATTATATTACAGGGTTATAGTGTACCCTACCACAGGAAATATTTATAGGTCAATTAGGGGGTACACAGAGTGACCCTAAAGTTTACTATATATGCCTATGCGAAATAGAGTGTTCTGAGATGCTTAAAATGAAGAAATAAGCGTTCTAAAATGCTTTAAAAATTCAAAAACATCTTTCAATGGTTAACTAACGCAAGGCGCAATATCAGACCTTAATATTGACCCATAATATTTAAATTGGACCAGGTATTACATTACAGGGTAATAGTGTACCCTACCACAGGAAATAATTATAGGTCAATTAGGGGGTACACTATGTATATTTTAAATAGTGCATTAAAACAAGGAAATACGAAGACACTTTTCTATGTTAACTAACGGCACGGTATCGGACCTTAATATTGACCTATAATTTTTAAACTGGACCACGTATTATATTACAGGGTTATAGTGTACCCTACCACAGGAAATAATTATAGGTCAATTAGGGGGTACACAGAGTGACCCTAAAGTTTACTATGTATGCCTATGCGAAATAAAGTGTTCTGAGAAGCTTAAAATGAGGAAATAAGCGTTCTAAAATGCTTTAAAAATTCAAAGACATTTTTCTATGTTAACTAACGGCACGGTATCGAACCTTAATATTGACCTATAATTTTTAAATTGGACCACCTATTATATTACAGGGTAATAGTGTACCCTACCACAGGAAATAATTATAGGTCATTTAGGGGGTACACTATGTATATTTTAAATACTGCATTAAAACAAGGAAATACGAAGACACTTTTCTATGTTAAGTAACGGCACGGTATCGGACCTTAATATTGACCTATAATATTTAAATTGTACCACGTATTATATTACAGGGTAATAGTGTACCTTACCACAGGAAATAATTATAGGTCAATTAGGTGGTACACAGCGTGACCCTAAAATTTACTATGTATGCCTATGCGAAATAGAGTGTTCTGAGAAGCTTAAAATGAAGAAATAAGCGTTCTAAAATGCTTTAAAAATTCAAAGACATCTTTCAATGCTTAACTAACGCAAGGCGCGATATCAGACCTTAATATGGAGCCATAATATTTCAATTGGACCAGGTATTATATTACAGGGTAATAGTGTACCCTACAACAGGAAATAATTATAGGTCAATTAGGGGGTACACTATGTATGTTTTAAATAGTGCATTAAAACAAGAAAATACGAAGACACTTTTCTATGTTAACTAACGACACGGTATCGGACCTTAATATTGACCTATAATTTTTAAATTGGACAACGTATTATATTACAGGGTAATAGTGTACCCTACCACAGGAAATAATTATAGGTCAATTAGGGGGTACACAGCGTGACCCTAAAGTTTACTATGTATGCCTATGCGAAATAAAGTGTTCTGAGAAGCTTAAAATGAGGAAATAAGCGTTCTAAAATGCTTTAAAAATTCAAAGACATTTTTCTATGTTAACTAACGGCACGGTATCGGACCTTAATATTGACCTATAATTTTTAAATTGGACCACCTATTATATTACAGGGTAATAGTGTACCCTACCACAGGAAATAATTATAGGTCATTTAGGGGGTACACTATGTATATTTTAAATAGTGCATTAAAACAAGGAAATACGAAGACACTTTTCTATGTTAACTAACGGCACGGTATCGGACCTTAATATTGACCTATAATTTTTAAATTGTACCACGTTTTATATTACAGGGTGATAGTGTACCTTACCACAGGAAATAATTATAGGTCAATTAGGTGGTACACAGCGTGACCCTAAAGTTTACTATGTATGCCTATGCGAAATAGAGTGTTCTGAGATGCTTAAAATGAAGAAATAAGCGTTCTAAAATGCTTTAAAAATTCAAAGACATCTTTCAATGGTTAACTAACGCAAGGCGCAATATCAGACCTTAATATTGACCCATAATATTTAAATTGGACCAGGTATTGTATTACAGGGTAATAGTGTACCCTACCACAGGAAATAATTATAGGTCAATTAGGGGGTACACTATGTATATTTTAAATAGTGCATTAAAACAAGGAAATACGAAGACATTTTTCAATGTTAACTAACGGCACGGTATCGGAACTTAATATTGACCTATAATTTTTAAATTGGACCACGTGTTATATTACAGGGTAATAGTGTACCCTACCACAGGAAATAATTATAGGTCATTTAGGGGGTACACAGCGTGACCCTAAATTTTACTATGTATGCCTATGCGAAATAGAGTGTTCTGAGAAGCTTCAAATGAAGAAATAAGCGTTCTAAAATGCTTTAAAAATTCAAAGACATCTTTCAATGGTTAACTAACGCAAGGCGCAATATCAGACCTTAATATTGACCCATAATATTTAAATTGGACCAGGTATTATATTACAGGGTAATAGTGTACCCTACCAAAGGAAATAATTATAGGTCAATTAGGGGGTACACAGCGTGACCCTAAAGTTTACTATGTATGCCTATATGAAATAAAGTGTTCTGAGAAGCTTAAAATGAGGAAATAAGCGTTCTAAAATGCTTTAAAAATTCAAAAACATTTTTCTATGTTAGCTAACGGCACGGTATCGGACCTTAATATTGACCTATAATTTTTAAATTGGACCACGTATTATATTACAGGGCAATAATGTACCCTACCACAGGAAATAATTATAGGACATTTAGGGGGTACACTATGTATATTTTAAATAGTGCATTAAAACAAGGAAATACGAAGACACTTTTCTATGTTAACTAACGGCACGGTATCGGACCTTAATATTGACCTATAATTTTTAAATTGGACCACGTATTATATTACAGAGTTATAGTGTACCCTACCACAGGAAATAATTATAGGTCATTTAGGGGGTACACTATGTATATTTTAAATAGTGCATTAAAACAAGGAAATACGAAGACACTTTTCTATGTTAACTAACGGCACGGTATCGGACCTTAATATTGACCTATAATTTTTAAATTGTACCACGTATTATATTACAGGGTAATAGTGTACCTTACCACAGGAAATAATTATAGGTCAATTAGGTGGTACACAGCGTGACCCTAAAGTTTACTATGTATGCCTATGCGAAATAGAGTGTTCTGAGAAGCTTAAAATGAAGAAATAAGCGTTCTAAAATGCTTTAAAAATTCAAAGACATCTTTCAATGGTTAACTAACGCAAGGCGCGATATCAGACCTTAATATGGAACCATAATATTTCAATTGGACCAGGTATTATATTACAGGGTAATAGTGTACCCTACCACAGGAAATAATTATAGGTCAATTAGGGGGTACACTATGTATATTTTAAATAGTGCATTAAAACAAGGAAATACGAAGACACTTTTCTATGTTAACTAACGGCACGGTATCGGACCTTAATATTGACCTATAATTTTTAAATTGGACCACCTATTATATTACAGGGTAATAGTGTACCCTACCACAGGAAATAATTATAGGTCAATTAGGGGGTACATAGCGTGACCCTAAAGTTTACTATGTATGCCTATGCGAAATAAAGTGTTCTGAGAAGCTTAAAATGAAGAAATAAGCTTTCTAAAATGCTTTAAAAATTCAAAGACATTTTTCTATGTTAACTAACGGCACGGTATCGGACCTTAATATTGACCCATAATATTTAAATTGAACCAGGTATTGTATTACAGGGTAATAGTGTACCCTACCACAGGAAATAATTATAGGTCAATTAAGGGGTACACTATGTATATTTTAAATAGTGCATTAAAACAAGGAAATACGAAGACATTTTTCAATGTTAACTAACGGCACGGTATCGTAACTTAATATTGACCTATAATTTTTAAATTGGACCACGTATTATATTACAGGGTAATAGTGTACCCTACCACAGGAAATAATTATAGGTCATTTAGGGGGTACACAGCGTGACCCTAAATTTTACTATGTATGCCTATGCGAAATAGAGTGTTCTGAGATACTTAAAATGAAGAAATAAGCGTTCTAAAATGCTTTAAAAATTCAAAGACATCTTTCAATGGTTAACTAACGCAAAGCGCAATATCAGACCTTAATATTGACCCATAATATTTAAATTGGACCAAGTATTATATTACAGGGTAATAGTGTACCCTACCACAGGAAATAATTATAGGTCAATTAGGGGGTACACTATGTATATTTTAAATAGTGCATTAAAACAAGGAAATACGAAGACACTTTTCTATGTTAACTAACGGCACGGTATCGGACCTTAATATTGACCTATAATTTTTAAATTGGACCACGTATTATATTACAGGGTTATAGTGTACCCTACCACAGGAAATAATTATAGGTCAATTAGGGGGTACACAGAGTGACCCTAAAGTTTAATATGTATGCCTATGCGAAATAAAGTGTTCTGAGAAGCTTAAAATGAGGAAATAAGCGTTCTAAAATGCTTTAAAAATTCAAAGACATTTTTCTATGTTAACTAACGGCACGGTATCGGACCTTAATATTGACCTATAATTTTTAAATTGGACCACGTATTATATTACAGGGTAATAGTGTACCCTACCACAGGAAATAATTATAGGTCATTTAGGGGGTACACAGCGTGACCCTAAATTTTACTATGTATGCCTATGCGAAATAGAGTGTTCTGAGATGCTTAAAATGAAGAAATAAGCGTTCTAAAATGCTTTAAAAATTCAAAGACATCTTTCAATGGTTAACTAACGCAAGGCGCAATATCAGACCTTAATATTGACCCATAATATTTAACTTGAACCAGGTATTATATCTGAGGGTAAAAGTGTACCCTACCACAGGAAATAATTATAGGTCAATTAGGGGGTACACTATGTATATTTTAAAAAGTGCATTAAAACAAGGAAATTCGAAGACACTTTTCTATGTTAACTAACGGCACGGTATCGGACCTTAATATTGACCTATAATTTTTAAATTGGACCACGTATTATATTACAGGGTTATAGTGTATCCTACCACAGGAAATAATTATAGGTCAATTAGGGGGTACACAGCGTGACCCTAAAGTTTACTATGTATGCCTATGCGAAATAAAGTGTTCTGAGAAGCTTAAAATGAGGAAATAAGCGTTCTAAAATGCATTAAAAATTCAAAGACATTTTTCAATGTTAACTAACGGCACGGTATCGGACCTTAATATTGACCTATAATTTTTAAATTGGACCACGTATTATATTACAGGGTAATAGTGTACCCTACCACAGGAAATAATTATAGGTCATTTAGGGGGTACACAGAGTGACCCTAAATTTTACTATGTATGCTTATGCGAAATAGAGTGTTCTGAGAAGCTTAAAATGAAGAAATAAGCGTTCTAAAATGCTTTAAAAATTCAAAGACATCTTTCAATGGTCAACTAGCGCAAGGCGCAATATCAGACCTTAATATTGACCCATAATATTTAAATTGGACCAGGTATTATATTACAGGGTAATAGTGTACCCTACCACAGGAAATAATTATAGGTCAATTAGGGGGTACACTATGTATATTTTAAATAGTGCATTAAAACAAGGAAATACGAAGACACTTTTCTATGTTAACTAACGGCACGGTATCGGACCTTAATATTGACCTACAATTTTTAAATTGGACCACGTATTATATTATAGGGTAATAGTGTACCCTACCACAGGAAATAATTATAGGTCAATTAGAGGGTACACAGCGTGACCCTAAAGTTTACTATGTATGCCTATGCGAAATAGAGTGTTCTGAGAAGCTTAAAATGAAGAAATTAGCGTTCTAAAATGCTTTAAAAATTCAAAGACATCTTTCAATGGTTAACTAACGCAAGGCGCAATATCAGACCTTAATATTGACCCATAATATTTGAATTGGAAAAGGTATTATATTACGGGGTAATAGTGTACCCTACCACAGGAAATAATTATAGGTCAATTAGGGGGTACACTATGTATATTTTAAATAGTGCATTAAAACAAGGAAATACGAAGACACTTTTCTATGTTAACTAACGGCCCGGTATCGGACCTTAATATTGACCTATAATTTTTAAATTGGACCACGTATTATATTACAGGGTTATAGTGTACCCTACCACAGGAAATAATTATAGGTCAATTAGGGGGTACACAGAGTGACCCTAAGGTTTACTATGTATGCCTATGCGAAAGAAAGTGTTCTGAGAAGCTTAAAATGAGGAAATAAGCGTTCTAAAATGCTTTAAAAATTCAAAGACATTTTTCTATGTTAACTAACGGCACGGTATCGGACCTTAATATTGACCTATAATTTTTAAATTGGACCACCTATTATATTACAGGGTAATAGTGTACCCTACCACAGGAAATAATTATATGTCATTTAGGGGGTACACTATGTATATTTTAAACAGTGCATTAAAACAAGGAAATACGAAGACATTTTTCTATGTTAACTAACGGCACGGTATCGGACCTTAATATTGATCCATAATATTTAAATTGGACCAGGTATTATATTACAGGGTAATAGTGTACCCTACCACAGGAAATAATTATAGGTCAATTAGGGGGTACACTATGTATATTTTAAATAGTGCATTAAAACAAGGAAATACGAAGACACTTTTCTATGTTAACTAACGGCACGGTATCGGACCTTAATATTGACCTATAATTTTTAAATTGGACCACGTATTATATTACAGGGTTATAGTGTACCCTACCACAGGAAATAATTATAGGTCAATTAGGGGGTACACAGAGTGACCCTAAAGTTTACTATATATGCCTATGCGAAATAGAGTGTTCTGAGATGCTTAAAATGAAGAAATAAGCGTTCTAAAATGCTTTAAAAATTCAAAGACATCTTTCAATGGTTAACTAACGCAAGGCGCAATATCAGACCTTAATATTGACCCATAATATTTAAATTGGACCAGGTATTATATTACAGGGTAATAGTGTACCCTACCACAGGAAATAATTATAGGTCAATTAGGGGGTACACTATGTATATTTTAAATAGTGCATTAAAACAAGGAAATACGAAGACACTTTTCTATGTTAACTAACGGCACGGTATCGGACCTTAATATTGACCTATAATTTTTAAACTGGACCACGTATTATATTACAGGGTTATAGTGTACCCTACCACAGGAAATAATTATAGGTCAATTAGGGGGTACACAGAGTGACCCTAAGGTTTACTATGTATGCCTATGCGAAAGAAAGTGTTCTGAGAAGCTTAAAATGAGGAAATAAGCGTTCTAAAATGCTTTAAAAATTCAAAGGCATTTTTTTATGTTAACTAACGGCACGGTATCGGACCTTAATATTGACCTATAATTTTTAAATTGGACCACCTATTATATTACAGGGTAATAGTGTACCCTACCACAGGAAATAATTATAGGTCATTTAGGGGGTACACTATGTATATTTTAAACAGTGCATTAAAACAAGGAAATACGAAGACATTTTTCTATGTTAACTAACGGCACGGTATCGGACCTTAATATTGATCCATAATATTTAAATTGGACCAGGTATTATATTACAGGGTAATAGTGTACCCTACCACAGGAAATAATTATAGGTCAATTAGGGGGTACACTATGTATATTTTAAATAGTGCATTAAAACAAGGAAATACGAAGACACTTTTCTATGTTAACTAACGGCACGGTATCGGACCTTAATATTGACCTATAATTTTTAAATTGGACCACGTATTATATTACAGGGTTATAGTGTACCCTACCACAGGAAATAATTATAGGTCAATTAGGGGGTACACAGAGTGACCCTAAAGTTTACTATATATGCCTATGCGAAATAGAGTGTTCTGAGATGCTTAAAATGAAGAAATAAGCGTTCTAAAATGCTTTAAAAATTCAAAGACATCTTTCAATGGTTAACTAACGCAAGGCGCAATATCAGACCTTAATATTGACCCATAATATTTAAATTGGACCAGGTATTATATTACAGGGTAATAGTGTACCCTACCACAGGAAATAATTATAGGTCAATTAGGGGGTACACTATGTATATTTTAAATAGTGCATTAAAACAAGGAAATACGAAGACACTTTTCTATGTTAACTAACGGCACGGTATCGGACCTTAATATTGACCTATAATTTTTAAACTGGACCACGTATTATATTACAGGGTTATAGTGTACCCTACCACAGGAAATAATTATAGGTCAATTAGGGGGTACACAGAGTGACCCTAAAGTTTACTATGTATGCCAATGCGAAATAAATTGTTCTGAGAAGCTTAAAATGAGGAAATAAGCGTTCTAAAATGCTTTAAAAATTCAAAGACATTTTTCTAAGTTAACTAACGGCACGGTATCGGACCTTAATATTGACCTATAATTTTTAAATTGGACCACCTATTATATTACAGGGTAATAATGTACCCTACCACAGGAAATAATTATAGGTCATTTAGGGGGTACACTATGTATATTTTAAATAGTGCATTAAAACAAGGAAATACGAAGACACTTTTCTATGTTAACTAACGGCACGGTATCGGACCTTAATATTGACCTATAATTTTTAAATTGTACCACGTATTATATTACAGGGTAATAGTGTACCTTACCACAGGAAATAATTATAGGTCAATTAGGTGGTACACAGCGTGACCCTAAAGTTTACTATGTATGCCTATGCGAAATAAAGTGTTCTGAGAAGCTTAAAATGAAGAATTAAGCGTTCTAAAATGCTTTAAAAATTCAAAGACATCTTTCAATGGTTAACTAACGCAAGGCGCAATATCAAACCTTAATATTGACCCATAATATTTAAATTGGACCAGGTATTGTATTACAGGGTAATAGTGTACCCTACCACAGGAAATAATTATAGGTCAATTAGGGGGTACACTATGTATATTTTAAATAGTGCATTAAAACAAGGAAATACGAAGACATTTTTCAATGTTAACTAACGGCACGGTATCGGAACTTAATATTGACCTATAATTTTTAAATTGGACCACGTATTATATTACAGGGTTATAGTGTACCCTACCACAGGAAATAATTATAGGTCAATTAGGGGGTACACAGAGTGACCCTAAAGTTTACTATATATGCCTATGCGAAATAGAGTGTTCTGAGATGCTTAAAATGAAGAAATAAGCGTTCTAAAATGCTTTAAAAATTCAAAGACATCTTTCAATGGTTAACTAACGCAAGGCGCAATATCAGACCTTAATATTGACCCATAATATTTAAATTGGACCAGGTATTATATTACAGGGTAATAGTGTACCCTACCACAGGAAATAATTATAGGTCAATTAGGGGGTACACTATGTATATTTTAAATAGTGCATTAAAACAAGGAAATACGAAGACACTTTTCTATGTTAACTAACGGCACGGTATCGGACCTTAATATTGACCTATAATTTTTAAACTGGACCACGTATTATATTACAGGGTTATAGTGTACCCTACCACAGGAAATAATTATAGGTCAATTAGGGGGTACACAGAGTGACCCTAAAGTTTACTATGTATGCCTATGCGAAATAAATTGTTCTGAGAAGCTTAAAATGAGGAAATAAGCGTTCTAAAATGCTTTAAAAATTCAAAGACATTTTTCTAAGTTAACTAACGGCACGGTATCGGACCTTAATATTGACCTATAATTTTTAAATTGGACCACCTATTATATTACAGGGTAATAATGTACCCTACCACAGGAAATAATTATAGGTCATTTAGGGGGTACACTATGTATATTTTAAATAGTGCATTAAAACAAGGAAATACGAAGACACTTTTCTATGTTAACTAACGGCACGGTATCGGACCTTAATATTGACCTATAATTTTTAAATTGTACCACGTATTATATTACAGGGTAATAGTGTACCTTACCACAGGAAATAATTATAGGTCAATTAGGTGGTACACAGCGTGACCCTAAAGTTTACTATGTATGCCTATGCGAAATAAAGTGTTCTGAGAAGCTTAAAATGAAGAATTAAGCGTTCTAAAATGCTTTAAAAATTCAAAGACATCTTTCAATGGTTAACTAACGCAAGGCGCAATATCAAACCTTAATATTGACCCATAATATTTAAATTGGACCAGGTATTGTATTACAGGGTAATAGTGTACCCTACCACAGGAAATAATTATAGGTCAATTAGGGGGTACACTATGTATATTTTAAATAGTGCATTAAAACAAGGAAATAAGAAGACATTTTTCAATGTTAACTAACGGCACGGTATCGGAACTTAATATTGACCTATAATTTTTAAATTGGACCACGTATTATATTACAGGGTTATAGTGTACCCTACCACAGGAAATAATTATAGGTCAATTAGGGGGTACACAGAGTGACCCTAAAGTTTACTATGTATGCCTATGCGAAATAAAGTGTTCTGAGAAGCTTAAAATGAGGAAATAAGCGTTCTAAAATGCTTTAAAAATTCAAAGACATTTTTCTAAGTTAACTAACGGCACGGTATCGGACCTTAATATTGACCTATAATTTTTAAATTGGACCACCTATTATATTACAGGGTAATAATGTACCCTACCACAGGAAATAATTATAGGTCATTTAGGGGGTACACTATGTATATTTTAAATAGTGCATTAAAACAAGGAAATACGAAGACACTTTTCTATGTTAACTAACGGCACGGTATCGGACCTTAATATTGACCTATAATTTTTAAATTGTACCAAGTATTATATTACAGGGTAATAGTGTACCTTACCACAGGAAATAATTATAGGTCAATTAGGTGGTACACAGCGTGACCCTAAAGTTTACTATGTATGCCTATGCGAAATAGAAAGTTCTGAGAAGCTTAAAATGAAGAAATAAGCGTTCTAAAATGCTTTAAAAATTCAAAGACATCTTTCAATGGTTAACTAACGCAAGGCGCGATATAAGACCTTAATATGGAACCATAATATTTCAATTGGACCAGGTATTATATTACAGGGTAATAGTGTACCCTACCACAGGAAATAATTATAGGTCAATTAGGGGATACACTATGTATATTTTAAATAGTGCATTAAAACAAGGAAATACGAAGACACTTTTCTATGTTAACTAACGGCACGGTATCGGACCTTAATATTGACCTATAATTTTTAAATTGGACCACGTATTATATTACAGGGTTATAGTGTACCCTACCACAGGAAATAATTATAGGTCAATTAGGGGGTACGCAGAGTGACCCTAAAGTTTACTATGTATGCCTATGCGAAATAAAGTGTTCTGAGAAGCTTAAAATGAGGAAATAAGCGTTCTAAAATGCTTTAAAAATTCAAAGACATTTTTCTATGTTAACTAACGGCACGGTATCGGACCTTAATATTGACCTATAATTTTTAAATTGGACCACCTATTATATTACAGGGTAATAGTGTACCCTACCACAGGAAATATTTATAGGTCAATTAGGGGGTACACAGCGTGACCCTAAAGTTTACTATGTATGCCTATGCGAAATAAAGTGTTCTGAGAAGCTTAAAATGAAGAAATAAGCGTTCTAAAATGCTTTAAAAATTCAAAGACATCTTTCAATGGTTAACTAACGCAAGGCGCAATATCAAACCTTAATATTGACCCATAATATTTAAATTGGACCAGGTATTGTATTACAGGGTAATAGTGTACCCTACCACAGGAAATAATTATAGGTCAATTAGGGGGTACACTATGTATATTTTAAATAGTGCATTAAAACAAGGAAATACGAAGACATTTTTCAATGTTAACTAACGGCACGGTGTCGGAACTTAATATTGACCTATAATTTTTAAATTGGACCACGTATTATATTACAGGGTAATAGTGTACCCTACCACAGGAAATAATTATAGGTCATTTAGGGGGTACACAGCGTGACCCTAAATTTTACTATGTATGCCTATGCGAAATAGAGTGTTCTGAGATGCTTAAAATGAAGAAATAAGCGTTCTAAAATGCTTTAAAAATTCAAAGACATCTTTCAATGGTTAACTAACGCAAAGCGCAATATCAGACCTTAATATTGGCCCATAATATTTAAATTGGACCAAGTATTATATTACAGGGTAATAGTGTACCCTACCACAGGAAATAATTATAGGTCAATTAGGGGGTACACTATGTATATTTTAAATAGTGCATTAAAACAAGGAAATACGAAGACACTTTTCTATGTTAACTAACGGCACGGTATCGGACCTTAATATTGACCTATAATTTTTAAATTGGACCACGTATTATATTACAGGGTTATAGTGTACCCTACCACAGGAAATAATTATAGGTCAATTAGGGGGTACACAGAGTGACCCTAAAGTTTACTATGTATGCCTATGCGAAATAAAGTGTTCTGAGAAGCTTAAAATGAGGAAATAAGCGTTCTAAAATGCTTTAAAAATTCAAAGACATTTTTCTATGTTAACTAACGGCACGGTATCGGACCTTAATATTGACCTATAATTTTTAAATTGGACCACCTATTATATTACAGGGTAATAATGTACCCTACCACAGGAAATAATTATAGGTCATTTAGGGGGTACACTATGTATATTTTAAATAGTGCATTAAAACAAGGAAATACGAAGACACTTTTCTATGTTAACTAACGGCACGGTATCGGACCTTAATATTGACCTATAATTTTTAAATTGTACCACGTATTATATTACAGGGTAATAGTGTACCTTACCACAGGAAATAATTATAGGTCAATTAGGTGGTACACAGCGTGACCCTAAAGTTTACTATGTATGCCTATGCGAAATAGAGTGTTCTGAGAAGCTTAAAATGACGAAATAAGCGTTCTAAAATGCTTTAAAAATTCAAAGACATCTTTCAATGGTTAACTAACGCAAGGCGCGATATCAGACCTTAATATGGAACCATAATATTTCAATTGGACCAGGTATTATATTACAGGGTAATAGTGTACCCTACCACAGGAAATAATTATAGGTCAATTAGGGGGTACACTATGTATATTTTAAATAGTGCATTAAAACAAGGAAATACGAAGACACTTTTCTATGTTAACTAACGGCACGGTATCGGACCTTAATATTGACCTATAATTTTTAAATTGGACCACGTATTATATTACAGGGTTATAGTGTACCCTACCACAGGAAATAATTATAGGTCAATTAGGGGGTACACAGAGTGACCCTAAAGTTTACTATGTATGCCTATGCGAAATAAAGTGTTCTGAGAAGCTTAAAATGAGGAAATAAGCGTTCTAAAATGCTTTAAAAATTCAAAGACATTTTTCTAAGTTAACTAACGGCACGGTTTCGGACCTTAATATTGACCTATAATTTATAAATTGGACCACCTATTATATTACAGGGTAATAATGTACCCTACCACAGGAAATAATTATAGGTCATTCAGGGGGTACACTATGTATATTTTAAATAGTGCATTAAAACAAGGAAATACGAAGACACTTTTCTATGTTAACTAACGGCACGGTATCGGACCTTAATATTGACCTATAATTTTTAAATTGTACCACGTATTATATTACAGGGTAATAGTGTACCTTACCACAGGAAATAATTATAGGTCAATTAGGTGGTACACAGCGTGACCCTAAAGTTTACTATGTATGCCTATGCGAAATAAAGTGTTCTGAGAAGCTTAAAATGAGGAAATAAGCGTTCTAAAATGCTTTAAAAATTCAAAGACATTTTTCTATGTTAACTAACGGCACGGTATCGGACCTTAATATTGACCTATAATTTTTAAATTGGACCACTATTATATTACAGGGTAATAGTGTACCCTACCACAGGAAATAATTATAGGTCAATTAGGGGGTACACAGCGTGACCCTAAAGTTTACTATGTATGCCTATGCGAAATAAAGTGTTCTGAGAAGCTTAAAATGAAGAATTAAGCGTTCTAAAATGCTTTAAAAATTCAAAGACATCTTTCAATGGTTAACTAACGCAAGGCGCAATATCAAACCTTAATATTGACCCATAATATTTAAATTGGACCAGGTATTGTATTACAGGGTAATAGTGTACCCTACCACAGGAAATAATTATAGGTCAATTAGGGGGTACACTATGTATATTTTAAATAGTGCATTAAAACAAGGAAATACGAAGACATTTTTCAATGTTAACTAACGGCACGGTATCGGAACTTAATATTGACCTATAATTTTTAAATTGGACCACGTATTATATTACAGGGTTATAGTGTACCCTACCACAGGAAATAATTATAGGTCAATTAGGGGGTACACAGAGTGACCCTAAAGTTTACTATGTATGCCTATGCGAAATAAAGTGTTCTGAGAAGCTTAAAATGAGGAAATAAGCGTTCTAAAATGCTTTAAAAATTCAAAGACATTTTTCTATGTTAACTAACGGCACGGTATCGGACCTTAATATTGACCTATAATTTTTAAATTGGACCACCTATTATATTACAGGGTAATAATGTACCCTACCACAGGAAATAATTATAGGTCATTTAGGGGGTACACTATGTATATTTTAAATAGTGCATTAAAACAAGGAAATACGAAGACACTTTTCTATGTTAACTAACGGCACGGTATCGGACCTTAATATTGACCTATAATTTTTAAATTGTACCACGTATTATATTACAGGGTAATAGTGTACCTTACCACAGGAAATAATTATAGGTCAATTAGGTGGTACACAGCGTGACCCTAAAGTTTACTATGTATGCCTATGCGAAATAGAGTGTTCTGAGAAGCTTAAAATGAAGAAATAAGCGTTCTAAAATGCTTTAAAAATTCAAAGACATCTTTCAATGGTTAACTAACGCAAGGCGCGATATCAGACCTTAATATGGAACCATAATATTTCAATTGGACCAGGTATTATATTACAGGGTAATAGTGTACCCTACCACAGGAAATAATTATAGGTCAATTAGGGGGTACACTATGTATATTTTAAATAGTGCATTAAAACAAGGAAATACGAAGACACTTTTCTATGTTAACTAACGGCACGGTATCGGACCTTAATATTGACCTATAATTTTTAAATTGGACCACGTATTATATTACAGGGTTATAGTGTACCCTACCACAGGAAATAATTATAGGTCAATTAGGGGGTACACAGAGTGACCCTAAAGTTTACTATGTATGCCTATGCGAAATAAAGTGTTCTGAGAAGCTTAAAATGAGGAAATAAGCGTTCTAAAATGCTTTAAAAATTCAAAGACATTTTTCTAAGTTAACTAACGGCACGGTATCGGACCTTAATATTGACCTATAATTTTTAAATTGGACCACCTATTATATTACAGGGTAATAATGTACCCTACCACAGGAAATAATTATAGGTCATTTAGGGGGTACACTATGTATATTTTAAATAGTGCATTAAAACAAGGAAATACGAAGACACTTTTCTATGTTAACTAACGGCACGGTATCGGACCTTAATATTGACCTATAATTTTTAAATTGTACCAAGTATTATATTACAGGGTAATAGTGTACCTTACCACAGGAAATAATTATAGGTCAATTAGGTGGTACACAGCGTGACCCTAAAGTTTACTATGTATGCCTATGCGAAATAAAGTGTTCTGAGAAGCTTAAAATGAGGAAATAAGCGTTCTAAAATACTTTAAAAATTCAAAGACATTTTTCTATGTTAACTAACGGCACGGTATCGGACCTTAATATTGACCTATAATTTTTAAATTGGACCACCTATTATATTACAGGGTAATAGTGTACCCTACCACAGGAAATAATTATAGGTCAATTAGGGGGTACACAGCGTGACCCTAAAGTTTACTATGTATGCCTATGCGAAATAAAGTGTTCTGAGAAGCTTAAAATGAAGAAATAAGCTTTCTAAAATGCTTTAAAAATTCAAAGACATCTTTCAATGGTTAACTAACGCAAGGCGCAATATCAAACCTTAATATTGACCCATAATATTTAAATTGAACCAGGTATTGTATTACAGGGTAATAGTGTACCCTACCACAGGAAATAATTATAGGTCAATTAGGGGGTACACTATGTATATTTTAAATAGTGCATTAAAACAAGGAAATACGAAGACATTTTTCAATGTTAACTAACGGCACGGTATCGTAACTTAATATTGACCTATAATTTTTAAATTGGACCACGTATTATATTACAGGGTGATAGTGTACCCTACCACAGGAAATAATTATAGGTCATTCAGGGGGTACACAGCGTGACCCTAAATTTTACCATGTATGCCTATGCGAAATAGAGTGTTCTGAGAAGCTTAAAATGAAGAAATAAGCGTTCTAAAATGATTTAAAAATTCAAAGACATCTTTCAATGGTTAACTAACGCAAGGCGCAATATCAGACCTTAATATTGACCCATAAAATTTAAATTGGACCAGGTATTATATTACAGGGTAATAGCGTACCCTACCAAAGGAAATAATTATAGGTCAATTAGGGGGTACACAGCGTGACCCTAAAGTTTACTATGTATGCCTATGCGAAATAAAGTGTTCTGAGAAGCTTAAAATGAGGAAATAAGCGTTCTAAAATGCTTTAAAAATTCAAAGACATTTTTCTATGTTAACTAACGGCACGGTATCGGACCTTAATATTGACCTATAATTTTTAAATTGGACCACCTATTATATTACAGGGTAATAATGTACCCTACCACAGGAAATAATTATAGTTCATTTAGGGGGTACACTATGTATATTTTAAATAGTGCATTAAAACAAGGAAATACGAAGACACTTTTCTATGTTAACTAACGGCACGGTATCGGACCTTAATATTGACCTATAATTTTTAAATTGTACCACGTATTATATTACAGGGTAATAGTGTACCTTACCACAGGAAATAATTATAGGTCAATTAGGTGGTACACAGCGTGACCCTAAAGTTTACTATGTATGCCTTTGCGAAATAAAGTGTTCTGAGAAGCTTAAAATGAGGAAATAAGCGTTCTAAAATACTTTAAAAATTCAAAGACATTTTTCTATGTTAACTAACGGCACGGTATCGGACCTTAATATTGACCTATAATTTTTAAATTGGACCACCTATTATATTACAGGGTAATAGTGTACCCTACCACAGGAAATAATTATAGGTCAATTAGGGGGTTCACAGCGTGACCCTAAAGTTTACTATGTATGCCTATGCGAAATAAAGTGTTCTGAGAAGCTTAAAATGAAGAAATAAGCTTTCTAAAATGCTTTAAAAATTCAAAGACATCTTTCAATGGTTAACTAACGCAAGGCGCAATATCAAACCTTAATATTGACCCATAATATTTAAATTGAACCAGGTATTGTATTACAGGGTAATAGTGTACCCTACCACAGGAAATAATTATAGGTCAATTAGGGGGTACACTATGTATATTTTAAATAGTGCATTAAAACAAGGAAATACGAAGACATTTTTCAATGTTAACTAACGGCACGGTATCGTAACTTAATATTGACCTATAATTTTTAAATTGGACCACGTATTATATTACAGGGTGATAGTGTACCCTACCACAGGAAATAATTATAGGTCATTCAGGGGGTACACAGCGTGACCCTAAATTTTACCATGTATGCCTATGCGAAATAGAGTGTTCTGAGAAGCTTAAAATGAAGAAATAAGCGTTCTAAAATGCTTTAAAAATTCAAAGACATCTTTCAATGGTTAACTAACGCAAGGCGCAATATCAGACCTTAATATTGACCCATAAAATTTAAATTGGACCAGGTATTATATTACAGGGTAATAGCGTACCCTACCAAAGGAAATAATTATAGGTCAATTAGGGGGTACACAGCGTGACCCTAAAGTTTACTATGTATGCCTATGCGAAATAAAGTGTTCTGAGAAGCTTAAAATGAGGAAATAAGCGTTCTAAAATGCTTTAAAAATTCAAAGACATTTTTCTATGTTAACTAACGGCACGGTATCGGACCTTAATATTGACCTATAATTTTTAAATTGGACCACCTATTATATTACAGGGTAATAATGTACCCTACCACAGGAAATAATTATAGGTCATTTAGGGGGTACACTATGTATATTTTAAATAGTGCATTAAAACAAGGAAATACGAAGACACTTTTCTATGTTAACTAACGGCACGGTATCGGACCTTAATATTGACCTATAATTTTTAAATTGTACCACGTATTATATTACAGGGTAATAGTGTACCTTACCACAGGAAATAATTATAGGTCAATTAGGTGGTACACAGCGTGACCCTAAAGTTTACTATGTATGCCTATGCGAAATAGAGTGTTCTGAGAAGCTTAAAATGAAGAAATAAGCGTTCTAAAATGCTTTAAAAATTCAAAGACATCTTTCAATGGTTAACTAACGCAAGGCGCGATATCAGACCTTAATATGGAACCATAATATTTCAATTGGACCAGGTATTATATTACAGGGTAATAGTGTACCCTACCACAGGAAATAATTATAGGTCAATTAGGGGGTACACTATGTATATTTTAAATAGTGCATTAAAACAAGGAAATACGAAGACACTTTTCTATGTTAACTAACGGCACGGTATCGGACCTTAATATTGACCTATAATTTTTAAATTGGACCACGTATTATATTACAGGGTTATAGTGTACCCTACCACAGGAAATAATTATAGGTCAATTAGGGGGTACACAGAGTGACCCTAAAGTTTACTATGTATGCCTATGCGAAATAAAGTGTTCTGAGAAGCTTAAAATGAGGAAATAAGCGTTCTAAAATGCTTTAAAAATTCAAAGACATTTTTCTATGTTAACTAACGGCACGGTATCGGACCTTAATATTGACCTATAATTTTTAAATTGGACCACCTATTATATTACAGGGTAATAATGTACCCTACCACAGGAAATAATTATAGGTCATTTAGGGGGTACACTATGTATATTTTAAATAGTGCATTAAAACAAGGAAATACGAAGACACTTTTCTATGTTAACTAACGGCACGGTATCGGACCTTAATATTGACCTATAATTTTTAAATTGTACCACGTATTATATTACAGGGTAATAGTGTACCTTACCACAGGAAATAATTATAGGTCAATTAGGTGGTACACAGCGTGACCCTAAAGTTTACTATGTATGCCTATGCGAAATAGAGTGTTCTGAGAAGCTTAAAATGAAGAAATAAGCGTTCTAAAATGCTTTAAAAATTCAAAGACATCTTTCAATGGTTAACTAACGCAAGGCGCGATATCAGACCTTAATATGGAACCATAATATTTCAATTGGACCAGGTATTATATTACAGGGTAATAGTGTACCCTACCACAGGAAATAATTATAGGTCAATTAGGGGGTACACTATGTATATTTTAAATAGTGCATTAAAACAAGGAAATACGAAGACACTTTTCTATGTTAACTAACGGCACGGTATCGGACCTTAATATTGACCTATAATTTTTAAATTGGACCACGTATTATATTACAGGGTTATAGTGTACCCTACCACAGGAAATAATTATAGGTCAATTAGGGGGTACACAGAGTGACCCTAAAGTTTACTATGTATGCCTATGCGAAATAAAGTGTTCTGAGAAGCTTAAAATGAGGAAATAAGCGTTCTAAAATGCTTTAAAAATTCAAAGACATTTTTCTATGTTAACTAACGGCACGGTATCGGACCTTAATATTGACCTATAATTTTTAAATTGGACCACCTATTATATTACAGGGTAATAATGTACCCTACCACAGGAAATAATTATAGGTCATTTAGGGGGTACACTATGTATATTTTAAATAGTGCATTAAAACAAGGAAATACGAAGACACTTTTCTATGTTAACTAACGGCACGGTATCGGACCTTAATATTGACCTATAATTTTTAAATTGTACCACGTATTATATTACAGGGTAATAGTGTACCTTACCACAGGAAACAATTATAGGTCAGTTAGGTGGTACACAGCGTGACCCTAAAGTTTACTATGTATGCCTATGCGAAATAGAGTGTTCTGAGAAGCTTAAAATGAAGAAATAAGCGTTCTAAAATGCTTTAAAAATTCAAAGACATCTTTCAATGGTTAACTAACGCAAGGCGCGATATCAGACCTTAATATGGAACCATAATATTTCAATTGGACCAGGTATTATATTACAGGGTAATAGTGTACCCTACCACAGGAAATAATTATAGGTCAATTAGGGGGTACACTATGTATATTTTAAATAGTGCATTAAAACAAGGAAATACGAAGACACTTTTCTATGTTAACTAACGGCACGGTATCGGACCTTAATATTGACCTATAATTTTTAAATTGGACCACGTATTATATTACAGGGTTATAGTGTACCCTACCACAGGAAATAATTATAGGTCAATTAGGGGGTACACAGAGTGACCCTAAAGTTTACTATGTATGCCTATGCGAAATAAAGTGTTCTGAGAAACTTAAAATGAGGAAATAAGCGTTCTAAAATGCTTTAAAAATTCAAAGACATTTTTCTAAGTTAACTAACGTCACGGTATCGGACCTTAATATTGACCTATAATTTTTAAATTGGACCACCTATTATATTACAGGGTAATAATGTACCCTACCACAGGAAATAATTATAGGTCATTTAGGGGGTACACTATGTATATTTTAAATAGTGCATTAAAACAAGGAAATACGAAGACACTTTTCTATGTTAACTAACGGCACGGTATCGGACCTTAATATTGACCTATAATTTTTAAATTGTACCAAGTATTATATTATAGGGTAATTGTGTACCTTACCACAGGAAATAATTATAGGTCAATTAGGTGGTACACAGCGTGACCCTAAAGTTTATTATGTATGCCTATGCGAAATAGAAAGTTCTGAGAAGCTTAAAATGAAGAAATAAGCGTTCTAAAATGCTTTAAAAATTCAAAGACATCTTTCAATGGTTAACTAACGCAAGGCGCGATATCAGACCTTAATATGGAACCATAATATTTCAATTGGACCAGGTATTATATTACAGGGTAATAGTGTACCCTACCACAGGAAATAATTATAGGTCAATTAGGGGATACACTATGTATATTTTAAATAGTGCATTAAAACAAGGAAATACGAAGACACTTTTCTATGTTAACTAACGGCACGGTATCGGACCTTAATATTGACCTATAATTTTTAAATTGGACCACGTATTATATTACAGGGTTATAGTGTACCCTACCACAGGAAATAATTATAGGTCAATTAGGGGGTACGCAGAGTGACCCTAAAGTTTACTATGTATGCCTATGCGAAATAAAGTGTTCTGAGAAGCTTAAAATGAGGAAATAAGCGTTCTAAAATACTTTAAAAATTCAAAGACATTTTTCTATGTTAACTAACGGCACGGTATCGGACCTTAATATTGACCTATAATTTTTAAATTGGACCACCTATTATATTACAGGGTAATAGTGTACCCTACCACAGGAAATAATTATAGGTCAATTAGGGGGTACACAGCGTGACCCTAAAGTTTACTATGTATGCCTATGCGAAATAAAGTGTTTTGAGAAGCTTAAAATGAAGAAATAAGCTTTCTAAAATGCTTTAAAAATTCAAAGACATCTTTCAATGGTTAACTAACGCAAGGCGCAATATCAAACCTTAATATTGACCCATAATATTTAAATTGAACCAGGTATTGTATTACAGGATAATAGTGTACCCTACCACAGGAAATAATTATAGGTCAATTAGGGGGTACACTATGTATATTTTAAATAGTGCATTAAAACAAGGAAATACGAAGACATTTTTCAATGTTAACTAACGGCACGGTATCGTAACTTAATATTGACCTATAATTTTTAAATTGGACCACGTATTATATTACAGGGTGATAGTGTACCCTACCACAGGAAATAATTATAGGTCATTTAGGGGGTACACAGCGTGACCCTAAATTTTACTATGTATGCCTATGCGAAATAGAGTGTTCTGAGAAGCTTAAAATGAAGAAATAAGCGTTCTAAAATGCTTTAAAAATTCAAAGACATCTTTCAATGGTTAACTAACGCAAGGCGCAATATCAGACCTTAATATTGACCCATAAAATTTAAATTGGACCAGGTATTATATTACAGGGTAATAGCGTACCCTACCAAAGGAAATAATTATAGGTCAATTAGGGGGTACACAGCGTGACCCTAAAGTTTACTATGTATGCCTATGCGAAATAAAGTGTTCTGAGAAGCTTAAAATGAGGAAATAAGCGTTCTAAAATGCTTTAAAAATTCAAAGACATTTTTCTATGTTAACTAACGGCACGGTATCGGACCTTAATATTGACCTATAATTTTTAAATTGGACCACGTATTATATTACAGGGTAATAGTGTACCCTACCACAGGAAATAATTATAGGTCTTTTAGGGGGTACACAGCGTGACCCTAAATTTTACTATGTATGCCTATGCGAAATAGAGTGTTCTGAGATGCTTAAAATGAAGAAATAAGCGTTCTAAAATGCTTTAAAAATTCAAAGACATCTTCCAATGGTTAACTAACGCAAGGCGCAATATCAGACCTTAATATTGACCCATAATATTTAAATTGGACCAGGTATTATATTACAGGTTAATAGTGTACCCTACCTCAGGATATAATTATAGGTCAATTAGGGGGTACACTATGTATATTTTAAATAGTGCATTAAAACAAGGAAATACGAAGACACTTTTCTATGTTAACTAACGGCACGGTATCGGACCTTAATATTGACCTATAATTTTTAAATTGGACCACGTATTATATTACAGGGTTATAGTGTACCCTACCACAGGAAATAATTATAGATCAATTAGGGGGTACACAGAGTGACCCTAAAGTTTACTATATATGCCTATGCGAAATAGACTGTTCTGAGATGCTTAAAATGAAGAAATAAGCGTTCTAAAATGCTTTAAAAATTCAAAGACATCTTTCAATGGTTAACTAACGCAAGGCGCAATATCAGACCTTAATATTGACCCATAATATTTAAATTGGACCAGGTATTATATTACAGGGTAATAGTGTACCCTACCACAGGAAATAATTATAGGTCATTTAGGGGGTACACAGCGTGACCCTAAATTTTACTATGTATGCCTATGCGAAATAAAGTGTTCTGAGAAGCTTAAAATGAGGAAATAAGCGTTCTAAAATGCTTTAAAAATTCAAAGACATTTTTCTATGTTAACTAACGGCACGGTATCGGACCTTAATATTGACCTATAATTTTTAAATTGGACCACCTATTATATTACAGGGTAATAATGTACCCTACCACAGGAAATAATTATAGGTCATTTAGGGGGTACACTATGTATATTTTAAATAGTGCATTAAAACAAGGAAATACGAAGACACTTTTCTATGTTAACTAACGGCACGGTATCGGACCTTAATATTGACCTATAATTTTTAAATTGTACCACGTATTATATTACAGGGTAATAGTGTACCTTACCACAGGAAATAATTATAGGTCAATTAGGTGGTACACAGCGTGACCCTAAAGTTTACTATGTATGCCTATGCGAAATAGAGTGTTCTGAGAAGCTTAAAATGAAGAAATAAGCGTTCTAAAATGCTTTAAAAATTCAAAGACATCTTTCAATGGTTAACTAACGCAAGGCGCGATATCAGACCTTAATATGGAACCATAATATTTCAATTGGACCAGGTATTATATTACAGGGTAATAGTGTACCCTACCACAGGAAATAATTATAGGTCAATTAGGGGGTACACTATGTATATTTTAAATAGTGCATTAAAACAAGGAAATACGAAGACACTTTTCTATGTTAACTAACGGCACGGTATCGGACCTTAATATTGACCTATAATTTTTAAATTGGACCACGTATTATATTACAGGGTTATAGTGTACCCTACCACAGGAAATAATTATAGGTCAATTAGGGGGTACGCAGAGTGACCCTAAAGTTTACTATGTATGCCTATGCGAAATAAAGTGTTCTGAGAAGCTTAAAATGAGGAAATAAGCGTTCTAAAATGCTTTAAAAATTCAAAGACATTTTTCTATGTTAACTAACGGCACGGTATCGGACCTTAATATTGACCTATAATTTTTAAATTGGACCACCTATTATATTACAGGGTAATAGTGTACCCTACCACAGGAAATATTTATAGGTCAATTAGGGGGTACACAGCGTGACCCTAAAGTTTACTATGTATGCCTATGCGAAATAAAGTGTTCTGAGAAGCTTAAAATGAAGAAATAAGCGTTCTAAAATGCTTTAAAAATTCAAAGACATCTTTCAATGGTTAACTAACGCAAGGCGCAATATCAAACCTTAATATTGACCCATAATATTTAAATTGGACCAGGTATTGTATTACAGGGTAATAGTGTACCCTACCACAGGAAATAATTATAGGTCAATTAGGGGGTACACTATGTATATTTTAAATAGTGCATTAAAACAAGGAAATACGAAGACATTTTTCAATGTTAACTAACGGCACGGTGTCGGAACTTAATATTGACCTATAATTTTTAAATTGGACCACGTATTATATTACAGGGTAATAGTGTACCCTACCACAGGAAATAATTATAGGTCATTTAGGGGGTACACAGCGTGACCCTAAATTTTACTATGTATGCCTATGCGAAATAGAGTGTTCTGAGATGCTTAAAATGAAGAAATAAGCGTTCTAAAATGCTTTAAAAATTCAAAGACATCTTTCAATGGTTAACTAACGCAAAGCGCAATATCAGACCTTAATATTGGCCCATAATTTTTAAATTGGACCACGTATTATATTACAGGGTTATAGTGTACCCTACCACAGGAAATAATTATAGATCAATTAGGGGGTACACAGAGTGACCCTAAAGTTTACTATATATGCCTATGCGAAATAGACTGTTCTGAGATGCTTAAAATGAAGAAATAAGCGTTCTAAAATGCTTTAAAAATTCAAAGACATCTTTCAATGGTTAACTAACGCAAGGCGCAATATCAGACCTTAATATTGACCCATAATATTTAAATTGGACCAGGTATTATATTACAGGGTAATAGTGTACCCTACCACAGGAAATAATTATAGGTCATTTAGGGGGTACACAGCGTGACCCTAAATTTTACTATGTATGCCTATGCGAAATAAAGTGTTCTGAGAAGCTTAAAATGAGGAAATAAGCGTTCTAAAATGCTTTAAAAATTCAAAGACATTTTTCTATGTTAACTAACGGCACGGTATCGGACCTTAATATTGACCTATAATTTTTAAATTGGACCACCTATTATATTACAGGGTAATAATGTACCCTACCACAGGAAATAATTATAGGTCATTTAGGGGGTACACTATGTATATTTTAAATAGTGCATTAAAACAAGGAAATACGAAGACACTTTTCTATGTTAACTAACGGCACGGTATCGGACCTTAATATTGACCTATAATTTTTAAATTGTACCACGTATTATATTACAGGGTAATAGTGTACCTTACCACAGGAAATAATTATAGGTCAATTAGGTGGTACACAGCGTGACCCTAAAGTTTACTATGTATGCCTATGCGAAATAGAGTGTTCTGAGAAGCTTAAAATGAAGAAATAAGCGTTCTAAAATGCTTTAAAAATTCAAAGACATCTTTCAATGGTTAACTAACGCAAGGCGCGATATCAGACCTTAATATGGAACCATAATATTTCAATTGGACCAGGTATTATATTACAGGGTAATAGTGTACCCTACCACAGGAAATAATTATAGGTCAATTAGGGGATACACTATGTATATTTTAAATAGTGCATTAAAACAAGGAAATACGAAGACACTTTTCTATGTTAACTAACGGCACGGTATCGGACCTTAATATTGACCTATAATTTTTAAATTGGACCACGTATTATATTACAGGGTTATAGTGTACCCTACCACAGGAAATAATTATAGGTCAATTAGGGGGTACGCAGAGTGACCCTAAAGTTTACTATGTATGCCTATGCGAAATAAAGTGTTCTGAGAAGCTTAAAATGAGGAAATAAGCGTTCTAAAATGCTTTAAAAATTCAAAGACATTTTTCTATGTTAACTAACGGCACGGTATCGGACCTTAATATTGACCTATAATTTTTAAATTGGACCACCTATTATATTACAGGGTAATAGTGTACCCTACCACAGGAAATATTTATAGGTCAATTAGGGGGTACACAGCGTGACCCTAAAGTTTACTATGTATGCCTATGCGAAATAAAGTGTTCTGAGAAGCTTAAAATGAAGAAATAAGCGTTCTAAAATGCTTTAAAAATTCAAAGACATCTTTCAATGGTTAACTAACGCAAGGCGCAATATCAAACCTTAATATTGACCCATAATATTTAAATTGGACCAGGTATTGTATTACAGGGTAATAGTGTACCCTACCACAGGAAATAATTATAGGTCAATTAGGGGGTACACTATGTATATTTTAAATAGTGCATTAAAACAAGGAAATACGAAGACATTTTTCAATGTTAACTAACGGCACGGTGTCGGAACTTAATATTGACCTATAATTTTTAAATTGGACCACGTATTATATTACAGGGTAATAGTGTACCCTACCACAGGAAATAATTATAGGTCATTTAGGGGGTACACAGCGTGACCCTAAATTTTACTATGTATGCCTATGCGAAATAGAGTGTTCTGAGATGCTTAAAATGAAGAAATAAGCGTTCTAAAATGCTTTAAAAATTCAAAGACATCTTTCAATGGTTAACTAACGCAAAGCGCAATATCAGACCTTAATATTGGCCCATAATATTTAAATTGGACCAAGTATTATATTACAGGGTAATAGTGTACCCTACCACAGGAAATAATTATAGGTCAATTAGGGGGTACACTATGTATATTTTAAATAGTGCATTAAAACAAGGAAATACGAAGACACTTTTCTATGTTAACTAACGGCACGGTATCGGACCTTAATATTGACCTATAATTTTTAAATTGGACCACGTATTATATTACAGGGTTATAGTGTACCCTACCACAGGAAATAATTATAGGTCAATTAGGGGGTACACAGAGTGACCCTAAAGTTTACTATGTATGCCTATGCGAAATAAAGTGTTCTGAGAAGCTTAAAATGAGGAAATAAGCGTTCTAAAATGCTTTAAAAATTCAAAGACATTTTTCTATGTTAACTAACGGCACGGTATCGGACCTTAATATTGACCTATAATTTTTAAATTGGACCACCTATTATATTACAGGGTAATAATGTACCCTACCACAGGAAATAATTATAGGTCATTTAGGGGGTACACTATGTATATTTTAAATAGTGCATTAAAACAAGGAAATACGAAGACACTTTTCTATGTTAACTAACGGCACGGTATCGGACCTTAATATTGACCTATAATTTTTAAATTGTACCACGTATTATATTACAGGGTAATAGTGTACCTTACCACAGGAAATAATTATAGGTCAATTAGGTGGTACACAGCGTGACCCTAAAGTTTACTATGTATGCCTATGCGAAATAGAGTGTTCTGAGAAGCTTAAAATGACGAAATAAGCGTTCTAAAATGCTTTAAAAATTCAAAGACATCTTTCAATGGTTAACTAACGCAAGGCGCGATATCAGACCTTAATATGGAACCATAATATTTCAATTGGACCAGGTATTATATTACAGGGTAATAGTGTACCCTACCACAGGAAATAATTATAGGTCAATTAGGGGGTACACTATGTATATTTTAAATAGTGCATTAAAACAAGGAAATACGAAGACACTTTTCTATGTTAACTAACGGCACGGTATCGGACCTTAATATTGACCTATAATTTTTAAATTGGACCACGTATTATATTACAGGGTTATAGTGTACCCTACCACAGGAAATAATTATAGGTCAATTAGGGGGTACACAGAGTGACCCTAAAGTTTACTATGTATGCCTATGCGAAATAAAGTGTTCTGAGAAGCTTAAAATGAGGAAATAAGCGTTCTAAAATGCTTTAAAAATTCAAAGACATTTTTCTAAGTTAACTAACGGCACGGTTTCGGACCTTAATATTGACCTATAATTTATAAATTGGACCACCTATTATATTACAGGGTAATAATGTACCCTACCACAGGAAATAATTATAGGTCATTCAGGGGGTACACTATGTATATTTTAAATAGTGCATTAAAACAAGGAAATACGAAGACACTTTTCTATGTTAACTAACGGCACGGTATCGGACCTTAATATTGACCTATAATTTTTAAATTGTACCACGTATTATATTACAGGGTAATAGTGTACCTTACCACAGGAAATAATTATAGGTCAATTAGGTGGTACACAGCGTGACCCTAAAGTTTACTATGTATGCCTATGCGAAATAAAGTGTTCTGAGAAGCTTAAAATGAGGAAATAAGCGTTCTAAAATGCTTTAAAAATTCAAAGACATTTTTCTATGTTAACTAACGGCACGGTATCGGACCTTAATATTGACCTATAATTTTTAAATTGGACCACTATTATATTACAGGGTAATAGTGTACCCTACCACAGGAAATAATTATAGGTCAATTAGGGGGTACACAGCGTGACCCTAAAGTTTACTATGTATGCCTATGCGAAATAAAGTGTTCTGAGAAGCTTAAAATGAAGAATTAAGCGTTCTAAAATGCTTTAAAAATTCAAAGACATCTTTCAATGGTTAACTAACGCAAGGCGCAATATCAAACCTTAATATTGACCCATAATATTTAAATTGGACCAGGTATTGTATTACAGGGTAATAGTGTACCCTACCACAGGAAATAATTATAGGTCAATTAGGGGGTACACTATGTATATTTTAAATAGTGCATTAAAACAAGGAAATACGAAGACATTTTTCAATGTTAACTAACGGCACGGTATCGGAACTTAATATTGACCTATAATTTTTAAATTGGACCACGTATTATATTACAGGGTTATAGTGTACCCTACCACAGGAAATAATTATAGGTCAATTAGGGGGTACACAGAGTGACCCTAAAGTTTACTATGTATGCCTATGCGAAATAAAGTGTTCTGAGAAGCTTAAAATGAGGAAATAAGCGTTCTAAAATGCTTTAAAAATTCAAAGACATTTTTCTATGTTAACTAACGGCACGGTATCGGACCTTAATATTGACCTATAATTTTTAAATTGGACCACCTATTATATTACAGGGTAATAATGTACCCTACCACAGGAAATAATTATAGGTCATTTAGGGGGTACACTATGTATATTTTAAATAGTGCATTAAAACAAGGAAATACGAAGACACTTTTCTATGTTAACTAACGGCACGGTATCGGACCTTAATATTGACCTATAATTTTTAAATTGTACCACGTATTATATTACAGGGTAATAGTGTACCTTACCACAGGAAATAATTATAGGTCAATTAGGTGGTACACAGCGTGACCCTAAAGTTTACTATGTATGCCTATGCGAAATAGAGTGTTCTGAGAAGCTTAAAATGAAGAAATAAGCGTTCTAAAATGCTTTAAAAATTCAAAGACATCTTTCAATGGTTAACTAACGCAAGGCGCGATATCAGACCTTAATATGGAACCATAATATTTCAATTGGACCAGGTATTATATTACAGGGTAATAGTGTACCCTACCACAGGAAATAATTATAGGTCAATTAGGGGGTACACTATGTATATTTTAAATAGTGCATTAAAACAAGGAAATACGAAGACACTTTTCTATGTTAACTAACGGCACGGTATCGGACCTTAATATTGACCTATAATTTTTAAATTGGACCACGTATTATATTACAGGGTTATAGTGTACCCTACCACAGGAAATAATTATAGGTCAATTAGGGGGTACACAGAGTGACCCTAAAGTTTACTATGTATGCCTATGCGAAATAAAGTGTTCTGAGAAGCTTAAAATGAGGAAATAAGCGTTCTAAAATGCTTTAAAAATTCAAAGACATTTTTCTAAGTTAACTAACGGCACGGTATCGGACCTTAATATTGACCTATAATTTTTAAATTGGACCACCTATTATATTACAGGGTAATAATGTACCCTACCACAGGAAATAATTATAGGTCATTTAGGGGGTACACTATGTATATTTTAAATAGTGCATTAAAACAAGGAAATACGAAGACACTTTTCTATGTTAACTAACGGCACGGTATCGGACCTTAATATTGACCTATAATTTTTAAATTGTACCAAGTATTATATTACAGGGTAATAGTGTACCTTACCACAGGAAATAATTATAGGTCAATTAGGTGGTACACAGCGTGACCCTAAAGTTTACTATGTATGCCTATGCGAAATAAAGTGTTCTGAGAAGCTTAAAATGAGGAAATAAGCGTTCTAAAATACTTTAAAAATTCAAAGACATTTTTCTATGTTAACTAACGGCACGGTATCGGACCTTAATATTGACCTATAATTTTTAAATTGGACCACCTATTATATTACAGGGTAATAGTGTACCCTACCACAGGAAATAATTATAGGTCAATTAGGGGGTACACAGCGTGACCCTAAAGTTTACTATGTATGCCTATGCGAAATAAAGTGTTCTGAGAAGCTTAAAATGAAGAAATAAGCTTTCTAAAATGCTTTAAAAATTCAAAGACATCTTTCAATGGTTAACTAACGCAAGGCGCAATATCAAACCTTAATATTGACCCATAATATTTAAATTGAACCAGGTATTGTATTACAGGGTAATAGTGTACCCTACCACAGGAAATAATTATAGGTCAATTAGGGGGTACACTATGTATATTTTAAATAGTGCATTAAAACAAGGAAATACGAAGACATTTTTCAATGTTAACTAACGGCACGGTATCGTAACTTAATATTGACCTATAATTTTTAAATTGGACCACGTATTATATTACAGGGTGATAGTGTACCCTACCACAGGAAATAATTATAGGTCATTCAGGGGGTACACAGCGTGACCCTAAATTTTACCATGTATGCCTATGCGAAATAGAGTGTTCTGAGAAGCTTAAAATGAAGAAATAAGCGTTCTAAAATGATTTAAAAATTCAAAGACATCTTTCAATGGTTAACTAACGCAAGGCGCAATATCAGACCTTAATATTGACCCATAAAATTTAAATTGGACCAGGTATTATATTACAGGGTAATAGCGTACCCTACCAAAGGAAATAATTATAGGTCAATTAGGGGGTACACAGCGTGACCCTAAAGTTTACTATGTATGCCTATGCGAAATAAAGTGTTCTGAGAAGCTTAAAATGAGGAAATAAGCGTTCTAAAATGCTTTAAAAATTCAAAGACATTTTTCTATGTTAACTAACGGCACGGTATCGGACCTTAATATTGACCTATAATTTTTAAATTGGACCACCTATTATATTACAGGGTAATAATGTACCCTACCACAGGAAATAATTATAGTTCATTTAGGGGGTACACTATGTATATTTTAAATAGTGCATTAAAACAAGGAAATACGAAGACACTTTTCTATGTTAACTAACGGCACGGTATCGGACCTTAATATTGACCTATAATTTTTAAATTGTACCACGTATTATATTACAGGGTAATAGTGTACCTTACCACAGGAAATAATTATAGGTCAATTAGGTGGTACACAGCGTGACCCTAAAGTTTACTATGTATGCCTTTGCGAAATAAAGTGTTCTGAGAAGCTTAAAATGAGGAAATAAGCGTTCTAAAATACTTTAAAAATTCAAAGACATTTTTCTATGTTAACTAACGGCACGGTATCGGACCTTAATATTGACCTATAATTTTTAAATTGGACCACCTATTATATTACAGGGTAATAGTGTACCCTACCACAGGAAATAATTATAGGTCAATTAGGGGGTTCACAGCGTGACCCTAAAGTTTACTATGTATGCCTATGCGAAATAAAGTGTTCTGAGAAGCTTAAAATGAAGAAATAAGCTTTCTAAAATGCTTTAAAAATTCAAAGACATCTTTCAATGGTTAACTAACGCAAGGCGCAATATCAAACCTTAATATTGACCCATAATATTTAAATTGAACCAGGTATTGTATTACAGGGTAATAGTGTACCCTACCACAGGAAATAATTATAGGTCAATTAGGGGGTACACTATGTATATTTTAAATAGTGCATTAAAACAAGGAAATACGAAGACATTTTTCAATGTTAACTAACGGCACGGTATCGTAACTTAATATTGACCTATAATTTTTAAATTGGACCACGTATTATATTACAGGGTGATAGTGTACCCTACCACAGGAAATAATTATAGGTCATTCAGGGGGTACACAGCGTGACCCTAAATTTTACCATGTATGCCTATGCGAAATAGAGTGTTCTGAGAAGCTTAAAATGAAGAAATAAGCGTTCTAAAATGCTTTAAAAATTCAAAGACATCTTTCAATGGTTAACTAACGCAAGGCGCAATATCAGACCTTAATATTGACCCATAAAATTTAAATTGGACCAGGTATTATATTACAGGGTAATAGCGTACCCTACCAAAGGAAATAATTATAGGTCAATTAGGGGGTACACAGCGTGACCCTAAAGTTTACTATGTATGCCTATGCGAAATAAAGTGTTCTGAGAAGCTTAAAATGAGGAAATAAGCGTTCTAAAATGCTTTAAAAATTCAAAGACATTTTTCTATGTTAACTAACGGCACGGTATCGGACCTTAATATTGACCTATAATTTTTAAATTGGACCACCTATTATATTACAGGGTAATAATGTACCCTACCACAGGAAATAATTATAGGTCATTTAGGGGGTACACTATGTATATTTTAAATAGTGCATTAAAACAAGGAAATACGAAGACACTTTTCTATGTTAACTAACGGCACGGTATCGGACCTTAATATTGACCTATAATTTTTAAATTGTACCACGTATTATATTACAGGGTAATAGTGTACCTTACCACAGGAAATAATTATAGGTCAATTAGGTGGTACACAGCGTGACCCTAAAGTTTACTATGTATGCCTATGCGAAATAGAGTGTTCTGAGAAGCTTAAAATGAAGAAATAAGCGTTCTAAAATGCTTTAAAAATTCAAAGACATCTTTCAATGGTTAACTAACGCAAGGCGCGATATCAGACCTTAATATGGAACCATAATATTTCAATTGGACCAGGTATTATATTACAGGGTAATAGTGTACCCTACCACAGGAAATAATTATAGGTCAATTAGGGGGTACACTATGTATATTTTAAATAGTGCATTAAAACAAGGAAATACGAAGACACTTTTCTATGTTAACTAACGGCACGGTATCGGACCTTAATATTGACCTATAATTTTTAAATTGGACCACGTATTATATTACAGGGTTATAGTGTACCCTACCACAGGAAATAATTATAGGTCAATTAGGGGGTACACAGAGTGACCCTAAAGTTTACTATGTATGCCTATGCGAAATAAAGTGTTCTGAGAAGCTTAAAATGAGGAAATAAGCGTTCTAAAATGCTTTAAAAATTCAAAGACATTTTTCTATGTTAACTAACGGCACGGTATCGGACCTTAATATTGACCTATAATTTTTAAATTGGACCACCTATTATATTACAGGGTAATAATGTACCCTACCACAGGAAATAATTATAGGTCATTTAGGGGGTACACTATGTATATTTTAAATAGTGCATTAAAACAAGGAAATACGAAGACACTTTTCTATGTTAACTAACGGCACGGTATCGGACCTTAATATTGACCTATAATTTTTAAATTGTACCACGTATTATATTACAGGGTAATAGTGTACCTTACCACAGGAAATAATTATAGGTCAATTAGGTGGTACACAGCGTGACCCTAAAGTTTACTATGTATGCCTATGCGAAATAGAGTGTTCTGAGAAGCTTAAAATGAAGAAATAAGCGTTCTAAAATGCTTTAAAAATTCAAAGACATCTTTCAATGGTTAACTAACGCAAGGCGCGATATCAGACCTTAATATGGAACCATAATATTTCAATTGGACCAGGTATTATATTACAGGGTAATAGTGTACCCTACCACAGGAAATAATTATAGGTCAATTAGGGGGTACACTATGTATATTTTAAATAGTGCATTAAAACAAGGAAATACGAAGACACTTTTCTATGTTAACTAACGGCACGGTATCGGACCTTAATATTGACCTATAATTTTTAAATTGGACCACGTATTATATTACAGGGTTATAGTGTACCCTACCACAGGAAATAATTATAGGTCAATTAGGGGGTACACAGAGTGACCCTAAAGTTTACTATGTATGCCTATGCGAAATAAAGTGTTCTGAGAAGCTTAAAATGAGGAAATAAGCGTTCTAAAATGCTTTAAAAATTCAAAGACATTTTTCTATGTTAACTAACGGCACGGTATCGGACCTTAATATTGACCTATAATTTTTAAATTGGACCACCTATTATATTACAGGGTAATAATGTACCCTACCACAGGAAATAATTATAGGTCATTTAGGGGGTACACTATGTATATTTTAAATAGTGCATTAAAACAAGGAAATACGAAGACACTTTTCTATGTTAACTAACGGCACGGTATCGGACCTTAATATTGACCTATAATTTTTAAATTGTACCACGTATTATATTACAGGGTAATAGTGTACCTTACCACAGGAAACAATTATAGGTCAGTTAGGTGGTACACAGCGTGACCCTAAAGTTTACTATGTATGCCTATGCGAAATAGAGTGTTCTGAGAAGCTTAAAATGAAGAAATAAGCGTTCTAAAATGCTTTAAAAATTCAAAGACATCTTTCAATGGTTAACTAACGCAAGGCGCGATATCAGACCTTAATATGGAACCATAATATTTCAATTGGACCAGGTATTATATTACAGGGTAATAGTGTACCCTACCACAGGAAATAATTATAGGTCAATTAGGGGGTACACTATGTATATTTTAAATAGTGCATTAAAACAAGGAAATACGAAGACACTTTTCTATGTTAACTAACGGCACGGTATCGGACCTTAATATTGACCTATAATTTTTAAATTGGACCACGTATTATATTACAGGGTTATAGTGTACCCTACCACAGGAAATAATTATAGGTCAATTAGGGGGTACACAGAGTGACCCTAAAGTTTACTATGTATGCCTATGCGAAATAAAGTGTTCTGAGAAACTTAAAATGAGGAAATAAGCGTTCTAAAATGCTTTAAAAATTCAAAGACATTTTTCTAAGTTAACTAACGTCACGGTATCGGACCTTAATATTGACCTATAATTTTTAAATTGGACCACCTATTATATTACAGGGTAATAATGTACCCTACCACAGGAAATAATTATAGGTCATTTAGGGGGTACACTATGTATATTTTAAATAGTGCATTAAAACAAGGAAATACGAAGACACTTTTCTATGTTAACTAACGGCACGGTATCGGACCTTAATATTGACCTATAATTTTTAAATTGTACCAAGTATTATATTATAGGGTAATTGTGTACCTTACCACAGGAAATAATTATAGGTCAATTAGGTGGTACACAGCGTGACCCTAAAGTTTATTATGTATGCCTATGCGAAATAGAAAGTTCTGAGAAGCTTAAAATGAAGAAATAAGCGTTCTAAAATGCTTTAAAAATTCAAAGACATCTTTCAATGGTTAACTAACGCAAGGCGCGATATCAGACCTTAATATGGAACCATAATATTTCAATTGGACCAGGTATTATATTACAGGGTAATAGTGTACCCTACCACAGGAAATAATTATAGGTCAATTAGGGGATACACTATGTATATTTTAAATAGTGCATTAAAACAAGGAAATACGAAGACACTTTTCTATGTTAACTAACGGCACGGTATCGGACCTTAATATTGACCTATAATTTTTAAATTGGACCACGTATTATATTACAGGGTTATAGTGTACCCTACCACAGGAAATAATTATAGGTCAATTAGGGGGTACGCAGAGTGACCCTAAAGTTTACTATGTATGCCTATGCGAAATAAAGTGTTCTGAGAAGCTTAAAATGAGGAAATAAGCGTTCTAAAATACTTTAAAAATTCAAAGACATTTTTCTATGTTAACTAACGGCACGGTATCGGACCTTAATATTGACCTATAATTTTTAAATTGGACCACCTATTATATTACAGGGTAATAGTGTACCCTACCACAGGAAATAATTATAGGTCAATTAGGGGGTACACAGCGTGACCCTAAAGTTTACTATGTATGCCTATGCGAAATAAAGTGTTTTGAGAAGCTTAAAATGAAGAAATAAGCTTTCTAAAATGCTTTAAAAATTCAAAGACATCTTTCAATGGTTAACTAACGCAAGGCGCAATATCAAACCTTAATATTGACCCATAATATTTAAATTGAACCAGGTATTGTATTACAGGATAATAGTGTACCCTACCACAGGAAATAATTATAGGTCAATTAGGGGGTACACTATGTATATTTTAAATAGTGCATTAAAACAAGGAAATACGAAGACATTTTTCAATGTTAACTAACGGCACGGTATCGTAACTTAATATTGACCTATAATTTTTAAATTGGACCACGTATTATATTACAGGGTGATAGTGTACCCTACCACAGGAAATAATTATAGGTCATTTAGGGGGTACACAGCGTGACCCTAAATTTTACTATGTATGCCTATGCGAAATAGAGTGTTCTGAGAAGCTTAAAATGAAGAAATAAGCGTTCTAAAATGCTTTAAAAATTCAAAGACATCTTTCAATGGTTAACTAACGCAAGGCGCAATATCAGACCTTAATATTGACCCATAAAATTTAAATTGGACCAGGTATTATATTACAGGGTAATAGCGTACCCTACCAAAGGAAATAATTATAGGTCAATTAGGGGGTACACAGCGTGACCCTAAAGTTTACTATGTATGCCTATGCGAAATAAAGTGTTCTGAGAAGCTTAAAATGAGGAAATAAGCGTTCTAAAATGCTTTAAAAATTCAAAGACATTTTTCTATGTTAACTAACGGCACGGTATCGGACCTTAATATTGACCTATAATTTTTAAATTGGACCACGTATTATATTACAGGGTAATAGTGTACCCTACCACAGGAAATAATTATAGGTCTTTTAGGGGGTACACAGCGTGACCCTAAATTTTACTATGTATGCCTATGCGAAATAGAGTGTTCTGAGATGCTTAAAATGAAGAAATAAGCGTTCTAAAATGCTTTAAAAATTCAAAGACATCTTCCAATGGTTAACTAACGCAAGGCGCAATATCAGACCTTAATATTGACCCATAATATTTAAATTGGACCAGGTATTATATTACAGGTTAATAGTGTACCCTACCTCAGGATATAATTATAGGTCAATTAGGGGGTACACTATGTATATTTTAAATAGTGCATTAAAACAAGGAAATACGAAGACACTTTTCTATGTTAACTAACGGCACGGTATCGGACCTTAATATTGACCTATAATTTTTAAATTGGACCACGTATTATATTACAGGGTTATAGTGTACCCTACCACAGGAAATAATTATAGATCAATTAGGGGGTACACAGAGTGACCCTAAAGTTTACTATATATGCCTATGCGAAATAGACTGTTCTGAGATGCTTAAAATGAAGAAATAAGCGTTCTAAAATGCTTTAAAAATTCAAAGACATCTTTCAATGGTTAACTAACGCAAGGCGCAATATCAGACCTTAATATTGACCCATAATATTTAAATTGGACCAGGTATTATATTACAGGGTAATAGTGTACCCTACCACAGGAAATAATTATAGGTCATTTAGGGGGTACACAGCGTGACCCTAAATTTTACTATGTATGCCTATGCGAAATAAAGTGTTCTGAGAAGCTTAAAATGAGGAAATAAGCGTTCTAAAATGCTTTAAAAATTCAAAGACATTTTTCTATGTTAACTAACGGCACGGTATCGGACCTTAATATTGACCTATAATTTTTAAATTGGACCACCTATTATATTACAGGGTAATAATGTACCCTACCACAGGAAATAATTATAGGTCATTTAGGGGGTACACTATGTATATTTTAAATAGTGCATTAAAACAAGGAAATACGAAGACACTTTTCTATGTTAACTAACGGCACGGTATCGGACCTTAATATTGACCTATAATTTTTAAATTGTACCACGTATTATATTACAGGGTAATAGTGTACCTTACCACAGGAAATAATTATAGGTCAATTAGGTGGTACACAGCGTGACCCTAAAGTTTACTATGTATGCCTATGCGAAATAGAGTGTTCTGAGAAGCTTAAAATGAAGAAATAAGCGTTCTAAAATGCTTTAAAAATTCAAAGACATCTTTCAATGGTTAACTAACGCAAGGCGCGATATCAGACCTTAATATGGAACCATAATATTTCAATTGGACCAGGTATTATATTACAGGGTAATAGTGTACCCTACCACAGGAAATAATTATAGGTCAATTAGGGGGTACACTATGTATATTTTAAATAGTGCATTAAAACAAGGAAATACGAAGACACTTTTCTATGTTAACTAACGGCACGGTATCGGACCTTAATATTGACCTATAATTTTTAAATTGGACCACGTATTATATTACAGGGTTATAGTGTACCCTACCACAGGAAATAATTATAGGTCAATTAGGGGGTACACAGAGTGACCCTAAAGTTTACTATGTATGCCTATGCGAAATAAAGTGTTCTGAGAAGCTTAAAATGAGGAAATAAGCGTTCTAAAATGCTTTAAAAATTCAAAGACATTTTTCTATGTTAACTAACGGCACGGTATCGGACCTTAATATTGACCTATAATTTTTAAATTGGACCACCTATTATATTACAGGGTAATAATGTACCCTACCACAGGAAATAATTATAGGTCATTTAGGGGGTACACTATGTATATTTTAAATAGTGCATTAAAACAAGGAAATACGAAGACACTTTTCTATGTTAACTAACGGCACGGTATCGGACCTTAATATTGACCTATAATTTTTAAATTGTACCACGTATTATATTACAGGGTAATAGTGTACCTTACCACAGGAAATAATTATAGGTCAATTAGGTGGTACACAGCGTGACCCTAAAGTTTACTATGTATGCCTATGCGAAATAGAGTGTTCTGAGAAGCTTAAAATGAAGAAATAAGCGTTCTAAAATGCTTTAAAAATTCAAAGACATCTTTCAATGGTTAACTAACGCAAGGCGCGATATCAGACCTTAATATGGAACCATAATATTTCAATTGGACCAGGTATTATATTACAGGGTAATAGTGTACCCTACCACAGGAAATAATTATAGGTCAATTAGGGGGTACACTATGTATATTTTAAATAGTGCATTAAAACAAGGAAATACGAAGACACTTTTCTATGTTAACTAACGGCACGGTATCGGACCTTAATATTGACCTATAATTTTTAAATTGGACCACGTATTATATTACAGGGTTATAGTGTACCCTACCACAGGAAATAATTATAGGTCAATTAGGGGGTACACAGAGTGACCCTAAAGTTTACTATGTATGCCTATGCGAAATAAAGTGTTCTGAGAAACTTAAAATGAGGAAATAAGCGTTCTAAAATGCTTTAAAAATTCAAAGACATTTTTCTAAGTTAACTAACGTCACGGTATCGGACCTTAATATTGACCTATAATTTTTAAATTGGACCACCTATTATATTACAGGGTAATAATGTACCCTACCACAGGAAATAATTATAGGTCATTTAGGGGGTACACTATGTATATTTTAAATAGTGCATTAAAACAAGGAAATACGAAGACACTTTTCTATGTTAACTAACGGCACGGTATCGGACCTTAATATTGACCTATAATTTTTAAATTGTACCAAGTATTATATTATAGGGTAATTGTGTACCTTACCACAGGAAATAATTATAGGTCAATTAGGTGGTACACAGCGTGACCCTAAAGTTTATTATGTATGCCTATGCGAAATAGAAAGTTCTGAGAAGCTTAAAATGAAGAAATAAGCGTTCTAAAATGCTTTAAAAATTCAAAGACATCTTTCAATGGTTAACTAACGCAAGGCGCGATATCAGACCTTAATATGGAACCATAATATTTCAATTGGACCAGGTATTATATTACAGGGTAATAGTGTACCCTACCACAGGAAATAATTATAGGTCAATTAGGGGATACACTATGTATATTTTAAATAGTGCATTAAAACAAGGAAATACGAAGACACTTTTCTATGTTAACTAACGGCACGGTATCGGACCTTAATATTGACCTATAATTTTTAAATTGGACCACGTATTATATTACAGGGTTATAGTGTACCCTACCACAGGAAATAATTATAGGTCAATTAGGGGGTACGCAGAGTGACCCTAAAGTTTACTATGTATGCCTATGCGAAATAAAGTGTTCTGAGAAGCTTAAAATGAGGAAATAAGCGTTCTAAAATACTTTAAAAATTCAAAGACATTTTTCTATGTTAACTAACGGCACGGTATCGGACCTTAATATTGACCTATAATTTTTAAATTGGACCACCTATTATATTACAGGGTAATAGTGTACCCTACCACAGGAAATAATTATAGGTCAATTAGGGGGTACACAGCGTGACCCTAAAGTTTACTATGTATGCCTATGCGAAATAAAGTGTTTTGAGAAGCTTAAAATGAAGAAATAAGCTTTCTAAAATGCTTTAAAAATTCAAAGACATCTTTCAATGGTTAACTAACGCAAGGCGCAATATCAAACCTTAATATTGACCCATAATATTTAAATTGAACCAGGTATTGTATTACAGGATAATAGTGTACCCTACCACAGGAAATAATTATAGGTCAATTAGGGGGTACACTATGTATATTTTAAATAGTGCATTAAAACAAGGAAATACGAAGACATTTTTCAATGTTAACTAACGGCACGGTATCGTAACTTAATATTGACCTATAATTTTTAAATTGGACCACGTATTATATTACAGGGTGATAGTGTACCCTACCACAGGAAATAATTATAGGTCATTTAGGGGGTACACAGCGTGACCCTAAATTTTACTATGTATGCCTATGCGAAATAGAGTGTTCTGAGAAGCTTAAAATGAAGAAATAAGCGTTCTAAAATGCTTTAAAAATTCAAAGACATCTTTCAATGGTTAACTAACGCAAGGCGCAATATCAGACCTTAATATTGACCCATAAAATTTAAATTGGACCAGGTATTATATTACAGGGTAATAGCGTACCCTACCAAAGGAAATAATTATAGGTCAATTAGGGGGTACACAGCGTGACCCTAAAGTTTACTATGTATGCCTATGCGAAATAAAGTGTTCTGAGAAGCTTAAAATGAGGAAATAAGCGTTCTAAAATGCTTTAAAAATTCAAAGACATTTTTCTATGTTAACTAACGGCACGGTATCGGACCTTAATATTGACCTATAATTTTTAAATTGGACCACGTATTATATTACAGGGTAATAGTGTACCCTACCACAGGAAATAATTATAGGTCTTTTAGGGGGTACACAGCGTGACCCTAAATTTTACTATGTATGCCTATGCGAAATAGAGTGTTCTGAGATGCTTAAAATGAAGAAATAAGCGTTCTAAAATGCTTTAAAAATTCAAAGACATCTTCCAATGGTTAACTAACGCAAGGCGCAATATCAGACCTTAATATTGACCCATAATATTTAAATTGGACCAGGTATTATATTACAGGTTAATAGTGTACCCTACCTCAGGATATAATTATAGGTCAATTAGGGGGTACACTATGTATATTTTAAATAGTGCATTAAAACAAGGAAATACGAAGACACTTTTCTATGTTAACTAACGGCACGGTATCGGACCTTAATATTGACCTATAATTTTTAAATTGGACCACGTATTATATTACAGGGTTATAGTGTACCCTACCACAGGAAATAATTATAGATCAATTAGGGGGTACACAGAGTGACCCTAAAGTTTACTATATATGCCTATGCGAAATAGACTGTTCTGAGATGCTTAAAATGAAGAAATAAGCGTTCTAAAATGCTTTAAAAATTCAAAGACATCTTTCAATGGTTAACTAACGCAAGGCGCAATATCAGACCTTAATATTGACCCATAATATTTAAATTGGACCAGGTATTATATTACAGGGTAATAGTGTACCCTACCACAGGAAATAATTATAGGTCATTTAGGGGGTACACAGCGTGACCCTAAATTTTACTATGTATGCCTATGCGAAATAGAGTGTTCTGAGAAGCTTAAAATGAAGAAATAAGCGTTCTAAAATGCTTTAAAAATGCAAAGACATCTTTCAATGGTTAACTAACGCAAGGCGCAATATCAGACCTTAATATTGACCCATAAAATTTAAATTGGACCAGGTATTATATTACAGGGTAATAGTGTACCTTACCAAAGGAAATAATTATAGGTCAATTAGGGGGTACACAGCGTGACCCTAAAGTTTACTATGTATGACTATGCGAAATAAAAAGTTCTGAGAAGCTTAAAATGAGGAAATAAGCGTTCTAAAATGCTTAAAAAATTCAAAGACATTTTTCTATGTTAACTAACGGCACGGTATCGGACCTTAATATTGACCTATAATTTTTAAATTGGACCACGTATTATATTACAGGGTAATAGTGTACCCTACCACAGGAAATAATTATAGGTCATTTAGGGGGTACACAGCGTGACCCTAAATTTTACTATGTATGCCTATGCGAAATAGAGTGTTCTGAGATGCTTAAAATGAAGAAATAAGCGTTCTAAAATGCTTTAAAAATTCAAAGACATCTTCCAATGGTTAACTAACGCAAGGCGCTATATCAGACCTTAATATTGACCCATAATATTTAAATTGGACCAGGTATTATATTACAGGGTAATAGTGTACCCTACCACAGGAAATAATTATAGGTCAATTAGGGGGTACACTATGTATATTTTAAATAGTGCATTAAAACAAGGAAATACGAAGACACTTTTCTATGTTAACTAACGGCACGGTATCGGACCTTAATATTGACCTATAATTTTTAAATTGGACCACGTATTATATTACAGGGATATAGTGTACCCTACCACAGGAAATATTTATAGGTCAATTAGGGGGTACACAGAGTGACCCTAAAGTTTACTATATATGCCTATGCGAAATAGAGTGTTCTGAGATGCTTAAAATGAAGAAATAAGCGTTCTAAAATGCTTTAAAAATTCAAAAACATCTTTCAATGGTTAACTAACGCAAGGCGCAATATCAGACCTTAATATTGACCCATAATATTTAAATTGGACCAGGTATTACATTACAGGGTAATAGTGTACCCTACCACAGGAAATAATTATAGGTCAATTAGGGGGTACACTATGTATATTTTAAATAGTGCATTAAAACAAGGAAATACGAAGACACTTTTCTATGTTAACTAACGGCACGGTATCGGACCTTAATATTGACCTATAATTTTTAAACTGGACCACGTATTATATTACAGGGTTATAGTGTACCCTACCACAGGAAATAATTATAGGTCAATTAGGGGGTACACAGAGTGACCCTAAAGTTTACTATGTATGCCTATGCGAAATAAAGTGTTCTGAGAAGCTTAAAATGAGGAAATAAGCGTTCTAAAATGCTTTAAAAATTCAAAGACATTTTTCTATGTTAACTAACGGCACGGTATCGAACCTTAATATTGACCTATAATTTTCAAATTGGACCACCTATTATATTACAGGGTAATAGTGTACCCTACCACAGGAAATAATTATAGGTCATTTAGGGGGTACACTATGTATATTTTAAATACTGCATTAAAACAAGGAAATACGAAGACACTTTTCTATGTTAAGTAACGGCACGGTATCGGACCTTAATATTGACCTATAATATTTAAATTGTACCACGTATTATATTACAGGGTAATAGTGTACCTTACCACAGGAAATAATTATAGGTCAATTAGGTGGTACACAGCGTGACCCTAAAATTTACTATGTATGCCTATGCGAAATAGAGTGTTCTGAGAAGCTTAAAATGAAGAAATAAGCGTTCTAAAATGCTTTAAAAATTCAAAGACATCTTTCAATGGTTAACTAACGCAAGGCGCGATATCAGACCTTAATATGGAGCCATAATATTTCAATTGGACCAGGTATTATATTACAGGGTAATAGTGTACCCTACAACAGGAAATAATTATAGGTCAATTAGGGGGTACACTATGTATGTTTTAAATAGTGCATTAAAACAAGAAAATACGAAGACACTTTTCTATGTTAACTAACGACACGGTACCGGACCTTAATATTGACCTATAATTTTTAAATTGGACAACGTATTATTTTACAGGGTAATAGTGTACCCTACCACAGGAAATAATTATAGGTCAATTAGGGGGTACACAGCGTGACCCTAAAGTTTACTATGTATGCCTATGCGAAATAAAGTGTTCTGAGAAGCTTAAAATGAGGAAATAAGCGTTCTAAAATGCTTTAAAAATTCAAAGACATTTTTCTATGTTAACTAACGGCACGGTATCGGACCTTAATATTGACCTATAATTTTTAAATTGGACCACCTATTATATTACAGGGTAATAGTGTACCCTACCACAGGAAATAATTATAGGTCATTTAGGGGGTACACTATGTATATTTTAAATAGTGCATTAAAACAAGGAAATACGAAGACACTTTTCTATGTTAACTAACGGCACGGTATCGGACCTTAATATTGACCTATAATTTTTAAATTGTACCACGTATTATATTACAGGGTGATAGTGTACCTTACCACAGGAAATAATTATAGGTCAATTAGGTGGTACACAGCGTGACCCTAAAGTTTACTATGTATGCCTATGCGAAATAGAGTGTTCTGAGATGCTTAAAATGAAGAAATAAGCGTTCTAAAATGCTTTAAAAATTCAAAGACATCTTTCAATGGTTAACTAACGCAAGGCGCAATATCAGACCTTAATATTGACCCATAATATTTAAATTGGACCAGGTATTATATTACAGGGTAATAGTGTACCCTACCACAGGAAATAATTATAGGTCAATTAGGGGGTACACTATGTATATTTTAAATAGTGCATTAAAACAAGGAAATACGAAGACACTTTTCTATGTTAACTAACGGCACGGTATCGGACCTTAATATTGACCTATAATTTTTAAATTGGACCACGTATTATATTACAGGGTTATAGTGTACCCTACCACAGGAAATAATTATAGGTCATTTAGGGGGTAACCAGAGTGACCCTAAAGTTTACTATGTATGCCTATGCGAAATAAAGTGTTCTGAGAAGCTTAAAATGAGGAAATAAGCGTTTTAAAATGCTTTAAAAATTCAAAGACATTTTTCTATGTTAACTAACGGCACGGTATCGGACCTTAATATTGACCTATAATTTTTAAATTGGACCACCTATTATATTACAGGGTAATAGTGTACCCTAACACAGGAAATAATTATAGGTCAACTAGGGGGTACACAGCGTGACCCTAAAGTTTACTATGTATGCCTATGCGAAATAAAGTGTTCTGAGAAGCTTAAAATGAAGAAATAAGCGTTCTAAAATGCTTTAAAAATTCAAAGACATCTTTCAATGGTTAACTAACGCAAGGCGCAATATCAAACCTTAATATTGACCCATAATATTTAAATTGGACCAGGTATTGTATTACAGGGTAATAGTGTACCCTACCACAGGAAATAATTATAGGTCAATTAGGGGGTACACTATGTATATTTTAAATAGTGCATTAAAACAAGGAAATACGAAGACATTTTTCAATGTTAACTAACGGCACGGTATCGGAACTTAATATTGACCTATAATTTTTAAATTGGACCACGTGTTATATTACAGGGTAATAGTGTACCCTACCACAGGAAATAATTATAGGTCATTTAGGGGGTACACAGCGTGACCCTAAATTTTACTATGTATGCCTATGCGAAATAGAGTGTTCTGAGAAGCTTAAAATGAAGAAATAAGCGTTCTAAAATGCTTTAAAAATTCAAAGACATCTTTCAATGGTTAACTAACGCAAGGCGCAATATCAGACCTTAATATTGACCCATAATATTTAAATTGGACCAGGTATTATATTACAGGGTAATAGTGTACCCTACCAAAGGAAATAATTATAGGTCAATTAGGGGGTACACAGCGTGACCCTAAAGTTTACTATGTATGCCTATATGAAATAAAGTGTTCTGAGAAGCTTAAAATGAGGAAATAAGCGTTCTAAAATGCTTTAAAAATACAAAAACATTTTTCTATGTTAGCTAACGGCACGGTATCGGACCTTAATATTGACCTATAATTTTTAAATTGGACCACGTATTATATTACAGGGTAATAATGTACCCTACCACAGGAAATAATTATAGGACATTTAGGGGGTACACTATGTATATTTTAAATAGTGCATTAAAACAAGGAAATACGAAGACACTTTTCTATGTTAACTAACGGCACGGTATCGGACCTTAATATTGACCTATAATTTTTAAATTGGACCACGTATTATATTACAGAGTTATAGTGTACCCTACCACAGGAAATAATTATAGGTCATTTAGGGGGTACACTATGTATATTTTAAATAGTGCATTAAAACAAGGAAATACGAAGACACTTTTCTATGTTAACTAACGGCACGGTATCGGACCTTAATATTGACCTATAATTTTTAAATTGGACCACCTATTATATTACAGGGTAATAGTGTACCCTACCACAGGAAATAATTATAGGTCAATTAGGGGGTACACAGCGTGACCCTAAAGTTTACTATGTATGCCTATGCGAAATAAAGTGTTCTGAGAAGCTTAAAATGAAGAAATAAGCTTTCTAAAATGCTTTAAAAATTCAAAGACATTTTTCTATGTTAACTAACGGCACGGTATCGGACCTTAATATTGACCCATAATATTTAAATTGAACCAGGTATTGTATTACAGGGTAATAGTGTACCCTACCACAGGAAATAATTATAGGTTAATTAAGGGGTACACTATGTATATTTTAAATAGTGCATTAAAACAAGGAAATACGAAGACATTTTTCAATGTTAACTAACGGCACGGTATCGTAACTTAATATTGACCTATAATTTTTAAATTGGACCACGTATTATATTACAGGGTAATAGTGTACCCTACCACAGGAAATAATTATAGGTCATTTAGGGGGTACACAGCGTGACCCTAAATTTTACTATGTATGCCTATGCGAAATAGAGTGTTCTGAGATACTTAAAATGAAGAAATAAGCGTTCTAAAATGCTTTAAAAATTCAAAGACATCTTTCAATGGTTAACTAACGCAAAGCGCAATATCAGACCTTAATATTGACCCATAATATTTAAATTGGACCAAGTATTATATTACAGGGTAATAGTGTACCCTACCACAGGAAATAATTATAGGTCAATTAGGGGGTACACTATGTATATTTTAAATAGTGCATTAAAACAAGGAAATACGAAGACATTTTTCAATGTTAACTAACGGCACGGTATCGGAACTTAATATTGACCTATAATTTTTAAATTGGACCACGTATTATATTACAGGGTAATAGTGTACCCTACCACAGGAAATAATTATAGGTCATTTAGGGGGTACACAGCGTGACCCTAAATTTTACTATGTATGCCTATGCGAAATAGAGTGTTCTGAGATGCTTAAAATGAAGAAATAAGCGTTCTAAAATGCTTTAAAAATTCAAAGACATCTTTCAATGGTTAACTAACGCAAAGCGCAATATCAGACCTTAATATTGACCCATAATATTTAAATTGGACCAAGTATTATATTACAGGGTAATAGTGTACCCTACCACAGGAAATAATTATAGGTCAATTAGGGGGTACACTATGTATACTTTAAATAGTGCATTAAAACAAGGAAATACGAAGACACTTTTCTATGTTAACTAACGGCACGGTATCGGACCTTAATATTGACCTATAATTTTTAAATTGGACCACGTATTATATTACAGGGTTATAGTGTACCCTACCACAGGAAATAATTATAGGTCATTTAGGGGGTACACAGCGTGACCCTAAATTTTACTATGTATGCCTATGCGAAATAGAGTGTTCTGAGATGCTTAAAATGAAGAAATAAGCGTTCTAAAATGCTTTAAAAATTCAAAGACATCTTTCAATGGTTAACTAACGCAAAGCGCAATATCAGACTTTAATATTGACCCATAATATTTAAATTGGACCAAGTATTATATTACAGGGTAATAGTGTACCCTACCACAGGAAATAATTATAGGTCAATTAGGGGGTACACTATGTATACTTTAAATAGTGCATTAAAACAAGGAAATACGAAGACACTTTTCTATGTTAACTAACGGCACGGTATCGGACCTTAATATTGACCTATAATTTTTAAATTGGACCACGTATTATATTACAGGGTTATAGTGTACCCTACCACAGGAAATAATTATAGGTCAATTAGGGGGTACACAGAGTGACCCTAAAGTTTACTATGTATGCCTATGCGAAATAAAGTGTTCTGAGAAGCTTAAAATGAGGAAATAAGCGTTCTAAAATGCTTTAAAAATTCAAAGACATTTTTCTATGTTAACTAACGGCACGGTATCGGACCTTAATATTGACCTATAATTTTTAAATTGGACCACCTATTATATTACAGGGTAATAATGTACCCTACAACAGGAAATAATTATAGGTCATTTAGGGGGTACACTATGTATATTTTAAATAGTGCATTAAAACAAGGAAATACGAAGACACTTTTCTATGTTAACTAACGGCACGGTATCGGACCTTAATATTGACCTATAATTTTTAAATTGTACCACGTATTATATTACAGGGTAATAGTGTACCTTACCACAGGAAATAATTATAGGTCAATTAGGTGGTACACAGCGTGACCCTAAAGTTTACTATGTATGCCTATGCGAAATAGAGTGTTCTGAGAAGCTTAAAATGAAGAAATAAGCGTTCTAAAATGCTTTAAAAATTCAAAGACATCTTTCAATGGTTAACTAACGCAAGGCGCAATATCAAACCTTAATATTGACCCATAATATTTAAATTGGACCAGGTATTATATTACAGGGTAATAGTGTACCCTACCACAGGAAATAATTATAGGTCAATTAGGGGGTACACTATGTATATTTTAAATAGTGCATTAAAACAAGGAAATACGAAGACACTTTTCTATGTTAACTAACGGCACGGTATCGGACCTTAATATTGACCTATAATTTTTAAATTGGACCACCTATTATATTACAGGGTAATAGTGTACCCTACCACAGGAAATAATTATAGGTCAATTAGGGGGTACACAGCGTGACCCTAAAGTTTACTATGTATGCCTATGCGAAATAAAGTGTTCTGAGAAGCTTAAAATGAAGAAATAAGCTTTCTAAAATGCTTTAAAAATTCAAAGACATTTTTCTATGTTAACTAACGGCACGGTATCGGACCTTAATATTGACCCATAATATTTAAATTGAACCAGGTATTGTATTACAGGGTAATAGTGTACCCTACCACAGGAAATAATTATAGGTTAATTAAGGGGTACACTATGTATATTTTAAATAGTGCATTAAAACAAGGAAATACGAAGACATTTTTCAATGTTAACTAACGGCACGGTATCGTAACTTAATATTGACCTATAATTTTTAAATTGGACCACGTATTATATTACAGGGTAATAGTGTACCCTACCACAGGAAATAATTATAGGTCATTTAGGGGGTACACAGCGTGACCCTAAATTTTACTATGTATGCCTATGCGAAATAGAGTGTTCTGAGATACTTAAAATGAAGAAATAAGCGTTCTAAAATGCTTTAAAAATTCAAAGACATCTTTCAATGGTTAACTAACGCAAAGCGCAATATCAGACCTTAATATTGACCCATAATATTTAAATTGGACCAAGTATTATATTACAGGGTAATAGTGTACCCTACCACAGGAAATAATTATAGGTCAATTAGGGGGTACACTATGTATATTTTAAATAGTGCATTAAAACAAGGAAATACGAAGACATTTTTCAATGTTAACTAACGGCACGGTATCGGAACTTAATATTGACCTATAATTTTTAAATTGGACCACGTATTATATTACAGGGTAATAGTGTACCCTACCACAGGAAATAATTATAGGTCATTTAGGGGGTACACAGCGTGACCCTAAATTTTACTATGTATGCCTATGCGAAATAGAGTGTTCTGAGATGCTTAAAATGAAGAAATAAGCGTTCTAAAATGCTTTAAAAATTCAAAGACATCTTTCAATGGTTAACTAACGCAAAGCGCAATATCAGACCTTAATATTGACCCATAATATTTAAATTGGACCAAGTATTATATTACAGGGTAATAGTGTACCCTACCACAGGAAATAATTATAGGTCAATTAGGGGGTACACTATGTATACTTTAAATAGTGCATTAAAACAAGGAAATACGAAGACACTTTTCTATGTTAACTAACGGCACGGTATCGGACCTTAATATTGACCTATAATTTTTAAATTGGACCACGTATTATATTACAGGGTTATAGTGTACCCTACCACAGGAAATAATTATAGGTCATTTAGGGGGTACACAGCGTGACCCTAAATTTTACTATGTATGCCTATGCGAAATAGAGTGTTCTGAGATGCTTAAAATGAAGAAATAAGCGTTCTAAAATGCTTTAAAAATTCAAAGACATCTTTCAATGGTTAACTAACGCAAAGCGCAATATCAGACTTTAATATTGACCCATAATATTTAAATTGGACCAAGTATTATATTACAGGGTAATAGTGTACCCTACCACAGGAAATAATTATAGGTCAATTAGGGGGTACACTATGTATACTTTAAATAGTGCATTAAAACAAGGAAATACGAAGACACTTTTCTATGTTAACTAACGGCACGGTATCGGACCTTAATATTGACCTATAATTTTTAAATTGGACCACGTATTATATTACAGGGTTATAGTGTACCCTACCACAGGAAATAATTATAGGTCAATTAGGGGGTACACAGAGTGACCCTAAAGTTTACTATGTATGCCTATGCGAAATAAAGTGTTCTGAGAAGCTTAAAATGAGGAAATAAGCGTTCTAAAATGCTTTAAAAATTCAAAGACATTTTTCTATGTTAACTAACGGCACGGTATCGGACCTTAATATTGACCTATAATTTTTAAATTGGACCACCTATTATATTACAGGGTAATAATGTACCCTACAACAGGAAATAATTATAGGTCATTTAGGGGGTACACTATGTATATTTTAAATAGTGCATTAAAACAAGGAAATACGAAGACACTTTTCTATGTTAACTAACGGCACGGTATCGGACCTTAATATTGACCTATAATTTTTAAATTGTACCACGTATTATATTACAGGGTAATAGTGTACCTTACCACAGGAAATAATTATAGGTCAATTAGGTGGTACACAGCGTGACCCTAAAGTTTACTATGTATGCCTATGCGAAATAGAGTGTTCTGAGAAGCTTAAAATGAAGAAATAAGCGTTCTAAAATGCTTTAAAAATTCAAAGACATCTTTCAATGGTTAACTAACGCAAGGCGCAATATCAAACCTTAATATTGACCCATAATATTTAAATTGGACCAGGTATTGTATTACAGGGTAATAGTGTACCCTACCACAGGAAATAATTATAGGTCAATTAGGGGGTACACTATGTATATTTTAAATAGTGCATTAAAACAAGGAAATACGAAGACATTTTTCAATGTTAACTAACGGCACGGTATCGGAACTTAATATTGACCTATAATTTTTAAATTGGACCACGTATTATATTACAGGGTAATAGTGTACCCTACCACAGGAAATAATTATAGGTCAATTAGGGGGTACACTATGTATATTTTAAATAGTGCATTAAAACAAGGAAATACGAAGACACTTTTCTATGTTAACTAACGGCACGGTATCGGACCTTAATATTGACCTATAATTTTTAAATTGGACCACGTATTATATTACAGGGTTATAGTGTACCCTACCACAGGAAATAATTATAGGTCAATTAGGGGGTACACAGAGTGACCCTAAAGTTTACTATGTATGCCTATGCGAAATAAAGTGTTCTGAGAAGCTTAAAATGAGGAAATAAGCGTTCTAAAATGCTTTAAAAATTCAAAGACATTTTTCTATGTTAACTAACGGCACGGTATCGGACCTTAATATTGACCTATAATTTTTAAATTGGACCACCTATTATATTACAGGGTAATAATGTACCCTACCACAGGAAATAATTATTGGTCATTTAGGGGGTACACTATGTATATTTTAAATAGTGCATTAAAACAAGGAAATACGAAGACACTTTTCTATGTTAACTAACGGCACGGTATCGGACCTTAATATTGACCTATAATTTTTAAATTGTACCACGTATTATATTACAGGGTAATAGTGTACCTTACCACAGGAAATAATTATAGGTCAATTAGGGGGTACGCAGAGTGACCCTAAAGTTTACTATGTATGCCTATGCGAAATAAAGTGTTCTGAGAAGCTTAAAATGAGGAAATAAGCGTTCTAAAATGCTTTAAAAATTCAAAGACATTTTTCTATGTTAACTAACGGCACGGTATCGGACCTTAATATTGACCTATAATTTTTAAATTGGACCACCTATTATATTACAGGGTAATAGTGTACCCTACCACAGGAAATAATTATAGGTCAATTAGGGGGTACACAGCGTGACCCTAAATTTACTATGTATGCCTATGCGAAATAAAGTGTTCTGAGAAGCTTAAAATGAAGAAATAAGCGTTCTAAAATGCTTTAAAAATTCAAAGACATCTTTCAATGGTTAACTAACGCAAGGCGCAATATCAAACCTTAATATTGACCCATAATATTTAAATTGGACCAGGTATTGTATTACAGGGTAATAGTGTACCCTACCACAGGAAATAATTATAGGTCAATTAGGGGGTACACTATGTATATTTTAAATAGTGCATTAAAACAAGGAAATACGAAGACATTTTTCAATGTTAACTAACGGCACGGTATCGGAACTTAATATTGACCTATAATTTTTAAATTGGACCACGTATTATATTACAGGGTAATAGTGTACCCTACCACAGGAAATAATTATAGGTCATTTAGGGGGTACACAGCGTGACCCTAAATTTTACTATGTATGCCTATGCGAAATAGAGTGTTCTGAGATGCTTAAAATGAAGAAATAAGCGTTCTAAAATGCTTTAAAAATTCAAAGACATCTTTCAATGGTTAACTAACGCAAAGCGCAATATCAGACCTTAATATTGACCCATAATATTTAAATTGGACCAAGTATTATATTACAGGGTAATAGTGTACCCTACCACAGGAAATAATTATAGGTCTATTAGGGGGTACACTATGTATACTTTAAATAGTGCATTAAAACAAGGAAATACGAAGACACTTTTCTATGTTAACTAACGGCACGGTATCGGACCTTAATATTGACCTATAATTTTTAAATTGGACCACGTATTATATTACAGGGTTATAGTGTACCCTACCACAGGAAATAATTATAGGTCATTTAGGGGGTACACAGCGTGACCCTAAATTTTACTATGTATGCCTATGCGAAATAGAGTGTTCTGAGATGCTTAAAATGAAGAAATAAGCGTTCTAAAATGCTTTAAAAATTCAAAGACATCTTTCAATGGTTAACTAACGCAAAGCGCAATATCAGACCTTAATATTGACCCATAATATTTAAATTGGACCAAGTATTATATTACAGGGTAATAGTGTACCCTACCACAGGAAATAATTATAGGTCAATTAGGGGGTACACTATGTATACTTTAAATAGTGCATTAAAACAAGGAAATACGAAGACACTTTTCTATGTTAACTAACGGCACGGTATCGGACCTTAATATTGACCTATAATTTTTAAATTGGACCACGTATTATATTACAGGGTTATAGTGTACCCTACCACAGGAAATAATTATAGGTCAATTAGGGGGTACACAGAGTGACCCTAAAGTTTACTATGTATGCCTATGCGAAATAAAGTGTTCTGAGAAGCTTAAAATGAGGAAATAAGCGTTCTAAAATGCTTTAAATATTCAAAGACATTTTTCTATGTTAACTAACGGCACGGTATCGGACCTTAATATTGACCTATAATTTTTAAATTGGACCACCTATTATATTACAGGGTAATAATGTACCCTACCACAGGAAATAATTATAGGTCATTTAGGGGGTACACTATGTATATTTTAAATAGTGCATTAAAACAAGGAAATACGAAGACACTTTTCTATGTTAACTAACGGCACGGTATCGGACCTTAATATTGACCTATAATTTTTAAATTGTACCACGTATTATATTACAGGGTAATAGTGTACCTTACCACAGGAAATAATTATAGGTCAATTAGGTGGTACACAGCGTGACCCTAAAGTTTACTATGTATGCCTATGCGAAATAGAGTGTTCTGAGAAGCTTAAAATGAAGAAATAAGCGTTCTAAAATGCTTTAAAAATTCAAAGACATCTTTCAATGGTTAACTAACGCAAGGCGCAATATCAAACCTTAATATTGACCCATAATATTTAAATTGGACCAGGTATTGTATTACAGGGTAATAGTGTACCCTACCACAGGAAATAATTATAGGTCAATTAGGGGGTACACTATGTATATTTTAAATAGTGCATTAAAACAAGGAAATACGAAGACATTTTTCAATGTTAACTAACGGCACGGTATCGGAACTTAATATTGACTTATAATTTTTAAATTGGACCACGTATTATATTACAGGGTAATAGTGTACCCTACCACAGGAAATATTTATAGGTCATTTAGGGGGTACACAGCGTGACCCTAAATTTTACTATGTATGCCTATGCGAAATAGAGTGTTCTGAGAAGCTTAAAATGAAGAAATAAGCGTTCTAAAATGCTTTAAAAATTCAAAGACATCTTTCAATGGTTAACTAACGCAAGGCGCAATATCAGACCTTAATATTGACCCATAATATTTAAATTGGACCAGGTATTATATTACAGGGTAATAGTGTACCCTACCAAAGGAAATAATTATAGGTCAATTAGGGGGTACACAGCGTGACCCTAAAGTTTACTATGTATGCATATGCGAAATAAAGTGTTCTGAGAAGCTTAAAATGAGGAAATAAGCGTTCTAAAATGCTTTAAAAATTCAAAGACATTTTTCTAAGTTAACTAACGGCACGGTATCGGACCTTAATATTGACCTATAATTTTTAAATTGGACTACCTATTATATTACAGGGTAATAATGTACCCTACCACAGGAAATAATTATAGGTCATTTAGGGGGTACACTATGTATATTTTAAATAGTGCATTAAAACAAGGAAATACGAAGACACTTTTCTATGTTAACTAACGGCACGGTATCGGACCTTAATATTGACCTATAATTTTTAAATTGTACCACGTATTATATTACAGGGTAATAGTGTACCTTACCACAGGAAATAATTATAGGTCAATTAGGTGGTACACAGCGTGACCCTAAATTTTACTATGTATGCCTAAGCGAAATAGAGTGTTCTGAGATGCTTAAAATGAAGAAATAAGCGTTCTAAAATGCTTTAAAAATTCAAAGACATCTTTCAATGGTTAACTAACGCAAGGCGCAATATCAGACCTTAATAATGACCCAGAATATTTAAATTGGACCAGGTATTATATTACAGGGTAATAGTGTACCCTACCACAGGAAATAATTATAGGTCAATTAGGGGGTACACTATGTATATTTTAAATAGTGCATTAAAACAAGGAAATACGAAGACACTTTTCTATGTTAACTAACGGCACGGTATCGGACCTTAATATTGACCTATAATTTTTAAATTGGACCACGTATTATATTACAGGGTTATAGTGTACCCTACCACAGGAAATAATTATAGGTCAATTAGGGGGTACACAGAGTGACCCTAAAGTTTACTATGTATGCATATGCGAAATAAAGTGTTCTGAGAAGCTTAAAATGAGGAAATAAGCGTTCTAAAATGCTTTAAAAATTCAAAGACATTTTTCTATGTTAACTAACGGCACGGTATCGGACCTTAATATTGACCTATAATTTTTAAATTGGACCACCTATTATATTACAGGGTAATAGTGTACCTTACCACAGGAAATAATTATAGGTCATTTAGGGGGTACACTATGTATATTTTAAATAGTGCATTAAAACAAGGAAATACGAAGACACTTTTCTATGTTAACTAACGGCACGGTATCGGACCTTAATATTGACCTATAATTTTTAAATTGGACCACGTATTATATTACAGGGTTATAGTGTACCCTACCACAGGAAATAATTATAGGTCAATTAGGGGGTACGCAGAGTGACCCTAAAGTTTACTATGTATGCCTATGCGAAATAAAGTGTTCTGAGAAGCTTAAAATGAGGAAATAAGCGTTCTAAAATGCTTTAAAAATTCAAAGACATTTTTCTATGTTAACTAACGGCACGGTATCGGACCTTAATATTGACCTATAATTTTTAAATTGGACCACCTATTATATTACAGGGTAATAGTGTACCCTACCACAGGAAATAATTATAGGTCAATTAGGGGGTACACAGCGTGACCCTAAAGTTTACTATGTATGCCTATGCGAAATAAAGTGTTCTGAGAAGCTTAAAATGAAGAAATAAGCGTTCTAAAATGCTTTAAAAATTCAAAGACATCATTCAATGGTTAACTAACGCAAGGCGCAATATCAAACCTTAATATTGACCCATAATATTTAAATTGGACCAGGTATTGTATTACAGGGTAATAGTGTACCCTACCACAGGAAATAATTATAGGTCAATTAGGGGGTACACTATGTATATTTTCAATAGTGCATTAAAACAAGGAAATACGAAGACATTTTTCAATGTTAACTAACGGCACGGTATCGGAACTTAATATTGACCTATAATTTTTAAATTGGACCACGTATTATATTACAGGGTAATAGTGTACCCTACCACAGGAAATAATTATAGGTCATTTAGGGGGTACACAGCGTGACCCTAAATTTTACTATGTATGCCTATGCGAAATAGAGTGTTCTGAGATGCTTAAAATGAAGAAATAAGCGTTCTAAAATGCTTTAAAAATTCAAAGACATCTTTCAATGGTTAACTAACGCAAAGCGCAATATCAGACCTTAATATTGACCCATAATATTTAAATTGGACCAAGTATTATATTACAGGGTAATAGTGTACCCTACCACAGGAAATAATTATAGGTCAATTAGGGGGTACACTATGTATATTTTAAATAGTGCATTAAAACAAGGAAATACGAAGACACTTTTCTATGTTAACTAACGGCACGGTATCGGACCTTAATATTGACCTATAATTTTTAAATTGGACCACCTATTATATTACAGGGTAATAATGTACCCTACCACAGGAAATAATTATAGGTCATTTAGGGGGTACACTATGTATATTTTAAATAGTGCATTAAAACAAGGAAATACGAAGACACTTTTCTATGTTAACTAACGGCACGGTATCGGACCTTAATATTGACCTATAATTTTTAAATTGTACCACGTATTATATTACAGGGTAATAGTGTACCTTACCACAGGAAATAATTATAGGTCAATTAGGTGGTACACAGCGTGACCCTAAAGTTTACTATGTATGCCTATGCGAAATAGAGTGTTCTGAGAAGCTTAAAATGAAGAAATAAGCGTTCTAAAATGCTTTAAAAATTCAAAGACATCTTTCAATGGTTAACTAAGGCAAGGCGCGATATCAGACCTTAATATGGAACCATAATATTTCAATTGGACCAGGTATTATATTACAGGGTAATAGTGTACCCTACCACAGGAAATAATTATAGGTCATTTAGGGGGTACACTATGTATATTTTAAATAGTGCATTAAAACAAGGAAATACGAAGACACTTTTCTATGTTAACTAACGGCACGGTATCGGACCTTAATATTGACCTATAATTTTTAAATTGTACCACGTATTATATTACAGGGTAATAGTGTACCTTACCACAGGAAATAATTATAGGTCAATTAGGTGGTACACAGCGTGACCCTAAAGTTTACTATGTATGCCTATGCGAAATAGAGTGTTCTGAGAAGCTTAAAATGAAGAAATAAGCGTTCTAAAATGCTTTAAAAATTCAAAGACATCTTACAATGGTTAACTAAGGCAAGGCGCGATATCAGACCTTAATATGGAACCATAATATTTCAATTGGACCAGGTATTATATTACAGGGTAATAGTGTACCCTACCACAGGAAATAATTATAGGTCAATTAGGGGGTACACTATGTATATTTTAAATAGTGCATTAAAACAAGGAAATACGAAGACACTTTTCTATGTTAACTAACGGCACGGTATCGGACCTTAATATTGACCTATAATTTTTAAATTGGACCACGTATTATATTACAGGGTTATAGTGTACCCTACCACAGGAAATAATTATAGGTCAATTAGGGGGTACACAGAGTGACCCTAAAGTTTACTATGTATGCCTATGCGAAATAAAGTGTTCTGAGAAGCTTAAAATGAAGAAATAAGCGTTCTAAAATGCTTTAAAAATTCAAAGACATCTTTCAATGGTTAACTAACGCAAAGCGCAATATCAGACCTTAATATTGACCCATAATATTTAAATTGGACCAAGTATTATATTACAGGGTAATAGTGTACCCTACCACAGGAAATAATTATAGGTCAATTAGGGGGTACACTATGTATATTTTAAATAGTGCATTAAAACAAGGAAATACGAAGACACTTTTCTATGTTAACTAACGGCACGGTATCGGACCTTAATATTGACCTATAATTTTTAAATTGGACCACCTATTATATTACAGGGTAATAATGTACCCTACCACAGGAAATAATTATAGGTCATTTAGGGGGTACACTATGTATATTTTAAATAGTGCATTAAAACAAGGAAATACGAAGACACTTTTCTATGTTAACTAACGGCACGGTATCGGACCTTAATATTGACCTATAATTTTTAAATTGTACCACGTATTATATTACAGGGTAATAGTGTACCTTACCACAGGAAATAATTATAGGTCAATTAGGTGGTACACAGCGTGACCCTAAAGTTTACTATGTATGCCTATGCGAAATAGAGTGTTCTGAGAAGCTTAAAATGAAGAAATAAGCGTTCTAAAATGCTTTAAAAATTCAAAGACATCTTTCAATGGTTAACTAAGGCAAGGCGCGATATCAGACCTTAATATGGAACCATAATATTTCAATTGGACCAGGTATTATATTACAGGGTAATAGTGTACCCTACCACAGGAAATAATTATAGGTCATTTAGGGGGTACACTATGTATATTTTAAATAGTGCATTAAAACAAGGAAATACGAAGACACTTTTCTATGTTAACTAACGGCACGGTATCGGACCTTAATATTGACCTATAATTTTTAAATTGGACCACGTATTATATTACAGGGTTATAGTGTACCCTACCACAGGAAATAATTATAGGTCAATTAGGGGGTACACAGAGTGACCCTAAAGTTTACTATGTATGCATATGCGAAATAAAGTGTTCTGAGAAGCTTAAAATGAGGAAATAAGCGTTCTAAAATGCTTTAAAAATTCAAAGACATTTTTCTATGTTAACTAACGGCACGGTATCGGACCTTAATATTGACCTATAATTTTTAAATTGGACCACCTATTATATTACAGGGTAATAGTGTACCTTACCACAGGAAATAATTATAGGTCATTTAGGGGGTACACTATGTATATTTTAAATAGTGCATTAAAACAAGGAAATACGAAGACACTTTTCTATGTTAACTAACGGCACGGTATCGGACCTTAATATTGACCTATAATTTTTAAATTGGACCACGTATTATATTACAGGGTTATAGTGTACCCTACCACAGGAAATAATTATAGGTCAATTAGGGGGTACGCAGAGTGACCCTAAAGTTTACTATGTATGCCTATGCGAAATAAAGTGTTCTGAGAAGCTTAAAATGAGGAAATAAGCGTTCTAAAATGCTTTAAAAATTCAAAGACATTTTTCTATGTTAACTAACGGCACGGTATCGGACCTTAATATTGACCTATAATTTTTAAATTGGACCACCTATTATATTACAGGGTAATAGTGTACCCTACCACAGGAAATAATTATAGGTCAATTAGGGGGTACACAGCGTGACCCTAAAGTTTACTATGTATGCCTATGCGAAATAAAGTGTTCTGAGAAGCTTAAAATGAAGAAATAAGCGTTCTAAAATGCTTTAAAAATTCAAAGACATCTTTCAATGGTTAACTAACGCAAGGCGCAATATCAAACCTTAATATTGACCCATAATATTTAAATTGGACCAGGTATTGTATTACAGGGTAATAGTGTACCCTACCACAGGAAATAATTATAGGTCAATTAGGGGGTACACTATGTATATTTTAAATAGTGCATTAAAACAAGGAAATACGAAGACATTTTTCAATGTTAACTAACGGCACGGTATCGGAACTTAATATTGACCTATAATTTTTAAATTGGACCACGTATTATATTACAGGGTAATAGTGTACCCTACCACAGGAAATAATTATAGGTCATTTAGGGGGTACACAGCGTGACCCTAAATTTTACTATGTATGCCTATGCGAAATAGAGTGTTCTGAGATGCTTAAAATGAAGAAATAAGCGTTCTAAAATGCTTTAAAAATTCAAAGACATCTTTCAATGGTTAACTAACGCAAAGCGCAATATCAGACCTTAATATTGACCCATAATATTTAAATTGGACCAAGTATTATATTACAGGGTAATAGTGTACCCTACCACAGGAAATAATTATAGGTCAATTAGGGGGTACACTATGTATATTTTAAATAGTGCATTAAAACAAGGAAATACGAAGACACTTTTCTATGTTAACTAACGGCACGGTATCGGACCTTAATATTGACCTATAATTTTTAAATTGGACCACCTATTATATTACAGGGTAATAATGTACCCTACCACAGGAAATAATTATAGGTCATTTAGGGGGTACACTATGTATATTTTAAATAGTGCATTAAAACAAGGAAATACGAAGACACTTTTCTATGTTAACTAACGGCACGGTATCGGACCTTAATATTGACCTATAATTTTTAAATTGTACCATGTATTATATTACAGGGTAATAGTGTACCTTACCACAGGAAATAATTATAGGTCAATTAGGTGGTACACAGCGTGACCCTAAAGTTTACTATGTATGCCTATGCGAAATACAGTGTTCTGAGAAGCTTAAAATGAAGAAATAAGCGTTCTAAAATGCTTTAAAAATTCAAAGACATCTTTCAATGGTTAACTAAGGCAAGGCGCGATATCAGACCTTAATATGGAACCATAATATTTCAATTGGACCAGGTATTATATTACAGGGTAATAGTGTACCCTACCACAGGAAATAATTATAGGTCATTTAGGGGGTACACTATGTATATTTTAAATAGTGCATTAAAACAAGGAAATACGAAGACACTTTTCTATGTTAACTAACGGCACGGTATCGGACCTTAATATTGACCTATAATTTTTAAATTGTACCACGTATTATATTGCAGGGTAATAGTGTACCTTACCACAGGAAATAATTATTGGTCAATTAGGTGGTACACAGCGTGACCCTAAAGTTTACTATGTATGCCTATGCGAAATAGAGTGTTCTGAGAAGCTTAAAATGAAGAAATAAGCGTTCTAAAATGCTTTAAAAATTCAAAGACATCTTTCAATGGTTAACTAAGGCAAGGCGCGATATCAGACCTTAATATGGAACCATAATATTTCAATTGGACCAGGTATTATATTACAGGGTAATAGTGTACCCTACCACAGGAAATAATTATAGGTCATTTAGGGGGTACACTATGTATATTTTAAATAGTGCATTAAAACAAGGAAATACGAAGACACTTTTCTATGTTAACTAACGGCACGGTATCGGACCTTAATATTGACCTATAATTTTTAAATTGTACCACGTATTATATTACAGGGTAATAGTGTACCTTACCACAGGAAATAATTATAGGTCAATTAGGTGGTACACAGCGTGACCCTAAAGTTTACTATGTATGCCTATGCGAAATAGAGTGTTCTGAGAAGCTTAAAATGAAGAAATAAGCGTTCTAAAATGCTTTAAAAATTCAAAGACATCTTACAATGGTTAACTAAGGCAAGGCGCGATATCAGACCTTAATATGGAACCATAATATTTCAATTGGACCAGGTATTATATTACAGGGTAATAGTGTACCCTACCACAGGAAATAATTATAGGTCAATTAGGGGGTACACTATGTATATTTTAAATAGTGCATTAAAACAAGGAAATACGAAGACACTTTTCTATGTTAACTAACGGCACGGTATCGGACCTTAATATTGACCTATAATTTTTAAATTGGACCACGTATTATATTACAGGGTTATAGTGTACCCTACCACAGGAAATAATTATAGGTCAATTAGGGGGTACACAGAGTGACCCTAAAGTTTACTATGTATGCCTATGCGAAATAAAGTGTTCTGAGAAGCTTAAAATGAAGAAATAAGCGTTCTAAAATGCTTTAAAAATTCAAAGACATCTTTCAATGGTTAACTAACGCAAAGCGCAATATCAGACCTTAATATTGACCCATAATATTTAAATTGGACCAAGTATTATATTACAGGGTAATAGTGTACCCTACCACAGGAAATAATTATAGGTCAATTAGGGTGGTACACTATGTATATTTTAAATAGTGCATTAAAACAAGGAAATACGAAGACACTTTTCTATGTTAACTAACGGCACGGTATCGGACCTTAATATTGACCTATAATTTTTAAATTGGACCACCTATTATATTACAGGGTAATAATGTACCCTACCACAGGAAATAATTATAGGTCATTTAGGGGGTACACTATGTATATTTTAAATAGTGCATTAAAACAAGGAAATACGAAGACACTTTTCTATGTTAACTAACGGCACGGTATCGGACCTTAATATTGACCTATAATTTTTAAATTGTACCACGTATTATATTACAGGGTAATAGTGTACCTTACCACAGGAAATAATTATAGGTCAATTAGGTGGTACACAGCGTGACCCTAAAGTTTACTATGTATGCCTATGCGAAAATAGAGTGTTCTGAGAAGCTTAAAATGAAGAAATAAGCGTTCTAAAATGCTTTAAAAATTCAAGACATCTTTCAATGGTTAACTAAGGCAAGGCGCGATATCAGACCTTAATATGGAACCATAATATTTCAATTGGACAGGTATTATATTACAGGGTAATAGTGTACCCTACCACAGGAAATAATTATAGGTCATTTAGGGGGTACACTATGTATATTTTAAATAGTGCATTAAAACAAGGAAATACGAAGACACTTTTCTATGTTAACTAACGGCACGGTATCGGACCTTAATATTGACCTATAATTTTTAAATTGGACCACGTATTATATTACAGGGTTATAGTGTACCCTACCACAGGAAATAATTATAGGTCAATTAGGGGGTACACAGAGTGACCCTAAAGTTTACTATGTATGCATATGCGAAATAAAGTGTTCTGAGAAGCTTAAAATGAGGAAATAAGCGTTCTAAAATGCTTTAAAATTCAAAGACATTTTTCTATGTTAACTAACGGCACGGTATCGGACCTTAATATTGACCTATAATTTTTAAATTGGACCACCTATTATATTACAGGGTAATAGTGTACCTTACCACAGGAAATAATTATAGGTCATTTAGGGGGTACACTATGTATATTTTAAATAGTGCATTAAAACAAGGAAATACGAAGACACTTTTCTATGTTAACTAACGGCACGGTATCGGACCTTAATATTGACCTATAATTTTTAAATTGGACCACGTATTATATTACAGGGTTATAGTGTACCCTACCACAGGAAATAATTATAGGTCAATTAGGGGGTACGCAGAGTGACCCTAAAGTTTACTATGTATGCCTATGCGAAATAAAGTGTTCTGAGAAGCTTAAAATGAGGAAATAAGCGTTCTAAAATGCTTTAAAAATTCAAAGACATTTTTCTATGTTAACTAACGGCACGGTATCGGACCTTAATATTGACCTATAATTTTTAAATTGGACCACCTATTATATTACAGGGTAATAGTGTACCCTACCACAGGAAATAATTATAGGTCAATTAGGGGGTACACAGCGTGACCCTAAAGTTTACTATGTATGCCTATGCGAAATAAAGTGTTCTGAGAAGCTTAAAATGAAGAAATAAGCGTTCTAAAATGCTTTAAAAATTCAAAGACATCTTTCAATGGTTAACTAACGCAAGGCGCAATATCAAACCTTAATATTGACCCATAATATTTAAATTGGACCAGGTATTGTATTACAGGGTAATAGTGTACCCTACCACAGGAAATAATTATAGGTCAATTAGGGGGTACACTATGTATATTTTAAATAGTGCATTAAAACAAGGAAATACGAAGACATTTTTCAATGTTAACTAACGGCACGGTATCGGAACTTAATATTGACCTATAATTTTTAAATTGGACCACGTATTATATTACAGGGTAATAGTGTACCCTACCACAGGAAATAATTATAGGTCATTTAGGGGGTACACAGCGTGACCCTAAATTTTACTATGTATGCCTATGCGAAATAGAGTGTTCTGAGATGCTTAAAATGAAGAAATAAGCGTTCTAAAATGCTTTAAAAATTCAAAGACATCTTTCAATGGTTAACTAACGCAAAGCGCAATATCAGACCTTAATATTGACCCATAATATTTAAATTGGACCAAGTATTATATTACAGGGTAATAGTGTACCCTACCACAGGAAATAATTATAGGTCAATTAGGGGGTACACTATGTATATTTTAAATAGTGCATTAAAACAAGGAAATACGAAGACACTTTTCTATGTTAACTAACGGCACGGTATCGGACCTTAATATTGACCTATAATTTTTAAATTGGACCACCTATTATATTACAGGGTAATAATGTACCCTACCACAGGAAATAATTATAGGTCATTTAGGGGGTACACTATGTATATTTTAAATAGTGCATTAAAACAAGGAAATACGAAGACACTTTTCTATGTTAACTAACGGCACGGTATCGGACCTTAATATTGACCTATAATTTTTAAATTGTACCATGTATTATATTACAGGGTAATAGTGTACCTTACCACAGGAAATAATTATAGGTCAATTAGGTGGTACACAGCGTGACCCTAAAATTTACTATGTATGCCTATGCGAAATACAGTGTTCTGAGAAGCTTAAAATGAAGAAATAAGCGTTCTAAAATGCTTTAAAAATTCAAAGACATCTTTCAATGGTTAACTAAGGCAAGGCGCGATATCAGACCTTAATATGGAACCATAATATTTCAATTGGACCAGGTATTATATTACAGGGTAATAGTGTACCCTACCACAGGAAATAATTATAGGTCATTTAGGGGGTACACTATGTATATTTTAAATAGTGCATTAAAACAAGGAAATACGAAGACACTTTTCTATGTTAACTAACGGCACGGTATCGGACCTTAATATTGACCTATAATTTTTAAATTGTACCACGTATTATATTGCAGGGTAATAGTGTACCTTACCACAGGAAATAATTATTGGTCAATTAGGTGGTACACAGCGTGACCCTAAAGTTTACTATGTATGCCTATGCGAAATAGAGTGTTCTGAGAAGCTTAAAATGAAGAAATAAGCGTTCTAAAATGCTTTAAAAATTCAAAGACATCTTTCAATGGTTAACTAAGGCAAGGCGCGATATCAGACCTTAATATGGAACCATAATATTTCAATTGGACCAGGTATTATATTACAGGGTAATAGTGTACCCTACCACAGGAAATAATTATAGGTCAATTAGGGGGTACACTATGTATATTTTAAATAGTGCATTAAAACAAGGAAATACGAAGACACTTTTCTATGTTAACTAACGGCACGGTATCGGACCTTAATATTGACCTATAATTTTTAAATTGGACCACGTATTATATTACAGGGTTATAGTGTACCCTACCACAGGAAATAATTATAGGTCAATTAGGGGGTACACAGAGTGACCCTAAAGTTTACTATGTATGCCTATGCGAAATAAAGTGTTCTGAGAAGCTTAAAATGAAGAAATAAGCGTTCTAAAATGCTTTAAAAATTCAAAGACATCTTTCAATGGTTAACTAACGCAAAGCGCAATATCAGACCTTAATATTGACCCATAATATTTAAATTGGACCAAGTATTATATTACAGGGTAATAGTGTACCCTACCACAGGAAATAATTATAGGTCAATTAGGGGGTACACTATGTATATTTTAAATAGTGCATTAAAACAAGGAAATACGAAGACACTTTTCTATGTTAACTAACGGCACGGTATCGGACCTTAATATTGACCTATAATTTTTAAATTGGACCACCTATTATATTACAGGGTAATAATGTACCCTACCACAGGAAATAATTATAGGTCGTTTAGGGGGTACACTATGTATATTTTAAATAGTGCATTAAAACAAGGAAATACGAAGACACTTTTCTATGTTAACTAACGGCACGGTATCGGACCTTAATATTGACCTATAATTTTTAAATTGTACCACGTATTATATTACAGGGTAATAGTGTACCTTACCACAGGAAATAATTATAGGTCAATTAGGTGGTACACAGCGTGACCCTAAAGTTTACTATGTATGCCTATGCGAAATAGAGTGTTCTGAGAAGCTTAAAATGAAGAAATAAGCGTTCTAAAATGCTTTAAAAATTCAAAGACATCTTTCAATGGTTAACTAAGGCAAGGCGCGATATCAGACCTTAATATGGAACCATAATATTTCAATTGGACCAGGTATTATATTACAGGGTAATAGTGTACCCTACCACAGGAAATAATTATAGGTCATTTAGGGGGTACACTATGTATATTTTAAATAGTGCATTAAAACAAGGAAATACGAAGACACTTTTCTATGTTAACTAACGGCACGGTATCGGACCTTAATATTGACCTATAATTTTTAAATTGTACCACGTATTATATTACAGGGTAATAGTGTACCTTACCACAGGAAATAATTATAGGTCAATTAGGTGGTACACAGCGTGACCCTAAAGTTTACTATGTATGCCTATGCGAAATAGAGTGTTCTGAGAAGCTTAAAATGAAGAAATAAGCGTTCTAAAATGCTTTAAAAATTCAAAGACATCTTTCAATGGTTAACTAAGGCAAGGCGCGATATCAGACCTTAATATGGAACCATAATATTTCTATTGGACCAGGTATTATATTACAGGGTAATAGTGTACCCTACCACAGGAAATAATTATAGGTCAATTAGGGGGTACACTATGTATATTTTAAATAGTGCATTAAAACAAGGAAATACGAAGACACTTTTCTATGTTAACTAACGGCACGGTATCGGACCTTAATATTGACCTATAATTTTTAAATTGGACCACGTATTATCTTACAGGGTTATAGTGTACCCTACCACAGGAAATAATTATAGGTCAATTAGGGGGTACACAGAGTGACCCTAAAGTTTACTATGTATGCCTATGCGAAATAAAGTGTTCTGAGAAGCTTAAAATGAGGAAATAAGCGTTCTAAAATGCTTTAAAAATTCAAAGACATTTTTCTAAGTTAACTAACGGCACGGTATCGGACCTTAATATTGACCTATAATTTTTAAATTGGACCACCTATTATATTACAGGGTAATAGTGTACCTTACCACAGGAAATAATTATAGGTCATTTAGGGGGTACACTATGTATATTTTAAATAGTGCATTAAAACAAGGAAATACGAAGACACTTTTCTATGTTAACTAACGGCACGGTATCGGACCTTAATATTGACCTATAATTTTTAAATTGGACCACGTATTATATTACAGGGTTATAGTGTACCCTACCACAGGAAATAATTATAGGTCAATTAGGGGGTACGCAGAGTGACCTAAAGTTTACTATGTATGCCTATGCGAAATAAAGTGTTCTGAGAAGCTTAAAATGAGGAAATAAGCGTTCTAAAAGGCTTTAAAAAATTCAAAGACATTTTTCTATGTTAACTAACGGCACGGTATCGGACCTTAATATTGACCTATAATTTTAAATTGGGGCCACCTATTATATTACAGGGTAATAGTGTACCCTACCACAGGAAATAATTATAGGTCAATTAGGGGGTACACAGCGTGACCCTAAAGTTTACTATGTATGCCTATGCGAAATAAAGTGTTCTGAGAAGCTTAAAATGAAGAAATAAGCGTTCTAAAATGCTTTAAAAATTCAAAGACATCTTTCAATGGTTAACTAACGCAAGGCGCAATATCAAACCTTAATATTGACCCATAATATTTAAATTGGACCAGGTATTGTATTACAGGGTAATAGTGTACCCTACCACAGGAATTAATTATAGGTCAATTAGGGGGTACACTATGTTTATTTTAAATAGTGCATTAAAACAAGGAAATACGAAGACATTTTTCAATGTTAACTAACGGCACGGTATCGGAACTTAATATTGACCTATAATTTTTAAATTGGACCACGTATTATATTACAGGGTAATAGTGTACCCTACCACAGGAAATAATTATAGGTCATTTAGGGGGTACACAGCGTGACCCTAAATTTTACTATGTATGCCTATGCGAAATAGAGTGTTCTGAGATGCTTAAAATGAAGAAATAAGCGTTCTAAAATGCTTTAAAAATTCAAAGACATCTGTCAATGGTTAACTAACGCAAGGCGCGATATCAGACCTTAATATGGAACCATAATATTTCAATTGGACCAGGTATTATATTACAGGGTAATAGTGTACCCTACAACAGGAAATAATTATAGGTCAATTAGGGGGTGCACTATGTATATTTTAAATAGTGCATTAAAACAAGGAAATACGAAGACACTTTTCTATGTTAACTAACGGCACGGTATCGGACCTTAATATTGACCTATAATTTTTAAATTGGACCACGTATTATATTACAGGGTTATAGTGTACCCTACCACAGGAAATAATTATAGGTCAATTAGGGGGTACACAGAGTGACCCTAAAGTTTACTATGTATGCCTATGCGAAATAAAGTGTTCTGAGAAGCTTAAAATGAGGAAATAAGCGTTCTAAAATGCTTTAAAAATTCAAAGACATTTTTCTAAGTTAACTAACGGCACGGTATCGGACATTAATATTGACCTATAATTTTTAAATTGGACCACCTATTATATTACAGGGTAATAATGTACCCTACCACAGGAAATAATTATAGGTCATTTAGGGGGTACACTATGTATATTTTAAATAGTGCATTAAAACAAGGAAATACGAAGACACTTTTCTATGTTAACTAACGGCACGGTATCGGACCTTAATATTGACCTATAATTTTTAAATTGTACCACGTATTATATTACAGGGTAATAGTGTACCTTACCACAGGAAATAATTATAGGTCAATTAGGTGGTACACAGCGTGACCCTAAAGTTTACTATGTATGCCTATGCGAAATAAAGTGTTCTGAGAAGCTTAAAATGAGGAAATAAGCGTTCTAAAATGCTTTAAAAATTCAAAGACATTTTTCTATGTTAACTAACGGCACGGTATCGGACCTTAATATTGACCTATAATTTTCAAATTGGACCACCTATTATATTACAGGGTAATAGTGTACCCTACCACAGGAAATAATTATAGGTCAATTAGGGGGTACACAGCGTGACCCTAAAGTTTACTATGTATGCCTATGCAAAATAGAGTGTTCTGAGAAGCTTAAAATGAAGAAATAAGCGTTCTAAAATGCTTTAAAAATTCAAAGACATCTTTCAATGGTTAACTAACGCAAGGCGCGATATCAGACCTTAATATGGAACCATAATATTTCAATTGGACCAGGTATTATATTACAGGGTAATAGTGTACCCTACCACAGGAAATAATTATAGGTCAATTAGGGGGTACACTATGTATATTTTAAATAGTGCATTAAAACAAGGAAATACGAAGACACTTTTCTATGTTAACTAACGGCACGGTATCGGACCTTAATATTGACCTATAATTTTTAAATTGGACCACGTATTATATTACAGGGATATAGTGTACCCTACCACAGGAAATAATTATAGGTCAATTAGGGGGTACACAGAGTTACCCTAAAGTTTACTATGTATGCCTATGCGAAATAAAGTGTTCTGAGAAGCTTAAAATGAGGAAATAAGCGTTCTAAAATGCTTTAAAAATTCAAAGACATTTTTCTAAGTTAACTAACGGCACGGTATCGGACCTTAATATTGACCTATAATTTTTAAATTGGACCACCTATTATATTACAGGGTAATAATGTACCCTACCACAGGAAATAATTATAGGTCATTTAGGGGGTACACTATGTATATTTTAAATAGTGCATTAAAACAAGGAAATACGAAGACACTTTTCTATGTTAACTAACGGCACGGTATCGGACCTTAATATTGACCTATAATTTTTAAATTGGACCACGTATTATATTACAGGGTAATAGTGTACCTTACCACAGGAAATAATTATAGGTCAATTAGGTGGTACACAGCGTGACCCTAAATTTTACTATGTATGCCTATGCGAAATAGAGTGTTCTGAGATGCTTAAAATGAAGAAATAAGCGTTCTAAAATGCTTTAAAAATTCAAAGACATCTTTCAATGGTTAACTAACGCAAGGCGCAATATCAGACCTTAATATTGACCCATAATATTTAAATTGGACCAGGTATTATATTACAGGGTAATAGTGTACCCTACCACAGGAAATAATTATAGGTCAATTAGGGGGTACACTATGTATATTTTAAATAGTGCATTAAAACAAGGAAATACGAAGACACTTTTCTATGTTAACTAACGGCACGGTATCGGACCTTAATATTGACCTATAATTTTTAAATTGGACCACGTATTATATTACAGGGTTATAGTGTACCCTACCACAGGAAATAATTATAGGTCAATTAGGGGGTACACAGAGTGACCCTAAAGTTTACTATGTATGCATATGTGAAATAAAGTGTTCTGAGAAGCTTAAAATGAGGAAATAAGCGTTCTAAAATGCTTTAAAAATTCAAAGACATTTTTCTATGTTAACTAACGGCACGGTATCGGACCTTAATATTGACCTATAATTTTTAAATTGGACCACCTATTATATTACAGGGTAATAGTGTACCTTACCACAGGAAATAATTATAGGTCATTTAGGGGGTACACTATGTATATTTTAAATAGTGCATTAAAACAAGGAAATACGAAGACCCTTTTCTATGTTAACTAACGGCACGGTATCGGACCTTAATATTGACCTATAATTTTTAAATTGGACCACGTATTATATTACAGGGTTATAGTGTACCCTACCACAGGAAATAATTATAGGTCAATTAGGGGGTACGCAGAGTGACCCTAAAGTTTACTATGTATGCCTATGCGAAATAAAGTGTTCTGAGAAGCTTAAAATGAGGAAATAAGCGTTCTAAAATGCTTTAAAAATTCAAAGACATTTTTCTATGTTAACTAACGGCACGGTATCGGACCTTAATATTGACCTATAATTTTTAAATTGGACCACCTATTATATTACAGGGTAATAGTGTACCCTACCACAGGAAATAATTATAGGTCAATTAGGGGGTACACAGCGTGACCCTAAAGTTTACTATGTATGCCTATGCGAAATAAAGTGTTCTGAGAAGCTTAAAATGAAGAAATAAGCGTTCTAAAATGCTTTAAAAATTCAAAGACATCTTTCAATGGTTAACTAACGCAAGGCGCAATATCAAACCTTAATATTGACCCATAATATTTAAATTGGACCAGGTATTGTATTACAGGGTAATAGTTTACCCTACCACAGGAAATAATTATAGGTCAATTAGGGGGTACACTATGTATATTTTAAATAGTGCATTAAAACAAGGAAATACGAAGACATTTTTCAATGTTAACTAACGGCACGGTATCGGAACTTAATATTGACCTATAATTTTTAAATTGGACCACGTATTATATTACAGGGTAATAGTGTACCCTACCACAGGAAATAATTATAGGTCATTTAGGGGGTACACAGCGTGACCCTAAATTTTACTATGTATGCCTATGCGAAATAGAGTGTTCTGAGATGCTTAAAATGAAGAAATAAGCGTTCTAAAATGCTTTAAAAATTCAAAGACATCTTTCAATGGTTAACTAACGCAAAACGCAATATCAGACCTTAATATTGACCCATAATATTTAAATTGGACCACCTATTATATTACAGGGTAATAATGTACCCTACCACAGGAAATAATTATAGGTCATTTAGGGGGTACACTATGTATATTTTAAATAGTGCATTAAAACAAGGAAATACGAAGACACTTTTCTATGTTAACTAACGGCACGGTATCGGACCTTAATATTGACCTATAATTTTTAAATTGTACCACGTATTATATTACAGGGTAATAGTGTACCTAACCACAGGAAATAATTATAGGTCAATTAGGTGGTACACAGCGTGACCCTAAAGTTTACTATGTATGCCTATGCGAAATAGAGTGTTCTGAGAAGATTAAAATGAAGAAATAAGCGTTCTAAAATGCTTTAAAAATTCAAAGACATCTTTCAATGGTTAACTAACGCAAGGCGCGATATCACACCTTAATATGGAACCATAATATTTCAATTGGACCAGGTATTATATTACAGGGTTATAGTGTACCCTACCACAGGAAATAATTATAGGTCAATTAGGGGGTACACTATGTATATTTTAAATAGTGCATTAAAACAAGGAAATACGAAGACACTTTTCTATGTTAACTAACGGCACGGTATCGGACCTTAATATTGACCTATAATTTTTAAATTGCACCACGTGTTATATTACAGGGTTATAGTGTACCCTACCACAGGAAATAATTATAGGTCAATTAGGGGGTACACAGAGTGACCCTAAAGTTTACTATGTATGCCTATGCGAAATAAAGTGTTCTGAGAAGCTTAAAATGAGGAAATAAGCGTTCTAAAATGCTTTAAAAATTCAAAGACATTTTTATAAGTTAACTAACGGCACGGTATCGGACCTTAATATTGACCTATAATTTTTAAATTGGACCACCTATTATATTACAGGGTAATAGTGTACCTTACCACAGGAAATAATTATAGGTCATTTTGGGGGTACACTATGTATATTTTAAATAGTGCATTAAAACAAGGAAATACGAAGATACTTTTCTATGTTAACTAACGGCACGGTATCGGACCTTAATATTGACCTATAATTTTTAAATTGGACCACGTATTATATTACAGGGTTATAGTGTACCCTACCACAGGAAATAATTATAGGTCAATTAGGGGGTACGCAGAGTGACCCTAAAGTTTACTATGTATGCCTATGCGAAATAAAGTGTTCTGAGAAGCTTAAAATGAGGAAATAAGCGTTCTAAAATGCTTTAAAAATTCAAAGACATTTTTCTATGTTAACTAACGGCACGGTATCGGACCTTAATATTGACCTATAATTTTTAAATTGGACCACCTATTATATTACAGGGTAATAATGTACCCTACCACAGGAAATAATTATAGGTCATTTAGGGGGTACACTATGTATATTTTAAATAGTGCATTAAAACAAGGAAATACGAAGACACTTTTCTATGTTAACTAACGGCACGGTATCGGACCTTAATATTGACCTATAATTTTTAAATTGTACCACGTATTATATTACAGGGTAATAGTGTACCTTACCACAGGAAATAATTATAGGTCAATTAGGTGGTACACAGCGTGACCCTAAAGTTTACTATGTATGCCTATGCGAAATAGAGTGTTCTGAGAAGCTTAAAATGAAGAAATAAGCGTTCTAAAATGCTTTAAAAATTCAAAGACATCTTTCAATGGTTAACTAACGCAAGGCGCGATATCAGACCTTAATATGGAACCATAATATTTCAATTGGACCAGGTATTATATTACAGGGTAATAGTGTACCCTACCACAGGAAATAATTATAGGTCAATTAGGGGGTACACTATGTATATTTTAAATAGTGCATTAAAACAAGGAAATACGAAGACACTTTTCTATGTTAACTAACGGCACGGTATCGGACCTTAATATTGACCTATAATTTTTAAATTGGACCACGTATTATATTACAGGGTTATAGTGTACCCTACCACAGGAAATAATTATAGGTCAATTAGGGGGTACACAGAGTGACCCTAAAGTTTACTATGTATGCCTATGCGAAATAAAGTGTTCTGAGAAGCTTAAAATGAGGAAATAAGCGTTCTAAAATGCTTTAAAAATTCAAAGACATTTTTCTAAGTTAACTAACGGCACGGTATCGGACCTTAATATTGACCTATAATTTTTAAATTGGACCACCTATTATATTACAGGGTAATAATGTACCCTACCACAGGAAATAATTATAGGTCATTTAGGGGGTACACTATGTATATTTTAAATAGTGCATTAAAACAAGGAAATACGAAGACACTTTTCTATGTTAACTAACGGCACGGTATCGGACCTTAATATTGACCTATAATTTTTAAATTGTACCAAGTATTATATTACAGGGTAATAGTGTACCTTACCACAGGAAATAATTATAGGTCAATTAGGTGGTACACAGCGTGACCCTAAAGTTTACTATGTATGCCTATGCGAAATAGAAAGTTCTGAGAAGCTTAAAATGAAGAAATAAGCGTTCTAAAATGCTTTAAAAATTCAAAGACATCTTTCAATGGTTAACTAACGCAAGGCGCGATATAAGACCTTAATATGGAACCATAATATTTCAATTGGACCAGGTATTATATTACAGGGTAATAGTGTACCCTACCACAGGAAATAATTATAGGTCAATTAGGGGATACACTATGTATATTTTAAATAGTGCATTAAAACAAGGAAATACGAAGACACTTTTCTATGTTAACTAACGGCACGGTATCGGACCTTAATATTGACCTATAATTTTTAAATTGGACCACGTATTATATTACAGGGTTATAGTGTACCCTACCACAGGAAATAATTATAGGTCAATTAGGGGGTACGCAGAGTGACCCTAAAGTTTACTATGTATGCCTATGCGAAATAAAGTGTTCTGAGAAGCTTAAAATGAGGAAATAAGCGTTCTAAAATGCTTTAAAAATTCAAAGACATTTTTCTAATTTAACTAACGGCACGGTATCGGACCTTAATATTGACCTATAATTTTTAAATTGGACCACCTATTATATTACAGGGTAATAGTGTACCTTACCGCAGGAAATAATTATAGGTCATTTTGGGGGTACACTATGTATATTTTAAATAGTGCATTAAAACAAGGAAATACGAAGATACTTTTCTATGTTAACTAACGGCACGGTATCGGACCTTAATATTGACCTATAATTTTTAAATTGGACCACGTATTATATTACAGGGTTATAGTGTACCCTACCACAGGAAATAATTATAGGTCAATTAGGGGGTACACTATGTATATTTTAAATAGTGCATTAAAACAAGGAAATACGAAGACACTTTTCTATGTTAACTAACGCCACGGTATCGGACCTTAATATTGACCTATAATTTTTAAATTGGACCACGTATTATATTACAGGGTTATAGTGTACCCTACCACAGGAAATAATTATAGGTCAATTAGGGGGTACACTATGTATATTTTAAATAGTGCATTAAAACAAGGAAATACGAAGACACTTTTCTATGTTAACTAACGCCACGGTATCGGACCTTAATATTGACCTATAATTTTTAAATTGTACCAAGTATTATATTACAGGGTAATAGTGTACCTTACCACAGGAAATAATTATAGGTCAATTAGGTGGTACACAGCGTGACCCTAAAGTTTACTATGTATGCCTATGCAAAATAGAAAGTTCTGAGAAGCTTAAAATGAAGAAATAAGCGTTCTAAAATGCTTTAAAAATTCAAAGACATCTTTCAATGGTTAACTAACGCAAGGCGCGATATAAGACCTTAATATGGAACCATAATATTTCAATTGGACCAGGTATTATATTACAGGGTAATAGTGTACCCTACCACAGGAAATAATTATAGGTCAATTAGGGGATACACTATGTATATTTTAAATAGTGCATTAAAACAAGGAAATACGAAGACACTTTTCTATGTTAACTAACAGCACGGTATCGGACCTTAATATTGACCTATAATTTTTAAATTGGACCACGTATTATATTACAGGGTTATAGTGTACCCTACCACAGGAAATAATTATAGGTCAATTAGGGGGTACACAGCGTGACCCTAAAGTTTACTATGTATGCCTATGCGAAATAAAGTGTTCTGAGAAGCTTAAAATGAAGAAATAAGCGTTCTAAAATGCTTTAAAAATTCAAAGACATCTTTCAATGGTTAACTAACGGCACGGTATCGGACCTTAATATTGACCTATAATTTTTAAATTGGACCACCTATTATATTACAGGGTAATAGTGTACCCTACCACAGGAAATAATTATAGGTCAATTAGGGGGTACACAGCGTGACCCTAAAGTTTACTATGTATGCCTATGCGAAATAAAGTGTTCTGAGAAGCTTAAAATGAAGAAATAAGCGTTCTAAAATGCTTTAAAAATTCAAAGACATCTTTCAATGGTTAACTAACGCAAGGCGCAATATCAAACCTTAATATTGACCCATAATATTTAAATTGGACCAGGTATTGTATTACAGGGTAATAGTGTACCCTACCACAGGAAATAATTATAGGTCAATTAGGGGGTACACTATGTATATTTTAAATAGTGCATTAAAACAAGGAAATACGAAGACATTTTTCAATGTTAACTAACGGCACGGTATCGGAACTTAATATTGACCTATAATTTTTAAATTGGACCACGTATTATATTACAGGGTAATAGTGTACCCTACCACAGGAAATAATTATAGGTCATTTAGGGGGTACACAGCGTGACCCTAAATTTTACTATGTATGCCTATGCGAAATAGAGTGTTCTGAGATGCTTAAAATGAAGAAATAAGCGTTCTAAAATGCTTTAAAAATTCAAAGACATCTTTCAATGGTTAACTAACGCAAAGCGCAATATCAGACCTTAATATTGACCCATAATATTTAAATTGGACCAAGTATTATATTACAGGGTAATAGTGTACCCTACCACAGGAAATAATTATAGGTCAATTAGGGGGTACACTATGTATATTTTAAATAGTGCATTAAAACAAGGAAATACGAAGACACTTTTCTATGTTAACTAACGGCACGGTATCGGACCTTAATATTGACCTATAATTTTTAAATTGGACCACCTATTATATTACAGGGTAATAATGTACCCTACCACAGGAAATAATTATAGGTCATTTAGGGGGTACACTATGTATATTTTAAATAGTGCATTAAAACAAGGAAATACGAAGACACTTTTCTATGTTAACTAACGGCACGGTATCGGACCTTAATATTGACCTATAATTTTTAAATTGTACCATGTATTATATTACAGGGTAATAGTGTACCTTACCACAGGAAATAATTATAGGTCAATTAGGTGGTACACAGCGTGACCCTAAAGTTTACTATGTATGCCTATGCGAAATACAGTGTTCTGAGAAGCTTAAAATGAAGAAATAAGCGTTCTAAAATGCTTTAAAAATTCAAAGACATCTTTCAATGGTTAACTAAGGCAAGGCGCGATATCAGACCTTAATATGGAACCATAATATTTCAATTGGACCAGGTATTATATTACAGGGTAATAGTGTACCCTACCACAGGAAATAATTATAGGTCATTTAGGGGGTACACTATGTATATTTTAAATAGTGCATTAAAACAAGGAAATACGAAGACACTTTTCTATGTTAACTAACGGCACGGTATCGGACCTTAATATTGACCTATAATTTTTAAATTGTACCACGTATTATATTACAGGGTAATAGTGTACCTTACCACAGGAAATAATTATAGGTCAATTAGGTGGTACACAGCGTGACCCTAAAGTTTACTATGTATGCCTATGCGAAATAGAGTGTTCTGAGAAGCTTAAAATGAAGAAATAAGCGTTCTAAAATGCTTTAAAAATTCAAAGACATCTTTCAATGGTTAACTAAGGCAAGGCGCGATATCAGACCTTAATATGGAACCATAATATTTCAATTGGACCAGGTATTATATTACAGGGTAATAGTGTACCCTACCACAGGAAATAATTATAGGTCAATTAGGGGGTACACTATGTATATTTTAAATAGTGCATTAAAACAAGGAAATACGAAGACACTTTTCTATGTTAACTAACGGCACGGTATCGGACCTTAATATTGACCTATAATTTTTAAATTGGACCACGTATTATATTACAGGGTTATAGTGTACCCTACCACAGGAAATAATTATAGGTCAATTAGGGGGTACACAGAGTGACCCTAAAGTTTACTATGTATGCCTATGCGAAATAAAGTGTTCTGAGAAGCTTAAAATGAAGAAATAAGCGTTCTAAAATGCTTTAAAAATTCAAAGACATCTTTCAATGGTTAACTAACGCAAAGCGCAATATCAGACCTTAATATTGACCCATAATATTTAAATTGGACCAAGTATTATATTACAGGGTAATAGTGTACCCTACCACAGGAAATAATTATAGGTCAATTAGGGGGTACACTATGTATATTTTAAATAGTGCATTAAAACAAGGAAATACGAAGACACTTTTCTATGTTAACTAACGGCACGGTATCGGACCTTAATATTGACCTATAATTTTTAAATTGGACCACCTATTATATTACAGGGTAATAATGTACCCTACCACAGGAAATAATTATAGGTCGTTTAGGGGGTACACTATGTATATTTTAAATAGTGCATTAAAACAAGGAAATACGAAGACACTTTTCTATGTTAACTAACGGCACGGTATCGGACCTTAATATTGACCTATAATTTTTAAATTGTACCACGTATTATATTACAGGGTAATAGTGTACCTTACCACAGGAAATAATTATAGGTCAATTAGGTGGTACACAGCGTGACCCTAAAGTTTACTATGTATGCCTATGCGAAATAGAGTGTTCTGAGAAGCTTAAAATGAAGAAATAAGCGTTCTAAAATGCTTTAAAAATTCAAAGACATCTTTCAATGGTTAACTAAGGCAAGGCGCGATATCAGACCTTAATATGGAACCATAATATTTCAATTGGACCAGGTATTATATTACAGGGTAATAGTGTACCCTACCACAGGAAATAATTATAGGTCATTTAGGGGGTACACTATGTATATTTTAAATAGTGCATTAAAACAAGGAAATACGAAGACACTTTTCTATGTTAACTAACGGCACGGTATCGGACCTTAATATTGACCTATAATTTTTAAATTGTACCACGTATTATATTACAGGGTAATAGTGTACCTTACCACAGGAAATAATTATAGGTCAATTAGGTGGTACACAGCGTGACCCTAAAGTTTACTATGTATGCCTATGCGAAATAGAGTGTTCTGAGAAGCTTAAAATGAAGAAATAAGCGTTCTAAAATGCTTTAAAAATTCAAAGACATCTTTCAATGGTTAACTAAGGCAAGGCGCGATATCAGACCTTAATATGGAACCATAATATTTCAATTGGACCAGGTATTATATTACAGGGTAATAGTGTACCCTACCACAGGAAATAATTATAGGTCAATTAGGGGGTACACTATGTATATTTTAAATAGTGCATTAAAACAAGGAAATACGAAGACACTTTTCTATGTTAACTAACGGCACGGTATCGGACCTTAATATTGACCTATAATTTTTAAATTGACCACGTATTATATTACAGGGTTATAGTGTACCCTACCACAGGAAATAATTATAGGTCAATTAGGGGGTACACAGAGTGACCCTAAAGTTTACTATGTATGCCTATGCGAAATAAAGTGTTCTGAGAAGCTTAAAATGAGGAAATAAGCGTTCTAAAATGCTTTAAAAATTCAAAGACATTTTTCTAAGTTAACTAACGGCACGGTATCGGACCTTAATATTGACCTATAATTTTTAAATTGGACCACCTATTATATTACAGGGTAATAGTGTACCTTACCACAGGAAATAATTATAGGTCATTTAGGGGGTACACTATGTATATTTTAAATAGTGCAATAAAACAAGGAAATACGAAGACACTTTTCTATGTTAACTAACGGCACGGTATCGGACCTTAATATTGACCTATAATTTTTAAATTGGACCACGTATTATATTACAGGGTTATAGTGTACCCTACCACAGGAAATAATTATAGGTCAATTAGGGGGTACGCAGAGTGACCCTAAAGTTTACTATGTATGCCTATGCGAAATAAAGTGTTCTGAGAAGCTTAAAATGAGGAAATAAGCGTTCTAAAAGGCTTTAAAAATTCAAAGACATTTTTCTATGTTAACTAACGGCACGGTATCGGACCTTAATATTGACCTATAATTTTTAAATTGGGCCACCTATTATATTACAGGGTAATAGTGTACCCTACCACAGGAAATAATTATAGGTCAATTAGGGGGTACACAGCGTGACCCTAAAGTTTACTATGTATGCCTATGCGAAATAAAGTGTTCTGAGAAGCTTAAAATGAAGAAATAAGCGTTCTAAAATGCTTTAAAAATTCAAAGACATCTTTCAATGGTTAACTAACGCAAGGCGCAATATCAAACCTTAATATTGACCCATAATATTTAAATTGGACCAGGTATTGTATTACAGGGTAATAGTGTACCCTACCACAGGAAATAATTATAGGTCAATTAGGGGGTACACTATGTATATTTTAAATAGTGCATTAAAACAAGGAAATACGAAGACATTTTTCAATGTTAACTAACGGCACGGTATCGGAACTTAATATTGACCTATAATTTTTAAATTGGACCACGTATTATATTACAGGGTAATAGTGTACCCTACCACAGGAAATAATTATAGGTCATTTAGGGGGTACACAGCGTGACCCTAAATTTTACTATGTATGCCTATGCGAAATAGAGTGTTCTGAGATGCTTAAAATGAAGAAATAAGCGTTCTAAAATGCTTTAAAAATTCAAAGACATCTGTCAATGGTTAACTAACGCAAGGCGCGATATCAGACCTTAATATGGAACCATAATATTTCAATTGGACCAGGTATTATATTACAGGGTAATAGTGTACCCTACCACAGGAAATAATTATAGGTCAATTAGGGGGTGCACTATGTATATTTTAAATAGTGCATTAAAACAAGGAAATACGAAGACACTTTTCTATGTTAACTAACGGCACGGTATCGGACCTTAATATTGACCTATAATTTTTAAATTGGACCACGTATTATATTACAGGGTTATAGTGTACCCTACCACAGGAAATAATTATAGGTCAATTAGGGGGTACACAGAGTGACCCTAAAGTTTACTATGTATGCCTATGCGAAATAAAGTGTTCTGAGAAGCTTAAAATGAGGAAATAAGCGTTCGAAAATGCTTTAAAAATTCAAAGACATTTTTCTAAGTTAACTAACGGCACGGTATCGGACATTAATATTGACCTATAATTTTTAAATTGGACCACCTATTATATTACAGGGTAATAATGTACCCTACCACAGGAAATAATTATAGGTCATTTAGGGGGTACACTATGTATATTTTAAATAGTGCATTAAAACAAGGAAATACGAAGACACTTTTCTATGTTAACTAACGGCACGGTATCGGACCTTAATATTGACCTATAATTTTTAAATTGTACCACGTATTATATTACAGGGTAATAGTGTACCTTACCACAGGAAATAATTATAGGTCAATTAGGTGGTACACAGCGTGACCCTAAAGTTTACTATGTATGCCTATGCGAAATAAAGTGTTCTGAGAAGCTTAAAATGAGGAAATAAGCGTTCTAAAATGCTTTAAAAATTCAAAGACATTTTTCTATGTTAACTAACGGCACGGTATCGGACCTTAATATTGACCTATAATTTTCAAATTGGACCACCTATTATATTACAGGGTAATAGTGTACCCTACCACAGGAAATAATTATAGGTCAATTAGGGGGTACACAGCGTGACCCTAAAGTTTACTATGTATGCCTATGCAAAATAGAGTGTTCTGAGAAGCTTAAAATGAAGAAATAAGCGTTCTAAAATGCTTTAAAAATTCAAAGACATCTTTCAATGGTTAACTAACGCAAGGCGCGATATCAGACCTTAATATGGAACCATAATATTTCAATTGGACCAGGTATTATATTACAGGGTAATAGTGTACCCTACCACAGGAAATAATTATAGGTCAATTAGGGGGTACACTATGTATATTTTAAATAGTGCATTAAAACAAGGAAATACGAAGACACTTTTCTATGTTAACTAACGGCACGGTATCGGACCTTAATATTGACCTATAATTTTTAAATTGGACCACGTATTATATTACAGGGATATAGTGTACCCTACCACAGGAAATAATTATAGGTCAATTAGGGGGTACACAGAGTTACCCTAAAGTTTACTATGTATGCCTATGCGAAATAAAGTGTTCTGAGAAGCTTAAAATGAGGAAATAAGCGTTCTAAAATGCTTTAAAAATTCAAAGACATTTTTCTAAGTTAACTAACGGCACGGTATCGGACCTTAATATTGACCTATAATTTTTAAATTGGACCACCTATTATATTACAGGGTAATAATGTACCCTACCACAGGAAATAATTATAGGTCATTTAGGGGGTACACTATGTATATTTTAAATAGTGCATTAAAACAAGGAAATACGAAGACACTTTTCTATGTTAACTAACGGCACGGTATCGGACCTTAATATTGACCTATAATTTTTAAATTGGACCACGTATTATATTACAGGGTAATAGTGTACCTTACCACAGGAAATAATTATAGGTCAATTAGGTGGTACACAGCGTGACCCTAAATTTTACTATGTATGCCTATGCGAAATAGAGTGTTCTGAGATGCTTAAAATGAAGAAATAAGCGTTCTAAAATGCTTTAAAAATTCAAAGACATCTTTCAATGGTTAACTAACGCAAGGCGCAATATCAGACCTTAATATTGACCCATAATATTTAAATTGGACCAGGTATTATATTACAGGGTAATAGTGTACCCTACCACAGGAAATAATTATAGGTCAATTAGGGGGTACACTATGTATATTTTAAATAGTGCATTAAAACAAGGAAATACGAAGACACTTTTCTATGTTAACTAACGGCACGGTATCGGACCTTAATATTGACCTATAATTTTTAAATTGGACCACGTATTATATTACAGGGTTATAGTGTACCCTACCACAGGAAATAATTATAGGTCAATTAGGGGGTACACAGAGTGACCCTAAAGTTTACTATGTATGCATATGTGAAATAAAGTGTTCTGAGAAGCTTAAAATGAGGAAATAAGCGTTCTAAAATGCTTTAAAAATTCAAAGACATTTTTCTATGTTAACTAACGGCACGGTATCGGACCTTAATATTGACCTATAATTTTTAAATTGGACCACCTATTATATTACAGGGTAATAGTGTACCTTACCACAGGAAATAATTATAGGTCATTTAGGGGGTACACTATGTATATTTTAAATAGTGCATTAAAACAAGGAAATACGATGACCCTTTTCTATGTTAACTAACGGCACGGTATCGGACCTTAATATTGACCTATAATTTTTAAATTGGACCACGTATTATATTACAGGGTTATAGTGTACCCTACCACAGGAAATAATTATAGGTCAATTAGGGGGTACGCAGAGTGACCCTAAAGTTTACTATGTATGCCTATGCGAAATAAAGTGTTCTGAGAAGCTTAAAATGAGGAAATAAGCGTTCTAAAATGCTTTAAAAATTCAAAGACATTTTTCTATGTTAACTAACGGCACGGTATCGGACCTTAATATTGACCTATAATTTTTAAATTGGACCACCTATTATATTACAGGGTAATAGTGTACCCTACCACAGGAAATAATTATAGGTCAATTAGGGGGTACACAGCGTGACCCTAAAGTTTACTATGTATGCCTATGCGAAATAAAGTGTTCTGAGAAGCTTAAAATGAAGAAATAAGCGTTCTAAAATGCTTTAAAAATTCAAAGACATCTTTCAATGGTTAACTAACGCAAGGCGCAATATCAAACCTTAATATTGACCCATAATATTTAAATTGGACCAGGTATTGTATTACAGGGTAATAGTTTACCCTACCACAGGAAATAATTATAGGTCAATTAGGGGGTACACTATGTATATTTTAAATAGTGCATTAAAACAAGGAAATACGAAGACATTTTTCAATGTTAACTAACGGCACGGTATCGGAACTTAATATTGACCTATAATTTTTAAATTGGACCACGTATTATATTACAGGGTAATAGTGTACCCTACCACAGGAAATAATTATAGGTCATTTAGGGGGTACACAGCGTGACCCTAAATTTTACTATGTATGCCTATGCGAAATAGAGTGTTCTGAGATGCTTAAAATGAAGAAATAAGCGTTCTAAAATGCTTTAAAAATTCAAAGACATCTTTCAATGGTTAACTAACGCAAAACGCAATATCAGACCTTAATATTGACCCATAATATTTAAATTGGACCACCTATTATATTACAGGGTAATAATGTACCCTACCACAGGAAATAATTATAGGTCATTTAGGGGGTACACTATGTATATTTTAAATAGTGCATTAAAACAAGGAAATACGAAGACACTTTTCTATGTTAACTAACGGCACGGTATCGGACCTTAATATTGACCTATAATTTTTAAATTGCACCACGTGTTATATTACAGGGTTATAGTGTACCCTACCACAGGAAATAATTATAGGTCAATTAGGGGGTACACAGAGTGACCCTAAAGTTTACTATGTATGCCTATGCGAAATAAAGTGTTCTGAGAAGCTTAAAATGAGGAAATAAGCGTTCTAAAATGCTTTAAAAATTCAAAGACATTTTTCTAAGTTAACTAACGGCACGGTATCGGACCTTAATATTGACCTATAATTTTTAAATTGGACCACCTATTATATTACAGGGTAATAGTGTACCTTACCACAGGAAATAATTATAGGTCATTTTGGGGGTACACTATGTATATTTTAAATAGTGCATTAAAACAAGGAAATACGAAGATACTTTTCTATGTTAACTAACGGCACGGTATCGGACCTTAATATTGACCTATAATTTTTAAATTGGACCACGTATTATATTACAGGGTTATAGTGTACCCTACCACAGGAAATAATTATAGGTCAATTAGGGGGTACGCAGAGTGACCCTAAAGTTTACTATGTATGCCTATGCGAAATAAAGTGTTCTGAGAAGCTTAAAATGAGGAAATAAGCGTTCTAAAATGCTTTAAAAATTCAAAGACATTTTTCTATGTTAACTAACGGCACGGTATCGGACCTTAATATTGACCTATAATTTTTAAATTGGACCACCTATTATATTACAGGGTAATAATGTACCCTACCACAGGAAATAATTATAGGTCATTTAGGGGGTACACTATGTATATTTTAAATAGTGCATTAAAACAAGGAAATACGAAGACACTTTTCTATGTTAACTAACGGCACGGTATCGGACCTTAATATTGACCTATAATTTTTAAATTGTACCACGTATTATATTACAGGGTAATAGTGTACCTTACCACAGGAAATAATTATAGGTCAATTAGGTGGTACACAGCGTGACCCTAAAGTTTACTATGTATGCCTATGCGAAATAGAGTGTTCTGAGAAGCTTAAAATGAAGAAATAAGCGTTCTAAAATGCTTTAAAAATTCAAAGACATCTTTCAATGGTTAACTAACGCAAGGCGCGATATCAGACCTTAATATGGAACCATAATATTTCAATTGGACCAGGTATTATATTACAGGGTAATAGTGTACCCTACCACAGGAAATAATTATAGGTCAATTAGGGGGTACACTATGTATATTTTAAATAGTGCATTAAAACAAGGAAATACGAAGACACTTTTCTATGTTAACTAACGGCACGGTATCGGACCTTAATATTGACCTATAATTTTTAAATTGGACCACGTATTATATTACAGGGTTATAGTGTACCCTACCACAGGAAATAATTATAGGTCAATTAGGGGGTACACAGAGTGACCCTAAAGTTTACTATGTATGCCTATGCGAAATAAAGTGTTCTGAGAAGCTTAAAATGAGGAAATAAGCGTTCTAAAATGCTTTAAAAATTCAAAGACATTTTTCTAAGTTAACTAACGGCACGGTATCGGACCTTAATATTGACCTATAATTTTTAAATTGGACCACCTATTATATTACAGGGTAATAATGTACCCTACCACAGGAAATAATTATAGGTCATTTAGGGGGTACACTATGTATATTTTAAATAGTGCATTAAAACAAGGAAATACGAAGACACTTTTCTATGTTAACTAACGGCACGGTATCGGACCTTAATATTGACCTATAATTTTTAAATTGTACCAAGTATTATATTACAGGGTAATAGTGTACCTTACCACAGGAAATAATTATAGGTCAATTAGGTGGTACACAGCGTGACCCTAAAGTTTACTATGTATGCCTATGCGAAATAGAAAGTTCTGAGAAGCTTAAAATGAAGAAATAAGCGTTCTAAAATGCTTTAAAAATTCAAAGACATCTTTCAATGGTTAACTAACGCAAGGCGCGATATAAGACCTTAATATGGAACCATAATATTTCAATTGGACCAGGTATTATATTACAGGGTAATAGTGTACCCTACCACAGGAAATAATTATAGGTCAATTAGGGGATACACTATGTATATTTTAAATAGTGCATTAAAACAAGGAAATACGAAGACACTTTTCTATGTTAACTAACGGCACGGTATCGGACCTTAATATTGACCTATAATTTTTAAATTGGACCACGTATTATATTACAGGGTTATAGTGTACCCTACCACAGGAAATAATTATAGGTCAATTAGGGGGTACGCAGAGTGACCCTAAAGTTTACTATGTATGCCTATGCGAAATAAAGTGTTCTGAGAAGCTTAAAATGAGGAAATAAGCGTTCTAAAATACTTTAAAAATTCAAAGACATTTTTCTATGTTAACTAACGGCACGGTATCGGACCTTAATATTGACCTATAATTTTTAAATTGGACCACGTGTTATATTACAGGGTTATAGTGTACCCTACCACAGGAAATAATTATAGGTCAATTAGGGGGTACACAGAGTGACCCTAAAGTTTACTATGTATGCCTATGCGAAATAAAGTGTTCTGAGAAGCTTAAAATGAGGAAATAAGCGTTCTAAAATGCTTTAAAAATTCAAAGACATTTTTCTAATTTAACTAACGGCACGGTATCGGACCTTAATATTGACCTATAATTTTTAAATTGGACCACCTATTATATTACAGGGTAATAGTGTACCTTACCGCAGGAAATAATTATAGGTCATTTTGGGGGTACACTATGTATATTTTAAATAGTGCATTAAAACAAGGAAATACGAAGATACTTTTCTATGTTAACTAACGGCACGGTATCGGACCTTAATATTGACCTATAATTTTTAAATTGGACCACGTATTATATTACAGGGTTATAGTGTACCCTACCACAGGAAATAATTATAGGTCAATTAGGGGGTACACTATGTATATTTTAAATAGTGCATTAAAACAAGGAAATACGAAGACACTTTTCTATGTTAACTAACGCCACGGTATCGGACCTTAATATTGACCTATAATTTTTAAATTGGACCACGTATTATATTACAGGGTTATAGTGTACCCTACCACAGGAAATAATTATAGGTCAATTAGGGGGTACACTATGTATATTTTAAATAGTGCATTAAAACAAGGAAATACGAAGACACTTTTCTATGTTAACTAACGCCACGGTATCGGACCTTAATATTGACCTATAATTTTTAAATTGTACCAAGTATTATATTACAGGGTAATAGTGTACCTTACCACAGGAAATAATTATAGGTCAATTAGGTGGTACACAGCGTGACCCTAAAGTTTACTATGTATGCCTATGCAAAATAGAAAGTTCTGAGAAGCTTAAAATGAAGAAATAAGCGTTCTAAAATGCTTTAAAAATTCAAAGACATCTTTCAATGGTTAACTAACGCAAGGCGCGATATAAGACCTTAATATGGAACCATAATATTTCAATTGGACCAGGTATTATATTACAGGGTAATAGTGTACCCTACCACAGGAAATAATTATAGGTCAATTAGGGGATACACTATGTATATTTTAAATAGTGCATTAAAACAAGGAAATACGAAGACACTTTTCTATGTTAACTAACAGCACGGTATCGGACCTTAATATTGACCTATAATTTTTAAATTGGACCACGTATTATATTACAGGGTTATAGTGTACCCTACCACAGGAAATAATTATAGGTCAATTAGGGGGTACGCAGAGTGACCCTAAAGTTTACTATGTATGCCTATGCGAAATAAAGTGTTCTGAGAAGCTTAAAATGAGGAAATAAGCGTTCTAAAATACTTTAAAAATTCAAAGACATTTTTCTATGTTAACTAACGGCACGGTATCGGACCTTAATATTGACCTATAATTTTTAAATTGGACCACCTATTATATTACAGGGTAATAGTGTACCCTACCACAGGAAATAATTATAGGTCAATTAGGGGGTACACAGCGTGACCCTAAAGTTTACTATGTATGCCTATGCGAAATAAAGTGTTCTGAGAAGCTTAAAATGAAGAAATAAGCTTTCTAAAATGCTTTAAAAATTCAAAGACATCTTTAAATGGTTAACTAACGCAAGGCGCAATATCAAACCTTAATATTGACACATAATATTTAAATTGAACCAGGTATTGTATTACAGGGTAATAGTGTACCCTACCACAGGAAATAATTATAGGTCAATTAGGGGGTACACTATGTATATTTTAAATAGTGCATTAAAACAAGGAAATACGAAGACATTTTTCAATGTTAACTAACGGCACGGTATCGTAACTTAATATTGACCTATAATTTTTAAATTGGACCACGTATTATATTACAGGGTGATAGTGTACCCTACCACAGGAAATAATTATAGGTCATTTAGGGGGTACACAGCGTGACCCTAAATTTTACTATGTATGCCTATGCGAAATAGAGTGTTCTGAGAAGCTTAAAATGAAGAAATAAGCGTTCTAAAATGCTTTAAAAATTCAAAGACATCTTTCAATGGTTAACTAACGCAAGGCGCAATATCAGAAATTAATATTGACCCATAAAATTTAAATTGGACCAGGTATTATATTACAGGGTAATAGCGTACCCTACCAAAGGAAATAATTATAGGTCAATTAGGGGGTACACAGCGTGACCCTAAAGTTTACTATGTATGCCTATGCGAAATAAAGTGTTCTGAGAAGCTTAAAATGAGGAAATAAGCGTTCTAAAATGCTTTAAAAATTCAAAGACATTTTTCTATGTTAACTAACGGCACGGTATCGGACCTTAATATTGACCTATAATTTTTAAATTGGACCACCTATTATATTACAGGGTAATAATGTACCCTACCACAGGAAATAATTATAGGTCATTTAGGGGGTACACTATGTATATTTTAAATAGTGCATTAAAACAAGGAAATACGAAGACACTTTTCTATGTTAACTAACGGCACGGTATCGGACCTTAATATTGACCTATAATTTTTAAATTGTACCACGTATTATATTACAGGGTAATAGTGTACCTTACCACAGGAAATAATTATAGGTCAATTAGGTGGTACACAGCGTGACCCTAAAGTTTACTATGTATGCCTATGCGAAATAGAGTGTTCTGAGAAGCTTAAAATGAAGAAATAAGCGTTCTAAAATGCTTTAAAAATTCAAAGACATCTTTCAATGGTTAACTAACGCAAGGCGCGATATCAGACCTTAATATGGAACCATAATATTTCAATTGGACCAGGTATTATATTACAGGGTAATAGTGTACCCTACCACAGGAAATAATTATAGGTCAATTAGGGGGTACACTATGTATATTTTAAATAGTGCATTAAAACAAGGAAATACGAAGACACTTTTCTATGTTAACTAACGGCACGGTATCGGACCTTAATATTGACCTATAATTTTTAAATTGGACCACGTATTATATTACAGGGTTATAGTGTACCCTACCACAGGAAATAATTATAGGTCAATTAGGGGGTACACAGAGTGACCCTAAAGTTTACTATGTATGCCTATGCGAAATAAAGTGTTCTGAGAAACTTAAAATGAGGAAATAAGCGTTCTAAAATGCTTTAAAAATTCAAAGACATCTTTCAATGGTTAACTAACGCAAGGCGCAATATCAGACCTTAATATAGACCCATAAAATTTAAATTGGACCAGGTATTATATTACAGGGTAATAGCGTACCCTACCAAAGGAAATAATTATAGGTCAATTAGGGGGTACACAGCGTGACCCTAAAGTTTACTATGTATGCCTATGCGAAATAAAGTGTTCTGAGAAGCTTAAAATGAGGAAATAAGCGTTCTAAAATGCTTTAAAAATTCAAAGACATCTTTCAATGGTTAACTAACGCAAGGCGCAATATCAGACCTTAATATTGACCCATAAAATTTAAATTGGACCAGGTATTATATTACAGGGTAATAGTGTACCCTACCAAAGTAAATAATTATAGGTCAATTAGGGGGTACACAGCGTGACCCTAAAGTTTACTATGTATGACTATGCGAAATAAAAAGTTCTGAGAAGCTTAAAATGAGGAAATAAGCGTTCTAAAATGCTTAAAAAATTCAAAGACATTTTTCTATGTTAACTAACGGCACGGTATCGGACCTTAATATTGACCTATAATTTTTAAATTGGACCACGTATTATATTACAGGGTAATATTGTACCCTACCACAGGAAATAATTATAGGTCATTTAGGGGGTACACAGCGTGACCCTAAATTTTACTATGTATGCCTATGCGAAATAGAGTGTTCTGAGATGCTTAAAATGAAGAAATAAGCGTTCTAAAATGCTTTAAAAATTCAAAGACATCTTCCAATGGTTAACTAACGCAAGGCGCTATATCAGACCTTAATATTGACCCATAATATTTAAATTGGACCAGGTATTATATTACAGGGTAATAGTGTACCCTACCACAGGAAATAATTATAGGTCAATTAGGGGGTACACTATGTATATTTTAAATAGTGCATTAAAACAAGGAAATACGAAGACACTTTTCTATGTTAACTAACGGCACGGTATCGGACCTTAATATTGACCTATAATTTTTAAATTGGACCACGTATTATATTACAGGGTTATAGTGTACCTTACCACAGGAAATATTTATAGGTCAATTAGGGGGTACACAGAGTGACCCTAAAGTTTACTATATATGCCTATGCGAAATAGAGTGTTCTGAGATGCTTAAAATGAAGAAATAAGCGTTCTAAAATGCTTTAAAAATTCAAAAACATCTTTCAATGGTTAACTAACGCAAGGCGCAATATCAGACCTTAATATTGACCCATAATATTTAAATTGGACCAGGTATTACATTACAGGGTAATAGTGTACCCTACCACAGGAAATAATTATAGGTCAATTAGGGGGTACACTATGTATATTTTAAATAGTGCATTAAAACAAGGAAATACGAAGACACTTTTCTATGTTAACTAACGGCACGGTATCGGACCTTAATATTGACCTATAATTTTTAAACTGGACCACGTATTATATTACAGGGTTATAGTGTACCCTACCACAGGAAATAATTATAGGTCAATTAGGGGGTACACAGAGTGACCCTAAAGTTTACTATGTATGCCTATGCGAAATGAAGTGTTCTGAGAAGCTTAAAATGAGGAAATAAGCGTTCTAAAATGCTTTAAAAATTCAAAGACATTTTTCTATGTTAACTAACGGCACGGTATCGAACCTTAATATTGACCTATAATTTTTAAATTGGACCACCTATTATATTACAGGGTAATAGTGTACCCTACCACAGGAAATAATTATAGGTCATTTAGGGGGTACACTATGTATATTTTAAATACTGCATTAAAACAAGGAAATACGAAGACACTTTTCTATGTTAAGTAACGGCACGGTATCGGACCTTAATATTGACCTATAATATTTAAATTGTACCACGTATTATATTACAGGGTAATAGTGTACCTTACCACAGGAAATAATTATAGGTCAATTAGGAGGTACACAGCGTGACCCTAAAATTTACTATGTATGCCTATGCGAAATAGAGTGTTCTGAGAAGCTTAAAATGAAGAAATAAGCGTTCTAAAATGCTTTAAAAATTCAAAGACATCTTTCAATGGTTAACTAACGCAAGGCGCGATATCAGACCTTAATATGGAGCCATAATATTTCAATTGGACCAGGTATTATATTACAGGGTAATAGTGTACCCTACAACAGGAAATAATTATAGGTCAATTAGGGGGTACACTATGTATGTTTTAAATAGTGCATTAAAACAAGAAAATACGAAGACACTTTTCTATGTTAACTAACGACACGGTATCGGACCTTAATATTGACCTATAATTTTTAAATTGGACAACGTATTATATTACAGGGTAATAGTGTACCCTACCACAGGAAATAATTATAGGTCAATTAGGGGGTACACAGCGTGACCCTAAAGTTTACTATGTATGCCTATGCGAAATAAAGTGTTCTGAGAAGCTTAAAATGAGGAAATAAGCGTTCTAAAATGCTTTAAAAATTCAAAGACATTTTTCTATGTTAACTAACGGCACGGTATCGGACCTTAATATTGACCTATAATTTTTAAATTGGACCACCTATTATATTACAGGGTAATAGTGTACCCTACCACAGGAAATAATTATAGGTCATTTAGGGGGTACACTATGTATATTTTAAATAGTGCATTAAAACAAGGAAATACGAAGACACTTTTCTATGTTAACTAACGGCACGGTATCGGACCTTAATATTGACCTATAATTTTTAAATTGTACCACGTATTATATTACAGGGTGATAGTGTACCTTACCACAGGAAATAATTATAGGTCAATTAGGTGGTACACAGCGTGACCCTAAAGTTTACTATGTATGCCTATGCGAAATAGAGTGTTCTGAGATGCTTAAAATGAAGAAATAAGCGTTCTAAAATGCTTTAAAAATTCAAAGACATCTTTCAATGGTTAACTAACGCAAGGCGCGATATCAGACCTTAATATGGAACCATAATATTTCAATTGGACCAGGTATTATACTACAGGGTAATAGTGTACCCTACCACAGGAAATAATTATAGCTCAATTAGGGGGTACACTATGTATATTTTAAATAGTGCATTAAAACAAGGAAATACGAAGACACTTTTCTATGTTAACTAACGGCACGGTATCGGACCTTAATATTGACCTATAATTTTTAAATTGGACCACCTATTATATTACAGGGTAATAGTGTACCCTACCACAGGAAATAATTATAGGTCAATTAGGGGGTACACAGCGTGACCCTAAAGTTTACTATGTATGCCTATGCGAAATAAAGTGTTCTGAGAAGCTTAAAATGAAGAAATAAGCTTTCTAAAATGCTTTAAAAATTCAAAGACATTTTTCTATGTTAACTAACGGCACGGTATCGGACCTTAATATTGACCCATAATATTTAAATTGATCCAGGTATTGTATTACAGGGTAATAGTGTACCCTACCACAGGAAATAATTATAGGTCAATTAAGGGGTACACTATGTATATTTTAAATAGTGCATTAAAACAAGGAAATACGAAGACATTTTTCAATGTTAACTAACGGCACGGTATCGTAACTTAATATTGACCTATAATTTTTAAATTGGACCACGTATTATATTACAGGTTAATAGTGTACCCTACCACAGGAAATAATTATAGGTCATTTAGGGGGTACACAGCGTGACCCTAAATTTTACTATGTATGCCTATGCGAAATAGAGTGTTCTGAGATACTTAAAATGAAGAAATAAGCGTTCTAAAATGCTTTAAAAATTCAAAGACTTCTTTCAATGGTTAACTAACGCAAAGCGCAATATCAGACCTTAATATTGACCCATAATATTTAAATTGGACCAAGTATTATATTACAGGGTAATAGTGTACCCTACCACAGGAAATAATTATAGGTCAATTAGGGGGTACACTATGTATATTTTAAATAGTGCATTAAAACAAGGAAATACGAAGACACTTTTCTATGTTAACTAACGGCACGGTATCGGACCTTAATATTGACCTATAATTTTTAAATTGGACCACGTATTATATTACAGGGTTATAGTGTACCCTACCACAGGAAATAATTATAGGTCAATTAGGGGGTACACAGAGTGACCCTGAAGTTTACTATGTATGCCTATGCGAAATAAAGTGTTCTGAGAAGCTTAAAATGAGGAAATAAGCGTTCTAAAATGCTTTAAAAATTCAAAGACATTTTTCTATGTTAACTAACGGCACGGTATCGGACCTTAATATTGACCTATAATTTTTAAATTGGACCACCTATTATATTACAGGGTAATAATGTACCCTACCACAGGAAATAATTATTGGTCATTTAGGGGGTACACTATGTATATTTTAAATAGTGCATTAAAACAAGGAAATACGAAGACACTTTTCTATGTTAACTAACGGCACGGTATCGGACCTTAATATTGACCTATAATTTTTAAATTGTACCACGTATTATATTACAGGGTAATAGTGTACCTTACCACAGGAAATAATTATAGGTCAATTAGGTGGTACACAGCGTGACCCTAAAGTTTACTATGTATGCCTATGCGAAATAGAGTGTTCTGAGAAGCTTAAAATGAAGAAATAAGCGTTCTAAAATGCTTTAAAAATTCAAAGACATCTTTCAATGGTTAACTAACGCAAGGCGCGATATCAGACCTTAATATGGAACCATAATATTTCAATTGGACCAGGTATTATATTACAGGGTAATAGTGTACCCTACCACAGGAAATAATTATAGGTCAATTAGGGGGAACACTATGTATATTTTAAATAGTGCATTAAAACAAGGAAATACGAAGACACTTTTCTATGTTAACTAACGGCACGGTATCGGACCTTAATATTGAATTATAATTTTTAAATTGGACCACCTATTATATTACAGGGTAATAGTGTACCCTACCACAGGAAATAATTATAGGTCAATTAGGGGGTACACAGCGTGACCCTAAAGTTTACTATGTATGCCTATGCGAAATAAAGTGTTCTGAGAAGCTTAAAATGAAGAAATAAGCTTTCTAAAATGCTTTAAAAATTCAAAGACATCTTTCAATGGTTAACTAACGCAAGGCGCAATATCAAACCTTAATATTGACCCATAATATTTAAATTGAACCAGGTATTGTATTACAGGGTAATAGTGTACCCTACCACAGGAAATAATTATAGGTCAATTAAGGGGTACACTATGTATATTTTAAATAGTGCATTAAAACAAGGAAATACGAAGACATTTTTCTATGTTAACTAACGGCACGGTATCGGACCTTAATATTGACCTATAATTTTTAAATTGGACCACGTATTATATTACAGGGTAATAGTGTACCCTACCACAGGAAATAATTATAGGTCATTTAGGGGGTACACAGCGTGACCCTAAAGTTTACTATGTATGCCTATGCGAAATAAAGTGTTCTGAGAAGCTTAAAATGAAGAAATAAGCTTTCTAAAATGCTTTAAAAATTCAAAGACATCTTTCAATGGTTAACTAACGCAAGGCGGAATATCAAACCTTAATATTGACCCATAATATTTAAATTGAACCAGGTATTGTATTACAGAGTAATAGTGTACCCTACCACAGGAAATAATTATAGGTCAATTAAGGGGTACACTATGTATATTTTAAATAGTGCATTAAAACAAGGAAATACGAAGACATTTTCAATGTTAACTAACGGCACGGTATCGTAACTTAATATTGACCTATAATTTTTAAATTGGACCACGTATTATATTACAAGGTAGTAGTGTACCCTACCACAGGAAATAATTATAGGTCATTTAGGGGGTACACAGCGTGACCCTAAATTTTACTATGTATGCCTATGCGAAATAGAGTGTTCTGAGAAGCTTAAAATGAGGAAATAAGCGTTCTAAAATGCTTTAAAAATTCAAAGACATCTTTCAATGGTTAACTAACGCAAGGCGCAATATCAGACCTTAATATTGACCCATAAAATTTAAATTGGACCAGGTATTATATTACAGGGTAATAGCGTACCCTACCAAAGGAAATAATTATAGGTCAATTAGGGGGTACACAGCGTGACCCTAAAGTTTACTATGTATGCCTATGCGAAATAAAGTGTTCTGAGAAGCTTAAAATGAGGAAATAAGCGTTCTAAAATGCTTTAAAAATTCAAAGACATTTTTCTATGTTAACTAACGGCACGGTATCGGACCTTAATATTGACCTATAATTTTTAAATTGGACCACGCATTATATTACAGGGTAATAGTGTACCCTACCACAGGAAATAATTATAGGTCTTTTAGGGGGTACACAGCGTGCCCCTAAATTTTACTATGTATGCCTATGCGAAATAGAGTGTTCTGAGATGCTTAAAATGAAGAAATAAGCGTTCTAAAATGCTTTAAAAATTCAAAGACATCTTCCAATGGTTAACTAACGCAAGGCGCAATATCAGACCTTAATATTGACCCATAATATTTAAATTGGACCAGGTATTATATTACAGGGTAATAGTGTACCCTAACACAGGATATAATTATAGGTCAATTAGGGGGTACACTATGTATATTTTAAATAGTGCATTAAAACAAGGAAATACGAAGACACTTTTCTATGTTAACTAACGGCACGGTATCGGACCTTAATATTGACCTATAATTTTTAAATTGGACCACGTATTATATTACAGGGTTATAGTGTACCCTACCACAGGAAATAATTATAGGTCAATTAGGGGGTACACAGAGTGACCCTAAAGTTTACTATATATGCCTATGCGAAATAGAGTGTTCTGAGATGCTTAAAATGAAGAAATAAGCGTTCTAAAATGCTTAAAATGAAGAAATAAGCGTTCTAAAATGCTTTAAAAATTCAAAGACATCTTTCAATGGTTAACTAACGCAAGGCGCAATATCAGACCTTAATATTGACCCATAATATTTAAATTGGACCAGGTATTATATTACAGGGTAATAGTGTACCCTACCACAGGAAATAATTATAGGTCAATTAGGGGGTACACTATGTATATTTTAAATAGTGCATTAAAACAAGGAAATACGAAGACACTTTTCTATGTTAACTAACGGCACGGTATCGGACCTTAATATTGACCTATAATTTTTAAACTGGAATACGTATTATATTACAGGGCTATAGTGTACCCTACCACAGGAAATAATTATAGGTCAATTAGGGGGTACACAGAGTGACCCTAAAGTTTACTATGTATGCCTATGCGAAATAAAGTGTTCTGAGAAGCTTAAAATGAGGAAATAAGCGTTCTAAAATGCTTTAAAAATTCAAAGACATTTTTCTATGTTAACTAACGGCACGGTATCGAAAATTAATATTGACCTATAATTTTTAAATTGGACCACCTATTATATTACAGGGTAATAGTGTACCCTACCACAGGAAATAATTATAGGTCAATTAGGGGGTACACTATGTATATTTTAAATAGTGCATTAAAACAAGGAAATACGAAGACACTTTTCTATGTTAAGTAACGGCACGGTATCGGACCTTAATATTGACCTATAATTTTTAAATTGTACCACGTATTATATTACAGGGTAATAGTGTACCTTACCACAGTAAATAATTATAGGTCAATTAGGTGGTACACAGCGTGACCCTAAAATTTACTATGTATGCCTATGCGAAATAGAGTGTTCTGAGAAGCTTAAAATGAAGAAATAAGCGTTCTAAAATGCTTTAAAAATTCAAAGACATCTTTCAATGGTTAACTAACGCAAAGCGCAGTATCAGACCTTAATATTGACCCATAATATTTAAATTGGACCACGTATTATATTACAGGGTTATAGTGTACCCTACCACAGGAAATAATTATAGGTCAATTAGGGGGTACACAGCGTGACCCTAATGTTTACTATGTATGCCTATGCGAAATAAAGTGTTCTGAGAAGCTTAAAATGAGGAAATAAGCGTTCTAAAATGCTTTAAAAATTCAAAGACATTTTTCTATGTTAACTAACGGCACGGTATCGGACCTTAATATTGACCTATAATTTTTTAATTGGACCACGTATTATATTACAGGGTAATAGTGTACCCTACCACAGGAAATAATTTTAGGTCAATTAGGGGGTACACAGCGTGACCCTAAAGTTTACTATGTATGCCTATGCGAAATAAAGTGTTCTGAGAAGCTTAAAATGAAGAAATAAGCGTTCTAAAATGCTTTAAAAATTCAAAGACATCTTTCAATGGTTAACTAACGCAAGGCGCAATATCAAACCTTAATATTGACCCATAATATTTAAATTGAACCAGGTATTGTATTACAGGGTAATAGTGTACCCTACCACAGGAAATAATTATAGGTCAATTAGGGGGTACACTATGTATATTTTAAATAGTGCATTAAAACAAGGAAATACGAAGACATTTTTCAATGTTAACTAACGGCACGGTATCGTAACTTAATATTGACCTATAATTTTTAAATTGGACCACGTATTATATTACAGGGTAATAGTGTACCCTACCACAGGAAATAATTATAGGTCATTTAGGGGGTACACAGCGTGACCCTAAATTTTACTATGTATGCCTATGCGAAATAGAGTGTTCTGAGAAGCTTAAAATGAAGAAATAAGCGTTCTAAAATGCTTTAAAAATTCAAAGACATCTTTCAATGGTTAACTAACGCAAGGCGCAATATCAGACCTTAATATTGACCCATAAAATTTAAATTGGACCAGGTATTATATTACAGGGTAATAGCGTACCCTACGAAAGGAAATAATTATAGGTCAATTAGGGGGTACACAGCGTGACCCTAAAGTTGACTATGTATGCCTATGCGAAATAAAGTGTTCTGAGAAGCTTAAAATGAGGAAATAAGCGTTCTAAAATGCTTTAAAAATTCAAAGACATTTTTCTATGTTAACTAACGGCACGGTATCGGACCTTAATATTGACCTATAATTTTTAAATTGGACCACGTATTATATTACAGGGTAATAGTGTACCCTACCACAGGAAATAATTATAGGTCATTTAGGGGGTACACAGCGTGACCCTAAATTTTACTATGTATGCCTATGCGAAATAGAGTGTTCTGAGATGCTTAAAATGAAGAAATAAGCGTTCTAAAATGCTTTAAAAATTCAAAGACATCTTCCAATGGTTAACTAATGCAAGGCGCAATATCAAACCTTAATATTGACCCATAATATTTAAATTGGACCAGGTATTATATTACAGGGTAATAGTGTACCCTACCACAGGATATAATTATAGGACAATTAGGGGGTACACTATGTATATATTAAATAGTGCATTAAAACAAGGAAATACGAAGACACTTTTCTATGTTAACTAATGGCACGGTATCGGACCTTAATATTGACCTATAATTTTTAAATTGGACCACGTATTATATTACAGGGTTATAGTGTACCCTACCACAGGAAATAATTATAGGTCATTTAGGGGGTACACAGAGTGACCCTAAAGTTTACTATATATGCCTATGCGAAATAGAGTGTTCTGAGATGCTTAAAATGAAGAAATAAGCGTTCTAAAATGCTTTAAAAATTCAAAGACATCTTTCAATGGTTAACTAACGCAAGGCGCAATATCAGACCTTAATATTGACCCATAATATTTAAATTGGACCAGGTATTATATTACAGGGTAATAGTGTACCCTACCACAGGAAATAATTATAGGTCATTTAGGGGGTACACTATGTATATTTTAAAAAGTGCATTAAAACAAGGAAATACGAAGACACTTTTCTATGTTAAGTAACGGCACGGTATCGGACCTTAATATTGACCTATAATTTTTAAATTGTACCACGTATTATATTACAGGGTAATAGTGTACCTTACCACAGGAAATAATTATAGGTCAATTAGGTGGTACACAGCGTGACCCTAAAATTTACTATGTATGCCTATGCGAAATAGAGTGTTCTGAGAAGCTTAAAATGAAGAAATAAGCGTTCTAAAATGCTTTAAAAATTCAAAGACATCTTTCAATGGTTAACTAACGCAAGGCGCGATATCAGACCTTAATATGGAACCATAATATTTCAATTGGAACAGGTATTATATTACAGGGTAATAGTGTACCCTACAACAGGAAATAATTATAGGTCAATTAGGGGGTACACTATGTATGTTTTAAATAGTGCATTAAAACAAGAAAATACGAAGACACTTTTCTATGTTAACTAACGACACGGTATCGGACCTTAATATTGACCTATAATTTTTAAATTGGACCACGTATTATATTACAGGGTTATAGTGTACCCTACCACAGGAAATAATTATAGGTCAATTAGGGGGTACACAGCGTGACCCTAAAGTTTACTATGTATGCCTATGCGAAATAAAGTGTTCTGAGAAGCTTAAAATGAGGAAATAAGCGTTCTAAAATGCTTTAAAAATTCAAAGACATTTTTCTATGTTAACTAACGGCACGGTATCGGACCTTAATATTGACCTATAATTTTTAAATTGGACCACGTATTATATTACAGGGTAATAGTGTACCCTACCACAGGAAATAATTATAGGTCAATTAGGGGGTACACAGCGTGACCCTAAATTTTTCTATGTATGCCTATGCGAAATAGAGTGTTCTGAGAAGCTTAAAATGAAGAAATAAGCGTTCTAAAATGCTTTAAAAATTCAAAGACATCTTTCAATGGTTAACTAACGCAAGGCGCAATATCAGACCTTAATATTGACCCATAAAATTTAAATTGGACCAGGTATTATATTACAGGGTAATAGCGTACCCTACGAAAGGAAATAATTATAGGTCAATTAGGGGGTACACAGCGTGACCCTAAAGTTTACTATGTATGCCTATGCGAAATAAAGTGTTCTGAGAAGCTTAAAATGAGGAAATAAGCGTTCTAAAATGCTTTAAAAATTCAAAGACATTTTTCTATGTTAACTAACGGCACGGTATCGGACCTTAATATTGACCTATAATTTTTAAATTGGACCACGTATTATATTACAGGGTAATAGTGTACCCTACCACAGGAAATAATTATAGGTCATTTAGGGGGTACACAGCGTGACCCTAAATTTTACTATGTATGCCTGTGCGAAATAGAGTGTTCTGAGATGCTTAAAATGAAGAAATAAGCATTCTAAAATGCTTTAAAAATTCAAAGACATCTTCCAATGGTTAACTAATGCAAGGCGCAATATCAAACCTTAATATTGACCCATAATATTTAAATTGGACCAGGTATTATATTACAGGGTAATAGTGTACCCTACCACAGGATATAATTATAGGTCAATTAGGGGGTACACTATGTATATTTTAAATAGTGCATTAAAACAAGGAAATACGAAGACACTTTTCTATGTTAACTAATGGCACGGTATCGGACCTTAATATTGACCTATAATTTTTAAATTGGACCACGTATTATATTACAGGGTTATAGTGTACCCTACCACAGGAAATAATTATAGGTCAATTAGGGGGTACACAGAGTGACCCTAAAGTTTACTATATATGCCTATGCGAAATAGAGTGTTCTGAGATGCTTAAAATGAAGAAATAAGCGTTCTAAAATGCTTTAAAAATTCAAAGACATCTTTCAATGGTTAACTAACGCAAGGCGCAATATCAGACCTTAATATTGACCCATAATATTTAAATTGGACCAGGTATTATATTACAGGGTAATAGTGTACCCTACCACAGGAAATAATTATAGGTCAATTAGGGGGTACACTATGTATATTTTAAATAGTGCATTAAAACAAGGAAATACGAAGACATTTTTCAATGTTAACTAACGGCACGGTATCGGAACTTAATATTGACCTATAATTTTTAAATTGGACCACGTGTTATATTACAGGGTAATAGTGTACCCTACCACAGGAAATAATTATAGGTCATTTAGGGGGTACACAGCGTGACCCTAAATTTTGCTATGTATGCCTATGCGAAATAGAGTGTTCTGAGAAGCTTAAAATGAAGAAATAAGCGTTCTAAAATGCTTTAAAAATTCAAAGACATCTTTCAATGGTTAACTAACGCAAGGCGCAATATCAGACCTTAATATTGACCCATAAAATTTAAATTGGACCAGGTATTATATTACAGGGTAATAGTGTACCCTACCAAAGGAAATAATTATAGGTCAATTAGGGGGTACACAGCGTGACCCTAAAGTTTACTATGTATGCCTATGCAAAATAAAGTGTTCTGAGAAGCTTAAAATGAGGAAATAAGCGTTCTAAAATGCTTTAAAAATTCAAAGACATTTTTCTATGTTAACTAACGGCACGGTATCGGACCTTAATATTGACCTATAATTTTTAAATTGGACCACGTATTATATTACAGGGTAATAGTGTACCCTACCACAGGAAATAATTATAGGTCATTTAGGGGGTACACAGCGTGACCCTAAATTTTACTATGTATGCCTATGCGAAATAGAGTGTTCTGAGATGCTTAAAATGAAGAAATAAGCGATCTAAAATGCTTTAAAAATTCAAAGACATCTTCCAATGGTTAACTAACGCAAGGCGCAATATCAGACCTTAATATTGACCCATAATATTTAAATTGGACCAGGTATTATATTACAGGGTAATAGTGTACCCTACCACAGGAAATAATTATAGGTAAATTAGGGGGTACACTATGTATATTTTAAATAGTGTATTAAAACAAGGAAATACGAAGACACTTTTCTATGTTAACTAACGGCACGGTATCGGACCTTAATATTGACCTATAATTTTTAAATTGGACCACGTATTATATTACAGGGTTATAGTGTACCCTACCACAGGAAATAATTATAGGTCAATTAGGGGGTACACAGAGTGACCCTAAAGTTTACTATATATGCCTATGCGAAATAGAGTGTTCTGAGATGCTTAAAATGAAGAAATAAGCGTTCTAAAATGCTTTAAAAATTGAAAAACATCTTTCAATGGTTAACTAACGCAAGGCGCAATATCAGACCTTAATATTGACCCATAATATTTAAATTGGACCAGGTATTATATTACAGGGTAATAGTGTACCCTACCACAGGAAATAATTATAGGTCAATTAGGGGGTACACTATGTATATTTTAAATAGTGCATTAAAACAAGGAAATACGAAGACACTTTTCTATGTTAACTAACGGCACGGTATCGGACCTTAATATTGACCTATAATTTTTAAACTGGACCACGTATTATATTACAGGGTTATAGTGTACCCTACCACAGGAAATAATTATAGGTCAATTAGGGGGTACACAGAGTGACCCTAAAGTTTACTATGTATGCCTAAGCGAAATAAAGTGTTCTGAGAAGCTTAAAATGAGGAAATAAGCGTTCTAAAATGCTTTAAAAATTCAAAGACATTTTTCTATGTTAACTAACGGCACGGTATTGGACCTTAATATTGACCTATAATTTTTAAATTGGACCACCTATTATATTACAGGGTAATAGTGTACCCTACCACAGGAAATAATTATAGGTCATTTAGGGGGTACACTATGTATATTTTAAATAGTGCATTAAAACAAGGAAATACGAAGACACTTTTCTATGTTAATTAACGGCACGGTATCGGACCTTAATATTGACCTATAATTTTTAAATTGTACCACGTATTATATTACACGGTAATAGTGTACCTTACCACAGGAAATAATTATAGGTCAATTAGGTGGTACACAGCGTGACCCTAAAATTTACTATGTATGCCTATGCGAAATAGAGTGTTCTGAGAAGCTTAAAATGAAGAAATAAGCGTTCTAAAATGCTTTAAAAATTCAAAGACATCTTTCAATGGTTAACTAACGCAAGGCGCGATATCAGACCTTAATATGGAACCATAATATTTCAATTGGACCAGGTATTATATTACAGGGTAATAGTGTACCCTACAACAGGAAATAATTATAGGTCAATTAGGGGGTACACTATGTATGTTTTAAATAGTGCATTAAAACAAGAAAATACGAAGACACTTTTCTATGTTAACTAACGGCACGGTATCGGACCTTAATATTGACCTATAATTTTTAAATTGGACCACGTATTATATTACAGGGTTATAGTGTACCCTACCACAGGAAATAATTATAGGTCAATTAGGGGGTACACAGAGTGACCCTAAAGTTTACTATGTATGACTATGCGAAATAAAGTGTTCTGAGAAGCTTAAAATGAGGAAATAAGCGTTCTAAAATGCTTTAAAAATTCAAAGACATTTTTCTATGTTAACTAACGGCACGGTATCGGACCTTAATATTGACCTATAATTTTTAAATTGGACCACGTATTATATTACAGGGTAATAGTGTACCCTACCACAGGAAATAATTATAGGTCATTTAGGGGGTACACAGCGTGACCCTAAATTTTACTATGTATGCCTATACGAAATAGAGTGTTCTGAGATGCTTAAAATGAAGAAATAAGCGTTCTAAAATGCTTTAAAAATTCAATGACATTTTTCTATGCTAACTAACGGCACGGTATCGGACCTTAATATTGACCTATAATTTTTAAATTGGACCACCTATTATATTACAGGGTAATAGTGTACCCTACCACAGGAAATAATTATAGGTCAATTAGGGGGTACACTATGTATATTTTAAATAGTGCATTAAAACAAGGAAATACGAAGACACTTTTCTATGTTAACTAACGGCACGGTATCGGACCTTAATATTGACCTATAATTTTTAAATTGGACCACGTATTATATTACAGGGTTATAGTGTACCCTACCACAGGAAATAATTATAGGTCAATTAGGGGGTACGCAGAGTTACCCTAAAGTTTACTATGTATGCCTATGCGAAATAAAGTGTTCTGAGAAGCTTAAAATGAGGAAATAAGCGTTCTAAAATGCTTTAAAAATTCAATGACATTTTTCTATGCTAACTAACGGCACGGTATCGGACCTTAATATTGACCTATAATTTTTAAATTGGACCACCTATTATATTACAGGGTAATAGTGTACCCTACCACAGGAAATAATTATAGGTCATTTAGGGGGTACACTATGTATATTTTAAATAGTGCATTAAAACAAGGAAATACGAAGACACTTTTCTATGTTAATTAACGGCACGGTATCGGACCTTAATATTGACCTATAATTTTTAAATTGTACCACGTATTATATTACACGGTAATAGTGTACCTTACCACAGGAAATAATTATAGGTCAATTAGGGGGTACACAGTGTGACCCTAAAGTTTACTATGTATGCCTATGCGAAATAAAGTGTTCTGAGAAGCTTAAAATGAAGAAATAAGCGTTCTAAAATGCTTTAAAAATTCAAAGACATCTTTCAATGGTTAACTAACGCTAGGCGCAATATCAGACCTTAATATTGACCCATAATATTTAAATTGGACCAGGTATTATATTACAGGGTAATAGTGTACCCTGCCACAGGAAATAATTATAGGTCAATTAGGGGGTACACTATGTATATTTTAAATAGTGCATTAAAACAAGAAAATACGAAGACACTTTTCTATGTTAACTAACGGCACGGTATCGGACCTTAATATTGACCTATAATTTTTAAATTGGACCACGTATTATATTACAGGGTTATAGTGTACCCTACCACAGGAAATAATTATAGGTCAATTAGGGGGTACACAGAGTGACCCTAAAGTTTACTATGTATGCCTATGCGAAATAAAGTGTTCTGAGAAGCTTAAGATGAGGAAATAAGCGTTCTAAAATGCTTTAAAAATTCAAAGACATTTTTCTATGTTAACTAACGGCACGGTATCGGACCTTAATATTGACCTATAATTTTTAAATTGGACCACCTATTATATTACAGGGTAATAGTGTACCCTACCACAGGAAATAGTTATAGGTCATTTAGGGGGTACACAGCGTGACCCTAAATTTTACTATGTATGCCTATGCGAAATAGAGTGTTCTGAGAAGCTTAAAATGAAGAAATAAGCGTTCTAAAATGCTTTAAAAATTCAAAGACATCTTTCAATGGTTAACTAACGCAAGGCGCAATATCAGACCTTAATATTGACCCATAAAATTTAAATTGGACCAGGTATTATATTACAGGGTAATAGCGTACCCTACCAAAGGAAATAATTATAGGTCAATTAGGGGGTACACAGCGTGACCCTAAAGTTTACTATGTATGCCTATGCGAAATAAAGTGTTCTGAGAAGCTTAAAATGAGGAAATAAGCGTTCTAAAATGCTTTAAAAATTCAAAGACATTTTTCTATGTTAACTAACGGCACGGTATCGGACTTTAATATTGACCTATAATTTTTAAATTGGACCACGTATTATATTACAGGGTAATAGTGTACCCTACCACAGGAAATAATTATAGGTCTTTTAGGGGGTACACAGCGTGACCCTAAATTTTACTATGTATGCCTATGCGAAATAGAGTGTTCTGAGATGCTTAAAATGAAGAAATAAGCGTTCTAAAATGCTTTAAAAATTCAAAGACATCTTCCAATGGTTAACTAACGCAAGGCGCAATATCAGACCTTAATATTGACCCATTATATTTAAATTGGACCAGGTATTATATTACAGGGTAATAGTGTACCCTACCACAGGATATAATTATAGGTCAATTAGGGGGTACACTATGTATATTTTAAATAGTGCATTAAAACAAGGAAATACGAAGACACTTTTCTATGTTAACTAACGGCACGGTATCGGACCTTAATATTGACCTATAATTTTTAAACTGGACCACGTATTATATTACAGGGTTATAGTGTACCCTACCACAGGAAATAATTATAGGACAATTAGGGGGAACACAGAGTGAACCTAAAGTTTACTATGTATGCCTATGCGAAATAAAGTAATCTGAGAAGCTTAAAATGAGGAAATAAGCGTTCTAAAATGCTTTAAAAATTCAAAGACATTTTTCTATGTTAACTAACGGCACGGTATCGAACCTTAATATTGACCTATAATTTTTAAATTGGACCACCTATTATATTACAGGGTAATAGTGTACCCTACCACAGGAAATAATTATAGGTCATTTAGGGGGTACACAGCGTGACCCTAAATTTTACTATATATGCCTATGCGAAATAGAGTGTTCTGAGAAGCTTAAAATGAAGAAATAAGCGTTCTAAAATGCTTTAAAAATTCAAAGACATCTTTCAATGGTTAACTAACGCAAGGCGCAATATCAGACCTTAATATTGACCCATAATATTTAAATTGGACCAGGTATTATATTACAGGGTAATAGTGTACCCTTCCAAAGGAAATAATTATAGGTCAATTAGGGGGTACACAGCGTGACCCTAAAGTTTACTATGTATGCCTATGCGAAATAAAGTGTTCTGAGAAGCTTAAAATGAAGAAATAAGCGTTCTAAAATGCTATAAAAATTCAAAGACATCTTTCAATGGTTAACTAACGCAAGGCGCAATATCAGACCTTAATATTGACCCATAAAATTTAAATTGGACCAGGTATTATATTACAGGGTAATAGCGTACCCTACCAAAGGAAATAATTATAGGTCAATTAGGGGGTACACAGCGTGACCCTAAAGTTTACTATGTATGCCTATGCGAAATAAAGTGTTCTGAGAAGCTTAAAATGAGGAAATAAGCGTTCTAAAATGCTTTAAAAATTCAAAGACATTTTTCTATGTTAACTAACGGCACGGTATCGGACTTTAATATTGACCCATAATATTTAAATTGGACCAGGTATTATATTACAGGGTAATAGTGTACCCTACCACAGGAAATAATTATAGGTCAATTAGGGGGTACACTATGTATATTTTAAATAGTGCATTAAAACAAGGAAATACGAAGACACTTTTCTATGTTAACTAACGGCACGGTATCGGACCTTAATATTGACCTATAATTTTTAAATTGGACCACGTATTATATTATAGGGTAATAGTGTACCCTACCACAGGAAATAATTATAGGTCAATTAGAGGGTACACAGCGTGACCCTAAAGTTTACTATGTATGCCTATGCGAAATAGAGTGTTCTGAGAAGCTTAAAATGAAGAAATTAGCGTTCTAAAATGCTTTAAAAATTCAATGAAATCTTTCAATGGTTAACTAACGCAAGGCGCAATATCAGACTTTAATATTGACCCATAATATTTGAATTGGACCAGGTATTATATTCCAGGGTAATAGTGCACCCTACCACAGGAAATAATTATAGGTCAATTAGGGGGTACACTATGTATATTTTAAATAGTGCATTAAAACAAGGAAATTCAAAGACATTTTTCTATGTTAACTAACGGCACGGTATCGGACTTTAATATTGACCTATAATTTTTAAATTGGACCACGTATTATATTACAGGGTAATAGTGTACCCTACCACAGGAAATAATTATAGGTCTTTTAGGGGGTACACAGCGTGACCCTAAATTTTACTATGTATGCCTATGCGAAATAGAGTGTTCTGAGATGCTTAAAATGAAGAAATAAGCGTTCTAAAATGCTTTAAAAATTCAAAGACATCTTCCAATGGTTAACTAACGCAAGGCGCAATATCAGACCTTAATATTGACCCATTATATTTAAATTGGACCAGGTATTATATTACAGGGTAATAGTGTACCCTACCACAGGATATAATTATAGGTCAATTAGGGGGTACACTATGTATATTTTAAATAGTGCATTAAAACAAGGAAATACGAAGACACTTTTCTATGTTAACTAACGGCACGGTATCGGACCTTAATATTGACCTATAATTTTTAAACTGGACCACGTATTATATTACAGGGTTATAGTGTACCCTACCACAGGAAATAATTATAGGACAATTAGGGGGAACACAGAGTGAACCTAAAGTTTACTATGTATGCCTATGCGAAATAAAGTGTTCTGAGAAGCTTAAAATGAGGAAATAAGCGTTCTAAAATGCTTTAAAAATTCAAAGACATTTTTCTATGTTAACTAACGGCACGGTATCGAACCTTAATATTGACCTATAATTTTTAAATTGGACCACCTATTATATTACAGGGTAATAGTGTACCCTACCACAGGAAATAATTATAGGTCATTTAGGGGGTACACAGCGTGACCCTAAATTTTACTATGTATGCCTATGCGAAATAGAGTGTTCTGAGAAGCTTAAAATGAAGAAATAAGCGTTCTAAAATGCTTTAAAAATTCAAAGACATCTTTCAATGGTTAACTAACGCAAGGCGCAATATCAGACCTTAATATTGACCCATAATATTTAAATTGGACCAGGTATTATATTACAGGGTAATAGTGTACCCTTCCAAAGGAAATAATTATAGGTCAATTAGGGGGTACACAGCGTGACCCTAAAGTTTACTATGTATGCCTATGCGAAATAAAGTGTTCTGAGAAGCTTAAAATGAAGAAATAAGCGTTCTAAAATGCTTTAAAAATTCAAAGACATCTTTCAATGGTTAACTAACGCAAGGCGCAATATCAGACCTTAATATTGACCCATAAAATTTAAATTGGACCAGGTATTATATTACAGGGTAATAGCGTACCCTACCAAAGGAAATAATTATAGGTCAATTAGGGGGTACACAGCGTGACCCTAAAGTTTACTATGTATGCCTATGCGAAATAAAGTGTTCTGAGAAGCTTAAAATGAGGAAATAAGCGTTCTAAAATGCTTTAAAAATTCAAAGACATTTTTCTATGTTAACTAACGGCACGGTATCGGACTTTAATATTGACCCATAATATTTAAATTGGACCAGGTATTATATTACAGGGTAATAGTGTACCCTACCACAGGAAATAATTATAGGTCAATTAGGGGGTACACTATGTATATTTTAAATAGTGCATTAAAACAAGGAAATACGAAGACACTTTTCTATGTTAACTAACGGCACGGTATCGGACCTTAATATTGACCTATAATTTTTAAATTGGACCACGTATTATATTATAGGGTAATAGTGTACCCTACCACAGGAAATAATTATAGGTCAATTAGAGGGTACACAGCGTGACCCTAAAGTTTACTATGTATGCCTATGCGAAATAGAGTGTTCTGAGAAGCTTAAAATGAAGAAATTAGCGTTCTAAAATGCTTTAAAAATTCAATGAAATCTTTCAATGGTTAACTAACGCAAGGCGCAATATCAGACTTTAATATTGACCCATAATATTTGAATTGGACCAGGTATTATATTCCAGGGTAATAGTGCACCCTACCACAGGAAATAATTATAGGTCAATTAGGGGGTACACTATGTATATTTTAAATAGTGCATTAAAACAAGGAAATACGAAGACACTTTTCTATGTTAACTAACGGCCCGATATCGGACCTTAATATTGACCTATAATTTTTAAATTGGACCACGTATTATATTACATGATAATAGTGTACCCTACCATAGGAAATAATTATAGGTCAATTAGGGGGTACACAGTGTGACCCTAAAGTTTACTATTTATGCCTATGCGAAATAAAGTGTTCTGAGAAGCTTAAAATGAAGAAATAAGCGTTCTAAAATGCTTTAAAAATTCAAAGACATCTTTCAATGGTTAACTAACGCTAGGCGCAATATCAGACCTTAATATTGACCCATAATATTTAAATTGGACCAGGTATTATATTACAGGGTAATAGTGTACCCTACCACAGGAAATAATTATAGGTCAATTAGGGGGTACACTATGTATATTTTAAATAGTGCATTAAAACAAGGAAATACGAAGACACTTTTCTATGTTAACTAACGGCACGGTATCGAACCTTAATATTGACCTATAATTTTTAAATTGGACCACCTATTATATTACAGGGTAATAGTGTACCCTACCACAGGAAATAATTATAGGTCATTTAGGGGGTACACAGCGTGACCCTAAATTTTACTATGTATGCCTATGCGAAATAGAGTGTTCTGAGAAGCTTAAAATGAAGAAATAAGCGTTCTAAAATGCTTTAAAAATTCAAAGACATCTTTCAATGGTTAACTAACGCAAGGCGCAATATCAGACCTTAATATTGACCCATAATATTTAAATTGGACCAGGTATTATATTACAGGGTAATAGTGTACCCTTCCAAAGGAAATAATTATAGGTCAATTAGGGGGTACACAGCGTGACCCTAAAGTTTACTATGTATGCCTATGCGAAATAAAGTGTTCTGAGAAGCTTAAAATGAAGAAATAAGCGTTCTAAAATGCTTTAAAAATTCAAAGACATCTTTCAATGGTTAACTAACGCAAGGCGCAATATCAGACCTTAATATTGACCCATAAAATTTAAATTGGACCAGGTATTATATTACAGGGTAATAGCGTACCCTACCAAAGGAAATAATTATAGGTCAATTAGGGGGTACACAGCGTGACCCTAAAGTTTACTATGTATGCCTATGCGAAATAAAGTGTTCTGAGAAGCTTAAAATGAGGAAATAAGCGTTCTAAAATGCTTTAAAAATTCAAAGACATTTTTCTATGTTAACTAACGGCACGGTATCGGACTTTAATATTGACCCATAATATTTAAATTGGACCAGGTATTATATTACAGGGTAATAGTGTACCCTACCACAGGAAATAATTATAGGTCAATTAGGGGGTACACTATGTATATTTTAAATAGTGCATTAAAACAAGGAAATACGAAGACACTTTTCTATGTTAACTAACGGCACGGTATCGGACCTTAATATTGACCTATAATTTTTAAATTGGACCACGTATTATATTATAGGGTAATAGTGTACCCTACCACAGGAAATAATTATAGGTCAATTAGAGGGTACACAGCGTGACCCTAAAGTTTACTATGTATGCCTATGCGAAATAGAGTGTTCTGAGAAGCTTAAAATGAAGAAATTAGCGTTCTAAAATGCTTTAAAAATTCAATGAAATCTTTCAATGGTTAACTAACGCAAGGCGCAATATCAGACTTTAATATTGACCCATAATATTTGAATTGGACCAGGTATTATATTCCAGGGTAATAGTGCACCCTACCACAGGAAATAATTATAGGTCAATTAGGGGGTACACTATGTATATTTTAAATAGTGCATTAAAACAAGGAAATACGAAGACACTTTTCTATGTTAACTAACGGCCCGATATCGGACCTTAATATTGACCTATAATTTTTAAATTGGACCACGTATTATATTACATGATAATAGTGTACCCTACCATAGGAAATAATTATAGGTCAATTAGGGGGTACACAGTGTGACCCTAAAGTTTACTATTTATGCCTATGCGAAATAAAGTGTTCTGAGAAGCTTAAAATGAAGAAATAAGCGTTCTAAAATGCTTTAAAAATTCAAAGACATCTTTCAATGGTTAACTAACGCTAGGCGCAATATCAGACCTTAATATTGACCCATAATATTTAAATTGGACCAGGTATTATATTACAGGGTAATAGTGTACCCTACCACAGGAAATAATTATAGGTCAATTAGGGGGTACACTATGTATATTTTAAATAGTGCATTAAAACAAGGAAATACGAAGACACTTTTCTATGTTAACTAACGGCACGGTATCGGACCTTAATATTGACCTATAATTTTTAAACTGGACCACGTATTATATTACAGGGTTATAGTGTACCCTACCACAGGAAATAATTATAGGACAATTAGGGGGAACACAGAGTGACCCTAAAGTTTACTATGTATGCCTATGCGAAATAAAGTGTTCTGAGAAGCTTAAAATGAGGAAATAAGCGTTCTAAAATGCTTTAAAAATTCAAAGACATTTTTCTATGTTAACTAACGGCACGGTATCGAACCTTAATATTGACCTATAATTTTTAAATTGGACCACCTATTATATTACAGGGTAATAGTGTACCCTACCACAGGAAATAATTATAGGTCATTTAGGGGGTACACAGCGTGACCCTAAATTTTACTATGTATGCCTATGCGAAATAGAGTGTTCTGAGAAGCTTAAAATGAAGAAATAAGCGTTCTAAAATGCTTTAAAAATTCAAAGACATCTTTCAATGGTTAACTAACTCAAGGCGCAATATCAGACCTTAATATTGACCCATAAAATTTAAATTGGACCAGGTATTATATTACAGGGTATTAGCGTACCCTACCAAAGGAAATAATTATAGGTCAATTAGGGGGTACACAGCGTGACCCTAAAGTTTACTATGTATGCCTATGCGAAATAAAGTGTTCTGAGAAGCTTAAAATGAGGAAATAAGCGTTCTAAAATGCTTTAAAAATTCAAAGACATTTTTCTATGTTAACTAACGGCACGGTATCGGACCTTAATATTGACCTATAATTTTTAAATTGGACCACGTATTATATTACAGGGTAATAGTGTACCCTACCACAGGAAATAATTATAGGTCTTTTAGGGGGTACACAGCGTGACCCTAAATTTTACTATGTATGCCTATGCGAAATAGAGTGTTCTGAGATGCTTAAAATGAAGAAATAAGCGTTCTAAAATGCTTTAAAAATTCAAAGACATCTTCCAATGGTTAACTAACGCAAGGCGCAATATCAGACCTTAATATTGACCCATAATATTTAAATTGGACCAGGTATTATATTACAGGGTAATAGTGTACCCTACCACAGGATATAATTATAGGTCAATTAGGGGGTACGCTATGTATATTTTAAATAGTGCATTAAAACAAGGAAATACGAAGACACTTTTCTATGTTAACTAACGGCACGGTATCGGACCTTACTATTGACCTATAATTTTTAAATTGGACCACGTATTATATTACAGGGTTATAGTGTACCCTACCACAGGAAATAATTATAGGTCAATTAGGGGGTACACAGAGTGACCCTAAAGTTTACTATATATGCCTATGCGAAATAGAGTGTTCTGAGATGCTTAAAATGAAGAAATAAGCGTTCTAAAATGCTTTAAAAATTCAAAGACATCTTTCAATGGTTAACTAACGCAAGGCGCAATATCAGACCTTAATATTGACCCATAATATTTAAATTGGACCAGGTATTATATTACAGGGTAATAGTGTACCCTACCACAGGAAATAATTATAGGTCAATTAGGGGGTACACTATGTATATTTTAAATAGTGCATTAAAACAAGGAAATACGAAGACACTTTTCTATGTTAACTAACGGCACGGTATCGGACCTTAATATTGACCTATAATTTTTAAACTGGACCACGTATTATATTACAGGGTTATAGTGTACCCTACCACAGGAAATAATTATAGGTCAATTAGGGGGAACACAGAGTGACCCTAAAGTTTACTATGTATGCCTATGCGAAATAAAGTGTTCTGAGAAGCTTAAAATGAGGAAATAAGCGTTCTAAAATGCTTTAAAAATTCAAAGACATTTTTCTATGTTAACTAACGGCACGGTATCGAACCTTAATATTGACCTATAATTTTTAAATTGGACCACCTATTATATTACAGGGTAATAGTGTACCCTACTACAGGAAATAATTATAGGTCATTTAGGGGGTACACTATGTATATTTTAAATAGTGCATTAAAACAAGGAAATACGAAGACACTTTTCTATGTTAAGTAACGGCACGGTATCGGACCTTAATATTGACCTATAATTTTTAAATTGTACCACGTATTATATTACAGGGTTATAGTGTACCCTACCACAGGAAATAATTATAGGTCAATTAGGGGGTACACAGCGTGACCCTAAAGTTTACTATGTATGCCTATGCGAAATAAAGTGTTCTGAGAAGCTTAAAATGAGGAAATAAGCGTTCTAAAATGCTTTAAAAATTCAAAGACATTTTTCTATGTTAACTAACGGCACGGTATCGGACCTTAATATTGACCTATAATTTTTAAATTGGACCACGTATTATATTACAGGGTAATAGTGTACCCTACCACAGGAAATAATTATAGGTCTTTTAGGGGGTACACAGCGTGACCCTAAATTTTACTATGTATGCCTATGCGAAATAGAGTGTTCTGAGATGCTTAAAATGAAGAAATAAGCGTTCTAAAATGCTTTAAAAATTCAAAGACATCTTCCAATGGTTAACTACCGCAAGGCGCAATATCAGACCTTAATATTGACCCATAATATTTAAATTGGACCAGTTATTATATTACAGGGTAATAGTGTACCCTACCACAGGATATAATTATAGGTCAATTAGGGGGTACACTATGTATATTTTAAATAGTGCATTAAAACAAGGAAATACGAAGACACTTTTCTATGTTAACTAACGGCACGGTATCGGACCTTACTATTGACCTATAATTTTTAAATTGGACCACGTATTATATTACAGGGTTATAGTGTACCCTACCACAGGAAATAATTATAGGTCAATTAGGGGGTACACAGAGTGACCCTAAAGTTTACTATATATGCCTATGCGAAATAGAGTGTTCTGAGATGCTTAAAATGAAGAAATAAGCGTTCTAAAATGCTTTAAAAATTCAAAGACATCTTTCAATGGTTAACTAACGCAAGGCGCAATATCAGACCTTAATATTGACCCATAATATTTAAATTGGACCAGGTATTATATTACAGGGTAATAGTGTACCCTACCACAGGAAATAATTATAGGTCAATTAGGGGGTACACTATGTATATTTTAAATGGTGCATTAAAACAAGGAAATACGAAGACACTTTTCTATGTTAACTAACGGCACGGTATCGGACCTTAATATTGACCTATAATTTTTAAACTGGACCACGTATTATATTACAGGGTTATAGTGTACCCTACCACAGGAAATAATTATAGGTCAATTAGGGGGAACACAGAGTGACCCTAAAGTTTACTATGTATGCCTATGCGAAATAAAGTGTTCTGAGAAGCTTAAAATGAGGAAATAAGCGTTCTAAAATGCTTTAAAAATTCAAAGACATTTTTCTATGTTAACTAACGGCACGGTATCGAACCTTAATATTGACCTATAATTTTTAAATTGGACCACCTATTATATTACAGGGTAATAGTGTACCCTACTACAGGAAATAATTATAGGTCATTTAGGGGGTACACTATGTATATTTTAAATAGTGCATTAAAACAAGGAAATACGAAGACACTTTTCTATGTTAAGTAACGGCACGGTATCGGACCTTAATATTGACCTATAATTTTTAAATTGTACCACGTATTATATTACAGGGTAATAGTGTACCTTACCACAGGAAATAATTATAGGTCAATTAGGTGGTACACAGCGTGACCCTAAAATTTACTATGTATGCCTATGCGAAATAGAGTGTTCTGAGAAGCTTAAAATGAAGAAATAAGCGTTCTAAAATGCTTTAAAAATTCAAAGACATCTTTCAATGGTTAACTAACGCAAGGCGCGATATCAGACCTTAATATGGAACCATAATATTTCAATTGGACCAGGTATTATATTTCAGGGTAATAGTGTACCCTACAACAGGAAATAATTATAGGTCAATTAGGGGGTACACTATGTATGTTTTAAATAGTGCATTAAAACAAGAAAATACGAAGACACTTTTCTATGTTAACTAACGGCACGGTATCGGACCTTAATATTGACCTATAATTTTTAAATTGGACCACGTATTATATTACAGGGTAATAGTGTACCCTACCACAGGAAATAATTATAGGTCTTTTAGGGGGTACACAGCGTGACCCTAAATTTTACTATGTATGCCTATGCGAAATAGAGTGTTCTGAGATGCTTAAAATGAAGAAATAAGCGTTCTAAAATGCTTTAAAAATTCAAAGACATCTTCCAATGGTTAACTAACGCAAGGCGCAATATCAGACCTTAATATTGACCCATAATATTTAAATTGGACCAGGTATTATATTACAGGGTAATAGTGTACCCTACCACAGGATATAATTATAGGTCAATTAGGGGGTACACTATGTATATTTTAAATAGTGCATTAAAACAAGGAAATACGAAGACACTTTTCTATGTTAACTAACGGCACGGTATCGGACCTTACTATTGACCTATAATTTTTAAATTGGACCACGTATTATATTACAGGGTTATAGTGTACCCTACCACAGGAAATAATTATAGGTCAATTAGGGGGTACACAGAGTGTCCCTAAAGTTTACTATATATGCCTATGCGAAATAGAGTGTTCTGAGATGCTTAAAATGAAGAAATAAGCGTTCTAAAATGCTTTAAAAATTCAAAGACATCTTTCAATGGTTAACTAACGCAAGGCGCAATATCAGACCTTAATATTGACCCATAACATTTAAATTGGACCAGGTATTATATTACAGGGTAATAGTGTACCCTACCACAGGAAATAATTATAGCTCAATTAGGGGGTACACTATGTATATTTTAAATAGTGCATTAAACCAAGGAAATACGAAGACACTTTTCTATGTTAACTAACGGCACGGTATCGGACCTTAATATTGACCTATAATTTTTAAACTGGACCACGTATTATATTACAGGGTTATAGTGTACCCTACCACAGGAAATAATTATAGGTCAATTAGGGGGAACACAGAGTGACCCTAAAGTTTACTATGTATGCCTATGCGAAATAAAGTGTTCTGAGAAGCTTAAAATGAGGAAATAAGCGTTCTAAAATGCTTTAAAAATTCAAAGACATTTTTCTATGTTAACTAACGGCACGGTATCGAACCTTAATATTGACCTATAATTTTTAAATTGGACCACCTATTATATTACAGGGTAATAGTGTACCCTACCACAGGAAATAATTATAGGTCAATTAGGGGGTACACAGCGTGACCCTAAAGTTTACTATGTATGCCTATGCGAAATAAAGTGTTCTGAGAAGCTTAAAATGAAGAAATAAGCGTTCTAAAATGCTTTAAAAATTCAAAGACATCTTTCAATGGTTAACTAACGCAAGGCGCAATATCAAACCTTAATATTGACCCATAATATTTAAATTGAACCAGGTATTGTATTACAGGGTAATAGTGTACCCTACCACAGGAAATAATTATAGGTCAATTAGGGGGTACACAGCGGACCCTAAAGTTTACTATGTATGCCTATGCGAAATAAAGTGTTCTGAGAAGCTTAAAATGAGGAAATAAGCGTTCTAAAATGCTTTAAAAATTCAAAGACATTTTTCTATGTTAACTAACGGCACGGTATCGGACCTTAATATTGACCTATAATTTTTAAATTGGACCACGTATTATATTACAGGGTAATAGTGTACCCTACCACAGGAAATAATTATAGGTCATTTAGGGGGTACACAGCGTGACCCTAAATTTTACTATGTATGCCTATGCGAAATAGAGTGTTCTGAGATGCTTAAAATGAAGAAATAAGAGTTCTAAAATGCTTTAAAAATTCAAAGACATCTTTCAATGGTTAACTAACGCAAGGCGCAATATCAGACCTTAATATTGACCCATAATATTTAAATTGGACCAGGTATTATATTACAGGGTAATAGTGTACCCTACCACAGGAAATAATTATAGGTCAATTAGGGGGTACACTATGTATATTTTAAATAGTGCATTAAAACAAGGGAATACGAAGACATTTTTCAATGTTAACTAACGGCACGGTATCGGAACTTAATATTGACCTATAATTTTTAAATTGGACCACGTATTATATTACAGGGTAATAGTGTACCCTACCACAGGAAATAATTATAGGTCAATTAGAAGGTACACAGCGTGACCCTAAAGTTTACTATGTATGCCTATGCGAAATAGAGTGTTCTGAGAAGCTTAAAATGAAGAAATTAGCGTTCTAAAATGCTTTAAAAATTCAATGAAATCTTTCAATGGTTAACTAACGCAAGGCGCAATATCAGACCTTAATGTTGACCCATAATATTTGAATTGGACCAGGTATTATATTCCAGGGTAATAGTGCACCCTACCACAGGAAATAATTATAGGTCAATTAGGGGGTACACTATGTATATTTTAAATAGTGCATTAAAACAAGGAAATACGAAGACACTTTTCTATGTTAACTAACGGCACGGTATCGGACCTTAATATTGACCTATATTTTTTAAATTGGACCACGTATTATATTATAGGGTAATAGTGTACCCTAACACAGGAAATAATTATAGGTCAATTAGAGGGTACACAGCGTGACCCTAAAGTTTACTATGTATGCCTATGCGAAATAGAGTGTTCTGAGAAGCTTAAAATGAAGAAATTAGCGTTCTAAAATGCTTTAAAAATTCAAAGACATCTTTCAATGGTTAACTAACGCAAGGCGCAATATCAGACCTTAATATTGACCCATAATATTTGAATTGGACCAGGTATTATATTACGGGGTAATAATGTACCCTACCACAGGAAATAATTATAGGTCAATTAGGGGGTACACTATGTATATTTTAAATAGTGCATTAAAACAAGGAAATACGAAGACACTTTTCTATGTTAACTAACGGCCCGGTATCGGACCTTAATATTGACCTATAATTTTTAAATTGGACCACGTATTATATTACATGATAATAGTGTACCCTACCACAGGAAATAATTATAGGTCAATTAGGGGGTACACAGTGTGACCCTAAAGTTTACTATGTATGCCTATGCGAAATAGAGTGTTCTGAGATGCTTAAAATGAAGAAATAAGCGTTCTAAAATGCTTTAAAAATTCAAAGACATCTTCCAATGGTTAACTAACGCAAGGCGCAATATCAGACCTTAATATTGACCCATAATATTTAAATTGGATCAGGTATTATATTACAGGGTAATAGTGTACCCTACCACAGGATATAATTATAGGTCAATTAGGGGGTACACTATGTATATTTTAAATAGTGCATTAAAACAAGGAAATACGAAGACACTTTTCTATGTTAACTAACGGCACGGTATCGGACCTTAATATTGACCTATAATTTTTAAATTGGACCACGTATTATATTACAGGGTTATAGTGTACCCTACCACAGGAAATAATTATAGGTCAATTAGGGGGTACACAGAGTGACCCTAAAGTTTACTATATATGCCTATGCGAAATAGAGTGTTCTGAGATGCTTAAAATGAAGAAATAAGCGTTCTAAAATGCTTTAAAAATTCAAAGACATCTTTCAATGGTTAACTAACGCAAGGCGCAATATCAGACCTTAATATTGACCCATAATATTTGAATTGGACCAGGTATTATATTACGGGGTAATAATGTACCCTACCACAGGAAATAATTATAGGTCAATTAGGGGGTACACTATGTATATTTTAAATAGTGCATTAAAACAAGGAAATACGAAGACACTTTTCTATGTTAACTAACGGCCCGGTATCGGATATAATATTGTCCTATAATTTTTAAATTGGACCACGTATTATATTACATGATAATAGTGTACCCTACCACAGGAAATAATTATAGGTCAATTAGGGGGTACACAGTGTGACCCTAAAGTTTACTATGTATGCCTATGCGAAATAGAGTGTTCTGAGATGCTTAAAATGAAGAAATAAGCGTTCTAAAATGCTTTAAAAATTCAAAGACATCTTCCAATGGTTAACTAACGCAAGGCGCAATATCAGACCTTAATATTGACCCATAATATTTAAATTGGACCAGGTATTATATTACAGGGTAATAGTGTACCCTACCACAGGATATAATTATAGGTCAATTAGGGGGTACACTATGTATATTTTAAATAGTGCATTAAAACAAGGAAATACGAAGACACTTTTCTATGTTAACTAACGGCACGGTATCGGACCTTAATATTGACCTATAATTTTTAAATTGGACCACGTATTATATTACAGGGTTATAGTGTACCCTACCACAGGAAATAATTATAGGTCAATTAGGGGGTACACAGAGTGACCCTAAAGTTTACTATATATGCCTATGCGAAATAGAGTGTTCTGAGATGCTTAAAATGAAGAAATAAGCGTTCTAAAATGCTTTAAAAATTCAAAGACATCTTTCAATGGTTAACTAACGCAAGGCGCAATATCAGACCTTAATATTGACCCATAATATTTAAATTGGACCAGATATTATATTACAGGGTAATAGTGTACCCTACCACTGGAAATAATTATAGGTCAATTAGGGGGTACACTATGTATATTTTAAATAGTGCATTAAAACAAGGAAATACGAAGACACTTTTCTATGTTAACTAACGGCACGGTATCGGACCTTAATATTGACCTATAATTTTTAAACTGGACCACGTATTATATTACAGGGTTATAGTGTACCCTACCACAGGAACTAATTATAGGTCAATTAGGGGGAACACAGAGTGACCCTAAAGTTTACTATGTATGCCTATGCGAAATAAAGTGTTCTGAGAAGCTTAAATTGAGGAAATAAGCATTCTAAAATGCTTTAAAAATTCAAAGACATTTTTCTATGTTAACTAACGGCACGGTATCGAACCTTAATATTGACCTATAATTTTTAAATTGGACCACGTATTATATTACAGGGTAATAGTGTACCCTACCACAGGAAATAATTATAGGTCAATTAGGGGGTACACAGCGTGACCCTAAAATTTACTATGTATGCCTATGCGAAATAAAGTGTTCTGAGAAGCTTAAAATGAAGAAATAAGCGTTCTAAAATGCTTTAAAAATTCAAAGACATCTTTCAATGGTTAACTAACGCAAGGCGCAATATCAAACCTTAATATTGACCCATAATATTTAAATTGAACCAGGTATTGTATTACAGGGTAATAGTGTACCCTACCACAGGAAATATTTATAGGTCAATTAGGGGGTACACTATGTATATTTTAAATAGTGCATTAAAACAAGGAAATACGAAGACATCTTTCAATGGTTAACTAACGCAAGGCGCAATATCAGACCTTAATATTGACCCATAAAATTTAAATTGGACCAGGTATTATATTACAGGGTAATAGCATACCCTACCAAAGGAAATAATTATAGGTCAATTAGGGGGTACACAGCGTGACCCTAAAGTTTACTATGTATGCCTATGCGAAATAAAGTGTTCTGAGAAGCTTAAAATGAGGAAATAAGCGTTCTAAAATGCTTTAAAAATTCAAAGACATTTTTCTATGTTAACTAACGGCACGGTATCGGACCTTAATATTGACCTATAATTTTTAAATTGGACCACGTATTATATTACAGGGTAATAGTTAACCCTACCACAGGAAATAATTATAGGTCATTTAGGGGGTACACAGCGTGACCCTAAATTTTACTATGTATGCCTATGCGAAATAGAGTGTTCTGAGATGCTTAAAATGAAGAAATAAGCGTTCTAAAATGCTTTAAAAATTCAAAGACATCTTCCAATGGTTAACTAATGCAAGGCGCAATATCAAACCTTAATATTGACCCATAATATTTAAATTGGACCAGGTATTATATTACAGGGTAATAGTGTACCCTACCACAGGATATAATTATAGGTCAATTAGGGGGTACACTATGTATATTTTAAATAGTGCATTAAAACAAGGAAATACGAAGACACTTTTCTATGTTAACTAACGGCACGGTATCGGACCTTAATATTGACCTATAATTTTTAAATTGGACCACGTATTATATTACAGGGTTATAGTGTACCCTACCACAGGAAATAATTATAGGTCAATTAGGGGGTACACAGAGTGACCCTAAAGTTTACTATATATGCCTATGCGAAATAGAGTGTTCTGAGATGCTTAAAATGAAGAAATAAGCGTTCTAAAATGCTTTAAAAATTCAAAGACATCTTTCAATGGTTAACTAACGCAAGGCGCAATATCAGACCTTAATATTGACCCATAATATTTAAATTGGACCAGGTATTATATTACAGGGTAATAGTGTACCCTACAACAGGAAATAATTATAGGTCAATTAGGGGGTACACTATGTATATTTTAAATAGTGCATTAAAACAAGGAAATACGAAGACATTTTTCAATGTTAACTAACGGCACGGTATCGGAACTTAATATTGACCTATAATTTTTAAATTGGACCACGTATTATATTACAGGGTAATAGTGTACCCTACCACAGGAAATAATTATAGGTCATTTAGGGGGTACGCAGCGTGACCCTAAATTTTACTATGTATGCCTATGCGAAATAGAGTGTTCTGAGAAGCTTAAAATGAAGAAATAAGCGTTCTAAAATGCTTTAAAAATTCAAAGACATCTTTCAATGGTTAACTAACGCAAGGCGCAATATCAGACCTTAATATTGACCCATAAAATTTAAATTGGACCAGGTATTATATTACAGGGTAATAGTGTACCCTACCAAAAGAAATAATTATAGGTCAATTAGGGGGTACACAGCGTGACCCTAAAGTTTACTATGTATGCCTATGCAAAATAAAGTGTTCTGAGAAGCTTAAAATGAGGAAATAAGCGTTCTAAAATGCTTTAAAAATTCAAATACATTTTTCTATGTTAACTAACGGCACGGTATCGGACCTTAATATTGACCTATAATTTTTAAATTGGACCACGTATTATATTACAGGGTAATAGTGTACCCTACCACAGGAAATAATTATAGGTCATTTAGGGGGTACACATCGTGACCCTAAATTTTACTATGTATGCCTATGCGAAATAGAGTGTTCTGAGATGCTTAAAATGAAGAAATAAGCGTTCTAAAATGCTTTAAAAATTCAAAGACATCTTCCAATGGTTAACTAACGCAAGGCGCAATATCAGACCTTAATATTGACCCATAATATTTAAATTGGACCAGGTATTATATTACAGGTTATAGTGTACCCTACCACAGGAAATAATTATAGGTCAATTAGGGGGTACACTATGTATATTTTAAATAGTGCATTAAAACAAGGAAATACGAAGACACTTTTCTATGTTAACTAACGGCACGGTATCGGACCTTAATATTGACCTATAATTTTTAAATTGGACCACGTATTATATTACAGGGTTATAGTGTACCCTACCACAGGAAATAATTATAGGTCAATTAGGGGGTACACAGAGTGACCCTAAAGTTTACTATGTATGCCTAAGCGAAATAAAGTGTTCTGAGAAGCTTAAAATGAGGAAATAAGCGTTCTAAAATGCTTTAAAAATTCAAAGACATTTTTCTATGTTAACTAACGGCACGGTATTGGACCTTAATATTGACCTATAATTTTTAAATTGGACCACGTATTATATTACAGGGTAATAGTGTACCCTGCCACAGGAAATAATTATAGGTCATTTAGGGGGTACACAGCGTGACCCTAAATTTTACTATGTATGCCTATGCGAAATAGAGTGTTCTGAGATGCTTAAAATGAAGAAATAAGCGTTCTAAAATGCTTTAAAAATTCAAAGACATCTTTCAATGGTTAACTAACGCAAGGCGCAATATCAGACCTTAATATTGACCCATAAAATTTAAATTGGACCAGGTATTATATTACAGGGTAATAGCGTACCCTACCAAAGGAAATAATTATAGGTCAATTAGGGGGTACACAGCGTGACCCTAAAGTTTACTATGCATGCCTATGCGAAATAAAGTGTTCTGAGAAGCTTAAAATGAGGAAATAAGCGTTCTAAAATGCTTTAAAAATTCAAAGACATTTTTCTATGTTAACTAACGGCACGGTATCGGACCTTAATATTGACCTATAATTTTTAAATTGGACCACGTATTATATTACAGGGTAATAGTGTACCCTACCACAGGAAATAATTATAGGTCATTTAGGGGGTACACAGCGTGACCCTAAATTTTACTATGTATGCCTATGCGAAATAGAGTGTTCTGAGATGCTTAAAATGAAGAAATAAGCGTTCTAAAATGCTTTAAAAATTCAAAGACATCTTCCAATGGTTAACTAATGCAAGGCGCAATATCAAACCTTAATATTGACCCATAATATTTAAATTGGACCAGGTATTATATTACAGGGTAATAGTGTACCCTACCACAGGATATAATTATAGGTCAATTAGGGGGTACACTATGTATATTTTAAATAGTGCATTAAAACAAGGAAATACGAAGACACTTTTCTATGTTAACTAACGGCACGGTATCGGACCTTAATATTGACCTATAATTTTTAAATTGGACCACGTATTATATTACAGGGTTATAGTGTACCCTACCACAGGAAATAATTATAGGTCAATTAGGGGGTACACAGAGTGACCCTAAAGTTTACTATGTATGCCTATGCGAAATAAAGTGTTCTGAGAAGCTTAAAATGAGGAAATAAGCGTTCTAAAATGCTTTAAAAATTCAAAGACATTTTTCTATGTTAACTAACGGCACGGTATTGGACCTTAATATTGACCTATAATTTTTAAATTGGACCACCTATTATATTACAGGGTAATAGTGTACCCTACCACAGGAAATAATTATAGGTCATTTAGGGGGTACACTATGTATATTTTAAATAGTGCATTAAAACAAGGAAATACGAAGACACTTTTCTATGTTAACTAACGGCACGGTATCGGACCTTAATATTGACCTATAATTTTTAAATTGTACCACGTATTATATTACAGGGTAATAGTGTACCTTACCACAGGAAATAATTATAGGTCAATTAGGTGGTACACAGCGTGACCCTAAAGTTTACTATGTATGCCTATGCGAAATAGAGTGTTCTGAGAAGCTTAAAATGAAGAAATAAGCGTTCTAAAATGCTTTAAAAATTCAAAGACATCTTTCAATGGTTAACTAACGCAAGGCGCGATATCAGACCTTAATATGGAACCATAATATTTCAATTGGACCAGGTATTATATTACAGGGTAATAGTGTACCCTACAACAGGAAATAATTATAGGTCAATTAGGGGGTACACTATGTATGTTTTAAATAGTGCATTAAAACAAGAAAATACGAAGACACTTTTCTATGTTAACTAACGGCACGGTATCGGACCTTAATATTGACCTATAATTTTTAAATTGGACCACGTATTATATTACAGGGTTATAGTGTACCCTACCACAGGAAATAATTATAGGTCAATTAGGGGGTACACAGAGTGACCCTAAAGTTTACTATGTATGCCTATGCGAAATAAAGTGTTCTGAGAAGTTTAAAATGAGGAAATAAGCTTTCTAAAATGCTTTAAAAATTCAAAGACATTTTTCTATGTTAACTAACGGCACGGTATCGGACCTTAATATTGACCTATAATTTTTAAATTGGACCACGTATTATATTACAGGGTAATAGTGTACCCTACCACAGGAAATAATTATAGGTCATTTAGGGGGTACACAGCGTGACCCTAAATTTTACTATGTATGCCTATGCGAAATAGAGTGTTCTGAGATGCTTAAAATGAAGAAATAAGCGTTCTAAAATGCTTTAAAAATTCAAAGACATCTTTCAATGGTTAACTAACGCAAGGCGCAATATCAGACCTTAATATTGACCCATAATATTTAAATTGGACCAGGTATTATATTACAGGGTAATAGTGTACCCTACCACAGGAAATAATTATAGGTCAATTAGGGGGTACACTATGTATATTTTAAATAGTGCATTAAAACAAGGAAATACGAAGACACTTTTCTATGTTAACTAACGGCACGGTATCGGACCTTAATATTGACCTATAATTTTTAAATTGGACCACGTATTATATTACAGGGTTATAGTGTACCCTACCACAGGAAATAATTATAGGTCAATTAGGGGGTACGCAGAGTTACCCTAAAGTTTACTATGTATGCCTATGCGAAATAAAGTGTTCTGAGAAGCTTAAAATGAGGAAATAAGCGTTCTAAAATGCTTTAAAAATTCAAAGACATTTTTCTATGTTAACTAACGGCACGGAATCGGACCTTAATATTGACCTATAATTTTTAAATTGGACCACGTATTATATTACAGGGTAATAGTGTACCCTACCACAGGATATAATTATAGGTCATTTAGGGGGTACACAGCGTGACCCTAAATTTTACTATGTATGCCTATGCGAAATAGAGTGTTCTGAGATGCTTAAAATGAAGAAATAAGCGTTCTAAAATGCTTTAAAAATTCAAAGACATCTTTCAATGGTTAACTAACGCAAGGCGCAATATCAGACCTTAATATTGACCCATAATATTTAAATTGGACCAGGTATTATATTACAGGGTAATAGTGTACCCTTCCAAAGGAAATAATTATAGGTCAATTAGGGGGTACACAGCGTGACCCTAAAATTTACTATGTATGCCTATGCGAAATAAAGTGTTCTGAGAAGCTTAAAATGAGGAAATAAGCGTTCTAAAATGCTTTAAAAATTCAAAGACATTTTTCTATGTTAACTAACGGCACGGTATCGGACCTTAATATTGACCTATAATTTTTAAATTGGACCACCTATTATATTACAGGGTAATAGTGTACCCTACCACAGGAAATAATTATAGGTCATTTAGGGGGTACACTATGTATATTTTAAATAGTGCATTAAAACAAGGAAATACGAAGACACTTTTCTATGTTAACTAACGGCACGGTATCGGACCTTAATATTGACCTATAATTTTTAAATTGTACCACGTATTATATTACAGGGTAATAGTGTACCTTACCATAGGAACTAATTATAGGTCAATTAGGTGGTACACAGCGTGACCCTAAAATTTACTATGTATGCCTATGCGAAATAGAGTGTTCTGAGAAGCTTAAAATGAAGAAATAAGCGTTCTAAAATGCTTTAAAAATTCAAAGACATCTTTCAATGGTTAACTAACGCAAGGCGCAATATCAGACCTTAATATTGACCTATAATTTTTAAATTGGACCACGTATTATATTACAGGGTTATAGTGTACCTTACCACAGGAAATAATTATAGGTCAATTAGGTGGTACACAGCGTGACCCTAAAATTTACTATGTATGCCTATGCGAAATAGAGTGTTCTGAGAAGCTTAAAATGAAGAAATAAGCGTTCTAAAATGCTTTAAAAATTCAAAGACATCTTTCAATGGTTAACTAACGCAAGGCGCGATATCAGACCTTAATATGGAACCATAATATTTCAATTGGACCAGGTATTATATTACAGGATAATAGTGTACCCTACAACAGGAAATAATTATAGGTCAATTAGGGGGTACACTATGTATGTTTTAAATAGTGCATTAAAACCAGAAAATACGAAGACACTTTTCTATGTTAACTAACGGCACGGTATCGGACCTTAATATTGACCTATAATTTTTAAATTGGACCACGTATTATATTACAGGGTTATAGTGTACCCTACCACAGGAAATAATTATAGGTCATTTAGGGGGTACACAGCGTGACCCTAAATTTTACTATGTATGCCTATGCGAAATAGAGTGTTCTGAGATGCTTAAAATGAAGAAATAAGCGTTCTAAAATGCTTTAAAAATTCAAAGACATCTTTCAATGGTTAACTAACGCAAGGCGCAATATCAGACCTTAATATTGACCCATAATATTTAAATTGGACCAGGTATTATATTACAGGGTAATAGTGTACCCTTCCAAAGGAAATAATTATAGGTCAATTAGGGGGTACACAGCGTGACCCTAAAGTTTACTATGTATGCCTATGCGAAATAAAGTGTTCTGAGAAGCTTAAAATGAGGAAATAAGCGTTCTAAAATGCTTTAAAAATTCAAAGACATTTTTCTATGTTAACTAACGGCACGGTATCGGACCTTAATATTGACCTATAATTTTTAAATTGGACCACCTATTATATTACAGGGTAATAGTGTACCCTACCACAGGAAATAATTATAGGTCATTTAGGGGGTACACTATGTATATTTTAAATAGTGCATTAAAACAAGGAAAGACGAAGACACTTTTCTATGTTAACTAACGGCACGGTATCGGACCTTAATATTGACCTATAATTTTTAAATTGTACCACGTATTATATTACAGGGTAATAGTGTACCTTACCACAGGAACTAATTATAGGTCAATTAGGGGGTACGCAGAGTGACCCTAAAGTTTACTATGTATGCCTATGCGAAATAAAGTGCTCTGAGAAGCTTAAAATGAGGAAATAAGCGTTCTAAAATGCTTTAAAAATTCAATGACATTTTTCTATGCTAACTAATGGCACGGTATCGGACCTTAATATTGACCTATAATTTTTAAATTGGACCACCTATTATATTACAGGGTAATAGTGTACCCTACCACAGGAAATAATTATAGGTCAATTAGGGGGTACACAGCGTGACCCTAAAGTTTACTATGTATGCCTATGCGAAATAAAGTGTTCTGAGAAGCTTAAAATGAAGAAATAAGCGTTCTAAAATGCTTTAAAAATTCAAAGACATCTTTCAATGGTTAACTAACGCAAGGCGCAATATCAAACCTTAATATTGACCCATAATATTTAAATTGAACCAGGTATTGTATTACAGGGTAATAGTGTACCCTACCACAGGAAATAATTATAGGTCAATTAGGGGGTACACTATGTATATTTTAAATAGTGCATTAAAACAAGGAAATACGAAGACATTTTTCAATGTTAACTAACGGCACGGTATCGGAACTTAATATTGACCTATAATTTTTAAATTGGACCACGTATTATATTACAGGGTAATAGTGTGCCCTACCACAGGAAATAATTATAGGTCATTTAGGGGGTACACAGCGTGACCCTAAATTTTACTATGTATGCCTATGCGAAATAGAGTGTTCTGAGAAGCTTAAAATGAAGAAATAAGCGTTCTAAAATGCTTTAAAAATTCAAAGACATCTTTCAAAGGTTAACTAACGCAAGGCGCAATATCAGACCTTAATATTGACCCATAATATTTAAATTGGACCAGGTATTATATTACAGGGTAATAGTGTACCCCACCAAAGGAAATAATTATAGGTCATTTAGGGGGTACACAGCGTGACCCTGAAGTTTACTATGAATCCCTATGCGAAATAAAGTGTTCTGAGAAGCTTAAAATGAGGAAATAAGTGTTCTAAAATGCTTTAAAAATTCAAAGACATTTTTCTATGTTAACTAACGGCACGGTATCGGACCTTAATATTGACCTATAATTTTTAAATTGGACCACGTATTATATTACAGGGTAATAGTGTACCCTACCACAGGAAATAATTATAGGTCAATTAGGGGGTACACAGAGAGACCCAAAAGTTTACTATGTATGCCTATGCGAAATAAAGTGTTCTGAGAAGCTTAAAATGAGGAAATAAGCGTTCTAAAATGCTTTAAAAATTCAAAGACATTTTTCTATGTTAACTAAAGGCACGGTATCGGACCTTAATATTGACCTATAATTTTAAATTGGACCACGTATTATATTACAGGGTAATAGTGTACCCTACCACAGTAAATAATTATAGGTCATTTAGGGGGTACACAGCGTGACCCTAAATTTTACTATGTATGCCTATGCGAAATAGAGTGTTCTGAGAAGCTTAAAATGAAGAAATAAGCGTTCTAAAATGCTTTAAAAATTCAAAGACATCTTTCAATGGTTAACTAGCGCAAGGCGCAATATCAGACCTTAATATTGACCCATAATATTTAAATTGGACCAGGTATTATATTACAGGGTAATAGTGTACCCTACCACAGGAAATAATTATAGGTCAATTAGGGGGTACACTATGTATATTTTAAATAGTGCATTAAAACAAGGAAATACGAAGACACTTTTCTATGTTAACTAACGGCACGGTATCGGACCTTAATATTGACCTATAATTTTTAAATTGTACCACGTATTATATTACAGGGTAATAGTGTACCTTACCACAGGAAATAATTATAGGTCAATTAGGTGGTACACAGCGTGACCCTAAAATTTACTATGTATGCCTATGCGAAATAGAGTGTTCTGAGAAGCTTAAAATGAAGAAATAAGCGTTCTAAAATGCTTTAAAAATTCAAAGACATCTTTCAATGGTTAACTAACGCAAGGCGCGATATCAGACCTTAATATGGAACCATAATATTTCAATTGGACCAGGTATTATATTACAGGGTAATAGTGTACCCTACAACAGGAAATAATTATAGGTCAATTAGGGGGTACACTATGTATGTTTTAAATAGTGCATTAAAACAAGAAAATACGAAGACACTTTTCTATGTTAACTAACGGCACGGTATCGGACCTTAATATTGACCTATAATTTTTAAATTGGACCACGTATTATATTACAGGGTAATAGTGTACCCTACCACAGGAAATAATTATAGGTCATTTAGGGGGTACACAGCGTGACCCTAAATTTTACTATGTATGCCTATGCGAAATAGAGTGTTCTGAGATGCTTAAAATGAAGAAATAAGCGTTCAAAAATGCTTTAAAAATTCAAAGACATCTTTCAATGGTTAACTAACGCAAGGCGCAATATCAGACCTTAATATTGACCCATAATATTTAAATTGGACCAGGTATTATATTACAGGGTAATAGCGTACCCTACCAAAGGAAATAATTATAGGTCAATTAGGGGGTACACAGCGTGACCCTAAATTTTACTATGTATGCCTATGCGAAATAGAGTGTTCTGAGAAGCTTAAAATGAAGAAATAAGCGTTCTAAAATGCTTTAAGAATTCAAAGACATCTTTCAAAGGTTAACTAACGCAAGGCGCAATATCAGACCTTAATATTGACCCATAATATTTACGGTCCTAATGCTGCACGTGCACGGATGTATTACCGCGATGCGGTGGCCAAAATGGCAGGAAACAATACTGCCCTATTTCTACACGCCAGTACCTTTATTCCTCAGTTCGACTTCCGTCAAATTAGTGAACAAAGAAGGCGGACACTCTATCGCCCTATTGCGGCACATGCGCGGCTATTGTGTCGCGTTGCAGTGTCCAAAATGTCGGACTCTACACTGCCCAACTACGACACGCCAGTGACTTTACTCCTCAGTTGGACTTCCGCTCTAATCCGTGGCCAAAAAATGGCGAACACTCCATGGTCCTAGTGCACCACGTGCGCGACTGTAGTGCCGCGTTGTGGTTTCCCCAAATAGCGGACACTACACTGAACTACAAGACCCTACCAAAGACTAAAGTTCTCAGATGCGCTTCCGCTCTAATCAGTGGTCAAAGATGGTGGACACTCCATAGCTCTACTGCGGCACGTTCGCGGCTGTAGTGCCGTGTTGCGGTAGCCCAAATTGTCGGACTCTACGCTGCCCTACTACGACACGCCAGTCCCCTTACCCCTCTGATTGGTTTCCGCTCTAATCCGTAGCCAAAGATTGCGGAAACTCCATGGTCCTAATGCTGCACGTGCACCGCTGTATTACCGCGTTGCGGTGGCCAAAATGGCAGGAAACTACACTGCCCTATTTCTACTCGCCAGTGCCTTTACTCCTCAGTTCGACTTCCGCTCAAATTAGTGAACAAAGAAGGCGGACACTCTATGGCCCTATTGCGGCACATGCTCGGCTGTAGTGCCGCGTTACGGTGGCCCAAATTGTCGGACTCTACACTGCCCTACTACGACACACCAGTGCCTTTACTCCTCTGTTCGGCTTCCGCTCTAAATAGTGGAAAAAGATGGCGGACACTCCATGGCCCTTCAGCGACACGTGCACGGCTGTAGCACCGCGTTGCGGGGGCCAAAGATGCAGGAAAATACACTGCCCTACTACGACACGAAAGTGCCTTTACACCTCAGTTTCGCTTCCACTCTAATCACTGGCCAAAGATTTCGGACACTCCATGGTCCAACTGCGGCACATGCGCAACTGTAGTGCCGCGTTGTGGTGGCCCAAAATAGCGGACACTACACCGCCCTACATGACCCTACCAAAGACATAAGTTCTCAATTGCGCTTCCACACTAAGCATTGGCCAAAGATGGCGGACACTCCATAGCTCTAATGCGGCACGTCCGCGGCTGTAGTGCCGCGCTTCGGTTGCCCAAATTGTCGAACTCTACGCTGTCCTACTACTAAACGCCAGTCCCATAACCCCTCAGTTGGGCTTCCGCTCTTATCCGTTGCCAAAGATTGCGGACCCACCATGGCCCTACTGCGGCACGTGTGCGGCTTTATAGCCGCGGTGCGGGGGCCAAAATGGCAGGAAATTACACTGCCCTACTACGACACGCGAGTGCCTTTACTCCTCAGGTCGGCTTCCGCCCTAATCAGTGACCAAAGATGGCGGACAGTCTATAGCCCTTCTGCGGCACTTCCACGGCTGAATGTGCCAAGTTGCGATTGCCCAAAATGGTGGACACTACACTGCCCTTCTAGACCCTACCAAAGACTTACCCAAATTGTCGGATTCAGCACAGACCAACTGCGACACGACAGTGCCTTTACTCCTCAGTTGGGCTTCCGCTCCACTCCGTGGCCAAAGATGGCGAACATTCCAAGGCCCTAATGCTGCACGTGTGCGACTGTAGTGACGCGTTTCAGTGGCGCAGATGGCAGGAAACTACACTGCCCAACTACTACATGCCAGTGCCATTACTCCTCAGTTCGGCTTCCTCTCTAAATAGTGGAAAAATATGGCGGACACTCTATGGCATTTCTGCAGCACATGCGCGGCTGTAGTGCCGCGTTGCGGGGGCCCAAAATGTCGGACTCTACTCTGCTCTACTACGACACACCAGTGCCTTTACTCCTCTGTTCGGCTTCCGCTCTAAATAGTGGTAAAAGATGGCGGACACTCCATGGCCACGGCTGTAGCGCCGCGTTGCGGGGGCCAAAATGGCAGGAAACTTCAATGCCCTACTACGACGCGAAAGTGCCTTTATTCCTCAGTTGGGCTTCCGCTCTAATCCGTGGCCGAAGATGGCGAACACTCTCGCACCCTAATGCGGCACGTGCACGGCTGTAGTGCCGCGTTGCAGAAGCGAAAATGGCAGGAAACTACACTGCCCTATTTCTACACGCCAGTGCCTTTTCTCCGCAGTTCGACTTCCGCTCAAATTAGTGGCCAAAGATGGCGGACAGTCTATAGCCGTTCTGCGGCACGTCTGCGGTTGTAGTTCCGCGATACGGAGCCCCAAAATGGCGGACTCTTCACAGACCTACTACGACACGCCTGTGCCTTCACTCCTCAGTTGCGCTTCCGCTCTAATCCGTGGGCAAAGTTGGCGGAGCCTCCATGGCCCTACTGCGCCACGTGTGCGGCTTTACAGCCACGTTGCGTCCGCCAAATTGTCGGAATCTTCGCTGTCCTACTACGACACGCCTGTCCCTTGACCCCTCAGTTAGGCTTTCGCTCTAATCCGTAGCCAAAGATTGCGGACACTCCACGGTCCTATTGCGGTTTGTGCGTAGCTGAAGTGCCGCGTTGCAGTGGCCAAAATGATGGAAACTACACTGCCCTACTACGACACGCGAGTGCCTTTACTCCTCAGGTCGGCTTCCGCCCTAATCAGTGACCAAAGATGGCGGACTCTCCATGGCCTTTCCGCGGCACATGCGCGGCTGTAGTGCCGGGTTGCGGTGAACCAAAATGGTGGACTCTACACTGCCCTATTTCTACTCGCCAGTGCCTTTACTCCTCAGTTCGACTTTCGCTCAAATTAGTGAACAAAGAAGGCAGACACTCTATGGCCCTATTGCGGCACATGCGCGGCTGTAGTGCCGCGTTACCGTGGCCCAAATTGTCGGACTCTACACTGCCCTACAACGACACACCAGTGCCTTTACTCCTCTGTTCGGCTTCCGCTCTAAATAGTGGAAAAAGATGGCGGACACTCCATGGCCCTTCAGCGGCACGTGCACGGCTGTAGCGCCGCGTTGCGGGGGCTAAAAATGCAGGAAAATACACTGCCCTACTACGACACGAAAGTGCCTTTATTCCTCAGTTGGTCTTCCGCTCTAATCCGTGGCCAAAAAATGGCGAACACTCCAAGGCCCTAATGCGGCACGTGCACGGCTGTAGTGCCGCGTTGTGGTGGCCAAAATGGCAGGAAACTACCCTGCCCTTTTTCTACACGCCAGTTCCATTACTCATCAGTTCGGCTTCCGTTCTAATTAGTGACCAAAGAAAGCGGACTCTCTACGGCGCTATTGCGGCACATGCGCGGCTATTGTGTCGCGTTGCAGGGGCCAAAAATTTCGGACTCTACACTGCCCTACAACGACACACCAGTGCCTTTACTCCTCTGTTCGGCTTCCGCTCTAAATAGTGGAAAAAGATGGCGGACACTCCATGGCCCTTCAGCGGCACGTGCACGGCTGTAGCGCCGCGTTGCGGGGGCTAAAAATGCAGGAAAATACACTGCCCTACTACGACACGAAAGTGCCTTTATTCCTCAGTTGGTCTTCCGCTCTAATCCGTGGCCAAAAAATGGCGAACACTCCAAGGCCCTAATGCGGCACGTGCACGGCTGTAGTGCCGCGTTGTGGTGGCCAAAATGGCAGGAAACTACCCTGCCCTTTTTCTACACGCCAGTTCCATTACTCATCAGTTCGGCTTCCGCTCTAATTAGTGACCAAAGAAAGCGGACTCTCTACGGCGCTATTGCGGCACATGCGCGGCTATTGTGTCGCGTTGCAGGGGCCAAAAATTTCGGACTCTACACTGCCCTACAACGACAAGCCAGTGCCTTTACACCTCAGTTTCGCTTCCACTCTAATCACTGGCCAAAGATTTCGGACACTCCATGGTCCAACTGCGGCACATGCGCAACTGCAGTGCCGCGTTGTGGTGGCCCAAAATAGCGGACACTACACCGCCCTACATGACCCTACCAAAGACATAAGTTCTCAATTGCGCTTCCACACTAAGCATTGGCCAAAGATGGCGGACACTCCATAGCTCTAATGCGGCACGTCCGCGGCTGTAGTGCCGCGCTTCGGTTGCCCAAATTGTCGAACTCTTCGCTGTCCTACTACTAAACGCCAGTCCCATAACCCCTCAGTTGGGCTTCCGCTCTAATCCGTTGTTAAAGATTGCGGACACTCTATAACTCTACTGCGGCACGTTCGCGGCTGTAGTGCCGCGTTGTGGTGGCCAAAATGGCAGGAAACTACCCATCCCTTTTTCTACACGCCAGTTCCAGTACTCCTCAGGTCGGCTTCCGCCCTAATCTGTGACCAAAGATGGCGGACTCTCCTTGGCCTTTCTGCGGCACGTGCACGACTGTAGTGCCGCGTGTCGGTGGCCCAACTTGTCGGTCGCTACACGGCCCAGTGCTTTTACTCCACAGTTCCGCTTCCGCTCTAATCAGGAGCCAAAGATGTCGGACAGTCTATAGCCCTTTTACGGCACGTCCACGGCTGAATGTGCCAAGTTGCGATTGCCCAAAATGGTGGACACTACACTGCCCTTCGAGACCCTACCAAATACTAAAGTTCTCAGTAGCGCTTCCGCTCTAATCAGTGGCCAAATATGGCGGACCCTCCATGGCCCTACTGCGGCACGTGTGCGGCTTTATAGCCGCGTTGCGGGGGCCAAAATGGCAGGAAATTACACTGCCCTACTACGACACACCAGTACCTTTACTCCTCAGTTCGGCTTCCGCTATAAATAGTGGAAAAAGATGGCGGACACTCCAAGGCCCTTCAGCGGCACGAGCACGGCTGTAGCGCCGCGTTGCGGAGGCCAGAATGGCAGGAAACTACACTGCCCTACTACAGCACACCAGTGCCTTTATTCCTCAGTAGGGCTTTCGCTCTAATCCGTTGCCAAAGTTGGCGGACACTCCATAGCTCAAATGCGGCTCGTCCGTGGCTGTAGCGCCGCGTTGCAGTGGCCATAATGGCGGAAACTACACTGCCCTACTACGGCACGCGAGTGCCTTTACTCCACAGGTCGGCTTCCGCCCTAATCAGTGGCCAAATATGGCGGACCCTCCATGGCCCTACTGCGGCACATGTGCGGCTTTATAGCCGCGTTGCGGGGGCCAAAATGGCAGGAAATTACACTGTACTACTACGACTCGCCAGTGTCTTTACTCCTTAGTTGGGCTTCCGCTCTAATCCGTGGCCAAAGATGGCGAATACTCCCGCCCCCTAATGCCGCACGTGCACGGCTGCAGTGCCGCGTTGCAGTGGCGAAAATGGCAGGAAACTGCACTGCCCAACTACTACACGCCAGTGCCTTTACTCCTCTGTTCGGCTTCCGCTCTAAATAGTGGAAAAAGATGGCAGACACTCCATGGCCCTTCAGCGGCACGTGCACGGCTGTAGCACCGCGTTTCGGTGGACCAACATGTCGGACTCTTCCCAGCCCTACTACCACACGCCTGTGCCTTTACTCCTCAGTTCGGCTTCCGCTCTAATCTGTGACCAAAGAAGGCGGTCACTCTATGGCATTTCTGCGGCACCTGCGCGGCTGTAGTGCCGCTTTGCGGTAGTCCATAATGTCGGATTCTGCACTGCCCAACTACGACACGACAGTGCCTTTACTCCTAAGTTGGGTTTCCGCACCTCTCCGTGGCCAAAGATGGCGAACAGTCTATGGCCCTAGTGCGGCAGGTCTGCGGCTGTAGTGCCGCGTTGCGGTGGCCCAAAATGTCGGACTCTACACTGCCCTACTACGACACGCCTGTGCCTTTACTCCTCAGTTCGGCTTCCGCTCTAATCTGTGACCAAAAAAGGCGGACACTCTATGGCATTTCTGCTGCACGTGCACGGCTGTAGTGCCGCGTTGCGGTGGCCAAAATGGCAGGAAACTACACTGCCCTATTTCTACACGCCAGTGCCTTTACTCCTCATTTCGACTTCCGCTCAAATTAGTGACCAAAGAAGGCGGACACTCCATGGCCCTATTGCGGCAGATGCGCGACTGTAGTGCCGCGTTGCGGTGGCCCAAAATGTCGGACTCTACACTGCCCTACTACGACACACCAGTGCCTTTACTCCTCTGTTCGGCTTCCGCTCTAAATAGTAGAAAAAGATGGCAGACACTCCATGGCCCTTCAGCGACACGTGCACGGCTGTAGCGCCGCGTTTCGGTGGACCAACATGTCGGACTCTTCCCAGCCCTACTACCACACGCCTGTGCCTTTACTCCTCAGTTCGGCATCCAATCTAATCTGTGACCAAAGAAGGCGGACACTCTATGGCATTTCTGCGGCACGTGCGCGGCTGTAGTGCCGCTTTGCGGTAGTCCAAAATGTCGGATTCTGCACTGCCCAACTACGACACGACAGTGCCTTTACTCCTCAGTTGGGCTTCCGCACCACTCCGTGGCCAAAGATGGCGAACAGTCTATGGCCCTACAGCAGCACGTCCGCGACTGTAGTGCCGCGGTGCGGTGGCCCAAAATGTCGGACTATACACTGCCCTACCACGACACGCAAGTGCCTTTACTCTTCAGTTCGGCTTCCGCTCTAATTTGTGGCCAAAGTTGGCGGACAATCCATAGCCTTACCGCGGCACATGCACGGCTGTAGTGTCATGTTGCGGTGGCCCAAAATATCGGACTCTACTCTGCCCTACTACGACACGCCTGTGCCTTTACTCCTCAGTTGAGCTTACGCTCTTATCCGTTTTCCAAAGATGGCGGACATTCCATAGCCCTACTACGGCACGTCCGCGGCTGTAGTGCCGTGTTGCGGTGCCCCAAAATAGCGGACTCTACACTGCCCTACTGCGACACGCCTGTTCCTTTACTCCTCAGTTGGGCTTCCGCTTAAATCAGTGGCTAAAGATGGCGGACAGTCTATAGCCCTACCGCGGCACGTCCGCGGCAGTAGTGTCGCGTTGCGGTGCCCTAAAATGACGGACTCTACACTGCCCTACTACGACACGCCTGTGGCTTTACTCCTCAGTAGGGCTTCCGCTCTAATCCGTGTCCAAAGATGATGAACACTCCCCGGCCCTAATGCGGCACGTGCACGGCAGTAGTGCCATGTTGCGATGGCCAAAAATATCGGACTCTACACTGCCCTACGACGACACGTCAGTGCCTTTACAACTTAATTCAACTTCCGCTCAAATCAGTGGCCAAAGATGGCGAATAGTCTATAGACCTTCTGCGGCACGTCCGCGGCTGTAGTGCCGCGTTGCGGTGCCCCAAAATGTCAGACTCTACACTGCCCTACTAGACTCTACCAGAGACTTAAGTTCTCAGTTGCGCTTCCGCTTAAATCAGTGGCCTAATATGGCGGACCCTCCGTGGCCCTACTGTGGCACGTCTGCGGCTGTAGTGCCGCGTTGCGGTGCCCCTAAATGGCGGACTCTACACTGCCCTACTACGACACGCCTGTGGCTTTACTCCTCAGATGAGTTTCCGCTCTAATCAGTGACCAAAGATGGTGGACACTCCATAGCCCTACAGCCGTCCGCGAATGTAGTGCCGCGGTGCGGTGGCTCAAAATGTCGGACTATACACTGCCCTACTACTACACGCCAGCGCCTTTACTCTTCAGTTTGGCTTCCGCTCATATTAGTGGCCAAAGATGGCGGACAGTCTATAGCCCTACTGCGTCACGTCCGCGGAAGTAGTGTCGCGTTGCGGTGCCCTAAAATGGCGGGCTCTACACTGCCCTACTACGACACGCCTGTGCCTTTACTCCTCAGTTGAGCTTCTGCTCTTATCCGTTACCAAAGATGGCGGACATTCCATAGCCCTACTGCGGCACGTCCGCGGCTGTAGTGCCGTGTTGCGGTGCCCCAAAATAGCGGACTCTACACTGCCCTACTGCGACACGCCTGTTCCTTTACTCCTCAGTTGGGCTTCCGCTTAAATCAGTGGCTAAAGATGGCGGACAGTCTATAGCCCTACTGCGGCACGTCCGCGGCTGTAGTGCTGAGCAGTGGTGGCTAAAATGGCAGGATACTACACTGCCCTACTACTACACGCCAGTGCCTTTTCTCCTCAGTTCGGCTTCCAATCTAACTAATGGAAAAAGATGGCGGACTCTCCATGGCCCTTCAGCGGCACGTGTAAGCTGAAGTGCCACATTGTGTTGCCCCAAAATATCGGACTCTACTCTGCCCTACTACTACACGTCAGTGCCTTTACTCCTCAGTTCGGCTTCCGCTCTAATCCCTGGCCAAAGATGGAGAACACTCCCCGGCCCTAATGCGGCACATCACGGCTGTAGTGCCGTGTTGCGGTGGCCCAAAATATCGGACTCTACACTGCCCTACGACGACACGTCAGTGCCTTTACTCCTTAAATCGACTTCCGCTCAAATCAGTGACCAAAGATGGCGAATAGTCCATAGACCTTCTGCGACACGTCCGCGGCTGTAGTGCCGCGTTGCGGTGCCCCAAAATGGCGGACACTTCACTGCCCTACTACGACACGCCTGTTCCTTTACTCCTCAGTTCGGCTTTCGCTTAAATCAGTGGCCAAATATGGCGGACCCTCCATGGCCCTACTGCAGCACGTCCGCGGCTGTAGTGCCGCGATGCGGTGCCCCAAAATGTCGGACTCTACACTGCCCTACTACGACACGCCTGTGGCTTTATTCCTCAGATGAGCTTCCGCTCTAATCAGTGGCCAAAGATGGTGGACACGCCATAGCCCTACAGCAGCACGTCCGCGACTGTAGTGCCGCAGTGCGGTGGCCCAAAATGTCAGACTATACACTAACCTAGCACGACACGCAAGTGTCTTTACTCTTCAGTTCGGCTTCCGCTCTTATCCGTTACCAAAGATGGCGGGCATTCCATAGCCCTACTGCGGCACTTCCGCGGCTGTAGTGCTGAGCAGTGGTGGCCAAAAATATCGGACTCTACACTGCCCTACGACGACACGTCAGTGCCTTTACTCCTTAAATCGACTTCCGCTCAAATCAGTGGCCAAAGATGGCGAATAGTCTATAGACCTTCTGCGGCATGTCCGCGGCTGTAGTGCCGCGTTGCGGTGCCCCAAAATGGCGGACACTTCACTGCCCTACTACGACACGCCTGTTCCTTTACTCCTCAGATGGGCTTTCGCTTAAATCAGTGGCCAAATATTGCGGACCCTCCATGGCCCTACTGCAGCACGTCCGCGGCTGTAGTGCCGCGATGCGGTGACCCAAAATGTCGGACTCTACACTGCCCTACTAGACTCTACCAAAGACTTAAGTTCTCAGTTGCGCTTCCGCTTAAATCAGAGGCCAAATATGGCGGACACTCCACGGCCCTACTGCGACACGTGCGTGGCTTTATTGCCCCGTTGCGGTGGAACAAATTATAGGACTCTTCACTGCCCTACTACTACACGTCAGTGCCTTTACTCCTCAGTTCAGCTTCCGCTCTAATTAATGGCCAAAGATGGTGGACAGTCTATAGCCCTACTGCGGCACGTCCGTGGCTGTATTGTCGCGTTGCAGAGGCCAAAAATGTCGGACTCTACACTACCTTACTACGACATGCCAGTGCCTTTACTGCTCAGTTGGGATTCAGCTCTAATCCGTTTCCAAAGATGGCGAACACTCCCCGGACCTACTGCGGAACGTGCACGGCTGTAGTGTCGCGTTGCGGTGCTCAAAAATGGCGGACTCTACACTGCCCTACTACGACACGCCTGTGCCTTTACTCCTCAGTTGAGCTTCCGCTCTTATCCGTTACCAAAGATGGCGGATATTCCATAGCCCTACTGCGGCACGTCCGCGGCTGTAGTGCCGTGTTGCGGTGTCCCAAAATAGCGGACTCTACACTGCCCTACTGCGACACGCCTGTTCCTTTACTCCTCAGTTGGGCTTCCGCTTAAATCAGTGACTAAAGATGGCGGACCGTCTATAGCCCTACTGAGGCACGTCCGCGGCTGTAGTGCTGAGCAGTGGTGGCTAAAATGGCAGGATACTACACTGCCCTAAAACTACACGCCAGTGCCTTTTCTCCTCAGTTCGGCTTCCAATCTAACTAATGGAAAAAGATGGCGGACACTCCATGGCCCTTCAGCGGCACGTGTAAGCTGAAGTGCCACGTTGTGTTGCCCCAAAATATCGGACTCTACTCTGCCCTACTACTACACGTCAGTGCCTTTACTCCTCAGTTCGGCTTCCGCTCTAATCCCTGGCCAAAGATGGCGAACACTCCCCGGCCCTAATGCGGCACATCACGGCTGTAGTGCCGTGTTGCGGTGGCCCAAAATATCGGACTCTACACTGCCCTACGACGACACGTCAGTGCCTTTACTCCTTAAATCGACTTCCGCTCAAATCAGTGACCAAAGATGGCGAATAGTCTATAGACCTTCTGCGACACGTCCGCGGCTGTAGTGCCGCGTTGCGGTGCCCCAAAATGGCGGACACTTCACTGCCCTACTGCGCCACGTGTGCGGCTTTACAGCCACGTTGCGTCCGCCAAATTGTCGGAATCTTCGCTGTCCTACTACGACACGCCTGTCCCTTGACCCCTCAGTTAGGCTTTCTCTCTAATCCGTAGCCAAAGATTGCGGACACTCCACGGTCCTATTGCGGTTTGTGCGTAGCTGAAGTGCCGCGTTGAAGTGGCCAAAATGATGGAAACTACACTGCCCTACTACGACACGCGAGTGCCTTTACTCCTCAGGTCGGCTTCCGCCCTAATCAGTGACCAAAGATGGCGGACTCTCCATGGCCTTTCCGCGGCACATGCGCGGCTGTAGTGCCGTGTTGCGGTGGCCCAAAATATCGGACTCTACACTGCCCTACGACGACACGTCAGTGCCTTTACTCCTTAAATCGACTTCCGCTCAAATCAGTGACCAAAGATGGCGAATAGTCTATAGACCTTCTGCGACACGTCCGCGGCTGTAGTGCCGCGTTGCGGTGCCCCAAAATGGCGGACACTTCACTGCCCTACTGCGCCACGTGTGCGGCTTTACAGCCACGTTGCGTCCGCCAAATTGTCGGAATCTTCGCTGTCCTACTACGACACGCCTGTCCCTTGACCCCTCAGTTAGGCTTTCTCTCTAATCCGTAGCCAAAGATTGCGGACACTCCACGGTCCTATTGCGGTTTGTGCGTAGCTGAAGTGCCGCGTTACGGTGGCCCAAATTGTCGGACTCTACACTGCCCTACAACGACACACCAGTGCTTTTACTCCTCTGTTCGGCTTCCGCTCTAAATAGTGGAAAAAGATGGCGGACACTCCATGGCCCTTCAGCGGCACGTGCACGGCTGTAGCGCCGCGTTGCGGGGGCTAAAAATGCAGGAAAATACACTGCCCTACTACGACACGAAAGTGCCTTTATTCCTCAGTTGGTCTTCCGCTCTAATCCGTGGCCAAAAAATGGCGAACACTCCAAGGCCCTAATGCGGCACGTGCACGGCTGTAGTGCCGCGTTGTGGTGGCCAAAATGGCAGGAAACTACCCTGCCCTTTTTCTACACGCCAGTTCCATTACTCCTCAGTTCGGCTTCCGCTCTAATTAGTGACCAAAGAAAGCGGACTCTCTACGGCGCTATTGCGGCACATGCGCGGCTATTGTGTCGCGTTGCAGGGGCCAAACATTTCGGACTCTACACTGCCCTACAACGACAAACCAGTGCCTTTGCACCTCAGTTTCGCTTCCACTCTAATCACTGGCCAAAGATTTCGGACACTCCATGGTCCAACTGCGGCACATGCGCAACTGCAGTGCCGCGTTGTGGTGGCCCAAAATAGCGGACACTACACCGCCCTACATGACCCTACCAAAGACATAAGTTCTCAATTGCGCTTCCACACTAAGCATTGGCCAAAGATGGCGGACACTCCATAGCTCTAATGCGGCACGTTCGCGGCTGTAGTGCCACGCTTCGGTTGCCCAAATTGTCGAACTCTTCGCTGTCCTACTACTAAACGCCAGTCCCATAACCCCTCAGTTGGGCTTCCGCTCTAATCCGTTGCCAAAGATTGCGGACACTCTATAGCTCTACTGCGGCACGTTCGCGGCTGTAGTGCCGCGTTGTGGTGGCCAAAATGGCAGGAAACTACCCATCCCTTTTTCTACACGCCAGTTCCAGTACTCCTCAGGTCGGCTTCCGCCCTAATCTGTGACCAAAGATGGCGGACTCTCCTTGGCCTTTCTGCGGCACGTGCACGACAGTAGTGCCGCGTGTCGGTGGCCCAACTTGTCGGTCGCTACACGGCCCAGTGCTTTTACTCCACAGTTCTGCTTCCGCTCTAATCAGGAGCCAAAGATGTCGGACAGTCTATAGCCCTTTTACGGCACGTCCACGGCTGAATGTGCCAAGTTGCGATTGCCCAAAATGGTGGACACTACACTGCCCTTCGAGACCCTACCAAATACTAAAGTTCTCAGTAGCGCTTCCGCTCTAATCAGTGGCCAAATATGGCGGACCCTCCATGGCCCTACTGCGGCACGTGTGCGGCTTTATAGCCGCGTTGCGGGGGCCAAAATGGCAGGAAATTACACTGCCCTACTACGACACACCAGTACCTTTACTCCTCAGTTCGGCTTCCGCTATAAATAGTGGAAAAAGATGGCGGACACTCCAAGGCCCTTCAGCGGCACGAGCACGGCTGTAGCGCCGCGTTGCGGAGGCCAGAATGGCAGGAAACTACACTGCCCTACTACAGCACACCAGTGCCTTTATTCCTCAGTTGGGCTTTCGCTCTAATCCGTTGCCAAAGTTGGCGGACACTCCATAGCTCAAATGCGGCACGTCCGTGGCTGTAGCGCCGCGTTGCAGTGGCCATAATGGCGGAAACTACACTGCCCTACTACGGCACGCGAGTGCCTTTACTCCACAGGTCGGCTTCCGCCCTAATCAGTGGCCAAATATGGCGGACCCTCCATGGCCCTACTGCGGCACATGTGCTTCTTTATAGCCGCGTTGCGGGGGCCAAAATGGCAGGAAATTACACTGTACTACTACGACTCGCCAGTGTCTTTACTCCTTAGTTGGGCTTCCGCTCTAATCCGTGGCCAAAGATGGCGAATACTCCCGCCCCCTAATGCCGCACGTGCACGGCTGTAGGTCCGCGTTGCAGTGGCGAAAATGGCAGGAAACTGCACTGCCCAACTACTACACGCCAGTGCCTTTACTCCTCTGTTCGGCTTCCGCTCTAAATAGTGGAAAAAGATGGCAGACACTCCATGGCCCTTCAGCGGCACGTGCACGGCTGTAGCACCGCGTTTCGGTGGACCAACATGTCGGACTCTTCCCAGCCCTACTACCACACGCCTGTGCCTTTACTCCTCAGTTCGGCTTCCGCTCTAATCTGTGACCAAAGAAGGCGGACACTCTATGGCATTTCTGCGGCACCTGCGCGGCTGTAGTGCCGCTTTGCGGTAGTCCATAATGTCGGATTCTGCACTGCCCAACTACGACACGACAGTGCCTTTACTCCTAAGTTGGGTTTCCGCACCTCTCCGTGGCCAAAGATGGCGAACAGTCTATGGCCCTAGTGCGGCAGGTCTGCGGCTGTAGTGCCGCGTTGCGGTGGCCCAAAATGTCGGACTCTACACTGCCCTACTACGACACGCCTGTGCCTTTACTCCTCAGTTCGGCTTCCGCTCTAATCTGTGACCAAAAAAGGCGGACACTCTATGGCATTTCTGCTGCACGTGCACGGCTGTAGTGCCGCGTTGCGGTGGCCAAAATGGCAGGAAACTACACTGCCCTATTTCTACACGCCAGTGCCTTTACTCCTCATTTCGACTTCCGCTCAAATTAGTGACCAAAGAAGGCGGACACTCCATGGCCCTATTGCGGCAGATGCGCGACTGTAGTGCCGCGTTGCGGTGGCCCAAAATGTCGGACTCTACACTGCCCTACTACGACACACCAGTGCCTTTACTCCTCTGTTCGGCTTCCGCTCTAAATAGTAGAAAAAGATGGCAGACACTCCATGGCCCTTCAGCGACACGTGCACGGCTGTAGCGCCGCGTTTCGGTGGACCAACATGTCGGACTCTTCCCAGCCCTACTACCACACGCCTGTGCCTTTACTCCTCAGTTCGGCATCCAATCTAATCTGTGACCAAAGAAGGCGGACACTCTATGGCATTTCTGCGGCACGTGCGCGGCTGTAGTGCCGCTTTGCGGTAGTCCAAAATGTCGGATTCTGCACTGCCCAACTACGACACGACAGTGCCTTTACTCCTCAGTTGGGCTTCCGCACCACTCCGTGGCCAAAGATGGCGAACAGTCTATGGCCCTACAGCAGCACGTCCGCGACTGTAGTGCCGCGGTGCGGTGGCCCAAAATGTCGGACTATACACTGCCCTACCACGACACGCAAGTGCCTTTACTCTTCCGTTCGGCTTCCGCTCTAATTTGTGGCCAAAGTTGGCGGACAATCCATAGCCTTACCGCGGCACATGCACGGCTGTAGTGTCACGTTGCGGTGGCCCAAAATATCGGACTCTACTCTGCCCTACTACGACACGCCTGTGCCTTTACTCCTCAGTTGAGCTTCCGCTCTTATCCGTTTTCCAAAGATGGCGGACATTCCATAGCCCTACTGCGGCACGTCCGCGGCTGTAGTGCCGTGTTGCGGTGCCCCAAAATAGCGGACTCTACACTGCCCTACTGCGACACGCCTGTTCCTTTACTCCTCAGTTGGGCTTCCGCTTAAATCAGTGGCTAAAGATGGCGGACAGACTATAGCCCTACTGCGGCACGTCCGCGGCAGTAGTGTCGCGTTGCGGTGCCCTAAAATGGCGGACTCTACACTGCCCTACTACGACACGCCTGTGGCTTTACTCCTCAGTAGGGCTTCCGCTCTAATCCGTGTCCAAAGATGATGAACACTCCCCGGCCCTAATGCGGCACGTGCACGGCAGTAGTGCCATGTTGCGATGGCCAAAAATATCGGACTCTACACTGCCCTACGACGACACGTCAGTGCCTTTACAACTTAATTCAACTTCCGCTCAAATCAGTGGCCAAAGATGGCGAATAGTCTATAGACCTTCTGCGGCACGTCCGCGGCTGTAGTGCCGCGTTGCGGTGCCCCAAAATGTCAGACTCTACACTGCCCTACTAGACTCTACCAGAGACTTAAGTTCTCAGTTGCGCTTCCGCTTAAATCAGTGGCCTAATATGGCGGACCCTCCGTGGCCCTACTGTGGCACGTCTGCGGCTGTAGTGCCGCGTTGCGGTGCCCCTAAATGGCAGACTCTACACTGCCCTACTACGACACGCTTGTGGCTTTACTCCTCATATGAGTTTCCGCTCTAATCAGTGACCAAAGATGGTGGACACTCCATAGCCCTACAGCAGCACGTCCGCGAATGTAGTGCCGCGGTGCGGTGGCTCAAAATGTCGGACTATACACTGCCCTACTACTACACGCCAGCGCCTTTACTCTTCAGTTTGGCTTCCGCTCATATTAGTGGCCAAAGATGGCGGACAGTCTATAGCCCTACTGCGTCACGTCCGCGGAAGTAGTGTCGCGTTGCGGTGCCCTAAAATGGCGGACTCTACACTGCCCTACTACGACACGCCTGTGCCTTTACTCCTCAGTTGAGCTTCTGCTCTTATCCGTTACCAAAGATGGCGGACATTCCATAGCCCTACTGCGGCACGTCCGCGGCTGTAGTGCCGTGTTGCGGTGCCCCAAAATAGCGGACTCTACACTGCCCTACTGCGACACGCCTGTTCCTTTACTCCTCAGTTGGGCTTCCGCTTAAATCAGTGGCTAAAGATGGCGGACAGTCTATAGCCCTACTGCGGCACGTCCGCGGCTGTAGTGCTGAGCAGTGGTGGCTAAAATGGCAGGATACTACACTGCCCTACTACTACACGTCAGTGCCTTTACTCCTCAGTTCGGCTTCCGCTCTAATCCCTGGCCAAAGATGGCGAACACTCCCCGGCCCTAATGCGGCACATCACGGCTGTAGTGCCGTGTTGCGGTGGCCCAAAATATCGGACTCTACACTGCCCTACGACGACACGTCAGTGCCTTTACTCCTCAGTTCGGCTTCCGCTCTAATTAATGGCCAAAGATGGTGGACAGTCTATAGCCCTACTGCGGCACGTCCGTGGCTGTATTGTCGCGTTGCAGTGGCCCAAAATGTCGGACTCTACACTGCCTTACTACGGCACGCCAGTGCCTTTACTCCTCAGTTGGGATTCCGCTCTAATCAGTGGATAAAGATGGCGTACACTCCACGGCCCTTCTGCGGCACGTGCGTAGCTGTAGTGCCACCTTGCAGAGGCCAAAAATGTCGGACTCTACACTACCTTACTACGACATGCCAGTGCCTTTACTGCTCAGTTGGGATTCAGCTCTAATCCGTTTCCAAAGATGGCGAACACTCCCCGGACCTACTGCGGAACGTGCACGGCTGTAGTGTCGCGTTGCGGTGCTCAAAAATGGCGGACTCTACACTGCCCTACTACGACACGCCTGTGCCTTTACTCCTCAGTTGAGCTTCCGCTCTTATCCGTTACCAAAGATGGCGGATATTCCATAGCCCTACTGCGGCACGTCCGCGGCTGTAGTGCTGAGCAGTGGTGGCTAAAATGGCAAGATACTACACTGCCCTACTACTACACGCCAGTCCATTTTCTCCTCAGTTCGGCTTCCAATCTAACTAATGGAAAAAGATGGCGGACACTCCATGGCCCTTCCGCGGCACGTGTAAGCTGAAGTGCCACGTTGTGTTGCCCCAAAATATCGGACTCTACTCTGCCCTACTACTACACGTCAGTGCCTTTACTCCTCAGTTCGGCTTCCGCTCTAATCCCTGGCCAAAGATGGCGAACACTCCCCGGCCCTAATGCGGCACATCACGGCTGTAGTTCCGTGTTGCGGTGGCCCTAAATATCGGACTCTACACTGCCCTACGACGACACGTCAGTGCCTTTACTCCTTAAATCGACTTCCGCTCTAAATAGTGGAAAAAGATGTCGGACACTCCATGGCCCTTCAGCGGCACGTGCGCTGCTGAAGTGCCGCGTTGCAGTGGTCCAACATGTCGGACGCAACACTGTCCGACTACGACACGCCAGTGCCTTTACTCCTCAGTTCGGCTTCCGCTCTAATCAGTGGCCAAAAATGGCGGACACTCCACGGCTCTACTGCGGCACGTAATAGGCTGTTGTGCCGCGTTGCGGAGGCCCGACATGGCGGACACTACACTGCCCTACTAGACTCTACCAAAGACTTAAGTTCTCAGTTGCGCTTCCGCTTAAATCAGAGGCCAAATATGGCGGACCCTCCATTGCCCTACTGCGGCAAGCGCGCGGCTGTAGTGTCGCGTTGCGTTGCCCCAAAATATCGGACTCTACACTGCCCTACTACTACACGCCAGTGCCTTTTCTCCTCAGTTCTGCTTCCACTCTAACTAATGGAAAAAGATGTCGGACACTCCATGGCCCTTCAGCGGCACGTGCGCTGCTAAAGTGCCGCGTTGCAGTGGTCGAAAATGACGTACTCTACACTGCCCGACTACGACACGCCAGTGCCTTAACTCCACAGTTCGGCTTCCGCTCTAATCCTTGTCCAAAGATGATGAACACTCCCCGGCCCTAATGCGGCACTTGCACGGCTGTAGTGCCGCGTTGCTGCGGCCCAACATGTCGGACGCAACACTGCCCGACTACGACACGCCTGTGGCTTTACTCCTCAGTTGGGCTTCCGCTCTAATCCGTGTCCAAAGATGATGAACACTCCCCGGCCCTATTGCGGCACGTGCACGGCAGTAGTGCCGTGTTGCGATGGCCCAAAATATCGGACTCTACACTACCCTACTACTACACGCCAGTGCCTTTTCTCCTCAGTTCGGCTTCCGCTCTTAATAGTGGAAAAAGATGTCGGACACTCCATGGCCCTTCAGCGTCACGTGCGCTGCTGAAGTGCCACGTTGTGTTGCCCCAAAATATCGGACTCTACTCTGCCCTACTACTACACGTCAGTGCCTTTACTCCTCTGTTCGGCTTCCGCTCTAATCCCTGGCCAAAGATGGCGAACACTCCCCGGCCCTAATGCGGCACATCACGGCTGTAGTGCCGTGTTGCAGTGGCCCAAAATATCGGACTCTACACTGCCCTAAGACGACGCGTAAGTGCCTTTACTCCTTAAATCGACTTCCGCTCTAATTAATGGCCAAAGATGGCGGACATTTTATAGCCCTACTGCGGTACGTCCGTGGCTGTAGTGTCGCGTTGCGTTGCCTCAAAATGGCGGACTCTACACTGCCCTACTACGACACGCCAGTGCCTTTACTCCTCAGCAGGGCTTCCGCTCTCATCCGGGACCAAAGATGGCGAACACTCCCCGGCACTACTTCGGCGCGCGCGTGGCTGTAGTGCTGCGTTGCGGTGGCCCAAAATGGTGGACACAACACTACCCTACTAGACTGTACCATAAACTTAAGTTCTCAGTTGCGCTTCCGCTTTAATCTATGGCCAAATATGGCGGACCCTCCATGGCCCTTCTGCGGCACGTGCGCGGCTTTATTGCCACGTTGCGGTGGCCCAACATGTCGGACGCTACACTGCCCGACTACGACACGAATGTGCCTTTACTCCTCAGTTCGGCTTCTGCTCTAATCAGTGTCTAACGATGGCGGACGGTCTATTGCCCTACTGCGGCACGTGTGTGGCTGTAGTGCCACGTTGCAGTGGCCCAAAATGTCGGACTCTACACTGGCTTACTACGGCACGCCAGTGCCTTTACTCCTCAGTTGGGATTCCGCTCTAATCAGTGGATAAAGATGGCGGACACTCCACGGCCCTAATGCGGCACATCACGGCTGTAGTTCCGTGTTGCGGTGGCCCTAAATATCGGACTCTACACTGCCCTACGACGACACGTCAGTGCCTTTACTCCTTAAATCGACTTCCGCTCTAAATAGTGGAAAAAGATGTCGGACACTCCATGGCCCTTCGGCGGCACGTGCGCTGCTGAAGTGCCGCGTTGCAGTGGTCCAACATGTCGGACGCAACACTGTCCGACTACGACACGCCAGTGCCTTTACTCCTCAGTTCGGCTTCCGCTCTAATCAGTGGCCAAAAATGGCGGACACTCCACGGCCCTACTGCGGCACGTAATAGGCTGTTGTGCCGCGTTGCGGAGGCCCGACATGGCGGACACTACACTGCCCTACTAGACTCTACCAAAGACTTAAGTTCTCAGTTGCGCTTCCGCTTAAATCAGAGGCCAAATATGGCGGACCCTCCATTGCCCTACTGCGGCAAGCGCGCGGCTGTAGTGTCGCGTTGCGTTGCCCCAAAATATCGGACTCTACACTGCCCTACTACTACACGCCAGTGCCTTTTCTCCTCAGTTCTGCTTCCACTCTAACTAATGGAAAAAGATGTCGGACACTCCATGGCCCTTCAGCGGCACGTGCGCTGCTAAAGTGCCGCGTTGCAGTGGCCGAAAATGACGTACTCCACACTGCCCGACTACGACACGCCAGTGCCTTAACTCCACAGTTCGGCTTCCGCTCTAATCCTTGTCCAAAGATGATGAACACTCCCCGGCCCTAATGCGGCACTTGCACGGCTGTAGTGCCGCGTTGCTGCGGCCCAACATGTCGGACGCAACACTGCCCGACTACGACACGCCTGTGGCTTTACTCCTCAGTTGGGCTTCCGCTCTAATCCGTGTCCAAAGATGATGAACACTCCCCGGCCCTATTGCGGCACGTGCACGGCAGTAGTGCCGTGTTGCGATGGCCCAAAATATCGGACTCTACACTACCCTACTACTACACGCCAGTGCCTTTTCTCCTCAGTTCGGCTTCCGCTCTTAATAGTGGAAAAAGATGTCGGACACTCCATGGCCCTTCAGCGGAACGTGCGCTGCTGAAGTGCCACGTTGTGTTGCCCCAAAATATCGGACTCTACTCTGCCCTAAGACGACGCGTAAGTGCCTTTACTCCTTAAATCGACTTCCGCTCTAATTAATGGCCAAAGATGGCGGACATTTTATAGCCCTACTGCGGTACGTCCGTGGCTGTAGTGTCGCGTTGCGGTGCCCCAAAATAGTGGACTCTACACTGCCCTACTGCGACACGCCTGTTCCTTTACTCCTCAGGTCGGCTTCCGCCCTAATCAGTGACTAAAGATGGCGGACAGTCTATAGCCCTTCTGCGGCACTTCCACGGCTGAATGTGCCAAGTTGCGATTGCCCAAAATGGTGGACACTACACTGCCCTTCTAGACCCTACCAAAGACTTACCCAAATTGTCGGATTCAGCACAGACCAACTGCGACACGACAGTGCCTTTACTCCTCAGTTGGGCTTCCGCTCCACTCCGTGGCCAAAGATGGCGAACATTCCAAGGCCCTAATGCTGCACGTGTGCGACTGTAGTGACGCGTTTCAGTGGCGCAGATGGCAGGAAACTACACTGCCCAACTACTACATGCCAGTGCCATTACTCCTCAGTTCGGCTTCCTCTCTAAATAGTGGAAAAATATGGCGGACACTCTATGGCATTTCTGCAGCACATGCGCGGCTGTAGTGCCGCGTTGCGGGGGCCCAAAATGTCGGACTCTACTCTGCTCTACTACGACACACCAGTGCCTTTACTCCTCTGTTCGGCTTCCGCTCTAAATAGTGGTAAAAGATGGCGGACACTCCATGGCCATGGCTGTAGCGCCGCGTTGCGGGGGCCAAAATGGCAGGAAACTTCAATGCCCTACTACGACACGAAAGTGCCTTTATTCCTCAGTTGGGCTTCCGCTCTAATCCGTGGCCGAAGATGGCGAACACTCTCGCACCCTAATGCGGCACGTGCACGGCTGTAGTGCCGCGTTGCAGAAGCGAAAATGGCAGGAAACTACACTGCCCTATTTCTACACGCCAGTGCCTTTTCTCCGCAGTTCGACTTCCGCTCAAATTAGTGGCCAAAGATGGCGGACAGTCTATAGCCGTTCTGCGGCACGTCTGCGGTTGTAGTTCCGCGATTCGGAGCCCCAAAATGGCGGACTCTTCACAGACCTACTACGACACGCCTGTGCCTTCACTCCTCAGTTGCGCTTCCGCTCTAATCCGTGGGCAAAGTTGGCGGAGCCTCCATGGCCCTACTGCGCCACGTGTGCGGCTTTACAGCCACGTTGCGTCCGCCAAATTGTCGGAATCTTCGCTGTCCTACTACGACACGCCTGTCCCTTGACCCCTCAGTTAGGCTTTCGCTCTAATCCGTAGCCAAAGATTGCGGACACTCCACGGTCCTATTGCGGTTTGTGCGTAGCTGAAGTGCCGCGTTGCAGTGGCCAAAATGATGGAAACTACACTGTCCTACTACGACACGCGAGTGCCTTTACTCCTCAGGTCGGCTTCCGCCCTAATCAGTGACCAAAGATGGCGGACTCTCCATGGCTTTTCCGCGGCACATGCGCGGCTGTAGTGCCGGGTTGCGGTGAACCAAAATGGTGGACTCTACACTGCCCTATTTCTACTCGCCAGTGCCTTTACTCCTCAGTTCGACTTTCGCTCAAATTAGTGAACAAAGAAGGCAGACACTCTATGGCCCTATTGCGGCACATGCGCGGCTGTAGTGCCGCGTTACGGTGGCCCAAATTGTCGGACTCTACACTGCCCTACAACGACACACCAGTGCCTTTACTCCTCTGTTCGGCTTCCGCTCTAAATAGTGGAAAAAGATGGCGGACACTCCATGGCCCTTCAGCGGCACGTGCACGGCTGTAGCGCCGCGTTGCGGGGGCTAAAAATGCAGGAAAATACACTGCCCTACTACGACACGAAAGTGCCTTTATTCCTCAGTTGGTCTTCCGCTCTAATCCGTGGCCAAAAAATGGCGAACACTCCAAGGCCCTAATGCGGCACGTGCACGGCTGTAGTGCCGCGTTGTGGTGGCCAAAATGGCAGGAAACTACCCATCCCTTTTTCTACACGCCAGTTCCAGTACTCCTTAGGTCGGCTTCCGCCCTAATCTGTGACCAAAGATGGCGGACTCTCCTTGGCCTTTCTGCGGCACGTGCACGACTGTAGTGCCGCGTGTCGGTGGCCCAACTTGTCGGTCGCTACACGGCCCAGTGCTTTTACTCCACAGTTCTGCTTCCGCTCTAATCAGGAGCCAAAGATGTCGGACAGTCTATAGCCCTTTTACGGCACGTCCACGGCTGAATGTGCCAAGTTGCGATTGCCCAAAATGGTGGACACTACACTGCCCTTCGAGACCCTACCAAATACTAAAGTTCTCAGTAGCGCTTCCGCTCTAATCAGTGGCCAAATATGGCGGACCCTCCATGGCCCTACTGCGGCACGTGTGCGGCTTTATAGCCGCGTTGCGGGGGCCAAAATGGCAGGAAATTACACTGCCCTACTACGACACACCAGTACCTTTACTCCTCAGTTCGGCTTCCGCTATAAATAGTGGAAAAAGATGGCGGACACTCCAAGGCCCTTCAGCGGCACGAGCACGGCTGTAGCGCCGCGTTGCGGAGGCCAGAATGGCAGGAAACTACACTGCCCTACTACAGCACACCAGTGCCTTTATTCCTCAGTTGGGCTTTCGCTCTAATCCGTTGCCAAAGTTGGCGGACACTCCATAGCTCAAATGCGGCACGTCCATGGCTGTAGCGCCGCGTTGCAGTGGCCATAATGGCGGAAACTACACTGCCCTACTACGGCACGCGAGTGCCTTTACTCCTCAGGTCGGCTTCCGCCCTAATCAGTGGCCAAATATGGCGGACCCTCCATGGCCCTACTGCGGCACATGTGCGGCTTTATAGCCGCGTTGCGGGGGCCAAAATGGCAGGAAATTACACTGTACTACTACGACTCGCCAGTGTCTTTACTCCTTAGTTGGGCTTCCGCTCTAATCCGTGGCCAAAGATGGCGAATACTCCCGCCCCCAAATGCCGCACGTGCACGGCTGTAGTGCCGCTTTGCGGTAGTCCATAATGTCGGATTCTGCACTGCCCAACTACGACACGACAGTGCCTTTACTCCTAAGTTGGGTTACCGCACCTCTCCGTGGCCAAAGATGGCGAACAGTCTATGGCCCTAGTGCGGCAGGTCTGCGGCTGTAGTGCCGCGTTGCGGTGGCCCAAAATGTCGGACTCTACACTGCCCTACTACGACACGCCTGTGCCTTTACTCCTCAGTTCGGCTTCCGCTCTAATCTGTGACCAAAAAAGGCGGACACTCTATGGCATTTCTGCTGCACGTGCACGGCTGTAGTGCCGCGTTGCGGTGGCCAAAATGGCAGGAAACTACACTGCCCTATTTCTACACGCCAGTGCCTTTACTCCTCATTTCGACTTCCGCTCAAATTAGTGACCAAAGAAGGCGGACACTCCATGGCCCTATTGCGGCAGATGCGCGACTGTAGTGCCGCGTTGCGGTGGCCCAAAATGTCGGACTCTACACTGCCCTACTACGACACACCAGTGCCTTTACTCCTCTGTTCGGCTTCCGCTCTAAATAGTAGAAGAAGATGGCAGACACTCCATGGCCCTTCAGCGACACGTGCACGGCTGTAGCGCCGCGTTTCGGTGGACCAACATGTCGGACTCTTCCCAGCCCTACTACCACACGCCTGTGCCTTTACTCCTCAGTTCGGCATCCAATCTAATCTGTGACCAAAGAAGGCGGACACTCTATGGCATTTCTGCGGCACGTGCGCGGCTGTAGTGCCGCTTTGCGGTAGTCCAAAATGTCGGATTCTGCACTGCCCAACTACGACACGACAGTGCCTTTACTCCTCAGTTGGGCTTCCGCTCTAATTTGTGGCCAAAGTTAGCGGACAATCCATAGCCTTACCGTGGCACTTGCACGGCTGTAGTGTCACGTTGCGGTGGCCCAAAATATCGGACTCTACTCTGCCCTACTACGACACGCCTGTGCCTTTACTCCTCAGTTGAGCTTCCGCTCTTATCCGTTTTCCAAAGATGGCGGACATTCCATAGCCCTACTGCGGCACGTCCGCGGCTGTAGTGCCGTGTAGCGGTGCCCCAAAATAGCGGACTCTACACTGCCCTACTGCGACACGCCTGTTCCTTTACTCCTCAGTTGGGCTTCCGCTTAAATCAGTGGCTAAAGATGGCGGACAGCCTATAGCCCTACTGCGGCACGTCCGCGGCAGTAGTGTCGCGTTGCGGTGCCCTAAAATGGCGGACTCTACACTGCCCTACTACGACACGCCTGTGGCTTTACTCCTCAGTAGGGCTTCCGCTCTAATCCGTGTCCAAAGATGATGAACACTCCCCGGCCCTAATGCGGCACGTGCACGGCAGTAGTGCCATGTTGCGATGGCCAAAAATATCGGACTCTACACTGCCCTACGACGACACGTCAGTGCCTTTACAACTTAATTCAACTTCCGCTCAAATCAGTGGCCAAAGATGGCGAATAGTCTATAGACCTTCTGCGGCACGTCCGCGGCTGTAGTGCCGCGTTGCGGTGCCCCAAAATGTCAGACTCTACACTGCCCTACTAGACTCTACCAGAGACTTAAGTTCTCAGTTGCGCTTCCGCTTAAATCAGTGGCCTAATATGGCGGACCCTCCGTGGCCCTACTGTGGCACGTCTGCGGCTGTAGTGCCGCGTTGCGGTGCCCCTAAATGGCGGACTCTACACTGCCCTACTACGACACGCCTGTGGCTTTACTCCTCAGATGAGTTTCCGCTCTAATCAGTGACCAAAGATGGTGGACACTCCATAGCCCTACAGCAGCACGTCCGCGAATGTAGTGCCGCGTTGCGGTGCCCTAAAATGGCGGACTCTACACTGCCCTACTACGACACGCCTGTGCCTTTACTCCTCAGTTGAGCTTCTGCTCTTATCCGTTACCAAAGATGGCGGACATTCCATAGCCCTACTGCGGCACGTCCGCGGCTGTAGTGCCGTGTTGCGGTGCCCCAAAATAGCGGACTCTACACTGCCCTACTGCGACACGCCTGTTCCTTTACTCCTCAGTTGGGCTTCCGCTTAAATCAGTGGCTAAAGATGGCGGACAGTCTATAGCCCTACTGCGGCACGTCCGCGGCTGTAGTGCTGAGCAGTGGTGGCTAAAATGGCAGGATACTACACTGCCCTACTACTACACGCCAGTGCCTTTTCTCCTCAGTTCGGCTTCCAATCTAACTAATGGAAAAAGATGGCGGACACTCCATGGCCCTTCAGCGGCACGTGTAAGCTGAAGTGCCACGTTGTGTTGCCCCAAAATATCGGACTCTACTCTGCCCTACTACTACACGTCAGTGCCTTTACTCCTCAGTTCGGCTTCCGCTCTAATCCCTGGCCAAAGATGGCGAACACTCCCCGGCCCTAATGCGGCACATCACGGCTGTAGTGCCGTGTTGCGGTGGCCCAAAATATCGGACTCTACACTGCCCTACGACGACACGTCAGTGCCTTTACTCCTTAAATCGACTTCCGCTCAAATCAGTGACCAAAGATGGCGAATAGTCTATAGACCTTCTGCGACACGTCCGCGGCTGTAGTGCCGCGTTGCGGTGCCCCAAAATGGCGGACACTTCACTGCCCTACTACGACACGCCTGTTCCTTTACTCCTCAGTTCGGCTTTCGCTTAAATCAGTGGCCAAATATGGCGGACCCTCCATGGCCCTACTGCAGCACGTCCGCGGCTGTAGTGCCGCGATGCGGTGCCCCAAAATGTCGGACTCTACACTGCCCTACTACGACACGCCTGTGGCTTTATTCCTCAGATGAGCTTCCGCTCTAATCAGTGGCCAAAGATGGTGGACACGCCATAGCCCTACAGCAGCACGTCCGCGACTGTAGTGCCGCAGTGCGGTGGCCCAAAATGTCAGACTATACACTAACCTAGCACGACACGCAAGTGTCTTTACTCTTCAGTTCGGCTTCCGCTCTTATCCGTTACCAAAGATGGCGGGCATTCCATAGCCCTACTGCGGCACTTCCGCTGCTGTAGTGCTGAGCAGTGGTGGCCAAAAATATCGGACTCTACACTGCCCTACGACGACACGTCAGTGCCTTTACTCCTTAAATCGACTTCCGCTCAAATCAGTGGCCAAAGATGGCGAATAGTCTATAGACCTTCTGCGGCATGTCCGCGGCTGTAGTGCCGCGTTGCGGCGCCCCAAAATGGCGGACACTTCACTGCCCTACTACGACACGCCTGTTCCTTTACTCCTCAGATGGGCTTTCGCTTAAATCAGTGGCCAAATATTGCGGACCCTCCATGGCCCTACTGCAGCACGTCCGCGGCTGTAGTGCCGCGATGCGGTGACCCAAAATGTCGGACTCTACACTGCCCTACTAGACTCTACCAAAGACTTAAGTTCTCAGTTGCGCTTCCGCTTAAATCAGAGGCCAAATATGGCGGACACTCCACGGCCCTACTGCGACACGTGCGTGGCTTTATTGCCCCGTTGCGGTGGAACAAATTATAGGACTCTTCACTGCCCTACTACTACACGTCAGTGCCTTTACTCCTCAGTTCGGCTTCCGCTTTAATTAATGGCCAAAGATGGTGGACAGTCTACAGCCCTACTGCGGCACGTCCGTGGCTGTATTGTCGCGTTGCAGTGGCCCAAAATGTCGGACTCTACACTGCCTTACTACGGCACGCCAGTGCCTTTACTCCTCAGTTGGGATTCCGCTCTAATCAGTGGATAAAGATGGCGTACACTCCACGGCCCTTCTGCGGCACGTGCGTAGCTGTAGTGCCACCTTGCAGAGGCCAAAAATGTCGGACTCTACACTACCTTACTACGACATGCCAGTGCCTTTACTGCTCAGTTGGGATTCAGCTCTAATCCGTTTCCAAAGATGGCGAACACTCCCCGGACCTACTGCGGAACGTGCACGGCTGTAGTGTCGCGTTGCGGTGCTCAAAAATGGCGGACTCTACACTGCCCTACTACGACACGCCTGTGCCTTTACTCCTCAGTTGAGCTTCCGCTCTTATCCGTTACCAAAGATGGCGGATATTCCATAGCCCTACTGCGGCACGTCCGCGGCTGTAGTGCCGTGTTGCGGTGTCCCAAAATAGCGGACTCTACACTGCCCTACTGCGACACGCCTGTTCCTTTACTCCTCAGTTGGGCTTCCGCTTAAATCAGTGACTAAAGATGGCGGACCGTCTATAGCCCTACTGAGGCACGTCCGCGGCTGTAGTGCTGAGCAGTGGTGGCTAAAATGGCAGGATACTACACTGCCCTACTACTACACGCCAGTGCCTTTTCTCCTCAGTTCGGCTTCCAATCTAACTAATGGAAAAAGATGGCGGACACTCCATGGCCCTTCAGCGGCACGTGTAAGCTGAAGTGCCACGTTGTGTTGCCCCAAAATATCGGACTCTACTCTGCACTACTACTACACGTCAGTGCCTTTACTCCTCAGTTCGGCTTCCGCTCTAATCCCTGGCCAAAGATGGCGAACACTCCCCGGCCCTAATGCGGCACATCACGGCTGTAGTGCCGTGTTGCGGTGGCCCAAAATATCGGACTCTACACTGCCCTACGACGACACGTCAGTGCCTTTACTCCTTAAATCGACTTCCGCTCAAATCAGTGACCAAAGATGGCGAATAGTCTATAGACCTTCTGCGACACGTCCGCGGCTGTAGTGCCGCGTTGCGGTGCCCCAAACTGGCGGACACTTCACTGCCCTACTACGACACGCCTGTTCCTTTACTCCTCAGTTCGGCTTTCGCTTAAATCAGTGGCCAAATATGGCGGACCCTACATGGCCCTACTGCAGCACGTCCGCGGCTGTAGTGCCGTGATGCGGTGCCCCAAAATGTCGGACTCTACACTGCCCTACTACGACACGCCTGTGGCTTTATTCCTCAGATGAGCTTCCGCTCTAATCAGTGGCCAAAAATGGTGGACACACCATAGCCCTACAGCAGCACGTCCGCGTCTGTAGTGCCGCAGTGCGGTGGCCCAAAATGTCGGACTATACACTAACCTAGCACGACACGCAAGTGTCTTTACTCTTCAGTTCGGCTTCCGCTCTTATCCGTTACCAAAGATGGCGGGCATTCCATAGCCCTACTGCGGCACGTCCGCGGCTGTAGTGCTGAGCAGTGGTGGACAAAACTATCGGACTCTACACTGCCCTACGACGACACGTCAGTGCCTTTACTCCTTAAATCGACTTCCGCTCAAATCAGTGGCCAAAGATGGCGAATAGTCTATAGACCTTCTGCTGCATGTCCGCGGCTGTAGTGCCGCGTTGCGGTGCCCCAAAATGGCGGACACTTCACTGCCCTACTACGACACGCCTGTTCCTTTACTCCTCAGATGGGCTTTCGCTTAAATCAGTGGCCAAATATTGCGGACCCTCCATGGCCCTACTGCAGCACGTCCGTGGCTGTAGTGCCGCGATGCGGTGACCCAAAATGTCGGACTCTACACTGCCCTACTAGACTCTACCAAAGACTTAAGTTCTCAGTTGCGCTTCCGCTTAAATCAGAGGCCAAATATGGCGGACACTCCACGGCCCTACTGCGACACGTGCGTGGCTTTATTGCCCCGTTGCGGTGGAACAAATTATAGGACTCTTCACTGCCCTACTACTACACGTCAGTGCCTTTACTCCTCAGTTCGGCTTCCGCTCTAATTAATGGCCAAAGATGGTGGACAGTCTATAGCCCTACTGCGGCACGTCCGTGGCTGTATTGTCGCGTTGCAGTGGCCCAAAATGTCGGACTCTACACTGCCTTACTACGGCACGCCAGTGCCTTTACTCCTCAGTTGGGATTCCGCTCTAATCAGTGGATAAAGATGGCGTACACTCCACGGCCCTTCTGCGGCACGTGCGTAGCTGTAGTGCCACCTTGCAGAGGCCAAAAATGTCGGACTCTACACTACCTTACTACGACATGCCAGTGCCTTTACTGCTCAGTTGGGATTCAGCTCTAATCCGTTTCCAAAGATGGCGAACACTCCCCGGACCTACTGCGGAACGTGCACGGCTGTAGTGCCGCGTTGCAGTGGCCCAACAAGTCGGACGCTACACTGCCCGACTACGATACGCCCGTGCCTTTACTCCTCAGTTCGGCTTCCGCTCTAATCAGTGGCTAAAGATGGCGGACAGTCTATAGCCCTACTGCGGCACGTCCGTGGCTGTAGTGTCGCGTTGCGGTGCCCAAAAATGGCGGACTCTACACTGCCCTACTACGACACGCCTGTGCCTTTACTCCTCAGTTGAGCTTCCGCTCTTATCCGTTACCAAAGATGGCGGATATTCCATAGCCCTACTGCGGCACGTCCGCGGCTGTAGTGCCGTGTTGCGGTGTCCCAAATTAGCGGACTCTACACTGCCCTACAGCGACACGCCTGTTCCTTTACTCCTCAGTTGGGCTTCCGCTTAAATCAGTGACTAAAGATGGCGGACCGTCTATAGCCCTACTGAGGCACGTCCGCGGCTGTAGTGCTGAGTAGTGGTGGCTAAAATGGCAGGATACTACACGCCAGTGCCTTTTCTCCTCAGTTCGGCTTCCAATCTAACTAATGGAAAAAGATGGCGGACACTCCATGGCCCTTCCGCGGCACGTGTAAGCTGAAGTGCCACGTTGTGTTGCCCCAAAATATCGGACTCTACTCTGCCCTACTACTACACGTCAGTGCCTTTACTCCTCAGTTCGGCTTCCGCTCTAATCCCTGGCCAAAGATGGCGAACACTCCCCGGCCCTAATGCGGCACATCACGGCTGTAGTTCCGTGTTGCGGTGGCCCTAAATATCGGACTCTACACTGCCCTACGACGACACGTCAGTGCCTTTACTCCTTAAATCGACTTCCGCTCAAATCAGTGGCCAAAGATGGCGAATAGTCTATGGACCTTCTGCGGCACGTCCGCGGCTGTAGTGCCGCGTTGCGGGGCCCCAAAATGGCGGACACTTCACTGCCCTACTACGACACGCAAGTGCCTTTACTCTTCAGTTCGGCTTCCGCTCTAATTTGTGGCCAAAGATGGCGGACAGTCTATAACCCTACTGCGTCACGTCCGCGGCAGTAGTGTCACGTTGCGGTGCCCTCAAATGGCGGACTCTACACTGCCCTACTACGACACGCCTGTGCCTTTACTCCTCAGTTGAGCTTCCGCTCTTATCCGTTACCAAAGATGGCGGATATTTCATAGCCCTACTGCGGCACGTCCGCGGCTGTAGTGCCGTGTTGCGGTGTCCCAAAATAGCGGACTCTACACTGCCCTACTGCGACACGCCTGTTCCTTTACTCCTCAGTTGGGCTTCCGCTTAAATCAGTGACTAAAGATATCGGACCGTCTATAGCCCTACTGAGGCACGTCCGCGGCTTTAGTGCTGAGCAGTGGTGGCTAAAATGGCAGGATATGACACTGCCCTACTACTACACGCCAGTGCATTTTCTCCTCAGTTCGGCTTCCAATCTAACTAATGGAAAAAGATGGCGGACACTCCATGGCCCTTCCGCGGCACGTGTAAGCTGAAGTGCCACGTTGTGTTGCCCCAAAATATCGGACTCTACTCTGCCCTACTACTACACGTCAGTGCCTTTACTCCTCAGTTCGGCTTCCGCTCTAATCCCTGGCCAAAGATGGCGAACACTCCCCGGCCCTAATGCGGCACATCACGGCTGTAGTTCCGTGTTGCGGTGGCCCTAAATATCGGACTCTACACTGCCCTACGACGACACGTCAGTGCCTTTACTCCTTAAATCGACTTCCGCTCTAAATAGTGGAAAAAGATGTCGGACACTCCATGGCCCTTCGGCGGCACGTGCGCTGCTGAAGTGCCGCGTTGCAGTGGTCCAACATGTCGGACGCAACACTGTCCGACTACGACACGCCAGTGCCTTTACTCCTCAGTTCGGCTTCCGCTCTAATCAGTGGCCAAAAATGGCGGACACTCCACGGCCCTACTGCGGCACGTAATAGGCTGTTGTGCCGCGTTGCGGAGGCCCGACATGGCGGACACTACACTGCCCTACTAGACTCTACCAAAGACTTAAGTTCTCAGTTGCGCTTCCGCTTAAATCAGAGGCCAAATATGGCGGACCCTCCATTGCCCTACTGCGGCAAGCGCGCGGCTGTAGTGTCGCGTTGCGTTGCCCCAAAATATCGGACTCTACACTGCCCTACTACTACACGCCAGTGCCTTTTCTCCTCAGTTCTGCTTCCACTCTAACTAATGGAAAAAGATGTCGGACACTCCATGGCCCTTCAGCGGCACGTGCGCTGCTAAAGTGCCGCGTTGCAGTGGCCGAAAATGACGTACTCTACACTGCCCGACTACGACACGCCAGTGCCTTAACTCCACAGTTCGGCTTCCGCTCTAATCCTTGTCCAAAGATGATGAACACTCCCCGGCCCTAATGCGGCACTTGCACGGCTGTAGTGCCGCGTTGCTGCGGCCCAACATGTCGGACGCAACACTGCCCGACTACGACACGCCTGTGGCTTTACTCCTCAGTTGGGCTTCCGCTCTAATCCGTGTCCAAAGATGATGAACACTCCCCGGCCCTATTGCGGCACGTGCACGGCAGTAGTGCCGTGTTGCGATGGCCCAAAATATCGGACTCTACACTACCCTACTACTACACGCCAGTGCCTTTTCTCCTCAGTTCGGCTTCCGCTCTTAATAGTGGAAAAAGATGTCGGACACTCCATGGCCCTTCAGCGGCACGTGCGCTGCTGAAGTGCCACGTTGTGTTGCCCCAAAATATCGGACTCTACTCTGCCCTACTACTACACGTCAGTGCCCTTACTCCTCTTTTCGGCTTCCGCTCTAATCCCTGGCCAAAGATGGCGAACACTCCCGGCCCTAATGCGGCACATAACGGCTGTAGTGCCGTGTTGCGGTGGCCCAAAATATCGGACTCTACACTGCCCTAAGACGACATGTCAGTGCCTTTACTCCTTAAATCGACTTCCGCTCAAATCAGTGGCCAAAGATGGCGAATAGTCCATAGACCTTCTGCGGCACGTCCGCGGCTGTAGTGCCGCGTTGCGGTGCCCCAAAATGGTGGACACTTCTCTGCCCTACTACGACACGCCTGTTCCTTTACTCCTCAGTTGGGCTTTCGCTTAAATCAGTGGCCAAATATGGCGGACCCTCCATGGCCCTACTGCAGCACGTCCGCGGCTGTAGTGCCGCGATGCGGTGCCCCAAAATGTCGGACTCTACACTGCCCTACTAGACTCTACCAAAGACTTAAGTTCTCAGTTGCGCTTCCGCTTAAATCAGTGGCCTAATATGGCGGACCCTCCGTGGCCCTACTGCGGCACGTCTGCGGCTGTAGTGCCGCGTTGCGGTGCCCCTAAATGGCGGACTCTACTCTGCCCTACTACGACACGCCAGTGGCTTTACTCCTCAGATGAGCTTTCGCTCTAATCAATGGCCGAAGATGGTGGACACTCAATAGCCCTACAGCAGCACGTCCGCGACTGTAGTGCCGCGGTGCGGTGGCCCAAAATGTCGGACTATACACTGCCCTACCACGACACGCAAGTGCCTTTAATCTTCAGTTCGGCTTCCGCTCTAATTTGTGGCCAAAGATGGCGGACATTCCATAGTCCTACTGCAGCACGTCCGCGGCTGTAGTGCCGTGTTGCGGTGCCCCAAAATAGCGGACTCTACACTGCCCTACTGCGACACGCCTGTTCCTTTACTCCTCAGTTGGGCTTCCGCTTAAATCAGTTACTAAAGATGGCGGACAGTCTATAGCCCTACTGCGGCACGTCCGCGGCTGTAGTGCTGAGCAGTGGTGGCCAAAATGGCAGGATACTACACTGCCCTACTACTACACGCCAGTGCCTTTTCTCCTCAGTTCTGCTTCCGCTCTAAATAGTGAAAAAAGATGTCGGGCACTCCATGGCCCTTCGGCGGCACGTGCGCTGCTGAAGTGCCGCGTTGCAGTGGCCCAACATGTCAGACGCAACACTGTCCGACTACGACACGCCAGTGCCTTTACTCCTCAGTTCGGCTTCCGCTCTAATCAGTGGCCAAAGATGGCGGACACTCCACGGCCCTACTGCGACACGTGCGTGGCCTTATTGCCCCGTTCCGGTGGAACAAAATATAGGACTCTTCACTGCCCTACTACTACACGTCAGTGCCTTTACTCCTCAGTTCGGCTTCCGCTCTAATTAATGGCCAAAGATGGCGGACAGACTATAGCCCTACTGCGGCACGTCCGAGGCTGTAGTGTCGCGTTGCGTTGCCCCAAAATGGCGGACTCTACACAGCCCTACTACGACACGCCAGTGCCTTTACTCCTCAGCAGGGCTTTCGCTCTTATCCGGGACCAAAGATGGCGAACACTCCCCGGCCCTAATGCGGCACTTGCACGGCTGTAGTGCCGCGTTGCAGTGGCCCAACATGTCGGACGCAACACTGTCCGACTACGACACGCCAGTGCCTTTACTCCTCAGTTCGGCTTCCGCTCTAATCAGTGGCCAAAAATGAAGGACACTCCACGGCCCTACTGCGGCACGTAATAGGCTGTTGTGCCACGTTGCGGTGGCCCGAAATGGCGGACACTACACTGCCCTACTAGACTCTACCAAAGACTTAAGTTCTCAGTTGCGCTTCCGCTTAAATCAGAGGCCAAATATGGCGGACCCTCCATGGCCCTACTGCGGCAAGCGCGCGGCTGTAGTGTCGCGTTGCGTTGCCCCAAAATATCGGACTCTACACTGCCCTACTACGACACGCCTGTGGCTTTACTCCTCAGATGAGCTTCCGCTCTAATCAGTGGCCAAAGATGGCGGACACTCCATAGCCCTACAGCAGCTCGTCCGCGACTGTAGTGTCGCGTTGCGGTGCCCCAAAATAATGGACTCTGCACTGCCCTACTACGAAACGCCTGTGCTTTTTCTCCTCAGTTGAGCTTCCGCTCTAATCCGTGGCCAAAGATGGCGAACACTCCCCGGCCCTATTTCGGCACGTGCACGGCTGTAGTGCCGCGTTGCGGTGGCCCAAAATATCGGACTATACACTGTCCTACTACTACACGCCTGTGCCTTTACTCTTCAGTTCGGCTTCCACTCTAATTAGTGGCCAAAAATGGCGGACAGTCCATAGCCCTACTTCGGCGCGTGCACGGCTGTAGTGCCGTGTTGCGATGGCCCAAAAGGGCGGACACTGCACTGCCCTACTACTACACGCCAGTGCCTTTTCTCCTCAGTTCGGCTTCCGCTATAAATAGTGGAAAAAGATGTCGGACACTCCATGGCCCTTCAGCGGCACGTGCGCTGCTGAAGTGCCGCGTTGCAGTGGCCCAACATGTCGGACGCAACACTGTCCGACTACGACACGCCAGTGCCTTTACTCCTCAGTTCGGCTTCCGCTCGAATCAATGGTCAAAAATGGCGGACACTCCACGGCCCTACTGCTGCACGTGCGTGGCTATAGTGACGCGTTGCGGTGGCCCAAAAGGGCGGACACTGCACTGCCCTTCTAGACTCTACCAAAGACTTAAGTTCTCAGTTGCGCTTCCGCTTTAATCAGCTCCCAAATATGGCGGCCCCTTCTTGACCCTACTGCGGCAAGCGCGCGGCTGTAGTTTCGCGTTGCGTTGCCCCAAAATATCGGACTCTACACTGCCCTACTACTACACGTCAGTGCCTTTACTCCTCAGTTCTGCTTCCGCTCTAATTAATGGCCAAAGATGGCGGACAGTCTATAGCCTTACTGCGTCACGTCCGCGGCTGTAGTGTCGCGTTGCGTTGCCCCAAACTATCGGACTCTACACTGCCCTACTACGACACGCCTGTTCCTTTACTCCTCAGAAGGGCTTCCGCTTAAATCAGTGGCTAAAGATGGCGGACAGTCTATAGCCCTACTGCGGCACGTCCGCGGCTGTAGTGCTGCGTAGTGGTGGCCAAAATGACAGGATACTACACTGCCATACTACTACACGCCAGTGCCTTTTCTCCTCAGTTCTGCTTCCACTCTAACTAATGGAAAAAGATGTCGGACACTCCACGGCCCTACTGCAACACGTGCGTGGCTTTATTGCCCCGTTGCGGTGGAACAAAATATAGGACTCTTCACTGCCCTACTACTACACGTCAGTGCCTTTACTCCTCAGTTCGGCTTCCGCTCTAATTAATGGCCAAAGATCGCGGACAGTCTATAGCCCTACTGCGGCACGTCCGTGGTTGTAGTGTCGCGTTGCGTTGCCCCAAAATGGCGGACTCTACACTGCCCTACTACGACACGCCAGTGCCTTTACTCCTGAGCAGGGCTTCCGCTCTTATCCGGGACCAAAGTTGGCGAACACTCCCCGGCCCTAATGCGGCACTTGCACGGCTGTAGTGCCGCGTTGCAGTGGCCCAACATGTCGGACGCAACACTGTCCGACTACGACACGCCAGTGCCTTTACTCCTCAGTTCGGCTTCCGCTCTAATCAGTGGCCAAAAATGGAGGACACTCCACGGCCCTACTGCGGCACGTAATAGGCTGTTGTGCCGCGTTGCGGCGGCCCAGAATGGCGGACACTACACTGCCCTACTAGACTCTACCAAAGACTTAAGTTCTCAGTTGCGCTTCCGCTTAAATCCGAGGCCAAATATGGCGGACCCTCCATGGCCCTACTGCGGCAAGCGCGCGGCTGTAGTGTCGCGTTGCGTTGCACCAAAATATCGGACTCTACACTGCCCTACTACGACACGCCTGTTCCTTTACTCCTCAGTAGGGCTTCCGCTTAAACCAGTGGCTAAAGATGGCGGACAGTCTATAGCCCTACTGCGGCACGTCCGCGGCTGTAGTGCTGCGTAGTGGTGGCCAAAATGACAGGATACTACACTGCCCTACTACTGCACGCCTGTGCCTTTTCTCCTCAGTTCGGCTTCCACTCTAACTAATGGAAAAAGATGTCGGACACTCCATGGCCCTTCAGCGGCACGTGCGCTGCTAAAGTGCCGCGTTGCAATACGCAAGGAAATACGAAGACACTTTTCTATGTTAACTAACGGCACGGTATCGGACCTTAATATTGACCTATAATTTTTAAATTAGACCACGTATTATAATACAGGGTAATAGTGTACCCCACCGCTGGAAGAAATTATAGGTCAATTAGGGGGTACACAGCGTGACCCTAAAGTTTACTATGTATGCCTATGCGAAATAGAGTGCTCTGAGAAGCTTAAAATGAAGAAATAAGCGTTCTAAAATGCTTTAAAAATTCAAAGACATCTTTCAATGGTTAACTAACGCAAGGTGCGATATCAGACCTTAATATGGAACCATAATATTTAAATTGGACCAGGTATTATATTACAGGGTAATAGTGTACCCTACAACAGGAAATAATTATAGGTCAATTAGGGGGTACACTGTGTATATTTTAAATAGTGCATTAAAACAAGGAAATTCAAAGACGTTTTTCTATGTTAACTAACGGTACGGTATCGGACCGTAATATTGACCTATAATTTTTAAATTGGACCAAGTATTATATTACAGGGTAATATTGTTCCCTACCACGGAAAATAATTATAGGTCACTTAGGGGGTACACAGCGTGACCCTAAAGTTTACTATGTATGCCTATGCGAAATAAAGTGTTCTGAGAAGCTTAAAATGAGGAAATAAGCGTTCTAAAATGCTTTAAAAATTAAAAGACATTTTTCTATGTTAACTAACGGTACGGTATCGGACCTTAATATTGACCTATAATTTTTAAATTTGACCACGTAATATATTACAGGGTAATATTGTTCCCTACCACGGAAAATAATTATAGGTCACTTAGGGGGTACACAGCGTGACCCTAAAGTTTACTATGTATGTCTATGCGAAATAAAGTGTTCTGAGAAGCTTAAAATGAAGAAATAAGCGTTCTAAAATGCTCTAAAAATTCAAAGACATCTTTCAATGGTTAACTAACGCAAGGCGCAATATCAGACCTTAATATTGACCCATAATATTTAAATTGGCCCAGGTATTATATTACAGGGTAATAGTGTACCCTACCACAGGAAATAATTATAGGTCAATAAGGGAGCACACTATGTATATTTTAAATAGTGCATAAAAACAAGGAAATTCGAAGACACTTTTCTGTGTTAACTAAAAGCACGGTATCGGACCTTAATATTGACCTATATATTTTAAATTGGACCACGTATTATATTACAGGGTTATAGTGTACCCTACCACAGGAATTAAATATATGTCAATTAGGGGGTACGCAGCGTGACCCTAAAGTTTACTATGTATGCCAATGCGAAATAAAGTGTTCTGAGAAGCTTAAAATGAAGAAATAAGCGTTCTAAAATGCTTTAAAAATTCAAAGACATCTTTCAATGGTTAACTAACGCAAGGCGCAATATCAGACCTTAATATTGACCTATAATTTTTAAATTGGACCACGTATTATATTAAAGTTTTATAGTGTACTCTACCACAGGAAATAATTATAGGTCAATTAGGGGGTACACAGCGTGACCCTAAAGTTTACTATGTATGCCTATGCGAAAAATAGTGTTCTGAGAAGCTTAAAATGAGGAAATAAGCGTTCTAAAATGCTTTAAAAATTCAAAGACATTTTTCTATGTTAACTAACGGTACGGTATCGGACCGTAATATTGACCTATAATTTTTAAATTGGACCACGTATTATATTACAGGGTAATATTGTTCCCTACCACGGGAAATAATTATAGGTCATTTAGGGGGTACACAGAGTGACCCTAAAGTTTACTATGTATGCCTATGCGAAATAAAGTGTTCTGAGAAGCTTAAAATGAGGAAATAAGCGTTCTAAAATGCTTTAAAAATTCAAAGACATTTTTCTATGTTAACTAACGGTACGGTATCGGACCTTAATATTGACCTATAATTTTTGAATTGGACCACGTAATATATTACAGGGTAATATTGTTCCCTAAAACGGGAAATAATTATAGGTCTCTTAGGGGGTACACAGCGTGACCCTAAAGTTTACTATGTATGCCTATGCGAAATAAAGTGTTCTGAAAAGCTTAAAATGAGGAAATAAGCGTTCTAAAATGCTTTAAAAATTCAAAGACATCTTTCAATGGTTAACTAACGCAAGGCGCGATATCAGACCTTAATATGGAACCATAATATTTTAATTGGACCAGGTAATATATTACAGGGTAATAGTGTACCCTACAACAGGAAATAATTATAGGTCAATTAGGGGGTACACTAAGTATATTTTAAATAGTGCATTAAAACAAGGAAATTCTAAGACACTTTTCTATGTTAACTAACGGCACGGTATCGGACCTTAATATTGACCTATAATTTTTGAATTGGACCATGTATTATATTACAGGGTTATAGTGTACCCTACGACAGGAAATAATTATATGTCAATTAGGGGGTACACAGCGTGACCCTAAAGTTTACTATGTATGCCTATGCGAAATAGAGTGTTCTGAGAATCTTAAAATGAAGAAATAAGCGTTCTAAAATGCTTTAAAAATTCAAAGACATCTTTCAATGGTTAACTAACGCAAGGCGCGATATCAGACCTTAATATGGAACCATAATATTTCAATTGGACCAGGCATTATATTACAGGGTAATAGTGTACCCTACAACAGGAAATAATTATAGGTCAATTAGGGGGTACACTATGTATATTTTAAATAGTGCATTAAAACAAGGAAATTCGAAGACTCTTTTCTATGTTAACTAACGGCACGGTATCGGACCTTAATATTGACCTAAAATTTTTAAATTGGACCACGTATTATATTAAAGGGTTATAGTGTACCCTACCACAGGAAATAATTATAGGTCAATTAGGGGGTACACAGCGTGACCCTAAAGTTTACTATGTATGCCTATGCGAAATGAAGTGTTCTGAAAAGCTTAAAATGAGGAAATAAGCGTTCTAAAATGCTTTAAAAATTCAAAGACATTTTTCTATGTTAACTAACGGTACGGTATCAGACCTTAATATTGACCTATAATTTTTAAATTGGACCACGTATTATATTACAGGGTAATATTGTTCCCTACCACGGGAAATAATTATAGGTCACTTAGGGGGTACACAGCGTGACCCTTAAGTTTACTATGTATGCCTATGCGAAATAAAGTGTTCTGAGAAGCTTAAAATGAGGAAATAAGCGTTCTAAAATGCTTTAAAAATTCAAAGACATTTTTCTATGTTAACTAACGGTACGGTATCGGACCTTAATATTGACCTATAATTTTTAAATTTGACCACGTCATATATTACAAGGTAATATTGTTTCCTACCACGGGAAATAATTATAGGTCAATTAGGGGGTACACAGCGTGACCCTAAAGTTTACTATGTATGCCTATGCGAAATAAAGTGTTCTGAGAAGCTTAAAATGAAGAAATAAGCGTTCTAAAATGCTTTAAAAATTCAAAGACATCTTTCAATGGTTAACTAACGCAAGGCAAAATGTCACACTTTAATATTGACCCATAATATTTAAATTGGCCCAGGTATTATATTACAGGGTAATAGTGTACCCTACCACAGGAAATAATTATAGGTCAGTTAGGGGGTACACTATGTATATTTTAAATAGTGCATTAAAACAAGGAAATTCGAAGACTCTTTTCTATGTTAACTAACGGCACGGTATCGGACCTTAATATTGACCTAAAATTTTTAAATTGGACCACGTATTATATTTCAGGGTGATAGTGTACTTTACCACAGGAAATAATTATAGGTCAATTAGGGGGTACACAGCGTGACCCTAAAGGTTACTATGTATGCCTATGCGAAATAAAGTGTTCTGAGAAGCTTAAAATAAGGAAATAAGCGTTCTAAAATGCTTTAAAAATTCAAAGACATTTTTCTATGTTAACTAACGGAACGGTATCGGACCTTAATATTGACCTATAATTTTTAAATTGGACCACGTATTATATTACAGGGTAATAGTGTACCCTACCACAGGAAATAATTATAGGTCAATTAGGGGGTACACAGCGTGACCCTAAAGTTTACTATGTATGCCTATGCGAAATAAAGAGTTCTGAGAAGCTTAAAATGAGGAAATAAGCGTTCTAAAATGCTTTAAAAATTCAAAGACATTTTTCTATGTTAACTAACGGTACGGTATCAGCCCTTAATATTGACCTATAATTTTTAAATTGGACCACGTAATATATTACAGGGTAATATTGTTCCCTACCACGGGAAATAATTATAGGTCAATTAGGGGGTACACAGCGTGACCCTAAAGGTTACTATTTATGCCTATGCGAAATAAAATGTTTTGAGAAGCTTAAAATGAAGAAATAAGCGTTCTAAAATGCTTTAAAAATTCAAAGACATCTTTCAATGGTTAACTAACGCAAGGCGCAATATCAGACTTTAATATTGACCCATAATATTTAAATTGGCCCAGGTATTATATTACAGGGTAATAGTGTACCCTACCATAGGAAATAATTATAGGTCAGTTAGGGGGTACACTATGTATATTTTAAATAGTGCATTAAAACAAGGAAATTCGAAGACTCTTTTCTATGTTAACTAACGGCACGGTATCGGACCTTAATATTGACCTAAAATTTTTAAATTGGACCACGTATTATATTTCAGGGTGATAGTGTACTCTACCACAGGAAATAATTATAGGTCAATTAGGGGGTACACAGCGTGACCCTAAAGGTTACTATGTATGCCTATGCGAAATAGAGTGTTCTGAGAAGCTTAAAATAAGGAAATAAGCGTTCTAAAATGCTTTAAAAATTCAAAGACATTTTTCTATGTTAACTAACGGCACGGTATCGGACCTTAATATTGACCTATAATTTTTAAATTGGACCACGTATTATATTACAGGGTAATAGTGTACCCTACCACAGGAAATAATTATAGGTCAATTAGGGGGTACACAGCGTGACCCTAAAGTTTACTATGTATGCCTATGCGAAATAAAGTGTTCTGAGAAGCTTAAAATGAGGAAATAAGCGTTCTAAAATGCTTTAAAAATTCAAAGACATTTTTCTATGTTAACTAACGGTACGGTATCGGACCTTAATATTGACCTATAATTTTTAAATTGGACCACGTAATATATTACAGGGTAATATTGTTTCCTACCACGGGAAATAATTATAGGTCAATTAGGGGGTACACAGCGTGACCCTAAAGGTTACTATGTATGCCTATGCGAAATAAAATGTTTTGAGAAGCTTAAAATGAAGAAATAAGCGTTCTAAAATGCTTTAAAAATTCAAAGACATCTTTCAATGGTTAACTAACGCAAGGCGCAATATCAGACCTTAATATTGACCTATAATTTTTAAATTGGACCACGTATTATATTACACGGTTATAGTGTACCCTACCACAGGAAATAATTATAGGTCAATTAGGGGGTACACAGCGTGACCCTAATGTTTACTATGTATGCCTATGCGAAATAAAGTGTTCTGAGAAGCTTAAAATGAGGAAATAAGCGTTCTAAAATGCTTTAAAAATTCAAAGACATTTTTCTATGTTAACTAACGGTACGGTATCGGACTTTAATATTGACCTATAATTTTTAAATTGGACCACGTATTATATTACAGGGTAATATTGTTCCCTACCACGGGAAATAATTATAGGTCTCTTAGGGGGTACACAGCGTGACCCTAAAGTTTACTATGTATGCCTATGCGAAATAAAGTGTTCTGAGAAGCTTAAAATGAGGAAATAAGAGTTCTAAAATGCTTTAAAAATTCAAAGACATCTTTCAATGGTTAACTAACGCAAGGCGCGATATCAGACCTTAATATGGAACCATAATATTTAAATTGGACCAGGTATTATATTACAGGGTAATAGTGTAACCTACCACAGGAAATAATTATAGGTCAATTAGGGGGTACACTATGTATATTTTAAATAGTGCATTAAAACAAGGAAATTCAAAGACACTTTTCTATGTTAACTTCCGGCACGGGATCGGACCTTAATATTGACCTATAATTTTTAAATTGGACCACGTATTATATTACAGGGTTATAGTGTACCCTACCACAGGAAATAATTATATGTCAATTAGGGGGTACACAGCGTGACCCTAAAGTTTACTATGTATGCCTATGCGAAATAGAGTGTTATGAGAAGCTTAAAATGAAGAAAGAAGCGTTCTAAAATGCTTTAAAAATTCAAAGACATCTTTCAATGGTTAACTAACGCAAGGCGCGATATCAGACCTTAATATGGAACCATAATATTTAAATTGGACCAGGTATTATATTACAGGGTAATAGTGTACCCTACAACAGGAAATAATTATAGGTCAATTAGGGGGTACACTATGTATATTTTAAATAGTGCATTAAAACAAGGAAATTCGAATACTCTTTTCTATGTTAACTAACGGAACGGTATCGGACCTTAATATTGACCTAAAATTTTTAAATTGGGCCACGTATTATATTGCAGGGTTATGGTGTATCCTACCACAGGAAATAATTATAGGTCAATTAGGGGGTACACAGCGTGACCCTAAAGTTTACTATGTATGCCTATGCGAAATAGAGTGTTCTGAGAAGCTTAAAATGAAGAAATAAGCGTTCTAAAATGCTTAAAAATTCAAAGACATCTTTCAATGGTTAGCTAACGCAAGGCGCAATATCAGACCTTAATATTGACCTATAATTTTTAAATTGGACCGCGTATTATATTACAGGGTTATAGTGTACCCTTCCAAAGGAAATAATTATAGGTCAATTAGGGGGTAAACAGCGTGACACTAAAGTTTACTATGTATGCCTATGCGAAATAAAGAGTTCTGAGAAGCTTAAAATGAGGAAATAAGCGTTCTAAAATGCTTTAAAAATTCAAAGACATTTTTCTATGTTAACTAACGGTACGGTATTGGACCTTAATATTGACCTATAATTTTTAAATTGGACCACGTATTATATTACAGGGTAATATTGTTCCCTACCACGGGAAATAATTATAGGTCTCTTAGGGGGTACACAGCGTGACCCTAAAGTTTACTATGTATGCCTATGCGAAATAAAGTGTTCTGAGAAGCTTAAAATGAGGAAATAAGCGTTCTAAAATGCTTTAAAAATTCAAAGACATCTTTCAATGGTTAACTAACGCAAGGCGCGATATCAGACCTTAATATGGAACCATAATATTTAAATTGGACCAGGTATTATATTACAGGGTAATAGTGTAACCTACCACAGGAAATAATTATAGGTCAATTAGGGGGTACACTATGTATATTTTAAATAGTGCATTAAAACAAGGAAATTCAAAGACACTTTTCTATGTTAACTTCCGGCACGGTATCGGACCTTAATATTGACCTATAATTTTTAAATTGGACCACGTATTATATTACAGGGTTATAGTGTACCCTACCACAGGAAATAATTATATGTCAATTAGGGGGTACACAGCGTGACCCTAAAGTTTACTATGTATGCCTATGCAAAATAGAGTGTTATGAGAAGCTTAAAATGAAGAAAGAAGCGTTCTAAAATGCTTTAAAAATTCAAAGACATCTTTCAATGGTTAACTAACGCAAGGCGCGATATCAGACCTTAATATGGAACCATAATATTTAAATTGGACCAGGTATTATATTACAGGGTAATAGTGTACCCTACAACAGGAAATAATTATAGGTCAATTAGGGGGTACCACTATGTATATTTTAAATAGTGCATTAAAACAAGGAAATTCGAATACTCTTTTCTATGTTAACTAACGGAACGGTATCGGACCTTAATATTGACCTAAAATTTTTAAATTGGGCCACGTATTATATTACAGGGTTATGGTGTATCCTACCACAGGAAATAATTATAGGTCAATTAGGGGGTACACAGCGTGACCCTAAAGTTTACTATGTATGCCTATGCGAAATAGAGTGTTCTGAGAAGCTTAAAATGAAGAAATAAGCGTTCTAAAATGCTTAAAAATTCAAAGACATCTTTCAATGGTTAGCTAACGCAAGGCGCAATATCAGACCTTAATATTGACCTATAATTTTTAAATTGGACCGCGTATTATATTACAGGGTTATAGTGTACCCTTCCAAAGGAAATAATTATAGGTCAATTAGGGGGTAAACAGCGTGACACTAAAGTTTACTATGTATGCCTATGCGAAATAAAGAGTTCTGAGAAGCTTAAAATGAGGAAATAAGCGTTCTAAAATGCTTTAAAAATTCAAAGACATTTTTCTATGTTAACTAACGGTACGGTATCGGACCTTAATATTGACCTATAATTTTTAAATTGGACCACGTATTATATTACAGGGTAATATTGTTCCCTACCACGGGAAATAATTATAGGTCTCTTAGGGGGTACACAGCGTGACCCTAAAGTTTACTATGTATGCCTATGCGAAATAAAGTGTTCTGAGAAGCTTAAAATGAGGAAATAAGCGTTCTAAAATGCTTTAAAAATTCAAAGACATCTTTCAATGGTTAACTAACGCAAGGCGCGATATCAGACCTTAATATGGAACCATAATATTTAAATTGGACCAGGTATTATATTACAGGGTAATAGTGTAACCTACCACAGGAAATAATTATAGGTCAATTAGGGGGTACACTATGTATATTTTAAATAGTGCATTAAAACAAGGAAATTCAAAGACATTTTTCTATGTTAACTAACGGTACGGTATCGGACTTTAATATTGACCTATAATTTTTAAATTGGACCACGTATTATATTACAGGGTAATATTGTTCCCTACCACGGGAAATAATTATAGGTCTCTTAGGGGGTACACAGCGTGACCCTAAAGTTTACTATGTATGCCTATGCGAAATAAAGTGTTCTGAGAAGCTTAAAATGAGGAAATAAGCGTTCTAAAATGCTTTAAAAATTCAAAGACATCTTTCAATGGTTAACTAACGCAAGGCGCGATATCAGACCTTAATATGGAACCATAATATTTAAATTGGACCAGGTATTATATTACAGGGTAATAGTGTAACCTACCACAGGAAATAATTATAGGTCAATTAGGGGGTACACTATGTATATTTTAAATAGTGCATTAAAACAAGGAAATTCAAAGACACTTTTCTATGTTAACTTCCGGCACGGTATCGGACCTTAATATTGACCTATAATTTTTAAATTGGACCACGTATTATATTACAGGGTTATAGTGTACCCTACCACAGGAAATAATTATATGTCAATTAGGGGGTACACAGCGTGACCCTAAAGTTTACTATGTATGCCTATGCGAAATAGAGTGTTATGAGAAGCTTAAAATGAAGAAAGAAGCGTTCTAAAATGCTTTAAAAATTCAAAGACATCTTTCAATGGTTAACTAACGCAAGGCGCGATATCAGACCTTAATATGGAACCATAATATTTAAATTGGACCAGGTATTATATTACAGGGTAATAGTGTACCCTACAACAGGAAATAATTATAGGTCAATTAGGGGGTACACTATGTATATTTTAAATAGTGCATTAAAACAAGGAAATTCGAATACTCTTTTCTATGTTAACTAACGGAACGGTATCGGACCTTAATATTGACCTAAAATTTTTAAATTGGGCCACGTATTATATTACAGGGTTATGGTGTATCCTACCACAGGAAATAATTATAGGTCAATTAGGGGGTACACAGCGTGACCATAAAGTTTACTATGTATGCCTATGCGAAATAGAGTGTTATGAGAAGCTTAAAATGAAGAAAGAAGCGTTCTAAAATGCTTTAAAAATTCAAAGACATCTTTCAATGGTTAACTAACGCAAGGCGCGATATCAGACCTTAATATGGAACCATAATATTTAAATTGGACCAGGTATTATATTACAGGGTAATAGTGTACCCTACAACAGGAAATAATTATAGGTCAATTAGGGGGTACCACTATGTATATTTTAAATAGTGCATTAAAACAAGGAAATTCGAATACTCTTTTCTATGTTAACTAACGGAACGGTATCGGACCTTAATATTGACCTAAAATTTTTAAATTGGGCCACGTATTATATTACAGGGTTATGGTGTATCCTACCACAGGAAATAATTATAGGTCAATTAGGGGGTACACAGCGTGACCCTAAAGTTTACTATGTATGCCTATGCGAAATAGAGTGTTCTGAGAAGCTTAAAATGAAGAAATAAGCGTTCTAAAATGCTTAAAAATTCAAAGACATCTTTCAATGGTTAGCTAACGCAAGGCGCAATATCAGACCTTAATATTGACCTATAATTTTTAAATTGGACCGCGTATTATATTACAGGGTTATAGTGTACCCTTCCAAAGGAAATAATTATAGGTCAATTAGGGGGTAAACAGCGTGACACTAAAGTTTACTATGTATGCCTATGCGAAATAAAGAGTTCTGAGAAGCTTAAAATGAGGAAATAAGCGTTCTAAAATGCTTTAAAAATTCAAAGACATTTTTCTATGTTAACTAACGGTACGGTATCGGACCTTAATATTGACCTATAATTTTTAAATTGGACCACGTATTATATTACAGGGTAATATTGTTCCCTACCACGGGAAATAATTATAGGTCTCTTAGGGGGTACACAGCGTGACCCTAAAGTTTACTATGTATGCCTATGCGAAATAAAGTGTTCTGAGAAGCTTAAAATGAGGAAATAAGCGTTCTAAAATGCTTTAAAAATTCAAAGACATCTTTCAATGGTTAACTAACGCAAGGCGCGATATCAGACCTTAATATGGAACCATAATATTTAAATTGGACCAGGTATTATATTACAGGGTAATAGTGTAACCTACCACAGGAAATAATTATAGGTCAATTAGGGGGTACACTATGTATATTTTAAATAGTGCATTAAAACAAGGAAATTCAAAGACATTTTTCTATGTTAACTAACGGTACGGTATCGGACTTTAATATTGACCTATAATTTTTAAATTGGACCACGTATTATATTACAGGGTAATATTGTTCCCTACCACGGGAAATAATTATAGGTCTCTTAGGGGGTACACAGCGTGACCCTAAAGTTTACTATGTATGCCTATGCGAAATAAAGTGTTCTGAGAAGCTTAAAATGAGGAAATAAGCGTTCTAAAATGCTTTAAAAATTCAAAGACATCTTTCAATGGTTAACTAACGCAAGGCGCGATATCAGACCTTAATATGGAACCATAATATTTAAATTGGACCAGGTATTATATTACAGGGTAATAGTGTAACCTACCACAGGAAATAATTATAGGTCAATTAGGGGGTACACTATGTATATTTTAAATAGTGCATTAAAACAAGGAAATTCAAAGACACTTTTCTATGTTAACTTCCGGCACGGTATCGGACCTTAATATTGACCTATAATTTTTAAATTGGACCACGTATTATATTACAGGGTTATAGTGTACCCTACCACAGGAAATAATTATATGTCAATTAGGGGGTACACAGCGTGACCCTAAAGTTTACTATGTATGCCTATGCGAAATAGAGTGTTATGAGAAGCTTAAAATGAAGAAAGAAGCGTTCTAAAATGCTTTAAAAATTCAAAGACATCTTTCAATGGTTAACTAACGCAAGGCGCGATATCAGACCTTAATATGGAACCATAATATTTAAATTGGACCAGGTATTATATTACAGGGTAATAGTGTACCCTACAACAGGAAATAATTATAGGTCAATTAGGGGGTACACTATGTATATTTTAAATAGTGCATTAAAACAAGGAAATTCGAATACTCTTTTCTATGTTAACTAACGGAACGGTATCGGACCTTAATATTGACCTAAAATTTTTAAATTGGGCCACGTATTATATTACAGGGTTATGGTGTATCCTACCACAGGAAATAATTATAGGTCAATTAGGGGGTACACAGCGTGACCATAAAGTTTACTATGTATGCCTATGCGAAATAGAGTGTTCTGAGAAGCTTAAAATGAAGAAATAAGCGTTCTAAAATGCTTAAAAATTCAAAGACATCTTTCAATGGTTAGCTAACGCAAGGCGCAATATCAGACCTTAATATTGACCTATAATTTTTAAATTGGACCGCGTATTATATTACAGGGTTATAGTGTACCCTTCCACAGGAAATAATTATAGGTCAATTAGGGGGTAAACAGCGTGACACTAAAGTTTACTATGTATGCCTATGCGAAATAAAGAGTTCTGAGAAGCTTAAAATGAGGAAATAAGCGTTCTAAAATGCTTTAAAAATTCAAAGACATTTTTCTATGTTAACTAACGGTACGGTATCGGACCTTAATATTGACCTATAATTTTTAAATTGGACCACGTATTATATTACAGGGTAATATTGTTCCCTACCACGGGAAATAATTATAGGTCTCTTAGGGGGTACACAGCGTGACCCTAAAGTTTACTATGTATGCCTATGCGAAATAAAGTGTTCTGAGAAGCTTAAAATGAGGAAATAAGCGTTCTAAAATGCTTTAAAAATTCAAAGACATCTTTCAATGGTTAACTAACGCAAGGCGCGATATCAGACCTTAATATGGAACCATAATATTTAAATTGGACCAGGTATTATATTACAGGGTAATAGTGTAACCTACCACAGGAAATAATTATAGGTCAATTAGGGGGTACACTATGTATATTTTAAATAGTGCATTAAAACAAGGAAATTCAAAGACACTTTTCTATGTTAACTTCCGGCACGGTATCGGACCTTAATATTGACCTATAATTTTTAAATTGGACCACGTATTATATTACAGGGTTATAGTGTACCCTACCACAGGAAATAATTATATGTCAATTAGGGGGTACACAGCGTGACCCTAAAGTTTACTATGTATGCCTATGCAAAATAGAGTGTTATGAGAAGCTTAAAATGAAGAAAGAAGCGTTCTAAAATGCTTTAAAAATTCAAAGACATCTTTCAATGGTTAACTAACGCAAGGCGCGATATCAGACCTTAATATGGAACCATAATATTTAAATTGGACCAGGTATTATATTACAGGGTAATAGTGTACCCTACAACAGGAAATAATTATAGGTCAATTAGGGGGTACCACTATGTATATTTTAAATAGTGCATTAAAACAAGGAAATTCGAATACTCTTTTCTATGTTAACTAACGGAACGGTATCGGACCTTAATATTGACCTAAAATTTTTAAATTGGGCCACGTATTATATTACAGGGTTATGGTGTATCCTACCACAGGAAATAATTATAGGTCAATTAGGGGGTACACAGCGTGACCCTAAAGTTTACTATGTATGCCTATGCGAAATAGAGTGTTCTGAGAAGCTTAAAATGAAGAAATAAGCGTTCTAAAATGCTTAAAAATTCAAAGACATCTTTCAATGGTTAGCTAACGCAAGGCGCAATATCAGACCTTAATATTGACCTATAATTTTTAAATTGGACCGCGTATTATATTACAGGGTTATAGTGTACCCTTCCAAAGGAAATAATTATAGGTCAATTAGGGGGTAAACAGCGTGACACTAAAGTTTACTATGTATGCCTATGCGAAATAAAGAGTTCTGAGAAGCTTAAAATGAGGAAATAAGCGTTCTAAAATGCTTTAAAAATTCAAAGACATTTTTCTATGTTAACTAACGGTACGGTATCGGACCTTAATATTGACCTATAATTTTTAAATTGGACCACGTATTATATTACAGGGTAATATTGTTCCCTACCACGGGAAATAATTATAGGTCTCTTAGGGGGTACACAGCGTGACCCTAAAGTTTACTATGTATGCCTATGCGAAATAAAGTGTTCTGAGAAGCTTAAAATGAGGAAATAAGCGTTCTAAAATGCTTTAAAAATTCAAAGACATCTTTCAATGGTTAACTAACGCAAGGCGCGATATCAGACCTTAATATGGAACCATAATATTTAAATTGGACCAGGTATTATATTACAGGGTAATAGTGTAACCTACCACAGGAAATAATTATAGGTCAATTAGGGGGTACACTATGTATATTTTAAATAGTGCATTAAAACAAGGAAATTCAAAGACACTTTTCTATGTTAACTTCCGGCACGGTATCGGACCTTAATATTGACCTATAATTTTTAAATTGGACCACGTATTATATTACAGGGTTATAGTGTACCCTACCACAGGAAATAATTATATGTCAATTAGGGGGTACACAGCGTGACCCTAAAGTTTACTATGTATGCCTATGCGAAATAGAGTGTTATGAGAAGCTTAAAATGAAGAAAGAAGCGTTCTAAAATGCTTTAAAAATTCAAAGACATCTTTCAATGGTTAACTAACGCAAGGCGCGATATCAGACCTTAATATGGAACCATAATATTTAAATTGGACCAGGTATTATATTACAGGGTAATAGTGTACCCTACAACAGGAAATAATTATAGGTCAATTAGGGGGTACCACTATGTATATTTTAAATAGTGCATTAAAACAAGGAAATTCGAATACTCTTTTCTATGTTAACTAACGGAACGGTATCGGACCTTAATATTGACCTAAAATTTTTAAATTGGGCCACGTATTATATTACAGGGTTATGGTGTATCCTACCACAGGAAATAATTATAGGTCAATTAGGGGGTACACAGCGTGACCCTAAAGTTTACTATGTATGCCTATGCGAAATAAAGAGTTCTGAGAAGCTTAAAATGAGGAAATAAGCGTTCTAAAATGCTTTAAAAATTCAAAGACATTTTTCTATGTTAACTAACGGTACGGTATCGGACCTTAATATTGACCTATAATTTTTAAATTGGACCACGTATTATATTACAGGGTAATATTGTTCCCTACCACGGGAAATAATTATAGGTCTCTTAGGGGGTACACAGCGTGACCCTAAAGTTTACTATGTATGCCTATGCGAAATAAAGTGTTCTGAGAAGCTTAAAATGAGGAAATAAGCGTTCTAAAATGCTTTAAAAATTCAAAGACATCTTTCAATGGTTAACTAACGCAAGGCGCGATATCAGACCTTAATATCGAACCATAATATTTAAATTGGACCAGGTATTATATTACAGGGTAATAGTGTAACCTACCACAGGAAATAATTATAGGTCAATTAGGGGGTACACTATGTATATTTTAAATAGTGCATTAAAACAAGGAAATTCAAAGACACTTTTCTATGTTAACTTCCGGCACGGTATCGGACCTTAATATTGACCTATAATTTTTAAATTGGACCACGTATTATATTACAGGGTTATAGTGTACCCTACCACAGGAAATAATTATATGTCAATTAGGGGGTACACAGCGTGACCCTAAAGTTTACTATGTATGCCTATGCAAAATAGAGTGTTATGAGAAGCTTAAAATGAAGAAAGAAGCGTTCTAAAATGCTTTAAAAATTCAAAGACATCTTTCAATGGTTAACTAACGCAAGGCGCGATATCAGACCTTAATATGGAACCATAATATTTAAATTGGACCAGGTATTATATTACAGGGTAATAGTGTACCCTACAACAGGAAATAATTATAGGTCAATTAGGGGGTACCACTATGTATATTTTAAATAGTGCATTAAAACAAGGAAATTCGAATACTCTTTTCTATGTTAACTAACGGAACGGTATCGGACCTTAATATTGACCTAAAATTTTTAAATTGGGCCACGTATTATATTACAGGGTTATGGTGTATCCTACCACAGGAAATAATTATAGGTCAATTAGGGGGTACACAGCGTGACCCTAAAGTTTACTATGTATGCCTATGCGAAATAGAGTGTTCTGAGAAGCTTAAAATGAAGAAATAAGCGTTCTAAAATGCTTAAAAATTCAAAGACATCTTTCAATGGTTAGCTAACGCAAGGCGCAATATCAGACCTTAATATTGACCTATAATTTTTAAATTGGACCGCGTATTATATTACAGGGTTATAGTGTACCCTTCCAAAGGAAATAATTATAGGTCAATTAGGGGGTAAACAGCGTGACACTAAAGTTTACTATGTATGCCTATGCGAAATAAAGAGTTCTGAGAAGCTTAAAATGAGGAAATAAGCGTTCTAAAATGCTTTAAAAATTCAAAGACATTTTTCTATGTTAACTAACGGTACGGTATCGGACCTTAATATTGACCTATAATTTTTAAATTGGACCACGTATTATATTACAGGGTAATATTGTTCCCTACCACGGGAAATAATTATAGGTCTCTTAGGGGGTACACAGCGTGACCCTAAAGTTTACTATGTATGCCTATGCGAAATAAAGTGTTCTGAGAAGCTTAAAATGAGGAAATAAGCGTTCTAAAATGCTTTAAAAATTCAAAGACATCTTTCAATGGTTAACTAACGCAAGGCGCGATATCAGACCTTAATATGGAACCATAATATTTAAATTGGACCAGGTATTATATTACAGGGTAATAGTGTAACCTACCACAGGAAATAATTATAGGTCAATTAGGGGGTACACTATGTATATTTTAAATAGTGCATTAAAACAAGGAAATTCAAAGACACTTTTCTATGTTAACTTCCGGCACGGTATCGGACCTTAATATTGACCTATAATTTTTAAATTGGACCACGTATTATATTACAGGGTTATAGTGTACCCTACCACAGGAAATAATTATATGTCAATTAGGGGGTACACAGCGTGACCCTAAAGTTTACTATGTATGCCTATGCGAAATAGAGTGTTATGAGAAGCTTAAAATGAAGAAAGAAGCGTTCTAAAATGCTTTAAAAATTCAAAGACATCTTTCAATGGTTAACTAACGCAAGGCGCGATATCAGACCTTAATATGGAACCATAATATTTAAATTGGACCAGGTATTATATTACAGGGTAATAGTGTACCCTACAACAGGAAATAATTATAGGTCAATTAGGGGGTACCACTATGTATATTTTAAATAGTGCATTAAAACAAGGAAATTCGAATACTCTTTTCTATGTTAACTAACGGTACGGTATCGGACCTTAATATTGACCTATAATTTTTAAATTGGACCACGTATTATATTACAGGGTAATATTGTTCCCTACCACAGGAAATAATTATAGGTCACTTAGGGGGTACACAGCGTGACCCTAAAATTTACTATGTATGCCTATGCGAAATAAAGTGTTCTGAGAAGCTTAAAATGAAGAAATATGCGTTCTAAAATGCTTTTAAAATTCAAAGACATCTTTCAATGGTTAACTAGCGCAAGGCGCAATATCAGACCTTAATATTGACCCATAATATTTAAATTGGACCAGGTTTTATATTACAGGGTAATAGTGTAAACTACCAAAGGAAATAATTATAGGTCAATTAGGGGGTACACTATGTATATTTTAAATAGTGCATTAAAACAAGGAAAATCGAAGACACTTTTCTATGTTAACTAACGGCACGGTATCGGACCTTAATATTGACCTAAAATTTTTAAATTGATCCACCTATTATATTACAGGGTTATAGTGTACCCTACCACGTAAAATAATTATAGGTCAATTAGGGGGTACACAGCGTGACCCTAAAGTTTACTATGTATGCCTATGCGAAATAGAGTGTTCTGAGAAGCTTAAAATGAAGAAATAAGCGTTCAAAAAAGCTTTAAAAATTCAAAGACATCTTTCAATGGTTAACTAACGCAAGGCGCGATATCAGACCTTAATATGGAACCATAATATTTAAATTGGACCAGGTATTATATTACAGGGTAATAGTGTACCCTACAACAGGAAATAATTATAGGTCAATTAGGGGGTACACTATGTATATTTTAAATAGTGCATTAAAACAAGGAAATTCGAAGACTCTTTTCTATGTTAACTAACGGCACGGTATCGGACCTTAATATTGACCTAAAATTTTTAAATTGATCCACCTATTATATTACAGGGTTATAGTGTACCCTACCACGTAAAATAATTATAGGTCAATTAGGGGGTACACAGCGTGACCCTAAAGTTTACTATGTATGCCTATGCGAAATAAAGTGTTCTGAAAAGCTTAAAATGAGGAAATAAGCGTTCTAAAATGCTTTAAAAATTCAAAGACATTTTTCTATGTTAACTAACGGCACGGTATCGGACCTTAATATTGACCTATAATTTTTAAATTGGACCACGTATTATATTACAGGGTAATAGTGTACCCTACCACAGGAAATAATTATAGGTCAATTAGGGGGTACACAGCGTGACCCTAAAGTTTACTATGTATGCCTGTGCGAAATAGAGTGTTCTGAGAAGCTTAAAATGAAGAAATAAGCGTTCTAAAATGCTTTAAAAATTCAAAGACATCTTTCAATGGTTAACTAACGCAAGGCGCAATATCAGACCTTAATATTGACCTATAATATTTAAATTGGACCACGTATTATATTACAGGGTAATAGTGTACCCTACCACAGGAAATAATTATAGGTCAATTAGGGGGTACACAACGTGACCCTAAAGTTAACTATGTATGCCTATGCGAAATAGAGTGTTCTGAGAAGCTTAAAATGAAGAAATAAGCGTTCTAAAATGCTTTAAAAATTCAAAGACATCTTTCAATGGTTAGCTAACGCAAGGCGCAATATCAGACCTTAATATTGACCTATAATTTTTAAATTGGACCACGTATTATATTACAGGGTTACAGTGTACCCTTCCACAGGAAATAATTATAGGTCAATTAGGGGGTACACAGCGTGACACTAAAGTTTACTATGTATGCCTATGCGAAATAAAGAGTTCTGAGAAGCTTAAAATGAGGAAATAAGCGTTCTAAAATGCTTTAAAAATTCAAAGACATTTTTCTATGTTAACTAACGGTACGGTATCGGACCTTAATATTGACCTATAATTTTTAAATTGGGCCACGTATTATATTACAGGGTAATATTGTTCCCTACCACGGGAAATAATTATAGGTCTTTTAGGGGGTACACAGCGTGACCCTAAAGTTTACTATGTATGCCTATGCGAAATAAAGTGTTCTGAGAAGCTTAAAATGAAGATATATGCGTTCTAAAATGCTTTTAAAATTCAAAGACATCTTTCAATGGTTAACTAGCGCAAGGCGCAATATCAGACCTTAATATTGACCCATAATATTTAAATTGGACCAGGTATTATATTACAGGGTTATAGTGTACCCTACCACAGGAAATAATTATTGTTCAATTAGGGGGTACACAGAGTGACCCCAAAGTTTCCTATGTATGCCTATGCGAAATAAAGTGCTCTGAGAAGCTTAAAATGAGGAAATAAGCGTTCTAAAATGCTTTAAAAATTCAAAGACATTTTTCTATGTTAACTAACGGCACGGTATCGGACCTTAATATTGACCTATAATTTTTAAATTGGACCACCTATTATATTACAGGGTAATAGTGTACCCTACCACAGGAAATAATTATACGTCATTTAGGGGGTACACTATGTATATTTTAAATAGTGCATTAAAACAAGGAAATACGAAGACACTTTTCTAGTTAACTAACGGCACGGTATCGGATCTTAATATTGACCTATAATTTTTAAATTGTACCACGTATTATATTACAGGGTAATAGTGTACCTTATAACAGGAAATAATTATAGGTCAATTAGGTGGTACACAGCGTGACCCTAAAGTTTACTATGTATGCCTTTGCGAAATAGAGTGTTCTGAGAAGCTTAAAATGAAGAAATAAGCGTTCTAAAATGCTTTAAAAATTCAAAGACATCTTTCAATGGTTAACTAACGCAAGGCGCAATATCAGACCTTAATATTGACCTATAATTTTTAAATTGGACCACGTATTATATTACAGGGTAATAGTGTACCCTACCACAGGAAATAATTATAGGTCAATTAGGGGGTACACAGCGTGACCCTAAAGTTTACTATGTATGCCTATGCGAAATAGAGTGTTCTGAGAAGCTTAAAATGAAGAAATAAGCGTTCTAAAATGCTTTAAAAATTCAAAGACATCTTTCAATGGTTAGCTAACGCAAGGCGCAATATCAGACCTTAATATTGACCTATAATTTTTAAATTGGACCACGTATTATATTACAGGGTTATAGTGTACCCTACCACAGGAAATAATTATAGGTCAATTAGGGGGTACACTATGTATATTTTAAATAGTGCATTAAAACAAGGAAATTCGAAGACACTTTTCTATGTTAACTAACGGCACGGTATCGGACCTTAATATTGACCTATAATTTTTAAATTGGACCACGTATTATATTACAGGGTTATAGTGTACCCTACCACAGGAAATAATTATAGGTCAATTAGGGGGTACACAGCGTGACCCTAAAGTTTACTATGTATGCCTATGCGAAATAAAGTGTTCTGAGAAGCTTAAAATGAGCAAATAAGCGTTCTAAAATGCTTTAAAAATTCAAAGACATTTTTCTATGTTAACTAACGGCACGGTATCGGACCTTAATATTGACCTATAATTTTTAAATTGGACCACGTATTATATTACAGGGAAATAGTGTACCCTACCACAGGAAATAATTATAGGTCATTTAGGGGGTACAAAGCGTGACCCTAAATTTTACTATGTATGCCTATGCGAAATAGAGTGTTCTGAGATGCTTAAAATGAAGAAATAAGCGTTCTAAAATGCTTTAAAAATTCAAAGACATCTTTCAATGGTTAACTAACGCAAGGCGCAATATCAGACCTTAATATTGACCCATAATATTTATATTGGACCAGGTATTATATTACAGGGTAATAGTGTACCCTACCACAGGAAATAATTATAGGTCAATTAGGGGGTACACTATGTATATTTTAAAAAGTGCATTAAAACAAGGAAATACGAAAACACTTTTCTATGTTAACTAACGGCACGGTATCGGACCTTAATATTGACCTATAATTTTTAAATTGGACCACGTATTATATTACAGGGTTATAGTGTACCCTACCACAGGAAATAATTATTGGTCAATTAGGGGGTACACAGAGTGACCCCAAAGTTTACTATGTATGCCTATGCGAAATAAAGTGCTCTGAGAAGCTTAAAATGAGGAAATAAGCGTTCTAAAATGCTTTAAAAATTCAAAGACATTTTTCTATGTTAACTAACGGCACGGTATCGGACCTTAATATTGACCTATAATTTTTAAATTGGACCACCTATTATATTACAGGGTAATAGTGTACCCTACCACAGGAAATAATTATAGGTCATTTAGGGGGTACACTATGTATATTTTAAATAGTGCATTAAAACAAGGAAATACGAAGACACTTTTCTATGTTAACTAACGGCACGGTATCGGACCTTAATATTGACCTATAATTTTTAAATTGTACCACGTATTATATTACAGGGTAATAGTGTACCTTATAACAGGAAATAATTATAGGTCAATTAGGTGGTACACAGCGTGACCCTAAAGTTTACTATGTATGCCTATGCGAAATAGAGTGTTCTGAGAAGCTTAAAATGAAGAAATAAGCGTTCTAAAATGCTTTAAAAATTCAAAGACATCTTTCAATGGTTAACTAACGCAAGGCGCGATATCAGACCTTAATATGGAACCATAATATTTCAATTGGACCAGGTATTATATTACAGGGTAATAGTGTACCCTACCACAGGAAATAATTATAGGTCAATTAGGGGGTACACTATGTATATTTTAAAAAGTGCATTAAAACAAGGAAATACGAAAACACTTTTCTATGTTAACTAACGGCACGGTATCGGACCTTAATATTGACCTATAATTTTTAAATTGGACCACGTATTATATTACAGGGTTATAGTGTACCCTACCACAGGAAATAATTATTGGTCAATTAGGGGGTACACAGAGTGACCCCAAAGTTTACTATGTATGCCTATGCGAAATAAAGTGCTCTGAGAAGCTTAAAATGAGGAAATAAGCGTTCTAAAATGCTTTAAAAAATTCAAAGACATTTTTCTATGTTAACTAACGGCACGGTATCGGACCTTAATATTGACCTATAATTTTTAAATTGGACCACCTATTATATTACAGGGTAATAGTGTACCCTACCACAGGAAATAATTATAGGTCATTTAGGGGGTACACTATGTATATTTTAAATAGTGCATTAAAACAAGGAAATACGAAGACACTTTTCTATGTTAACTAACGGCACGGTATCGGACCTTAATATTGACCTATAATTTTTAAATTGTACCACGTATTATATTACAGGGTAATAGTGTACCTTATAACAGGAAATAATTATAGGTCAATTAGGTGGTACACAGCGTGACCCTAAAGTTTACTATGTATGCCTATGCGAAATAGAGTGTTCTGAGAAGCTTAAAATGAAGAAATAAGCGTTCTAAAATGCTTTAAAAATTCAAAGACATCTTTCAATGGTTAACTAACGCAAGGCGCGATATCAGACCTTAATATGGAACCATAATATTTCAATTGGACCAGGTATTATATTACAGGGTAATAGTGTACCCTACAACAGGAAATAATTATAGGTCAATTAGGGGGTACACTATGTATATTTTAAATAGTGCATTAAAACAAGAAAATACGAAGACACTTTTCTATGTTAACTAACGGCACGGTATCGGACCTTAATATTGACCTATAATTTTTAAATTGGACCACGTATTATATTACAGGTTATAGTGTACCCTACCACAGGAAATAATTATAGGTCAATTAGGGGGTACACAGAGTGACCCTAAAGTTTACTATGTATGCCTATGCGAAATAAAGTGTTCTGAGAAGCTTAAAATGAGGAAATAAGCGTTCTAAAATGCTTTAAAAATTCAAAGACATTTTCTATGTTAACTAACAGGCACGGTATCGGACCTTAATATTGACCTATAATTTTTAAATTGGACCACATATTATATTACAGGGTAATAGTGTACCCTACCACAGGAAATAATTATAGGTCATTTAGGGGGTACACAGCGTGACCCTAAATTTTACTATGTATGCCTATGCGAAATAGAGTGTTCTGAGATGCTTAAAATGAAGAAATAAGCGTTCTAAAATGCTTTAAAATTCAAAGACATCCTTCAATGGTTAACTAACGCAAGGCGCAATATCAGACCTTAATATTGACCCATAATATTTAAATTGGACCAGGTATTATATTACAGGGTAATAGTGTACCCTACCACAGGAAATATATATAGGTCAATTAGGGGGTACACTATGTATATTTTAAATAGTGCATTAAAACAAGGAAATACGAAGACACTTTTCTATGTTAACTAACGGCACGGTATCGGACCTTAATATTGACCTATAATTTTTAAATTGGACCACGTATTATATTACAGGGTTATAGTGTACCATAATTATAGGTCAATTAGGGGGTACACAGAGTGACCCTAAAGTTTACTATGTATGCCTATGCGAAATAAAGTGTTCTGAGAAGCTTAAAATGAGGAAATAAGCGTTCTAAAATGCTTTAAAAATTCAAAGACATCTTTCAATGGTTAACTAACACAAGGCGCGATATCAGACCTCAATATTGAACCATAATATTTAAATTGGACCAGGTATTATATTACAGGGTAATAGTGTACCCTACCACAGGAAATATATATAGGTCAATTAGGGGGTACACTATATATATTTTAAATAGTGCATTAAAACAAGGAAATACGAAGACACTTTTCTATGTTAACTAACGGCACGGTATCGGACCTTAATATTGACCTATAATTTTTAAATTGGACCACGTATTATATTACAGGGTTATAGTGTACCCTACCACAGGAAATAATTATAGGTCAATTAGGGGGTACACAGAGTGACCCTAAAGTTTACTATGTATGCCTATGCGAAATAAAGTGTTCTGAGAAGCTTAAAATGAGGAAATAAGCGTTCTAAAATGCTTTAAAAATTCAAAGACATTTTTCTATGTTAACTAACGGCACGGTATCGGACCTTAATATTGACCTATAATTTTTAAATTGGACCACCTATTATATTACAGGGTAATAGTGTACCCTACCACAGGAAATAATTATATGTCAATTAGGGGGTACACAGCGAGACCCTAAAGTTTACTATGTATGCCTATGCGAAATAGAGTGTTCTGAGAAGCTTAAAATGAAGAAATAAGCGTTCTAAAATGCTTTAAAAATTCAAAGACATCTTTCAATGGTTAACTAACACAAGGCGCGATATCAGACCTCAATATTGAACCATAATATTTAAATTGGACCAGGTATTATATTACAGGGTAATAGTGTACCCTACCACAGGAAATAATTATAGGTCAATTAGGGGGTACACTATGTATATTTTAAATAGTGCATTAAAACAAGGAAATTCGAAGACACTTTTCTATGTTAACTAACGGCACGGTATCGGACCTTAATATTGACCTATAATTTTTAAATTGGACCACGTATTATATTACAGGGTTATAGTGTACCCTACCACAGGAAATAATTATAGGTCAATTAGGGGGTACACAGAGTGACCCTAAAGTTTACTATATATGCCTATGCGAAATAAAGTGTTCTGAGAAGCTTAAAATGAGGAAATAAGCGTTCTAAAATGCTTTAAAAATTCAAAGACATCTTTCAATGGTTAACTAACGCAAGGCGCAATATCAGACCTTAATATTGACCCATAATATTTATATTGGACCAGGTATTATATTACAGGGTAATAGTGTACCCTACCACAGGAAATATTTATAGGTCAATTAGGGGGTACACTATGTATATTTTAAATAGTGCATTAAAACAAGGAAATACGAAGACACTTTTCTATGTTAACTAACGGCACGGTATCGGACCTTAATATTGACCTATAATTTTTAAATTGGACCACGTATTATATTACAGGGTTATAGTGTACCCTACCACAGAAAATAATTATAGGTCAATTAGGGGGTACACAGACTGACCCCAAAGTTTACTATGTATGCCTATGCGAAATAAAGTGCTCTGAGAAGCTTAAAATGAGGAAATAAGCGTTCTAAAATGCTTTAAAAATTCAAAGACATTTTTCTATGTTAACTATCGGCACGGTATCGGACCTTAATACTGACCTATAATTTTTAAATTGGACCACCTATTATATTACAGGGTAATAGTGTACCCTACCACAGGAAATAATTATAGGTCATTTAGGGGGTACACTATGTATATTTTAAATAGTGCATTAAAACAAGGAAATACGAAGACACTTTTCTATGTTAACTAACGGCACGGTATCGGACCTTAATATTGACCTATAATTTTTAAATTGGACCACGTATTATATTACAGGGTTATAGTGTACCCTACCACAGGAAATAATTATAGGTCAATTAGGTAGTACACAGAGTGACCCTAAAGTTTACTATGTATGCCTATGCGAAATAAAGTGTTCTGAGAAGCTTAAAATGAGCAAATAAGCGTTCTAAAATGCTTTAAAAATTCAAAGACATTTTTCTATGTTAACTAACGGCACGGTATCGGACCTTAATATTGACCTATAATTTTTAAATTGAACCACGTATTATATTACAGGGTAATAGTGTACCCTACCACAGGAAATAATTATAGGTCATTTAGGGGGTACACAGCGTGACCCTAAATTTTACTATGTATGCCTATGCGAAATAGAGTGTTCTGAGATGCTTAAAATGAAGAAATAAGCGTTCTAAAATGCTTTAAAAATTCAAAGACATCTTTCAATGGTTAACTAACGCAAGGCGCAATATCAGACCTTAATATTGACCCATAATATTTAAATTGGACCAGGTATTATATTACAGGGTAATAGTGTACCCTACCACAGGAAATATATATAGGTCAATTAGGGGGTACACTATGTATATTTTAAATAGTGCATTAAAACAAGGAAATACGAAGACACTTTTCTATGTTAACTAACGGCACGGTATCGGACCTTAATATTGACCTATAATTTTTAAATTGGACCACGTATTATATTACAGGGTTATAGTGTACCATAATTATAGGTCAATTAGGGGGTACACAGAGTGACCCTAAAGTTTACTATGTATGCCTATGCGAAATAAAGTGTTCTGAGAAGCTTAAAATGAGGAAATAAGCGTTCTAAAATGCTTTAAAAATTCAAAGACATCTTTCAATGGTTAACTAACACAAGGCGCGATATCAGACCTCAATATTGAACCATAATATTTAAATTGGACCAGGTATTATATTACAGGGTAATAGTGTACCCTACCACAGGAAATATATATAGGTCAATTAGGGGGTACACTATATATATTTTAAATAGTGCATTAAAACAAGGAAATACGAAGACACTTTTCTATGTTAACTAACGGCACGGTATCGGACCTTAATATTGACCTATAATTTTTAAATTGGACCACGTATTATATTACAGGGTTATAGTGTACCCTACCACAGGAAATAATTATAGGTCAATTAGGGGGTACACAGAGTGACCCTAAAGTTTACTATGTATGCCTATGCGAAATAAAGTGTTCTGAGAAGCTTAAAATGAGGAAATAAGCGTTCTAAAATGCTTTAAAAATTCAAAGACATTTTTCTATGTTAACTAACGGCACGGTATCGGACCTTAATATTGACCTATAATTTTTAAATTGGACCACCTATTATATTACAGGGTAATAGTGTACCCTACCACAGGAAATAATTATATGTCAATTAGGGGGTACACAGCGAGACCCTAAAGTTTACTATGTATGCCTATGCGAAATAGAGTGTTCTGAGAAGCTTAAAATGAAGAAATAAGCGTTCTAAAATGCTTTAAAAATTCAAAGACATCTTTCAATGGTTAACTAACACAAGGCGCGATATCAGACCTCAATATTGAACCATAATATTTAAATTGGACCAGGTATTATATTACAGGGTAATAGTGTACCCTACCACAGGAAATAATTATAGGTCAATTAGGGGGTACACTATGTATATTTTAAATAGTGCATTAAAACAAGGAAATTCGAAGACACTTTTCTATGTTAACTAACGGCACGGTATCGGACCTTAATATTGACCTATAATTTTTAAATTGGACCACGTATTATATTACAGGGTTATAGTGTACCCTACCACAGGAAATAATTATAGGTCAATTAGGGGGTACACAGAGTGACCCTAAAGTTTACTATATATGCCTATGCGAAATAAAGTGTTCTGAGAAGCTTAAAATGAGGAAATAAGCGTTCTAAAATGCTTTAAAAATTAAAAGACATTTTTCTATGTTAACTAACGGCACGGTATCGGACCTTAATATTGACCTATAATTTTTAAATTGGACCACCTATTATATTACAGGGTAATAGTGTACCCTACCACAGGAAATAATTATATGTCAATTAGTGGGTACACAGCGTGACCCTAAAGTTTACTATGTATGCGTATGCGAAATAAAGTGTTCTGAGAAGCTTAAAATGAAGAAATAAAAGTTCTAAAATGCTTTAAAAATTCAAAGACATCTTTCAATGGTTAACTAACGCAAGGCGCAATATCAGACCTTAATATTGACCCATAATATTTATATTGGACCAGGTATTATATTACAGGGTAATAGTGTACCCTACCACAGGAAATATTTATAGGTCAATTAGGGGGTACACTATGTATATTTTAAATAGTGCATTAAAACAAGGAAATACGAAGACACTTTTCTATGTTAACTAACGGCACGGCATCGGACCTTAATATTGACCTATAATTTTTAAATTGGACCACGTATTATATTACAGGGTTATAGTGTACCCTACCACAGAAAATAATTATAGGTCAATTAGGGGGTACACAGACTGACCCCAAAGTTTACTATGTATGCCTATGCGAAATAAAGTGCTCTGAGAAGCTTAAAATGAGGAAATAAGCGTTCTAAAATGCTTTAAAAATTCAAAGACATTTTTCTATGTTAACTATCGGCACGGTATCGGACCTTAATACTGACCTATAATTTTTAAATTGGACCACCTATTATATTACAGGGTAATAGTGTACCCTACCACAGGAAATAATTATAGGTCATTTAGGGGGTACACTATGTATATTTTAAATAGTGCATTAAAACAAGGAAATACGAAGACACTTTTCTATGTTAACTAACGGCACGGAATCGGACCTTAATATTGACCTATAATTTTTAAATTGGGCCACGTATTATATTACAGGGTTATAGTGTACCCTACCACAGGAAATAATTATAGGTCAATTAGGTAGTACACAGAGTGACCCTAAAGTTTACTATGTATGCCTATGCGAAATAAAGTGTTCTGAGAAGCTTAAAATGAGCAAATAAGCGTTCTAAAATGCTTTAAAAATTCAAAGACATTTTTCTATGTTAACTAACGGCACGGTATCGGACCTTAATATTGACCTATAATTTTTAAATTGAACCACGTATTATATTACAGGGTAATAGTGTACCCTACCACAGGAAATAATTATAGGTCATTTAGGGGGTACACAGCGTGACCCTAAATTTTACTATGTATGCCTATGCGAAATAGAGTGTTCTGAGATGCTTAAAATGAAGAAATAAGCGTTCTAAAATGCTTTAAAAATTCAAAGACAACTTTCAATGGTTAACTAACGCAAGGCGCAATATCAGACCTTAATATTGACCCATAATATTTAAATTGGACCAGGTATTATATTACAGGGTAATAGTGTACCCTACCACAGGAAATATATATAGGTCAATTAGGGGGTACACTATGTATATTTTAAATAGTGCATTAAAACAAGGAAATACGAAGACACTTTTCTATGTTAACTAACGGCACGGTATCGGACCTTAATATTGACCTATAATTTTTAAATTGGACCAGGTATTATATTACAGGGTTATAGTGGACCCTACCGCAGGAAATAATTATAGGTCAATTAGGGGGTACACAGAGTGACCCTAAAGTTTACTATGTATGCCTATGCAAAATAAAGTGTTCTGAGAAGCTTAAAATGAGGAAATAAGCGTTCTAAAATGCTTTAAAAATTCAAAGACATTTTTCTATGTTAACTAACGGCACGGTATCGGACCTTAATATTGACCTATAATTTTTAAATTGGACCACCTATTATATTACAGGGTAATAGTGTACCCTACCACAGGAAATAATTATATGTCAATTAGGGGGTACACAGCGTGACCCTAAAGTTTACTATGTATGCCTATGCGAAATAGAGTGCTCTGAGAAGCTTAAAATGAAGAAATAAGCATTCTAAAATGCTTTAAAAATTCAAAAACATCTTTCAATGGTTAACTAACGCAAGGCGCGATATCAGACCTTAATATGGAACCATAATATTTAAATTGGACCAGATATTATATTACAGGGTAATAGTGTACCCTTCAACAGGAAATAATTATAGGTCATTTAGGGGGTACACTATGTATATTTTAAATAGTGCATTAAAACAAGGAAATTCGAAGACTCTTTTCTATGTTAACTAACGGCACGGTATCGGACCTTAATATTGACCTAAAATTTTTAAATTGGGCCACGTATTATATTACAGGGTGAAAGTGTACCCTACCACGGAAAATAATTATAGGTCAATTAGGGGGTACACAGCGTGACCCTCAAATTTACTATGTATGCCTATGCGAAATAGAGTGTTCTGAGAAGTTTAAAATGAAGAAATAAGCGTTCTAAAATGCTTTAAAAATTCAAAGACATCTTTCAATGGTTAACTAACGCAAGGCGCAATATCAGACCTTAATATTGACCTATAATTTTTAAATTGGACCACGTATTATATTACAGGGTTATAGTGTACCCTACCACAGGAAATAATCATAGGTCAATTAGGGGGTACACAGAGTGACCCTAAAGTTTACTATGTATGCCTGTGCGAAATAAAGTGTTCTGAGAAGCTTAAAATGAGGAAATAAGCGTTCTAAAATGCTTTAAAAATTCAAAGACATTTTTCTATGTTAACTAACGGCACGGTATCGTATTGACCTATAATTTTTAAATTGGACCACCTATTATATTACAGGGTAATAGTGTACCCTACCACAGGAAATAATTATATGTCAATTAGTGGGTACACAGCGTGACCCTAAAGTTTACTATGTATGCGTATGCGAAATAAAGTGTTCTGAGAAGCTTAAAATGAAGAAATAAGCGTTCTAAAATGCTTTAAAAATTCAAAGACATCTTTCAATGGTTAACTAACGCAAGGCGCAATATCAGACCTTAATATTGACCCATAATATTTATATTGGACCAGGTATTATATTACAGGGTAATAGTGTACCCTACCACAGGAAATATTTATAGGTCAATTAGGGGGTACACTATGTATATTTTAAATAGTGCATTAAAACAAGGAAATACGAAGACACTTTTCTATGTTATCTAACGGCACGGTATCGGACCTTAATATTGACCTATAATTTTTAAATTGGACCACGTATTATATTACAGGGTTATAGTGTACCCTACCACAGGAAATAATTATAGGTCAATTAGGGGGTACACAGAGTGACCCCAAAGTTTACTATGTATGCCTATGCGAAATAAAGTGCTCTGAGAAGCTTAAAATGAGGAAATAAGCGTTCTAAAATGCTTTAAAAATTTAAAGACATTTTTCTATGTTAACTATCGGCACGGTATCGGACCTTAATACTGACCTATAATTTTTAAATTGGACCACCTATTATATTACAGGGTAATAGTGTACCCTACCACAGGAAATAATTATAGGTCATTTAGGGGGTACACTATGTATATTTTAAATAGTGCATTAAAACAAGGAAATACGAAGACACTTTTCTATGTTAACTAACGGCACGGTATCGGACCTTAATATTGACCTATAATTTTTAAATTGGACCACGTATTATATTACAGGGTTATAGTGTACCCTACCACAGGAAATAATTATAGGTCAATTAGGTAGTACACAGAGTGACCCTAAAGTTTACTATGTATGCCTATGCGAAATAGAGTGTTCTGAGATGCTTAAAATGAAGAAATAAGCGTTCTGAAATGCTTTAAAAATTCAAAGACATCTTTCAATGGCTAACTAACGCAAGGCGCAATATCAGACCTTAATATTGACCCATAATATTTAAATTGGACCAGGTATTATATTACAGGGTAATAGTGTACCCTACCACAGGAAATATATATAGGTCAATTAGGGGGTACACTATGTATATTTTAAATAGTGCATTAAAACAAGGAAATACGAAGACACTTTTCTATGTTAACTAACGGCACGGTATCGGACCTTAATATTGACCTATAATTTTTAAATTGGACCACGTATTATATTACAGGGTTATAGTGTACCCTACCACAGGAAATAATTATAGGTCAATTAGGGGGTACACAGAGTGACCCTAAAGTTTACTATGTATGCCTATGCAAAATAAAGTGTTCTGAGAAGCTTAAAATGAGGAAATAAGCGTTCTAAAATGCTTTAAAAATTCAAAGACATTTTTCTATGTTAACTAACGGCACGGTATCGGACCTTAATATTGACCTATAATTTTTAAATTGGACCACCTATTATATTACAGGGTAATAGTGTACCCTACCACAGGAAATAATTATATGTCAATTAGGGGGTACACAGCGTGACCGTAAAGTTTACTATGTATGCCTATGCGAAATAGAGTGCTCTGAGAAGCTTAAAATGAAGAAATAAGCATTCTAAAATGCTTTAAAAATTCAAAAACATCTTTCAATGGTTAACTAACGCAAGGCGCGATATCAGACCTTAATATGGAACCATAATATTTAAATTGGACCAGGTATTCTATTACAGGGTAATAGTGTACCCTACAACAGGAAATAATTATAGGTCAATTAGGGGGTACACTATGTATATTTTAAATAGTGCATTAAAACAAGGAAATTCGAAGACTCTTTTCTATGTTAACTAACGGCACGGTATCGGACCTTAATATTGACCTAAAATTTTTAAATTGGGCCACGTATTATATTACAGGGTGATAGTGTACCCTACCACGGAAAATAATTATAGGTCAATTAGGGGGTACACGGCGTGACCCTAAAGGTTACTATGTATGCCTATGCGAAATAAAGTGTTCTGAGAAGCTTAAAATGAGGAAATAAGCGTTCTAAAATGCTTTAAAAATTCAAAGACATTTTTCTATGTTAACTAACGGCACGATATCGGACCTTAATATTGACCTATAATTTTTAAATTGGACCACGTATTATATTACAGGGTAATAGTGTACCCTACCACAGGAAATAATTATAGGTCAATTAGGGGGTACACAGCGTGACCCTCAAATTTACTATGTATGCCTATGCGAAATAGAGTGTTCTGAGAAGTTTAAAATGAAGAAATAAGCGTTCTAAAATGCTTTAAAAATTCAAAGACATCTTTCAATGGTTAACTAACGCAAGGCGCAATATCAGACCTTAATATTGACCTATAATTTTTAAATTGGACCACGTATTATATTACAGGGTTATAGTGTACCCTACCACAGGAAATAATTATAGGTCAATTAGGTAGTACACAGAGTGACCCTAAAGTTTACTATGTATGCCTATGCGAAATAAAGTGTTCTGAGAAGCTTAAAATGAGCAAATAAGCGTTCTAAAATGCTTTAAAAATTCAAAGACATTTTTCTATGTTAACTAACGGCACGGTATCGGACCTTAATATTGACCTATAATTTTTAAATTGAACCACGTATTATATTACAGGGTAATAGTGTACCCTACCACAGGAAATAATTATAGGTCATTTAGGGGGTACACAGCGTGACCCTAAATTTTACTATGTATGCCTATGCGAAATAGAGTGTTCTGAGATGCTTAAAATGAAGAAATAAGCGTTCTAAAATGCTTTAAAAATTCAAAGACATCTTTCAATGGTTAACTAACGCAAGGCGCAATATCAGACCTTAATATTGACCCATAATATTTAAATTGGACCAGGTATTATATTACAGGGTAATAGTGTACCCTACCACAGGAAATATATATAGGTCAATTAGGGGGTACACTATGTATATTTTAAATAGTGCATTAAAACAAGGAAATACGAAGACACTTTTCTATGTTAACTAACGGCACGGTATCGGACCTTAATATTGACCTATAATTTTTAAATTGGACCAGGTATTATATTACAGGGTTATAGTGGACCCTACCGCAGGAAATAATTATAGGTCAATTAGGGGGTACACAGAGTGACCCTAAAGTTTACTATGTATGCCTATGCAAAATAAAGTGTTCTGAGAAGCTTAAAATGAGGAAATAAGCGTTCTAAAATGCTTTAAAAATTCAAAGACATTTTTCTATGTTAACTAACGGCACGGTATCGGACCTTAATATTGACCTATAATTTTTAAATTGGACCACCTATTATATTACAGGGTAATAGTGTACCCTACCACAGGAAATAATTATATGTCAATTAGGGGGTACACAGCGTGACCCTAAAGTTTACTATGTATGCCTATACGAAATAGAGTGCTCTGAGAAGCTTAAAATGAAGAAATAAGCATTCTAAAATGCTTTAAAAATTCAAAAACATCTTTCAATGGTTAACTAACGCAAGGCGCGATATCAGACCTTAATATGGAACCATAATATTTAAATTGGACCAGATATTATATTACAGGGTAATAGTGTACCCTTCAACAGGAAATAATTATAGGTCAATTAGGGGGTACACTATGTATATTTTAAATAGTGCATTAAAACAAGGAAATTCGAAGACTCTTTTCTATGTTAACTAACGGCACGGTATCGGACCTTAATATTGACCTAAAATTTTTAAATTGGGCCACGTATTATATTACAGGGTGAAAGTGTACCCTACCACAGGAAATAATCATAGGTCAATTAGGGGGTACACAGAGTGACCCTAAAGTTTACTATGTATGCCTGTGCGAAATAAAGTGTTCTGAGAAGCTTAAAATGAGGAAATAAGCGTTCTAAAATGCTTTAAAAATTCAAAGACATTTTTCTATGTTAACTAACGGCACGGTATCGTATTGACCTATAATTTTTAAATTGGACCACCTATTATATTACAGGGTAATAGTGTACCCTACCACAGGAAATAATTATATGTCAATTAGTGGGTACACAGCGTGACCCTAAAGTTTACTATGTATGCGTATGCGAAATAAAGTGTTCTGAGAAGCTTAAAATGAAGAAATAAGCGTTCTAAAATGCTTTAAAAATTCAAAGACATCTTTCAATGGTTAACTAACGCAAGGCGCAATATCAGACCTTAATATTGACCCATAATATTTATATTGGACCAGGTATTATATTACAGGGTAATAGTGTACCCTACCACAGGAAATATTTATAGGTCAATTAGGGGGTACACTATGTATATTTTAAATAGTGCATTAAAACAAGGAAATACGAAGACACTTTTCTATGTTAACTAACGGCACGGTATCGGACCTTAATATTGACCTATAATTTTTAAATTGGACCACGTATTATATTACAGGGTTATAGTGTACCCTACCACAGGAAATAATTATAGGTCAATTAGGGGGTACACAGAGTGACCCCAAAGTTTACTATGTATGCCTATGCGAAATAAAGTGCTCTGAGAAGCTTAAAATGAGGAAATAAGCGTTCTAAAATGCTTTAAAAATTCAAAGACATTTTTCTATGTTAACTAACGGCACGGTATCGTATTGACCTATAATTTTTAAATTGGACCACCTATTATATTACAGGGTAATAGTGTACCCTACCACAGGAAATAATTATATGTCAATTAGTGGGTACACAGCGTGACCCTAAAGTTTACTATGTATGCGTATGCGAAATAAAGTGTTCTGAGAAGCTTAAAATGAAGAAATAAGCGTTCTAAAATGCTTTAAAAATTCAAAGACATCTTTCAATGGTTAACTAACGCAAGGCGCAATATCAGACCTTAATATTGACCCATAATATTTATATTGGACCAGGTATTATATTACAGGGTAATAGTGTACCCTACCACAGGAAATATTTATAGGTCAATTAGGGGGTACACTATGTATATTTTAAATAGTGCATTAAAACAAGGAAATACGAAGACACTTTTCTATGTTATCTAACGGCACGGTATCGGACCTTAATATTGACCTATAATTTTTAAATTGGACCACGTATTATATTACAGGGTTATAGTGTACCCTACCACAGGAAATAATTATAGGTCAATTAGGGGGTACACAGAGTGACCCCAAAGTTTACTATGTATGCCTATGCGAAATAAAGTGCTCTGAGAAGCTTAAAATGAGGAAATAAGCGTTCTAAAATGCTTTAAAAATTTAAAGACATTTTTCTATGTTAACTATCGGCACGGTATCGGACCTTAATACTGACCTATAATTTTTAAATTGGACCACCTATTATATTACAGGATAATAGTGTACCCTACCACAGGAAATAATTATAGGTCATTTAGGGGGTACACTATGTATATTTTAAATAGTGCATTAAAACAAGGAAATACGAAGACACTTTTCTATGTTAACTAACGGCACGGTATCGGACCTTAATATTGACCTATAATTTTTAAATTGGACCACGTATTATATTACAGGGTTATAGTGTACCCTACCACAGGAAATAATTATAGGTCAATTAGGTAGTACACAGAGTGACCCTAAAGTTTACTATGTATGCCTATGCGAAATAGAGTGTTCTGAGATGCTTAAAATGAAGAAATAAGCGTTCTAAAATGCTTTAAAAATTCAAAGACATCTTTCAATGGCTAACTAACGCAAGGCGCAATATCAGACCTTAATATTGACCCATAATATTTAAATTGGACCAGGTATTATATTACAGGGTAATAGTGTACCCTACCACAGGAAATATATATAGGTCAATTAGGGGGTACACTATGTATATTTTAAATAGTGCATTAAAACAAGGAAATACGAAGACACTTTTCTATGTTAACTAACGGCACGGTATCGGACCTTAATATTGACCTATAATTTTTAAATTGGACCACGTATTATATTACAGGGTTATAGTGTACCCTACCACAGGAAATAATTATAGGTCAATTAGGGGGTACACAGAGTGACCCTAAAGTTTACTATGTATGCCTATGCAAAATAAAGTGTTCTGAGAAGCTTAAAATGAGGAAATAAGCGTTCTAAAATGCTTTAAAAATTCAAAGACATTTTTCTATGTTAACTAACGGCACGGTATCGGACCTTAATATTGACCTATAATTTTTAAATTGGACCACCTATTATATTACAGGGTAATAGTGTACCCTACCACAGGAAATAATTATATGTCAATTAGGGGGTACACAGCGTGACCCTAAAGTTTACTATGTATGCCTATGCGAAATAGAGTGCTCTGAGAAGCTTAAAATGAAGAAATAAGCATTCTAAAATGCTTTAAAAATTCAAAAACATCTTTCAATGGTTAACTAACGCAAGGCGCGATATCAGACCTTAATATGGAACCATAATATTTAAATTGGACCAGGTATTCTATTACAGGGTAATAGTGTACCCTACAACAGGAAATAATTATAGGTCAATTAGGGGGTACACTATGTATATTTTAAATAGTGCATTAAAACAAGGAAATTCGAAGACTCTTTTCTATGTTAACTAACGGCACGGTATCGGACCTTAATATTGACCTAAAATTTTTAAATTGGGCCACGTATTATATTACAGGGTGATAGTGTACCCTACCACGGAAAATAATTATAGGTCAATTAGGGGGTACACGGCGTGACCCTAAAGGTTACTATGTATGCCTATGCGAAATAAAGTGTTCTGAGAAGCTTAAAATGAGGAAATAAGCGTTCTAAAATGCTTTAAAAATTCAAAGACATTTTTCTATGTTAACTAACGGCACGATATCGGACCTTAATATTGACCTATAATTTTTAAATTGGACCACGTATTATATTACAGGGTAATAGTGTACCCTACCACAGGAAATAATTATAGGTCAATTAGGGGGTACACAGCGTGACCCTCAAATTTACTATGTATGCCTATGCGAAATAGAGTGTTCTGAGAAGTTTAAAATGAAGAAATAAGCGTTCTAAAATGCTTTAAAAATTCAAAGACATCTTTCAATGGTTAACTAACGCAAGGCGCAATATCAGACCTTAATATTGACCTATAATTTTTAAATTGGACCACGTATTATATTACAGGGTTATAGTGTACCCTACCACAGGAAATAATTATAGGTCAATTAGGTAGTACACAGAGTGACCCTAAAGTTTACTATGTATGCCTATGCGAAATAAAGTGTTCTGAGAAGCTTAAAATGAGCAAATAAGCGTTCTAAAATGCTTTAAAAATTCAAAGACATTTTTCTATGTTAACTAACGGCACGGTATCGGACCTTAATATTGACCTATAATTTTTAAATTGAACCACGTATTATATTACAGGGTAATAGTGTACCCTACCACAGGAAATAATTATAGGTCATTTAGGGGGTACACAGCGTGACCCTAAATTTTACTATGTATGCCTATGCGAAATAGAGTGTTCTGAGATGCTTAAAATGAAGAAATAAGCGTTCTAAAATGCTTTAAAAATTCAAAGACATCTTTCAATGGTTAACTAACGCAAGGCGCAATATCAGACCTTAATATTGACCCATAATATTTAAATTGGACCAGGTATTATATTACAGGGTAATAGTGTACCCTACCACAGGAAATATATATAGGTCAATTAGGGGGTACACTATGTATATTTTAAATAGTGCATTAAAACAAGGAAATACGAAGACACTTTTCTATGTTAACTAACGGCACGGTATCGGACCTTAATATTGACCTATAATTTTTAAATTGGACCAGGTATTATATTACAGGGTTATAGTGGACCCTACCGCAGGAAATAATTATAGGTCAATTAGGGGGTACACAGAGTGACCCTAAAGTTTACTATGTATGCCTATGCAAAATAAAGTGTTCTGAGAAGCTTAAAATGAGGAAATAAGCGTTCTAAAATGCTTTAAAAATTCAAAGACATTTTTCTATGTTAACTAACGGCACGGTATCGGACCTTAATATTGACCTATAATTTTTAAATTGGACCACCTATTATATTACAGGGTAATAGTGTACCCTACCACAGGAAATAATTATATGTCAATTAGGGGGTACACAGCGTGACCCTAAAGTTTACTATGTATGCCTATACGAATTAGAGTGCTCTGAGAAGCTTAAAATGAAGAAATAAGCATTCTAAAATGCTTTAAAAATTCAAAAACATCTTTCAATGGTTAACTAACGCAAGGCGCGATATCAGACCTTAATATGGAACCATAATATTTAAATTGGACCAGATATTATATTACAGGGTAATAGTGTACCCTTCAACAGGAAATAATTATAGGTCAATTAGGGGGTACACTATGTATATTTTAAATAGTGCATTAAAACAAGGAAATTCGAAGACTCTTTTCTATGTTAACTAACGGCACGGTATCGGACCTTAATATTGACCTAAAATTTTTAAATTGGGAAACGTATTATATTACAGGGTGAAAGTGTACCCTACCACGGAAAATAATTATAGGTCAATTAGGGGGTACACAGCGTGACCCTCAAATTTACTATGTATGCCTATGCGAAATAGAGTGTTCTGAGAAGTTTAAAATGAAGAAATAAGCGTTCTAAAATGCTTTAAAAATTCAAAGACATCTTTCAATGGTTAACTAACACAAGGCGCAATATCAGACCTTAATATTGACCTATAATTTTTAAATTGGACCACGTATTATATTACAGGGTTATAGTGTACCCTACCACAGGAAATAATCATAGGTCAATTAGGGGGTACACAGAGTGACCCTAAAGTTTACTATGTATGCCTGTGCGAAATAAAGTGTTCTGAGAAGCTTAAAATGAGGAAATAAGCGTTCTAAAATGCTTTAAAAATTCAAAGACATTTTTCTATGTTAACTAACGGCACGGTATCGTATTGACCTATAATTTTTAAATTGGACCACCTATTATATTACAGGGTAATAGTGTACCCTACCACAGGAAATAATTATATGTCAATTAGTGGGTACACAGCGTGACCCTAAAGTTTACTATGTATGCGTATGCGAAATAAAGTGTTCTGAGAAGCTTAAAATGAAGAAATAAGCGTTCTAAAATGCTTTAAAAATTCAAAGACATCTTTCAATGGTTAACTAACGCAAGGCGCAATATCAGACCTTAATATTGACCCATAATATTTATATTGGACCAGGTATTATATTACAGGGTAATAGTGTACCCTACCACAGGAAATATTTATAGGTCAATTAGGGGGTACACTATGTATATTTTAAATAGTGCATTAAAACAAGGAAATACGAAGACACTTTTCTATGTTAACTAACGGCACGGTATCGGACCTTAATATTGACCTATAATTTTTAAATTGGACCACGTATTATATTACAGGGTTATAGTGTACCCTACCACAGGAAATAATTATAGGTCAATTAGGGGGTACACAGAGTGACCCCAAAGTTTACTATGTATGCCTATGCGAAATAAAGTGCTCTGAGAAGCTTAAAATGAGGAAATAAGCGTTCTAAAATGCTTTAAAAATTTAAAGACATTTTTCTATGTTAACTATCGGCACGGTATCGGACCTTAATACTGACCTATAATTTTTAAATTGGACCACCTATTATATTACAGGGTAATAGTGTACCCTACCACAGGAAATAATTATAGGTCATTTAGGGGGTACACTATGTATATTTTAAATAGTGCATTAAAACAAGGAAATACGAAGACACTTTTCTATGTTAACTAACGGCACGGTATCGGACCTTAATATTGACCTATAATTTTTAAATTGGACCACGTATTATATTACAGGGTTATAGTGTACCCTACCACAGGAAATAATTATAGGTCAATTAGGTAGTACACAGAGTGACCCTAAAGTTTACTATGTATGCCTATGCGAAATAGAGTGTTCTGAGATGCTTAAAATGAAGAAATAAGCGTTCTAAAATGCTTTAAAAATTCAAAGACATCTTTCAATGGCTAACTAACGCAAGGCGCAATATCAGACCTTAATATTGACCCATAATATTTAAATTGGACCAGGTATTATATTACAGGGTAATAGTGTACCCTACCACAGGAAATATATATATGTCAATTAGGGGGTACACTATGTATATTTTAAATAGTGCATTAAAACAAGGAAATACGAAGACACTTTTCTATGTTAACTAACGGCACGGTATCGGACCTTAATATTGACCTATAATTTTTAAATTGGACCACGTATTATATTACAGGGTTATAGTGTACCCTACCACAGGAAATAATTATAGGTCAATTAGGGGGTACACAGAGTGACCCTAAAGTTTACTATGTATGCCTATGCAAAATAAAGTGTTCTGAGAAGCTTAAAATGAGGAAATAAGCGTTCTAAAATGCTTTAAAAATTCAAAGACATTTTTCTATGTTAACTAACGGCACGGTATCGGACCTTAATATTGACCTATAATTTTTAAATTGGACCACCTATTATATTACAGGGTAATAGTGTACCCTACCACAGGAAATAATTATATGTCAATTAGGGGGTACACAGCGTGACCCTAAAGTTTACTATGTATGCCTATGCGAAATAGAGTGCTCTGAGAAGCTTAAAATGAAGAAATAAGCATTCTAAAATGCTTTAAAAATTCAAAAACATCTTTCAATGGTTAACTAACGCAAGGCGCGATATCAGACCTTAATATGGAACCATAATATTTAAATTGGACCAGGTATTCTATTACAGGGTAATAGTGTACCCTACAACAGGAAATAATTATAGGTCAATTAGGGGGTACACTATGTATATTTTAAATAGTGCATTAAAACAAGGAAATTCGAAGACTCTTTTCTATGTTAACTAACGGCACGGTATCGGACCTTAATATTGACCTAAAATTTTTAAATTGGGCCACGTATTATATTACAGGGTGATAGTGTACCCTACCACGGAAAATAATTATAGGTCAATTAGGGGGTACACGGCGTGACCCTAAAGGTTACTATGTATGCCTATGCGAAATAAAGTGTTCTGAGAAGCTTAAAATGAGGAAATAAGCGTTCTAAAATGCTTTAAAAATTCAAAGACATTTTTAGATGTTAACTAACGGCACGATATCGGACCTTAATATTGACCTATAATTTTTAAATTGTACCACGTATTATATTACAGGGTAATAGTGTACCTTACCACAGGAAATAATTATAGGTCATTTAGGGGGTACACAGAGTGACCCTAAAGTTTACTATGTATGCCTATGCGAAATAAAGTGTTCTGAGAAGCTTAAAATGAGGAAATAAGCGTTCTAAAATGCTTTAAAAATTCAAAGACATTTTTCTATGTTAACTAACGGCACGGTATCGGACCTTAATATTGACCTATAATTTTTAAATTGGACCACGTATTATATTACAGGGTAATAGTGTACCCTACCACAGGAAATAATTATAGGTCATTTAGGGGGTACACAGCGTGACCCTAAATTTTACTATGTATGCCTATGCGAAATAGAGTGTTCTGAGATGCTTAAAATGAAGAAATAAGCGTTCTAAAATGCTTTAAAAATTCAAAGACATCTTCCAATGGTTAACTAACGCAAGGCGCAATATCAGACCTTAATATTGACCCATAATATTTAAATTGGACCAGGTATTATATTACAGGGTAATAGTGTACCCTACCACAGGATATAATTATAGGTCAATTAGGGGGTACACTATGTATATTTTAAATAGTGCATTAAAACAAGGAAATACGAAGACACTTTTCTATGTTAACTAACGGCACGGTATCGGACCTTAATATTGACCTATAATTTTTAAATTGGACCACGTATTATATTACAGGGTTATAGTGTACCCTACCACAGGAAATAATTATAGGTCAATTAGGGGGTACACAGAGTGACCCTAAAGTTTACTATATATGCCTATGCGAAATAGAGTGTTCTGAGATGCTTAAAATGAAGGAATAAGCGTTCTAAAATGCTTTAAAAATTCAAATACATCTTTCAATGGTTAAATAACGCAAGGCGCAATACCAGACCTTAATATTGACCCATAATATTTAAATTGGACCAGGTATTATATTACAGGGTAATAGTGTACCCTACCACAGGAAATAATTATAGGTCAATTAGGGGGTACACTATGTATATTTTAAATAGTGCATTAAAACAAGGAAATACGAAGACATTTTTCAATGTTAACTAACGGCACGGTATCGGAACTTAATATTGACCTATAATTTTTAAATTGGACCACGTATTATATTACAGGGTAATAGTGTACCCTACCACAGGAAATAATTATAGGTCATTTAGGGGGTACACAGCGTGACCCTAAATTTTACTATGTATGCCTATGCGAAATAGAGTGTTCTGAGAAGCTTAAAATGAAGAAATAAGCGTTCTAAAATGCTTTAAAAATTCAAAGACATCTTTCAATGGTTAACTAACGCAAGGCGCAATATCAGACCTTAATATTGACCCATAAAATTTAAATTGGACCAGGTATTATATTACAAAGTAATAGTGTACCCTACCAAAGGAAATAATTATAGGTCAATTAGGGGGTACACAGCGTGACCCTAAAGTTTACTATGTATGCCTATGCGAAATAAAGTGTTCTGAGAAGCTTAAAATGAGGAAATAAGCGTTCTAAAATGCTTTAAAAATTCAAAGACATTTTTCTATGTTAACTAACGGCACGGTATCGGACCTTAATATTGACCTATAATTTTTAAATTGGACCACGTATTATACTACAGGGTAATAGTGTACCCTACCACAGGAAATAATTATAGGTCATTTAGGGGGTACACAGCGTGACCCTAAATTTTACTATGTATGCCTATGCGAAATAGAGTGTTCTGAGATGCTTAAAATGAAGAAATAAGCGTTCTAAAATGCTTTAAAAATTCAAAGACATCTTCCAATGGTTAACTAACGCAAGGCGCAATATCAGACCTTAATATTGACCCATAATATTTAAATTGGACCAGGTATTATATTACAGGGTAATAGTGTACCCTACCACAGGAAATAATTATAGGTCAATTAGGGGGTACACTATGTATATTTTAAATAGTGCATTAAAACAAGGAAATACGAAGACACTTTTCTATGTTAACTAACGGCACGGTATCGGACCTTAATATTGACCCATAATATTTAAATTGGACCAGGTATTATATTACAGGGTAATAGTGTACCCTACCACAGGAAATAATTATAGGTCAGTTAGGGGGTACACTATGTATATTTTAAATAGTGCATTAAAACAAGGAAATACGAAGACACTTTTCTATGTTAACTAACGGCACGGTATCGGACCTTAATATTGACCTATAATTTTTAAATTGGACCACGTATTATATTACAGTGTTATAGTGTACCCTACCTCAGGAAATAATTATAGGTCAATTAGGGGGTACACAGAGTGACCCTAAAGTTTACTATGTATGCCTATGCGAAATAAAGTGTTCTGAGAAGCTTAAAATGAGGAAATAAGCGTTCTAAAATGCTTTAAAAATTCAAAGACATTTTTCTATGTTAACTAACGGCACGGTATCGGACCTTAATATTGACCTATAATTTTTAAATTGGACCACTTATTATATTACAGGGTAATAGTGTACCCTACCACAGGAAATAATTATAGGTCAATTAGGGGGTACACAGCGTGACCCTAAAGTTTACTATGTATGCCTATGCGAAATAAAGTGTTCTGAGAAGCTTAAAATGAAGAAATAAGCGTTCTAAAATGCTTTAAAAATTCAAAGACATCTTTCAATGGTTAACTAAAGCAAGGCGCAATATCAGACCTTAATATTGACCCATAATATTTAAATTGGACCAGGTATTATATTACAGGGTAATAGTGTACCCTACCACCGGAAATAATTATAGGTCATTTAGGGGGTACACAGCGTGACCCTAAATTTTACTATGTATGCCTATGCGAAATAGAGTGTTCTGAGATGCTTAAAATGAAGAAATAAGCGTTCTAAAATGCTTTAAAAATTCAAAGACATCTTTCAATGGTTAACTAACGCAAGGCGCAATATCAGACCTTAATATTGACCCATAATATTTAAATTGGACCAGGTATTATATTACAGGGTAATAGTGTACCCTACTACAGGAAATAATTATATGTCAATTAGGGGGTACACTATGTATATTTTAAATAGTGCATTAAAACAAGGAAATACGAAGACACTTTTCTATGTTAACTAACGGCACGGTATCGGACCTTAATATTGACCTATAATTTTTAAATTGTACCACGTATTATATTACAGGGTAATAGTGTACCTTACCACAGGAAATAATTATAGGTCAATTAGGTGGTACACAGCGTGACCCTAAAATTTACTATGTATGCCTATGCGAAATAGAGTGTTCTGAGAAGCTTAAAATGAAGAAATAAGCGTTCTAAAATGCTTTAAAAATTCAAAGACATCTTTCAATGGTTAACTAACGCAAGGCGCGATATCAGACCTTAATATGGAACCATAATATTTCAATTGGACCAGGTATTATATTACAGGGTAATAGTGTACCCTACAACAGGAAATAATTATAGGTCAATTAGGGGGTACACTATGTATGTTTTAAATAGATCATTAAAACAAGAAAATACGATGACACTTTTCTATGTTAACTAACGGCACGGTATCGGACCTTAATATTGACCTATAATTTTTAAATTGGACCACGTATTATATTACAGGGTTATAGTGTACCCTACCACAGGAAATAATTATAGGTCAATTAGGGGGTACACAGAGTGACCCTAAAGTTTACTATGTATGCCTATGCGAAATAAAGTGTTCTGAGAAGCTTAAAATGAGGAAATAAGCGTTCTAAAATGCTTTAAAAATTCAAAGACATTTTTCTATGTTAACTAACGGCACGGTATCGGACCTTAATATTGACCTATAATTTTTAAATTGTACCACGTATTATATTACAGGGTAATAGTGTACCTTACCACAGGAAATAATTATAGGTCAATTAGGTGGTACACAGCGTGACCCTAAAATTTACTATGTATGCCTATGCGAAATAGAGTGTTCTGAGATGCTTAAAATGAAGAAATAAGCGTTCTAAAATGCTTTAAAAATTCAAAGACATCTTTCAATGGTTAACTAACGCAAGGCGCAATATCAGACCTTAATATTGACCCATAATATTTAAATTGGACCAGGTATTATATTACAGGGTAATAGTGTACCCTACCACAGGAAATAATGATAGGTCAATTAGGGGGTACACTATGTATATTTTAAATAGTGCATTAAAACAAGGAAATACGAAGACACTTTTCTATGTTAACTAACGGCACGGTATCGGACCTTAATATTGACTTATAATTTTTAAATTGGACCACGTATTATATTACAGGGTTATAGTGTACCCTACCACAGGAAATAATTATAGGTCAATTAGGGGGTACGCAGAGTGACCCTAAAGTTTACTATGTATGCCTATGCGAAATAAAGTGTTCTGAGAAGCTTAAAATGAGGAAATAAGCGTTCTAAAATGCTTTAAAAATTCAATGACATTTTTCTATGCTAACTAACGGCACGGTATCGGACCTTAATATTGACCTATAATTTTTAAATTGGACCACCTATTATATTACAGGGTAATAGTGTACCCTACCACAGGAAATAATTATAGGTCAATTAGGGGGTACACAGCGTGACCCTAAAGTTTACTATGTATGCCTATGCGAAATAAAGTGTTCTGAGAAGCTTAAAATGAAGAAATAAGAGTTCTAAAATGCTTTAAAAATTCAAAGACATCTTTCAATGGTTAACTAACGCAAGGCGCAATATCAAACCTTAATATTGACCCATAATATTTAAATTGAACCAGGTATTGTATTACAGGGTAATAGTGTACCTTACCACAGGAAATAATTATAGGTCAATTAGGGGGTACACTATGTATATTTTAAATAGTGCATTAAAACAAGGAAATACGAAGACACTTTTCTATGTTAACTAACGGCACGGTATCGGACCTTAATATTGACCTATAATTTTTAAATTGGACCACGTCTTATATTATAGGGTAATAGTGTACCCTACCACAGGAAATAATTATAGGTCAATTAGGGGGTACACAGTGTGACCCTAAAGTTTACTATGTATGCCTATGCGAAATAAAGTGTTCTGAGAAGCTTAAAATGAGGAAATAAGCGTTCTAAAATGCTTTAAAAATTCAAAGACATCTTCCAATGGTTAACTAACGCAAGGCGCAATATCAGACCTTAATATTGACCCATAATATTTAAATTGGTCCAGGTATTATATTACAGGGTAAAAGTGTACCCTACCACAGGAAATAATTATAGGTCAATTAGGGGGTACACTATGTATATTTAAAATAGTGCATTAAAAAAAGGAAATACGAAGACACTTTTCTATGTTAACTAACGGCACGGTATCGGACCTTAATATTGACCTATAATTTTTAAATTGTACCACGTATTATATTACAGGGTAATAGTGTACCTTACCACAGGAAATAATTATAGGTCAATTAGGTGGTACACAGCGTGACCCTAAATTTTACTATGTATGCCTATGCGAAATAGAGTGTTCTGAGATGCTTAAAATGAAGAAATAAGCGTTCTAAAATGCTTTAAAAATTCAAAGACATCTTTCAATGGTTAACTAACGCAAGGCGCAATATCAGACCTTAATATTGACCCATAATATTTAAATTGGACCAGGTATTATATTACAGGGTAATAGTGTACCCTACTACAGGAAATAATTATATGTCAATTAGGGGGTACACTATGTATATTTTAAATAGTGCATTAAAACAAGGAAATACGAAGACACTTTTCTATGTTAACTAACGGCACGGTATCGGACCTTAATATTGACCTATAATATTTAAATTGTACCACGTATTATATTACAGGGTAATAGTGTACCTTACCACAGGAAATAATTATAGGTCAATTAGGTGGTACACAGCGTGACCCTAAAATTTACTATGTATGCCTATGCGAAATAGAGTGTTCTGAGAAGCTTAAAATGAAGAAATAAGCGTTCTAAAATGCTTTAAAAATTCAAAGACATCTTTCAATGGTTAACTAACGCAAGGCGCGATATCAGACCTTAATATGGAACCATAATATTTCAATTGGACCAGGTATTATATTACAGGGTAATAGTGTACCCTACAACAGGAAATAATTATAGGTCAATTAGGGGGTACACTATGTATGTTTTAAATAGATCATTAAAACAAGAAAATACGATGACACTTTTCTATGTTAACTAACGGCACGGTATCGGACCTTAATATTGACCTATAATTTTTAAATTGGACCACGTATTATATTACAGGGTTATAGTGTACCCTACCACAGGAAATAATTATAGGTCAATTAGGGGGTACACAGAGTGACCCTAAAGTTTACTATGTATGACTATGCGAAATAAAGTGTTCTGAGAAGCTTAAAATGAGGAAATAAGCGTTCTAAAATGCTTTAAAAATTCAAAGACATTTTTCTATGTTAACTAACGGCACGGTATCGGACCTTAATATTGACCTATAATTTTTAAATTGTACCACGTATTATATTACAGGGTAATAGTGTACCTTACCACAGGAAATAATTATAGGTCAATTAGGTGGTACACAGCGTGACCCTAAAATTTACTATGTATGCCTATGCGAAATAGAGTGTTCTGAGATGCTTAAAATGAAGAAATAAGCGTTCTAAAATGCTTTAAAAATTCAAAGACATCTTTCAATGGTTAACTAACGCAAGGCGCAATATCAGACCTTAATATTGACCCATAATATTTAAATTGGACCAGGTATTATATTACAGGGTAATAGTGTACCCTACCACAGGAAATAATGATAGGTCAATTAGGGGGTACACTATGTATATTTTAAATAGTGCATTAAAACAAGGAAATACGAAGACACTTTTCTATGTTAACTAACGGCACGGTATCGGACCTTAATATTGACTTATAATTTTTAAATTGGACCACGTATTATATTACAGGGTTATAGTGTACCCTACCACAGGAAATAATTATAGGTCAATTAGGGGGTACGCAGAGTGACCCTAAAGTTTACTATGTATGCCTATGCGAAATAAAGTGTTCTGAGAAGCTTAAAATGAGGAAATAAGCGTTCTAAAATGCTTTAAAAATTCAATGACATTTTTCTATGCTAACTAACGGCACGGTATCGGACCTTAATATTGACCTATAATTTTTAAATTGGACCACCTATTATATTACAGGGTAATAGTGTACCCTACCACAGGAAATAATTATAGGTCAATTAGGGGGTACACAGCGTGACCCTAAAGTTTACTATGTATGCCTATGCGAAATAAAGTGTTCTGAGAAGCTTAAAATGAAGATATAAGAGTTCTAAAATGCTTTAGAAATTCAAAGACATCTTTCAATGGTTAACTAACGCAAGGCGCAATATCAAACCTTAATATTGACCCATAATATTTAAATTGAACCAGGTATTGTATTACAGGGTAATAGTGTACCTTACCACAGGAAATAATTATAGGTCAATTAGGGGGTACACTATGTATATTTTAAATAGTGCATTAAAACAAGGAAATACGAAGACATTTTTCAATGTTAACTAACGGCACGGTATCGGAACTTAATATTGACCTATAATTTTTAAATTGGACCACGTATTATATTACAGGGTAATAGTGTACCCTACCACAGGAAATAATTATAGGTCATTTAGGGGGTACACAGCGTGACCCTAAATTTTACTATGTATGCCTATGCGAAATAGAGTGTTCTGAGAAGCTTAAAATGAAGAAATAAGCGTTCTAAAATGCTTTAAAAATTCAAAGACATCTTTCAATGGTTAACTAACGCAAGGCGCAATATCAGACCTTAATATTGACCCATAATATTAAAATTGGACCAGGTATTATATTACAGGGTAATAGTGTACCCTACCAAAGGAAATAATTATAGGTCAATTAGGGGGTACACAGCGTGACCCTAAAGTTTACTATGTATGCCTATGCGAAATAAAAAGTTCTGAGAAGCTTAAAATGAGGAAATAAGCGTTCTAAAATGCTTTAAAAATTCAAAGACATTTTTCAATGTTAACTAACGGCACGGTATCGGACCTTAATATTGACCTATAATTTTTAAATTGGACCATGTATTATATTACAGGGTAATAGTGTACCCTACCACAGGAAATAATTATAGGTCAATTAGGGGGTACACTATGTATGTTTTAAATAGTGCATTAAAACAAGAAAATACGAAGACACTTTTCTATGTTAACTAACGGCACGGTATCGGACCTTAATATTGACCTATAATTTTTAAATTGGACCACGTATTATATTACAGGGTTATAGTGTACCCTACCACAGGAAATAATTATAGGCTAATTAGGGGGTACACAGAGTGACCCTAAAGTTTACTATGTATGCCTATGCGAAATAAAGTGTTCTGAGAAGCTTAAAATGAGGAAATAAGCGTTCTAAAATGCTTTAAAAATTCAAAGACATTTTTCTATGTTAACTAACGGCACGGTATCGGACCTTAATATTGACCTATAATTTTTAAATTGGACCACGTATTATATTACAGGGTAATAGTGTACCCTACCACAGGAAATAATTATAGGTCATTTAGGGGGTACACAGCGTGACCCTAAATTTTACTATGTATGCCTATGCGAAATAGAGTGTTCTGAGATGCTTAAAATGAAGAAATAAGCGTTCAAAAATGCTTTAAAAATTCAAAGACATCTTTCAATGGTTAACTAACGCAAGGCGCAATATCAGACCTTAGTATTGACCCATAATATTAAAATTGGACCAGGTATTATATTACAGGGTAATAGTGTACCCTACCAAAGGAAATAATTATAGGTCAATTAGGGGGTACACAGCGTGACCCTAAAGTTTACTATGTATGCCTATGCGAAATAAAAAGTTCTGAGAAGCTTAAAATGAGGAAATAAGCGTTCTAAAATGCTTTAAAAATTCAAAGACATTTTTCAATGTTAACTAACGGCACGGTATCGGACCTTAATATTGACCTATAATTTTTAAATTGGACCATGTATTATATTACAGGGTAATAGTGTACCCTACCACAGGAAATAATTATAGGTCATTTAGGGGTTACACAGCGTGACCCTAAATTTTACTATGTATGCTTATGCGAAATAGAGTGTTCTGAGAAGCTTAAAATGAAGAAATAAGCGTTATAAGTGCTTTAAAAATTCAAAGACATCTTTCAATGGTTAACTAGCGCAATTCGCAATATCAGACCTTAATATTGACCCATAATATTTAAATTGGACCAGGTATTATATTACAGGGTAATAGTGTACCCTACCACAGGAAATAATTATAGGTCAATTAGGGGGTACACTATGTATGTTTTAAATAGTGCATTAAAACAAGAAAATACGAAGACACTTTTCTATGTTAACTAACGGCACGGTATCGGACCTTAATATTGACCTATAATTTTTAAATTGGACCACGTATTATATTACAGGGTTATAGTGTACCCTACCACAGGAAATAATTATAGGCTAATTAGGGGGTACACAGAGTGACCCTAAAGTTTACTATGTATGCCTATGCGAAATAAAGTGTTCTGAGAAGCTTAAAATGAGGAAATAAGCGTTCTAAAATGCTTTAAAAATTCAAAGACATTTTTCTATGTTAACTAACGGCACGGTATCGGACCTTAATATTGACCTATAATTTTTAAATTGGACCACGTATTATATTACAGGGTAATAGTGTACCCTACCACAGGAAATAATTATAGGTCATTTAGGGGGTACACAGCGTGACCCTAAATTTTACTATGTATGCCTATGCGAAATAGAGTGTTCTGAGATGCTTAAAATGAAGAAATAAGCGTTCAAAAATGCTTTAAAAATTCAAAGACATCTTTCAATGGTTAACTAACGCAAGGCGCAATATCAGACCTTAATATTGACCCATAATATTTAAATTGGACCAGGTATTATATTACAGGGTAATAGTGTACCCTACCACAGGAAATAATTATAGGTCAATTAGGGGGTACACTATGTATATTTTAAATAGTGCATTAAAACAAGGAAATACGAAGACACTTTTCTAAGTTAACTAACGGCACGGTATCGGACCTTAATATTGACCTATAATTTTTAAATTGGACCACGTATTATATTACAGGGTTATAGTGTACCCTACCACAGGAAATAATTATAGGTCAATTAGGGGGTACGCAGAGTGACCCTAAAGTTTACTATGTATGCCTATGCGAAATAAAGTGTTCTGAGAAGCTTAAAATGAGGAAATAAGCGTTCTAAAATGCTTTAAAAATTCAAAAACATTTTTCTATGCTAACTAACGGCACGGTATCGGACCTTAATATTGACCTATAATTTTTAAATTGGACCACCTATTATTTTACAGGGTAATAGTGTACCCTAAAACAGGAAATAATTATAGGTCAATTAGGGGGTACACAGCGTGACCCTAAAGTTTACTATGTATGCCTATGCGAAATAAAGTGTTCTGAGAAGCTTAAAATGAAGAAATAAGCGTTCTAAAATGCTTTAAAAATTCAAAGACATCTTTCAATGGTTAACTAACGCAAGGCGCAATATCAGACCTTAATATTGACCCATAATATTTAAATTGGACCAGGTATTATATTACAGGGTAATTGTGTACCCTACCACATTAAATAATTATAGGTCATTTAGGGGGTACACTATGTATATTTTAAATAGTGCATTAAAACAAGGAAATACGAAGACACTTTTCTATGTTAACTAACGGCACGGTATCGGACCTTAATATTGACCTATAATTTTTAAATTGTACCACGTATTATATTACAGGGTAATAGTGTACCTTACCACAGGAAATAATTATAGGTCAATTAGGTGGTACACAGCGTGACCCTAAAGTTTACTATGTATGCCTATGCGAAATAGAGTGTTCTGAGAAGCTTAAAATGAAGAAATAAGCGTTCTAAAATGCTTTAAAAATTCAAAGACATCTTTCAATGGTTAACTAACGCAAGGCGCGATATCAGACCTTAATATGGAACCATAATATTTCCATTAGACCAGGTATTATATTACAGGGAAATAGTGTACCCTACAACAGGAAATAATTATAGGTCAATTAGGGGGTACACTATGTATATTTTAAATAGTGCATTAAAACAAGAAAATACGAAGACACTTTTCTATGTTAACTAACGGCACGGTATCGGACCTTAATATTGACTTATAATTTTTAAATTGGACCACGTATTATATTACAGGGTTATAGTGTACCCTACCACAGGAAATAATTATAGGTCAATTAGGGGGTACACAGAGTGACCCTAAAGTTTACTATGTATGCCTATGCGAAATAAAGTGTTCTGAGAAGCTTAAGATGAGGAAATAAGCGTTCTAAAATGCTTTAAAAATTCAAAGACATTTTTCTATGTTAACTAACGGCACGGTATCGGGCCTTAATATTGACCTATAATTTTTAAATTGGACCACGTATTATATTACAGGGTAATAGTGTACCCTACCACAGGAAATAATTATAGGTCATTTAGGGGGTACACAGCGTGACCATAAATTTTACTATGTATGCCTATGCGAAATAGAGTGTTCTGAGATGCTTAAAATGAAGAAATAAGCGTTCTAAAATGCTTTAAAAATTCAAAGACATCTTTCAATGGTTAACTAACGCAAGGCGCAATATCAAACCTTAATATTGACCCATAATATTTAAATTGAACCAGGTATTGTATTACAGGGTAATAGTGTACCCTACCACAGGAAATAATTATAGGTCAATTAGGGGGTACACTATGTATATTTTAAATAGTGCATTAAAACAAGGAAATACGAAGACATTTTTCAATGTTAACTAACGGCACGGTATCGGAACTTAATATTGACCTATAATTTTTAAATTGGACCACGTATTATATTTCAGGGTAATAGTGTACCCTACCACAGGAATTAATTATAGGTCATTTAGGGGGTACACAGCGTGACCCTAAATTTTACTATGTATGCCTATGCGAAATAGAGTGTTCTGAGAAGCTTAAAATGAAGAAATAAGCGTTCTAAAATGCTTTAGAAATTCAAAGACATCTTTCAATGGTTAACTAACGCAAGGCGCAATATCAGACCTTAATATTGACCCATAATATTTAAATTGGACCAGGTATTATATTATATGGTAATAGTGTACCCTTCCACAGGAAATAATTATAGGTCAATTAGGGGGTACACTATGTATATTTTAAATAGTGCATTAAAACAAGGAAATACGAAGACACTTTTCTATGTTAACTAACGGCACGGTATCGGACCTTAATATTGACCTATAATTTTTAAATTGGACCACGTCTTATATTATAGGGTAATAGTGTACCCTACCACAGGAAATAATTATAGGTCAATTAGGGGGTACACAGTGTGACCCTAAAGTTTACTATGTATGCCTATGCGAAATAAAGTGTTCTGAGAAGCTTAAAATGAGGAAATAAGCGTTCTAAAATGCTTTAAAAATTCAAAGACACTTTTCTATGTTAACTAACGGCACGGTATCGGACCTTAATATTGACCTATAATTTTTAAATTGGACCACGTATTATATTATAGGGTAATAGTGTACCCTACCACAAGAAATAATTATAGGTCAATTAGGTGGTACACAGCGTGACCCTAAAGTTTACTATGTATGCCTATGCGAAATAAAGTGTTCTGAGAAGCTTAAAATGAGGAAATAAGCGTTCTAAAATGCTTTAAAAATTCAAAGACATTTTTCTATGTTAACTAACGGCACGGTATCGGACCTTAATATTGACCTATAATTTTTAAATTGGACCACGTATTATACTACAGGGTAATAGTGTACCCTACCACAGGAAATAATTATAGGTCAATTAGGGGGTACACAGAGTGACCCTAAAGTTTACTATGTATGCCTATGCGAAATAAAGTGTTCTGAGAAGCTTAAAATGAGGAAATAAGCGTTCTAAAATGCTTTAAAAATTCAAAGACATTTTTCTATGTTAACTAACGGCACGGTATCGGACCTTAATATTGACCTATAATTTTTAAATTGGACCACGTATTATATTACAGGGTTATAGTGTACCCTACCACAGGAAATAATTATAGGTCATTTAGGGGGTACACAGCGTGACCCTAAATTTTACTATGTATGCCTATGCGAAATAGAGTGTTCTGAGAAGCTTAAAATGAAGAAATAAGCGTTCTAAAATGCTTTAAAAATTCAAAGACATCTTTCAATGGTTAACTAACGCAAGGCGCAATATCAGACCTTAATATTGACCCATAATATTAAAATTGGACCAGGTATTATATTACAGGGTAATAGTGTACCCTACCAAAGGAAATAATTATAGGTCAATTAGGGGGTACACAGCGTGACCCTAAAGTTTACTATGTATGCCTATGCGAAATAACAAGTTCTGAGAAGCTTAAAATGAGGAAATAAGCGTTCTAAAATGCTTTAAAAATTCAAAGACATTTTTCAATGTTAACTAACGGCAGGGTATCGGACCTTAATATTGACCTATAATTTTTAAATTGGACCATGTATTATATTACAGGGTAATAGTGTACCCTACCACAAGAAATAATTATAGGTCATTTAGGGGTTACACAGCGTGACCCTAAATTTTACTATGTATGCTTATGCGAAATAGAGTGTTCTGAGAAGCTTAAAATGAAGAAATAAGCGTTCTAAAATGCTTTAAAAATTCAAAGACATCTTTCAATGGTTAACTAACGCAAGGCGCAATATCAGACCTTAATATTGACCCATAATATTTAAATTGGACCAGGTATTATATTACAGGGTAATTGTGTACCCTTCCACATTAAATAATTATAGGTCATTTAGGGGGTACACTATGTATATTTTAAATAGTGCATTAAAACAAGGAAATACGAAGACACTTTTCTATGTTAACTAACGGCACGGTATCGGACCTTAATATTCACCTATAATTTTTAAATTGTACCACGTATTATATTACAGGGTAATAGTGTACCTTACCACAGGAAATAATTATAGGTCAATTAGGTGGTACACAGCGTGACCCTAAAGTTTACTATGTATGCCTATGCGAAATAGAGTGTTCTGAGAAGCTTAAAATGAAGAAATAAGCGTTCTAAAATGCTTTAAAAATTCAAAGACATCTTTCAATGGTTAACTAACGCAAGGCGCGATATCAGACCTTAATATGGAACCATAATATTTCAATTAGACCAGGTATTATATTACAGGGAAATAGTGTACCCTACAACAGGAAATAATTATAGGTCAATTAGGGGGTACACTATGTATATTTTAAATAGTGCATTAAAACAAGAAAATACGAAGACACTTTTCTATGTTAACTAACGGCACGGTATCGGACCTTAATATTGACTTATAATTTTTAAATTGGACCACGTATTATATTACAGGGTTATAGTGTACCCTACCACAGGAAATAATTATAGGTCAATTAGGGGGTACACAGAGTGACCCTAAAGTTTACTATGTATGCCTATGCGAAATAAAGTGTTCTGAGAAGCTTAAGATGAGGAAATAAGCGTTCTAAAATGCTTTAAAAATTCAAAGACATTTTTCTATGTTAACTAACGGCACGGTATCGGACCTTAATATTGACCTATAATTTTTAAATTGGACCACGTATTATATTACAGGGTAATAGTGTACCCTACCACAGGAAATAATTATAGGTCATTTAGGGGGTACACAGCGTGACCCTAAATTTTACTATGTATGCCTATGCGAAATAGAGTGTTCTGAGATGCTTAAAATGAAGAAATAAGCGTTCTAAAATGCTTTAAAAATTCAAAGACATCTTTCAATGGTTAACTAACGCAAGGCGCAATATCAGACCTTAATATTGACCCATAATATTTAAATTGGACCAGGTATTATATTACAGGGTAATAGTGTACCCTACCACAGGAAATAATTATAGGTCAATTAGGGGGTACACTATGTATATTTTAAATAGTGCATTAAAACAAGGAAATACGAAGACACTTTTCTATGTTAACTAACGACACGGTATCGGACCTTAATATTGACCTATAATTCTTAAATTGGACCACGTATTACATTACAGGGTTATAGTGTACCCTACCACAGGAAATAATTATAGGTCAATTAGGGGGTACGCAGAGTGACCCTAAAGTTTACTATGTATGCCTATGCGAAATAAAGTGTTCTGAGAAGCTTAAAATGAGGAAATAAGCGTTCTAAAATGCTTTAAAAATTCAAAGACATTTTTCTATGCTAACTAACGGCACGGTATCGGACCTTAATATTGACCTATAATTTTTAAATTGGACCACCTATTATATTACAGGGTAATAGTGTACCCTACCACAGGAAATAATTATAGGTCAATTAGGGGGTACACAGCGGGACCCTAAAGTTTACTATGTATGCCTATGCGAAATAAAGTGTTCTGAGAAGCTTAAAATGAAGAAATAAGCGTTCTAAAATGCTTTAAAAATTCAAAGACATCTTTCAATGGTTAACTAACGCAAGGCGCAATATCAAACCTTAATATTGACCCATAATATTTAAATTGAACCAGGTATTGTATTACAGGGTAATAGTGTACCCTACCACAGGAAATAATTATAGGTCAATTAGGGGGTACACTATGTATATTTTAAATAGTGCATTAAAACAAGGAAATACGAAGACATTTTTCAATGTTAACTAACGGCACGGTATCGGAACTTAATATTGACCTATAATTTTTAAATTGGACCACGTATTATATTTCAGGGTAATAGTGTACCCTACCACAGGAAATAATTATAGGTCATTTAGGGGGTACACAGCGTGACCCTAAATTTTACTATGTATGCCTATGCGAAATAGAGTGTTCTGAGAAGCTTAAAATGAAGAAATAAGCGTTCTAAAATGCTTTAAAAATTCAAAGACATCTTTCAATGGTTAACTAACGCAAGGCGCAATATCAGACCTTAATATTGACCCATAATATTTAAATTGGACCAGGTATTATATTACAGGGTAATAGTGTACCCTACCACAGGAAATAATTATAGGTCAATTAGGGGGTACACTATGTATATTTTAAATAGTGCATTAAAACAAGGAAATACGAAGACACTTTTCTATGTTAACTAACGGCACGGTATCGGACCTTAATATTGACCTATAATTTTTAAATTGGACCACGTCTTATATTATAGGGTAATAGTGTACCCTACCACAGGAAATAATTATAGGTCAATTAGGGGGTACACAGTGTGACGCTAAAGTTTACTATGTATGCCTATGCGAAATAAAGTGTTCTGAGAAGCTTAAAATGAGGAAATAAGCGTTCTAAAATGCTTTAAAAATTCAAAGACACTTTTCTATGTTAACTAACGGCACGGTATCGGACCTTAATATTGACCTATAATTTTTAAATTGGACCACGTATTATATTACAGGGTAATAGTGTACCCTACCACAGGAAATAATTATAGGTCATTTAGGGGGTACACAGCGTGACCCTAAATTTTACTATGTATGCCTATGCGAAATAGAGTGTTCTGAGATGCTTAAAATGAAGAAATAAGCGTTCTAAAATGCTTTAAAAATTCAAAGACATCTTTCAATGGTTAACTAACGCAAGGCGCAATATCAGACCTTAATATTGACCCATAATATTTAAATTGGACCAGGTATTATATTACAGGGTAATAGTGTACCCTACCACAGGAAATAATTATAGGTCAATTAGGGGGTACACTATGTATATTTTAAATAGTGCATTAAAACAAGGAAATACGAAGACACTTTTCTATGTTAACTAACGACACGGTATCGGACCTTAATATTGACCTATAATTCTTAAATTGGACCACGTATTACATTACAGGGTTATAGTGTACCCTACCACAGGAAATAATTATAGGTCAATTAGGGGGTACGCAGAGTGACCCTAAAGTTTACTATGTATGCCTATGCGAAATAAAGTGTTCTGAGAAGCTTAAAATGAGGAAATAAGCGTTCTAAAATGCTTTAAAAATTCAAAGACATTTTTCTATGCTAACTAACGGCACGGTATCGGACCTTAATATTGACCTATAATTTTTAAATTGGACCACCTATTATATTACAGGGTAATAGTGTACCCTACCACAGGAAATAATTATAGGTCAATTAGGGGGTACACAGCGGGACCCTAAAGTTTACTATGTATGCCTATGCGAAATAAAGTGTTCTGAGAAGCTTAAAATGAAGAAATAAGCGTTCTAAAATGCTTTAAAAATTCAAAGACATCTTTCAATGGTTAACTAACGCAAGGCGCAATATCAAACCTTAATATTGACCCATAATATTTAAATTGAACCAGGTATTGTATTACAGGGTAATAGTGTACCCTACCACAGGAAATAATTATAGGTCAATTAGGGGGTACACTATGTATATTTTAAATAGTGCATTAAAACAAGGAAATACGAAGACATTTTTCAATGTTAACTAACGGCACGGTATCGGAACTTAATATTGACCTATAATTTTTAAATTGGACCACGTATTATATTTCAGGGTAATAGTGTACCCTACCACAGGAAATAATTATAGGTCATTTAGGGGGTACACAGCGTGACCCTAAATTTTACTATGTATGCCTATGCGAAATAGAGTGTTCTGAGAAGCTTAAAATGAAGAAATAAGCGTTCTAAAATGCTTTAAAAATTCAAAGACATCTTTCAATGGTTAACTAACGCAAGGCGCAATATCAGACCTTAATATTGACCCATAATATTTAAATTGGACCAGGTATTATATTACAGGGTAATAGTGTACCCTACCACAGGAAATAATTATAGGTCAATTAGGGGGTACACTATGTATATTTTAAATAGTGCATTAAAACAAGGAAATACGAAGACACTTTTCTATGTTAACTAACGGCACGGTATCGGACCTTAATATTGACCTATAATTTTTAAATTGGACCACGTCTTATATTATAGGGTAATAGTGTACCCTACCACAGGAAATAATTATAGGTCAATTAGGGGGTACACAGTGTGACGCTAAAGTTTACTATGTATGCCTATGCGAAATAAAGTGTTCTGAGAAGCTTAAAATGAGGAAATAAGCGTTCTAAAATGCTTTAAAAATTCAAAGACACTTTTCTATGTTAACTAACGGCACGGTATCGGACCTTAATATTGACCTATAATTTTTAAATTTGACCACGTATTATATTTCAGGGTTATAGTGTACTCTACCGCAGGAAATAATTATAGGTCAAATAAGGGGTACACAGCGTGACCCTAAAGTTTACTATGTATTCCTATGCAAAATAAAGTTTTCTGAGAAGCTTAAAATGAGGAAATAAGCGTTCTAAAATGCTTTAAAAATTCAAAGACATTTTTCTATGTTAACTAACGGTACGGTATCGGACCTTAATATTGACCTATAATTTTTAAATTGGACCAGGTATTATATTACAGGGTAATAGTGTACCCTACCACAGGAAATAATTATAGGTCAATTAGGGGGTACACTATGTATATTTTAAATAGTGCATTAAAACAAGGAAATACGAAGACACTTTTCTATGTTAACTAACGACACGGTATCGGACCTTAATATTGACCTATAATTCTTAAATTGGACCACGTATTACATTACAGGGTTATAGTGTACCCTACCACAGGAAATAATTATAGGTCAATTAGGGGGTACGCAGAGTGACCCTAAAGTTTACTATGTATGCCTATGCGAAATAAAGTGTTCTGAGAAGCTTAAAATGAGGAAATAAGCGTTCTAAAATGCTTTAAAAATTCAAAGACATTTTTCTATGCTAACTAACGGCACGGTATCGGACCTTAATATTGACCTATAATTTTTAAATTGGACCACCTATTATATTACAGGGTAATAGTGTACCCTACCACAGGAAATAATTATAGGTCAATTAGGGGGTACACAGCGGGACCCTAAAGTTTACTATGTATGCCTATGCGAAATAAAGTGTTCTGAGAAGCTTAAAATGAAGAAATAAGCGTTCTAAAATGCTTTAAAAATTCAAAGACATCTTTCAATGGTTAACTAACGCAAGGCGCAATATCAAACCTTAATATTGACCCATAATATTTAAATTGAACCAGGTATTGTATTACAGGGTAATAGTGTACCCTACCACAGGAAATAATTATAGGTCAATTAGGGGGTACACTATGTATATTTTAAATAGTGCATTAAAACAAGGAAATACGAAGACATTTTTCAATGTTAACTAACGGCACGGTATCGGAACTTAATATTGACCTATAATTTTTAAATTGGACCACGTATTATATTTCAGGGTAATAGTGTACCCTACCACAGGAAATAATTATAGGTCATTTAGGGGGTACACAGCGTGACCCTAAATTTTACTATGTATGCCTATGCGAAATAGAGTGTTCTGAGAAGCTTAAAATGAAGAAATAAGCGTTCTAAAATGCTTTAAAAATTCAAAGACATCTTTCAATGGTTAACTAACGCAAGGCGCAATATCAGACCTTAATATTGACCCATAATATTTAAATTGGACCAGGTATTATATTACAGGGTAATAGTGTACCCTACCACAGGAAATAATTATAGGTCAATTAGGGGGTACACTATGTATATTTTAAATAGTGCATTAAAACAAGGAAATACGAAGACACTTTTCTATGTTAACTAACGGCACGGTATCGGACCTTAATATTGACCTATAATTTTTAAATTGGACCACGTCTTATATTATAGGGTAATAGTGTACCCTACCACAGGAAATAATTATAGGTCAATTAGGGGGTACACAGTGTGACGCTAAAGTTTACTATGTATGCCTATGCGAAATAAAGTGTTCTGAGAAGCTTAAAATGAGGAAATAAGCGTTCTAAAATGCTTTAAAAATTCAAAGACACTTTTCTATGTTAACTAACGGCACGGTATCGGACCTTAATATTGACCTATAATTTTTAAATTTGACCACGTATTATATTTCAGGGTTATAGTGTACTCTACCGCAGGAAATAATTATAGGTCAAATAAGGGGTACACAGCGTGACCCTAAAGTTTACTATGTATTCCTATGCAAAATAAAGTTTTCTGAGAAGCTTAAAATGAGGAAATAAGCGTTCTAAAATGCTTTAAAAATTCAAAGACATTTTTCTATGTTAACTAACGGTACGGTATCGGACCTTAATATTGACCTATAATTTTTAAATTGGACCACGTAATATATAACAGGGCAATATTGTTCCCTAATACGGGAAATAATTATAGGTCAATAAGGGAGCCCAGTATGTATATTTTAAATAGTGCATAAAAACAAGGAAATTCGAAGATACTTTTCTGTGTTAACTAACGGCACGGTATCGGACCTTAGTATTGACCTATAATTTTTAAATTGGACAACGTATTATATTACAGGGTAATAGTGTACCCTACCACTGGAAATAATTATAGGTCAATTAGGGGGTACACAGCGTGACCCTAAAGTTTACTATGTATGCCTATGCAAAATAGAGTGTTCTGAGAAGCTTAAAATGAAGAAATAAGCGTTCTAAAATGCTTTAAAAATTCAAAGACATCTTTCAATGGTTAACTAACGCAAGGTGCGATATCAGACCTTAATATGGAACCATAATATTTAAATTGGACCAGGTATTATATTACAGGGTAATAGTGTACCCTACAACAGGAAATAATTATAGGTCAATTAGGGGGTACACTGTGTATATTTTAAATAGTGCATTAAAACAAGGAAATTCGAAGACTCTTTTCTATGTTAACTAACGGCAAGGTATCGGACCTTAATATTGACTTAAAATTTTTAAATTGAACCACGTATTATATTACAGGGTTATAGTGTACCCTACCACGTAAAATAATTATAGGTCAATTAGGGGGTACACAGCGTGACCCTAAAGTTTACTATGTATGCGTATGCGAAATAAAGTGTTCTGAGAAGCTCAAAATGAAGAAATAAGCGTTCTAAAATGCTTTAAAAATTCAAAGACATCTTTCAATGGTTAACTAACGCAAGGCGAAATATCAGACCTTAATATTGACCCATAATATTTAAATTGGACCAGGTATTATATTACAGGGTAATAGTGTACCCTACCACAGGAAATAATTATATTTCAATTAGGGGGTACACTATGTATATTTTAAATAGTGCATTAAAGCAAGGAAATTCGAAGACACTTTTCTATGTTAACTAACGGCATGGTATCGGACCTTAATATTGACCTATAATTTTTAAATTGGACGACGTATTATATTACAGGGTTATAGTGTACCCTACCACAGGAAATAATTATAGGTCAATTAGGGGGTACACAGCGTGACCCTAAAGTTTACTATGTATGCCTATGCGAAATAAAGTGTTCTGAGAAGCTTAAAATGAGGAAATAAGCGTTCTAAAATGCTTTAAAAATTCAAAGACATTTTTCTATGTTAACTAACGACACGGTATCGGACCTTAATATTGACCTATAAGTTTTAAATTGGACCACGTATTATATTTCAGGGTAATAGTGTACCCTACCACAGGAAATAATTATAGGTCAATTAGGGGGTACACAGAGTGACCCTAAAGTTTACTATGTATGCCTATGCGAAATAGAGTGTTCTGAGAAGATTAAAATGAAGAAATAAGCGTTCTAAAATGCTTTAAAAATTAAAGACTTCTTTCAATGGTTAACTAACGCAAGGCGCGATATCAGACCTTAATATGGAACCATAATATTTAAATTGGACCAGGTATTATATTACAGAGTAATAGTGTACCCTACCACAGGAAATAATTATAGGTCAATTGGGGGGTACACTATGTATATTTTAAATAGTGCATTAAAACAAGGAAATTCGAAGACATTTTTCTATGTTAACTATCGGCACGGTATCGGACCTTAAAATTGACCTATAAGTTTTAAATTGGACCACGTATTATATTACAGGGTAATAGTGTACCCTACCACAGGAAATAATTATAGGTCAATTAGGGGGTACACAGCGTCACCCTAAATTTTACTATGTATGCCTATGCGAAATAAAATGTTTTGAGAAGCTTAAAATGAAGAAATAAGCGTTCTAAAATGCTTTAAAAATTCAAAGACATCTTTCAATGGTTAACCAACGCAAGGTGCGATATCAGACCTTAATATTGACCCATAATATTTAAATTGGACCAGGTATTATATTACAGGGTAATAGTATACCCTACCGCAGGAAATAATTATAGGTCACTTAGGGGGTGCACAGCGTGACCCTAAAAATTACTATGTATGCCTATGCGAAATAAAGTGTTCTGAGAAGCTTAAAATGAAGAAATAAGCGTTCTGAAATGCTTTAAAAATTCAAAGACATCTTTCAATGGTTAACTAACGCAAGGCGCAATATCAGACCTTAATATTGACCCATAATATTTAAATTGGCCCAGGTATTATATTACAGGGTAATAGTGTACCCTACCACAGGAAATAATTATAGGTCAATAAGGGAGCCCACTATGTATATTTCAAATAGTGCATAAAAACAAGGAAATTCGAAGACACTTTTCTGTGTTAACTAACGGCACGCTATCGGACCTTAATATTGACCTATAATTTTTAAATTGGACCACGTATTATATTACAGGGTTATAGTGTACCCTACCACAGGAAATAATTATATGTCAATTAGGGGGTACACAGCGTGACCCTAAAGTTTACTATGTATGCCTATGCGAAATAAAGTGTTCTGAGAAGCTTAAAATGAAGAAATAAGCGTTCTAAAATGCTTTAAAAATTCAAAGACATCTTTAAATGGTTAACTAACGCAAGGCGCAATATCAGACCTTAATATTGACCCATAATATTTAAATTGGACCAGGTATTATATTACAGGGTAATAGTGTACCCTACCACAGGAAATAATTATAGGTCAATTAGGGGTTACACTATGTATATTTTAAATAGTGCATTAAAACAAGGAAATTCGAAGACACTTTTCTATGTTAACTAACGGCACGGTATCGGACCTTAATATTGACCTATAATTTTTAAATTTGACCACGTATTATATTTCAGGGTTATAGTGTACTCTACCACAGGAAATAATTATAGGTCAATTAGGGGGTACACAGCGTGACCCTAAAAGTTACTATGTATGCCTATGCGAAATAAATTGTTCTGAGAAGCTTAAAATGAGGAAATAAGCGCTCTAAAATGCTTTAAAAATTCAAAAACATTTTTCTATGTTAACTAACGGCACGGTATCGGACCTTAATATTTACCTATAATTTTTAAATTGGACCACGTATTATATTACAGGGTAATATTGTTCCCTACCACGGGAAATAATTATAGGTCACTTAGGGGGTACAGAGCGTGACCCTAAAGTTTACTATGTATGCCTATGCGAAATAGAGTGTTCTGAGAAGCTTAAAATGAAGAAATAAGCATTCTGAAATGCTTTAAAAATTCAAAGACATTTTTCTGTGTTAACTAACGGTACGGTATCGGACCTTAATATTGACCTATAATTTTTAAATTTGACCACGTAATATATTACAGGGTAATATTGTTCCCTACCATGGGAAATAATTATAGGTCAATTAGGGGGTACAAAGCGTGACCCTAAAGTTTACTATGTATGCCTATGCGTAATAAAGTGTTTTGAGAAGCTTAAAATGAAGAAATAAGCGTTCTAAAATGCTTTAAAAATTCAAAGACATCTTTCAATGGTTAACTAACGCAAGGCGCAATATCAGACCTTAATATTGACCCATAATATTTAAATTGGCCCAGGTATTATATTACAGGGCAATAGTGTACCCTACCACAGGAAATAATTATAGGTCAGTTAGGGGGTACACTATGTATATTTTAAATAGTGCATTAAAACAAGGAAATTCGAAGACTCTTTTCTATGTTAACTAACGGCACGGTATCGGACCTTAATATTGACCTAAAATTTTTAAATTGGACCACGTATTATATTTCAGGGTGATAGTGAACTCTACCACAGGAAATAATTATAGGTCAATTAGGGGGTACACAGCGTGAACCTAAAGGTTACTATGTATGCCTATGCGAAATAAAGTGTTCTGAGAAGCTTAAAATAAGGAAATAAGCGTTCTAAAATGCTTTAAAAATTCAAAGACATTTTTCTATGTTAACTAACGGCACGGTATCGGACCTTAATATTGACCTATAATTTTTAAATTGGACCACGTATTATATTACAGGGTAATAGTGTACCCTACCACAGGAAATAATTATAGGTCAATTAGGGGGTACACAGCGTGACCCTAAAGTTTACTATGTATGCCTATGCGAAATAGAGTGTTCTGAGAAGCTTAAAATGAAGAAATAAGCGTTCTAGAATGCTTTAAAAATTCTAAGACATCTTTCAATGGTTAACTAACGCTAGGCGCAATATCAGACCTTAATATTGACCTCTAATTTTTAAATTGGACCACGTATTATATTACAGGGTTATAGTGTACCCTACCACAGGAAATAATTATAGGTCAATTAGGGGGTACACAGCGTGACCCTAAAGTTTACTATGTATGCCTATGCGAAATAAAGTGTTCTGAGAAGCTTAAAATGAGGAAATAAGCGTTCTAAAATGCTTTAAAAATTCAAAGACATTTTTCTATGTTAACTAACGGTACGGTATCGGACCTTAATATTGACCTATAATTTTTAAATTGGACCACGTATTATATTACAGGATAATATTGTTCCCTACCACGGGAAATAATTATAGGTCATTTAGGGGGTACACAGCGTGACCCTAAAGTTTACTATGTATGCCTATGCGAAATAAAGTGTTCTGAGAAGCTTAAAATGAGGAAATAAGCGTTCTAAAATGCTTTAAAAATTCAAAGACATTTTTCTATGTTAACTAACGGTACGGTATCGGACCTTAATATTGACCTATAATTTTTAAATTGGACCACGTAATATATTACAGGGCAATATTGTTCCCTACCACGGGAAATAATTATAGGTCTCTTAGGGGGTACACAGCGTGACCCTAAAGTTTACTATGTATGCCTATGCGAAATATAGTGTTCTGAGAAGCTTAAAATGAAGAAATAAGCGTTCTAAAATGCTTTAAAAATTCAAAGACATCTTTCAATGGTTAACTAACGCAAGGCGCGATATCAGACCTTAATATGGAACCATAATATTTAAATTGGACCAGGTATTGTATTACAGGGTAATAGTGTACCCTACAACAGGAAATAATTATAGGTCAATTAGGGGGTACACTATGTATATTTTAAATAGTGCATTAAAACGAGGAAATTCGAAGACACTTTTCTATGTTAACTAACGGCACGGTATCGGACCTTAATATTGACCTATAATTTTTAAATTGGACCACGTATTATATTTCAGGGTGATAGTGAACTCTACCACAGGAAATAATTATAGGTCAATTAGGGGGTACACAGCGTGAACCTAAAGGTTACTATGTATGCCTATGCGAAATAAAGTGTTCTGAGAAGCTTAAAATAAGGAAATAAGCGTTCTAAAATGCTTTAAAAATTCAAAGACATTTTTCTATGTTAACTAACGGCACGGTATCGGACCTTAATATTGACCTATAATTTTTAAATTGGACCACGTATTATATTACAGGGTAATAGTGTACCCTACCACAGGAAATAATTATAGGTCAATTAGGGGGTACACAGCGTGACCCTAAAGTTTACTATGTATGCCTATGCGAAATAGAGTGTTCTGAGAAGCTTAAAATGAAGAAATAAGCGTTCTAGAATGCTTTAAAAATTCTAAGACATCTTTCAATGGTTAACTAACGCTAGGCGCAATATCAGACCTTAATATTGACCTCTAATTTTTAAATTGGACCACGTATTATATTACAGGGTTATAGTGTACCCTACCACAGGAAATAATTATAGGTCAATTAGGGGGTACACAGCGTGACCCTAAAGTTTACTATGTATGCCTATGCGAAATAAAGTGTTCTGAGAAGCTTAAAATGAGGAAATAAGCGTTCTAAAATGCTTTAAAAATTCAAAGACATTTTTCTATGTTAACTAACGGTACGGTATCGGACCTTAATATTGACCTATAATTTTTAAATTGGACCACGTATTATATTACAGGATAATATTGTTCCCTACCACGGGAAATAATTATAGGTCATTTAGGGGGTACACAGCGTGACCCTAAAGTTTACTATGTATGCCTATGCGAAATAAAGTGTTCTGAGAAGCTTAAAATGAGGAAATAAGCGTTCTAAAATGCTTTAAAAATTCAAAGACATTTTTCTATGTTAACTAACGGTACGGTATCGGACCTTAATATTGACCTATAATTTTTAAATTGGACCACGTAATATATTACAGGGCAATATTGTTCCCTACCACGGGAAATAATTATAGGTCTCTTAGGGGGTACACAGCGTGACCCTAAAGTTTACTATGTATGCCTATGCGAAATATAGTGTTCTGAGAAGCTTAAAATGAAGAAATAAGCGTTCTAAAATGCTTTAAAAATTCAAAGACATCTTTCAATGGTTAACTAACGCAAGGCGCGATATCAGACCTTAATATGGAACCATAATATTTAAATTGGACCAGGTATTGTATTACAGGGTAATAGTGTACCCTACAACAGGAAATAATTATAGGTCAATTAGGGGGTACACTATGTATATTTTAAATAGTGCATTAAAACGAGGAAATTCGAAGACACTTTTCTATGTTAACTAACGGCACGGTATCGGACCTTAATATTGACCTATAATTTTTAAATTGGACCACGTATTATATTACAGGGTTATAGTGTACCCTACGACAGGAAATAATTATATGTCAATTAGGGGGTACACAGCGTGACCCTAAAGTTTACTATGTATGCCAATGCGAAATAGAGTGTTCTAAGAAGCTTAAAATGAAGAAATAAGCGTTCTAAAATGCTTTAAAAATTCAAAGACATCTTTCAATGGTTAACTAACGCAAGGCGCGATATCAGACCTTAATATGGAACCATAATATTTAAATTGGACCAGGTATTATATTACAGGGTAATAGTGTACCCTACAACAGGAAATAATTATAGGTCAATTAGGGGGTACACTATGTATATTTTAAATAGTGCATTAAAACAAGGAAATTCGAAGACTCTTTTCTATGTTAACTAACGGCACGGTATCGGACCTTAATATTGACCTATAATTTTTAAATTGGACCACGTATTATATTACAGGGTTATAGTGTACCCTACCACAGGAAATAATTATATTTCAATTAGGGGGTACACAGCGAGTCCCTAAAGTTTACTATGTATGCCTATGCGAAATAGAATGTTCTGAGAAGCTTAAAATGAAGAAATAAGCGTTCTAAAATGCTTTAAAAATTCAAAGACATCTTTCAATGGTTAACCAACGCAAGGCGCGATATCAGACCTTAATATTGACACATAATATTTAAATTGGACCAGGTATTATATTACAGGGTAATATTGTTCCCTACCACGGGAAATAATTATAGGTCATTTAGGGGGTACACAGCGTGACCCTAAAGTTTACTATGTATGCCTATGCGAAATAAAGTGTTCTGAGAAGCTTAAAATGAGGAAATAAGCGTTCTAAAATGCTTTAAAAATTCAAAGACATTTTTCTATGTTAACTAACGGTACGGTATCGGACCTTAATATTGACCTATAATTTTTAAATTGGACCACGTAATATATTACAGGGTAATATTGTTCCCTACCACGGGAAATAATTATAGGTCTCTTAGGGGGTACACAGCGTGACCCTAAAGTTTACTATGTATGCGTATGCGAAATAAAGTGTTCTGAGAAGCTTAAAATGAAGAAATAAGCGTTCTAAAATGCTTTAAAAATTCAAAGACATCTTTCAATGGTTAACTAACGCAAGGCGCAATATCAGACCTTAATATTGACCCATAATATTTAAATTGGACCAGGTATTATATTACAGGGTAATAGTGTACCCTACCACAGGAAATAATTATATTTCAATTAGGGGGTACACTATGTATATTTTAAATAGTGCATTAAAGCAAGGAAATTCGAAGACACTTTTCTATGTTAACTAACGGCACGGTATCGGACCTTAATATTGACCTATAATTTTTAAATTGGACCACGTATTATATTACAGGGTTATAGTGTACCCTACCACAGGAAATAATTATAGGTCAATTAGGGGGTACACAGCGTGACCCTAAAGTTTACTATGTATGCCTATGCGAAATAAAGTGTTCTGAGAAGCTTAAAATGAGGAAATAAGCGTTCTAAAATGCTTTAAAAATTCAAAGACATTTTTCTATGTTAACTAACGACACGGTATCGGACCTTAATATTGACCTATAAGTTTTAAATTGGACCACGTATTATATTACAGGGTAATAGTGTACCCTACCACAGGAAATAATTATAGGTCAATTAGGGGGTACACAGAGTGACCCTAAAGTTTACTATGTATGCCTATGCGAAATAGAGTGTTCTGAGAAGATTAAAATGAAGAAATAAGCGTTCTAAAATGCTTTAAAAATTAAAGACTTCTTTCAATGGTTAACTAACGCAAGGCGCGATATCAGACCTTAATATGGAACCATAATATTTAAATTGGACCAGGTATTATATTACAGAGTAATAGTGTACCCTACCACAGGAAATAATTATAGGTCAATTGGGGGGTACACTATGTATATTTTAAATAGTGCATTAAAACAAGGAAATTCGAAGACATTTTTCTATGTTAACTATCGGCACGGTATCGGACCTTAAAATTGACCTATAAGTTTTAAATTGTACCACGTATTATATTACAGGGTAATAGTGTACCCTACCACAGGAAATAATTATAGGTCAATTAGGGGGTACACAGCGTCACCCTAAATTTTACTATGTATGCCTATGCGAAATAAAATGTTTTGAGAAGCTTAAAATGAAGAAATAAGCGTTCTAAAATGCTTTAAAAATTCAAAGACATCTTTCAATGGTTAACCAACGCAAGGCGCGATATCAGACCTTAATATTGACCCATAATATTTAAATTGGACCAGGTATTATATTACAGGGTAATAGTATACCCTACCGCAGGAAATAATTATAGGTCACTTAGGGGGTGCACAGCGTGACCCTAAAAATTACTATGTATGCCTATGCGAAATAAAGTGTTCTGAGAAGCTTAAAATGAAGAAATAAGCGTTCTAAAATGCTTTAAAAATTCAAAGACATCTTTCAATGGTTAACTAACGCAAGGCGCAATATCAGACCTTAATATTGACCCATAATATTTAAATTGGCCCAGGTATTATATTACAGGGTAATAGTGTACCCTACCACAGGAAATAATTATAGGTCAATAAGGGAGCCCACTATGTATATTTCAAATAGTGCATAAAAACAAGGAAATTCGAAGACACTTTTCTGTGTTAACTAACGGCACGCTATCGGACCTTAATATTGACCTATAATTTTTAAATTGGACCACGTATTATATTACAGGGTTATAGTGTACCCTACCACAGGAAATAATTATATGTCAATTAGGGGGTACACAGCGTGACCCTAAAGTTTACTATGTATGCCTATGCGAAATAAAGTGTTCTGAGAAGCTTAAAATGAAGAAATAAGCGTTCTAAAATGCTTTAAAAATTCAAAGACATCTTTAAATGGTTAACTAACGCAAGGCGCAATATCAGACCTTAATATTGACCCATAATATTTAAATTGGACCAGGTATTATATTACAGGGTAATAGTGTACCCTACCACAGGAAATAATTATAGGTCAATTAGGGGTTACACTATGTATATTTTAAATAGTGCATTAAAACAAGGAAATTCGAAGACACTTTTCTATGTTAACTAACGGCACGGTATCGGACCTTAATATTGACCTATAATTTTTAAATTTGACCACGTATTATATTTCAGGGTTATAGTGTACTCTACCACAGGAAATAATTATAGGTCAATTAGGGGCTACACAGCGTGACCCTAAAAGTTACTATGTATGCCTATGCGAAATAAATTGTTCTGAGAAGCTTAAAATGAGGAAATAAGCGCTCTAAAATGCTTTAAAAATTCAAAGACATTTTTCTATGTTAACTAACGGCACGGTATCGGACCTTAATATTGACCTATAATTTTTAAATTGGACCACGTATTATATTACAGGGTAATATTGTTCCCTACCACGGGAAATAATTATAGGTCACTTAGGGGGTACAGAGCGTGACCCTAAAGTTTACTATGTATGCCTATGCGAAATAGAGTGTTCTGAGAAGCTTAAAATGAAGAAATAAGCGTTCTGAAATGCTTTAAAAATTCAAAGACATTTTTCTGTGTTAACTAACGGTACGGTATCGGACCTTAATATTGACCTATAATTTTTAAATTTGACCACGTAATATATTACAGGGTAATATTGTTCCCTACCATGGGAAATAATTATAGGTCAATTAGGGGGTACAAAGCGTGACCCTAAAGTTTACTATGTATGCCTATGCGAAATAAAGTGTTTTGAGAAGCTTAAAATGAAGAAATAAGCGTTCTAAAATGCTTTAAAAATTCAAAGACATCTTTCAATGGTTAACTAACGCAAGGCGCAATATCAGACCTTAATATTGACCCATAATATTTAAATTGGCCCAGGTATTATATTACAGGGTAATAGTGTACCCTACCACAGGAAATAATTATAGGTCAGTTAGGGGGTACACTATGTATATTTTAAATAGTGCATTAAAACAAGGAAATTCGAAGACTCTTTTCTATGTTAACTAACGGCACGGTATCGGACCTTAATATTGACCTAAAATTTTTAAATTGGACCACGTATTATATTTCAGGGTGATAGTGAACTCTACCACAGGAAATAATTATAGGTCAATTAGGGGGTACACAGCGTGAACCTAAAGGTTACTATGTATGCCTATGCGAAATAAAGTGTTCTGAGAAGCTTAAAATAAGGAAATAAGCGTTCTAAAATGCTTTAAAAATTCAAAGACATTTTTCTATGTTAACTAACGGCACGGTATCGGACCTTAATATTGACCTATAATTTTTAAATTGGACCACGTATTATATTACAGGGTAATAGTGTACCCTACCACAGGAAATAATTATAGGTCAATTAGGGGGTACACAGCGTGACCCTAAAGTTTACTATGTATGCCTATGCGAAATAGAGTGTTCTGAGAAGCTTAAAATGAAGAAATAAGCGTTCTAGAATGCTTTAAAAATTCTAAGACATCTTTCAATGGTTAACTAACGCTAGGCGCAATATCAGACCTTAATATTGACCTATAATTTTTAAATTGGACCACGTATTATATTACAGGGTTATAGTGTACCCTACCACAGGAAATAATTATAGGTCAATTAGGGGGTACACAGCGTGACCCTAAAGTTTACTATGTATGCCTATGCGAAATAAAGTGTTCTGAGAAGCTTAAAATGAGGAAATAAGCGTTCTAAAATTCTTTAAAAATTCAAAGACATTTTTCTATGTTAACTAACGGTACGGTATCGGACCTTAATATTGACCTATAATTTTTAAATTGGACCACGTAATATATTACAGGGTAATATTGTTCCCTACCACGGGAAATAATTATAGGTCTCTTAGGGGGTACACAGCGTGACCCTAAAGTTTACTATGTATGCCTATGCGAAATATAGTGTTCTGAGAAGCTTAAAATGAAGAAATAAGCGTTCTAAAATGCTTTAAAAATTCAAAGACATCTTTCAATGGTTAACTAACGCAAGGCGCGATATCAGACCTTAATATGGAACCATAATATTTAAATTGGACCAGGTATTGTATTACAGGGTAATAGTGTACCCTACAACAGGAAATAATTATAGGTCAATTAGGGGGTACACTATGTATATTTTAAATAGTGCATTAAAACGAGGAAATTCGAAGACACTTTTCTATGTTAACTAACGGCACGGTATCGGACCTTAATATTGACCTATAATTTTTAAATTGGACCACGTATTATATTACAGGGTTATAGTGTACCCTACGACAGTAAATAATTATATGTAAATTAGGGGGTACACAGCGTGACCCTAAAGTTTACTATGTATGCCAATGCGAAATAGAGTGTTCTGAGAAGCTTAAAATGAAGAAATAAGCGTTCTAAAATGCTTTAAAAATTCAAAGACATCTTTCAATGGTTAACTAACGCAAGGCGCGATATCAGACCTTAATATGGAACCATAATATTTAAATTGGACCAGGTATTATATTACAGGGTAATAGTGTACCCTACAACAGGAAATAATTATAGGTCAATTAGGGGGTACACTATGTATATTTTAAATAGTGCATTAAAACAAGGAAATTCGAAGACTCTTTTCTATGTTAACTAACGGCACGGTATCGGACCTTAATATTGACCTATAATTTTTAAATTGGACCACGTATTATATTACAGGGTTATAGTGTACCCTACCACAGGAAATAATTATATTTCAATTAGGGGGTACACAGCGTGTCCCTAAAGTTTACTATGTATGCCTATGCGAAATAGAATGTTCTGAGAAGCTTAAAATGAAGAAATAAGCGTTCTAAAATGCTTTAAAAATTCAAAGACATCTTTCAATGGTTAACCAACGCAAGGCGCGATATCAGACCTTAATATTGACCCATAATATTTAAATTGGACCAGGTATTATATTACAGGGTAATATTGTTCCCTACCACGGGAAATAATTATAGGTCATTTAGGGGGTACACAGCGTGACCCTAAAGTTTACTATGTATGCCTATGCGAAATAAAGTGTTCTGAGAAGCTTAAAATGAGGAAATAAGCGTTCTAAAATGCTTTAAAAATTCAAAGACATTTTTCTATGTTAACTAACGGTACGGTATCGGACCTTAATATTGACCTATAATTTTTAAATTGGACCACGTATTATATTACAGGGTAATATTGTTCCCTACCACGGGAAATAATTATAGGTCTCTTAGGGGGTACACAGAGTGACCCTAAAGTTTACTATGTATGCCTATGCGAAATAAAGTGTTCTGAGAAGCTTAAAATGAGGAAATAAGCGTTCTAAAATACTTTAAAAATTCAAAGACATCTTTCAATGGTTAACTAACGCAAGGCGCGATATCAGACCTTAATATGGAACCATAATATTTAAGTTGGACCAGGTATTATATTACAGGGTAATAGTGTACCCTACAACAGGAAATAATTATAGGTCAATTAGGGGGTACACTATGTATATTTTATATAGTGCATTAAAACAAGGAAATTCGAAGACATTTTTCTATGTTAACTAACGGCACGGTATCGGACCTTAATATTGACCTATAATTTTTAAATTGGACCACGTATTATATTACAGGGTAATAGTGTACCCTACCACAGGAAATAATTATATTTCAATCAGGGGGTACACAGCGTGTCCCTAAAATTTACTATGTATGCCTATGCGAAATAGAATGTTCTGAGAAGCTTAAAATGAAGAAATAAGCGTTCTAAAATGCTTTAAAATTTCAAAGACATCTTTCAATGGTTAACCAACGCAAGGCGCGATATCAGACCTTAATATTGACCCATAATATTTAAATTGGACCAGGTATTATATTACAGGGTAATAGTGTACCCTACCACAGGAAATAATTATAGATCAATTGGGGGGTACACTATGTATATTTTATATAGTGCATTAAAACAAGGAAATTCGAAGACATTTTTCTATGTTAACTAACGGCACGGTATCGGACCTTAATATTGACCTATAATTTTTAAATTGGACCACGTATTATATTACAGGGTAATAGTGTACCCTACCACAGGAAATAATTATAGGTCATTTAGGGGGTACACAGCGTCACCCTAAATTTTACTATGTATGCCTATGCGAAATAAAATGTTTTGAGAAGCTTAAAATGAAGAAATAAGCGTTCTAAAATGCTTTAAAAATTCAAAGACATTTTTCTATGTTAACTAACGGCACGGTATCGGACCTTAATATTGACCTATAATTTTTAAATTGGACCACCTATTATATTACAGGGTAATAGTGTACCCTACCACAGGAAATAATTATAGGTCATTTAGGGGGTACACTATGTATATTTTAAATAGTGCATTAAAACAAGGAAATACGAAGACACTTTTCTATGTTAACTAACGGCACGGTATCGGACCTTAATATTGATCTATAATTTTTAAATTGTACCACGTATTATATTACAGGGTAATAGTGTACCTTACCACAGGAAATAATTATAGGTCAATTAGGTGGTACACAGCGTGACCCTAAAGTTTACTATGTATGCCTATGCGAAATAGAGTGTTCTGAGAAGCTTAAAATGAAGAAATAAGCGTTCTAAAATGCTTTAAAAATTCAAAGACATCTTTCAATGGTTAACTAACGCAAGGCGCGATATCAGACCTTAATATTGACCCATAATATTTAAATTGGACCAGGTATTATATTACAGGGTAATAGTGTACCCTACCACAGGAAATATATATAGGTCAATTAGGGGGTACACTATGTATATTTTAAATAGTGCATTAAAACAAGGAAATACGAAGACACTTTTATATGTTAACTAACGGCACGGTATCGGACCTTAATATTGACCTATAATTTTTAAATTGGACCACGTATTATATTACAGGGTTATAGTGTACCCTACCACAGGAAATAATTATAGGTCAATTAGGGGGTACACAGAGTGACCCTAAAGTTTACTATGTATGCCTATGCGAAATAAAGTGTTCTGAGAAGCTTAAAATGAGGAAATAAGCGTTCTAAAATGCTTTAAAAATTCAAAGACATTTTTCTATGTTAACTAACGGAAGGGTATCGGACCTTAATATTGACCCATAATATTTAAATTGGACCAGGTATTATATTACAGGGTAATAGTGTACCCTACCACAGGAAATAATTATAGGTCAATTGGGGGGTACACTATGTATATTTTAAATAGTGCATTAAAACAAGGAAATTCGAAGACACTTTTCTATGTTAACTAACGGCACGGTATCGGACCTTAATATTGACCTATAATTTTTAAATTGGACCACGTATTATATTACTGGGTAATATTGTTCCCTGCCACGGGAAATAATTATAGGTCACTTTGGGGGTACACAGCGTAACCCTAAAGTTTACTATGTATGCCTATGCGAAATAAAGTGTTCTGAGAAGCTTAAAATGAGAAAATAAACGTTCTAAAATGCTTTAAAAATTCAAAGACATTTTTCTATGTTAACTAACGGTACGGTATCGGACCTTAATATTGACCTATAATTTTTAAATTGGACCACGTAATATATTACAGGGTAATATTGTTCCTTACCACGGGAAATAATTATAGGTCAATTAGGGGGTACACAGCGTGACCCTAAAGTTTACTATGTATTCCTATGCAAAATAAAGTGTTCTGAGAAGCTTAAAATGAGGAAATAAGCGTTCTAAAATGCTTTAAAAATTCAAAGACATTTTTCTATGTTAACTAACGGTACGGTATCGGACCTTAATATTGACCTATAATTTTTAAATTGGACCACGTAATATGTTACAGGGTAATATTGTTCCCTACCACGGGAAATAATTATAGGTCACTTAGGGGGTACACAGCGTGACCCTAAAGTTTACTATGTATGCCTATGCGAAATAAAGTGTTCTGAGAAGCTTAAAATGAAGAAATAAGCGTTCTAAAATGCTTTAAAAATTCAAAGACATCTTTCAATGGTTAACTAATGCAAGAAGCAATATCAGACCTTAATATTGATCTATAATTTTTAAATTGGACCACGTATTATATTACAGGGTTATAGTGTACCCTAAAACAGGAAATAATTATAGGTCAATTAGGGGGTACACAGCGTGACCTTAAAGTTTACTATGTATGCCTATGGGAAATAAAGTGTTCTGAGAAGCTTAAAATGAAGAAATAAGCGGTTTAAAATGCTTTAAAAATTCAAAGACATCTGTCAATGGTTAACTAACGCAAGGCGCAATATCAGACCTTAATATTGGCCCATAATATTTAAATTGGACCAGGTATTATATTACAGGGTAATAGTGTACCCTACCACAGGAAATAAATATAGGTCAATTAGGGGGTACACTATGTATATTTTAAATAGTGCATTAAAACAAGGAAATTCGACGACACTTTTCTATGTTAACTAACGGCACGGTATCGGACCTTAATATTGACCTATAATTTTTAAATTGGACCACGTATTATATTACAGGGTTATAGTGTACCCTACCACAGGAAATATTTATAGGTCAATTAGGGGGTACACAGCGTGACCCTAAAGTTTACTATGTATGCCTATGCGAAATAAAGTGTTCTGAGAAGCTTAAAATGAGGAAATAAGCGTTCTAAAATGCTTTAAAAATTCAAAAACATTTTTCTATGTTAGCTAACGGCACGGTATCGGACCTTAATATTGACCTATAATTTTTAAATTGGACCACGTATTATATTACAGGGTAATAGTGTACCCTACCACAGGAAATAATTATAGGTCATTTAGGGGGTACACAGCGTGACACTAAATTTTACTATGTATAACTATGCGAAATAGAGTGTTCTGAGATGCTTAAAATGAAGAAATAAGCGTTCTAAAATGCTTTAAAAATTCAAAGACATCTTTCAATGGTTAACTAACGCAAGGCGCAATATCAGACCTTAATATTGACCCATAATATTTAAATTGGAACAGGTATTATATTACAGGGTAATAGTGTACCCTACAACAGGAAATAATTATAGGTCAATTAGGGGGTACACTATGTATATTTTAAATAGTGCATTAAAACGAGGAAATTCGAAGACACTTTTCTATGTTAACTAACGGCACGGTATCGGACCTTAATATTGACCTATAATTTTTAAATTGGACCACGTATTATATTACAGGGTTATAGTGTACCCTACGACAGTAAATAATTATATGTAAATTAGGGGGTACACAGCGTGACCCTAAAGTTTACTATGTATGCCAATGCGAAATAGAGTGTTCTGAGAAGCTTAAAATGAAGAAATAAGCGTTCTAAAATGCTTTAAAAATTCAAAGACATCTTTCAATGGTTAACTAACGCAAGGCGCGATATCAGACCTTAATATGGAACCATAATATTTAAATTGGACCAGGTATTATATTACAGGGTAATAGTGTACCCTACAACAGGAAATAATTATAGGTCAATTAGGGGGTACACTATGTATATTTTAAATAGTGCATTAAAACAAGGAAATTCGAAGACTCTTTTCTATGTTAACTAACGGCACGGTATCGGACCTTAATATTGACCTATAATTTTTAAATTGGACCACGTATTATATTACAGGGTTATAGTGTACCCTACCACAGGAAATAATTATATTTCAATTAGGGGGTACACAGCGTGTCCCTAAAGTTTACTATGTATGCCTATGCGAAATAGAATGTTCTGAGAAGCTTAAAATGAAGAAATAAGCGTTCTAAAATGCTTTAAAAATTCAAAGACATCTTTCAATGGTTAACCAACGCAAGGCGCGATATCAGACCTTAATATTGACCCATAATATTTAAATTGGACCAGGTATTATATTACAGGGTAATATTGTTCCCTACCACGGGAAATAATTATAGGTCATTTAGGGGGTACACAGCGTGACCCTAAAGTTTACTATGTATGCCTATGCGAAATAAAGTGTTCTGAGAAGCTTAAAATGAGGAAATAAGCGTTCTAAAATGCTTTAAAAATTCAAAGACATTTTTCTATGTTAACTAACGGTACGGTATCGGACCTTAATATTGACCTATAATTTTTAAATTGGACCACGTATTATATTACAGGGTAATATTGTTCCCTACCACGGGAAATAATTATAGGTCTCTTAGGGGGTACACAGAGTGACCCTAAAGTTTACTATGTATGCCTATGCGAAATAAAGTGTTCTGAGAAGCTTAAAATGAGGAAATAAGCGTTCTAAAATACTTTAAAAATTCAAAGACATCTTTCAATGGTTAACTAACGCAAGGCGCGATATCAGACCTTAATATGGAACCATAATATTTAAGTTGGACCAGGTATTATATTACAGGGTAATAGTGTACCCTACAACAGGAAATAATTATAGGTCAATTAGGGGGTACACTATGTATATTTTATATAGTGCATTAAAACAAGGAAATTCGAAGACATTTTTCTATGTTAACTAACGGCACGGTATCGGACCTTAATATTGACCTATAATTTTTAAATTGGACCACGTATTATATTACAGGGTAATAGTGTACCCTACCACAGGAAATAATTATATTTCAATCAGGGGGTACACAGCGTGTCCCTAAAATTTACTATGTATGCCTATGCGAAATAGAATGTTCTGAGAAGCTTAAAATGAAGAAATAAGCGTTCTAAAATGCTTTAAAATTTCAAAGACATCTTTCAATGGTTAACCAACGCAAGGCGCGATATCAGACCTTAATATTGACCCATAATATTTAAATTGGACCAGGTATTATATTACAGGGTAATAGTGTACCCTACCACAGGAAATAATTATAGATCAATTGGGGGGTACACTATGTATATTTTATATAGTGCATTAAAACAAGGAAATTCGAAGACATTTTTCTATGTTAACTAACGGCACGGTATCGGACCTTAATATTGACCTATAATTTTTAAATTGGACCACGTATTATATTACAGGGTAATAGTGTACCCTACCACAGGAAATAATTATAGGTCATTTAGGGGGTACACAGCGTCACCCTAAATTTTACTATGTATGCCTATGCGAAATAAAATGTTTTGAGAAGCTTAAAATGAAGAAATAAGCGTTCTAAAATGCTTTAAAAATTCAAAGACATTTTTCTATGTTAACTAACGGCACGGTATCGGACCTTAATATTGACCTATAATTTTTAAATTGGACCACCTATTATATTACAGGGTAATAGTGTACCCTACCACAGGAAATAATTATAGGTCATTTAGGGGGTACACTATGTATATTTTAAATAGTGCATTAAAACAAGGAAATACGAAGACACTTTTCTATGTTAACTAACGGCACGGTATCGGACCTTAATATTGATCTATAATTTTTAAATTGTACCACGTATTATATTACAGGGTAATAGTGTACCTTACCACAGGAAATAATTATAGGTCAATTAGGTGGTACACAGCGTGACCCTAAAGTTTACTATGTATGCCTATGCGAAATAGAGTGTTCTGAGAAGCTTAAAATGAAGAAATAAGCGTTCTAAAATGCTTTAAAAATTCAAAGACATCTTTCAATGGTTAACTAACGCAAGGCGCGATATCAGACCTTAATATTGACCCATAATATTTAAATTGGACCAGGTATTATATTACAGGGTAATAGTGTACCCTACCACAGGAAATATATATAGGTCAATTAGGGGGTACACTATGTATATTTTAAATAGTGCATTAAAACAAGGAAATACGAAGACACTTTTATATGTTAACTAACGGCACGGTATCGGACCTTAATATTGACCTATAATTTTTAAATTGGACCACGTATTATATTACAGGGTTATAGTGTACCCTACCACAGGAAATAATTATAGGTCAATTAGGGGGTACACAGAGTGACCCTAAAGTTTACTATGTATGCCTATGCGAAATAAAGTGTTCTGAGAAGCTTAAAATGAGGAAATAAGCGTTCTAAAATGCTTTAAAAATTCAAAGACATTTTTCTATGTTAACTAACGGAAGGGTATCGGACCTTAATATTGACCCATAATATTTAAATTGGACCAGGTATTATATTACAGGGTAATAGTGTACCCTACCACAGGAAATAATTATAGGTCAATTGGGGGGTACACTATGTATATTTTAAATAGTGCATTAAAACAAGGAAATTCGAAGACACTTTTCTATGTTAACTAACGGCACGGTATCGGACCTTAATATTGACCTATAATTTTTAAATTGGACCACGTATTATATTACTGGGTAATATTGTTCCCTGCCACGGGAAATAATTATAGGTCACTTTGGGGGTACACAGCGTAACCCTAAAGTTTACTATGTATGCCTATGCGAAATAAAGTGTTCTGAGAAGCTTAAAATGAGGAAATAAACGTTCTAAACTTTAAAAATTCAAAGACATTTTTCTATGTTAACTAACGGTACGGTATCGGACCTTAATATTGACCTATAATTTTTAAATTGGACCACGTAATATATTACAGGGTAATATTGTTCCTTACCACGGGAAATAATTATAGGTCAATTAGGGGGTACACAGCGTGACCCTAAAGTTTACTATGTATTCCTATGCAAAATAAAGTGTTCTGAGATATTATATTACAGGGTAATAGTGTACCTTACCACAGGAAATAATTATAGGTCAATTAGGTGGTACACAGCGTGACCCTAAATTTTACTATGTATGCCTATGCGAAATAAAGTGTTCTGAGAAGCTTAAAATGAGGAAATAAGCGTTCTAAAATGCTTTAAAAATTCAAAGACATTTTTCTATGTTAACTAACGGCACGGTATCGGACCTTAATATTGACCTATAATTTTTAAATTGGACCACCTATTATATTACAGGGTAATAAAGTACCCTACCACAGGAAATAATTATAGGTCATTTAGGGGGTACACTATGTATATTTTAAATAGTGCATTAAAACAAGGAAATACGAAGACACTTTTCTATGTTAACTAACGGCACGGTATCGGACCTTAATATTGACCTATAATTTTTAAATTGTACCACGTATTATATTACAGGGTAATAGTGTACCTTACCACAGGAAATAATTATAGGTCAATTAGGTGGTACACAGCGTGACCCTAAATTTTACTATGTATGCCTATGCGAAATAGAGTGTCCTGAGATGCTTAAAATGAAGAAATAAGCGTTCTAAAATGCTTTAAAAATTCAAAGACATCTTTCAATGGTTAACTAACGCAAAGCGCAATATCAGACCTTAATATTGACCCATAATATTTAAATTGGACCAAGTATTATATTACAGGGTAAAAGTGTACCCTACCACAGGAAATAATTATAGGTCAATTAGGGGGTACACTATGTATATTTTAAATAGTGCATTAAAACAAGGAAATACGAAGACACTTTTCTATGTTAACTAACGGCACGGTATCGGACCTTAATATTGACCTATAATTTTTAAATTGGACCACGTATTATATTACAGGGTTATAGTGTACCCTACCACAGGAATTAATTATAGGTCAATTAGGGGGTACGCAGAGTGACCCTAAAGTTTACTATGTATGCCTATGCGAAATAAAGTGTTCTGAGAAGCTTAAAATGAGGAAATAAGCGTTCTAAAATGCTTTAAAAATTCAAAGACATTTTTCTATGTTAACTAACGGCACGGTATCGGACCTTAATATTGACCTATAATTTTTAAATTGGACCACCTATTATATTACAGGGTAATAAAGTGCCCTACCACAGGAAATATTTATAGGTCATTTAGGGGGTACACTATGTATATTTTAAATAGTGCATTAAAACAAGGAAATACGAAGACACTTTTCTATGTTAACTAACGGCACGGTATCGGACCTTAATATTGACCTATACTTTTTAAATTGTACCACGTATTATATTACAGGGTAATAGTGTACCTTACCACAGGAAATAATTATAGGTCAATTAGGTGGTACACAGCGTGACCCTAAAGTTTACTATGTATGCCTATGCGAAATAGAGTGTTCTGAGAAGCTTAAAATGAAGAAATAAGCGTTCTAAAATGCTTTAACAATTCAAAGACATCTTTCAATGGTTAACTAACACAAGGCGCCATATCAGACCTTAATATGGAACCATAATATTTCAATTGGACCAGGTATTATATTACAGGGTAAAAGTGTACCCTACCACAGGAAATAATTATAGGTCAATTAGGGGGTTCACTATGTATATTTTAAATAGTGCATTAAAACAAGGAAATACGAAGACACTTTTCTATGTTAACTAACGGCACGGTATCGGACCTTAATATTGACCTATAATTTTTAAATTGGACCACGTATTATATTACAGGGTTATAGTGTACCCTACCACAGGAAATAATTATAGGTCAATTAGGGGGTACACAGAGTGACCCTAAAGTTTACTATGTATGCCTATGCGAAATAAAGTGTTCTGAGAAGCTTAAAATGAGGAAATAAGCGTTCTAAAATGCTTTAAAAATTCAAAGACATTTTTCTATGTTAACTAACGGCACGGTATCGGACCTTAATATTGACCTATAATTTTTAAATTGGACCACCTATTATATTACAGGGTAATAGTGTACCCTACTACAGGAAATAATTATAGGTCATTTAGGGGGTACACTATGTATATTTTAAATAGTGCATTAAAACAAGGAAATACGAAGACACTTTTCTATGTTAACTAACGGCACGGTATCGGACATTAATATTGACCTATAATTTTTAAATTGTACCACGTATTATATTACAGGGTAATAGTGTACCTTACCACAGGAAATAATTATAGGTCAATTAGGTGGTACACAGCGTGACCCTAAAGTTTACTATGTATGCCTATGCGAAATAGAGTGTTCTGAGAAGCTTAAAATGAAGAAATAAGCGTTCTAAAATGCTTTAACAATTCAAAGACATCTTTCAATGGTTAACTAACACAAGGCGCCATATCAGACCTTAATATGGAACCATAATATTTCAATTGGACCAGGTATTATATTACAGGGTAATAGTGTACCCTACAACAGGAAATAATTATAGGTCAATTAGGGGGTACACTATGTATATTTTAAATAGTGCATTAAAACAAGAAAATACGAAGACACTTTTCTATGTTAACTAACGGCACGGTATCGGACCTTAATATTGACCTATAATTTTTAAATTGGACCACGTATTATATTACAGGGTAATAGTGTACCCTACCACAGGAAATAATTATAGGTCATTTAGGGGGTACACAGCGTGACCCTAAATTTTACTATGTATGCCTATGCGAAATAGAGTGTTCTGAGATGCTTAAATGAAGAAATAAGCGTTCTAAAATGCTTTAAAAATTCAAAGACATCTTTCAATGGTTAACTAACGCAAGGCGCAATATCAGACCTTAATATTGACCCATAATATTTAAATTGGACCAGGTATTATACTACAGGGTAATAGTGTACCCTACCACAGGAAATAATTATAGGTCAATTAGGGGGTACACTATGTATATTTTAAATAGTGCATTAAAACAAGGAAATACGAAGACACTTTTCTATGTTAACTAACGGCACGGTATCGGACCTTAATATTGACCTATAATTTTTAAATTGGACCACGTATTATATTACAGGGTTATAGTGTACCCTAATACAGGAAATAATTATAAGTCAATTAGGGGGTACGCAGAGTGACCCTAAAGTTTACTATGTATGCCTATGCGAAATAAAGTGTTCTGAGAAGCTTAAAATGAGGAAATAAGCGTTCTAAAATGCTTTAAAAATTCAAAGACATCTTTCAATTGTTAACTAACGCAAGGCGCAATATCAGACCTTAATATTGACCCATAATATTTAAATTGGACCAGGTATTATATTACAGGGTAATAGTGTACCCTACCAAAGGAAATAATTATAGGTCAATTAGGGGAAACACAGCGTGACCCTAAAGTTTTTTATGTATGCCTATATGAAATAAAGTGTTCTGAGAAGCTTAAAATGAGGAAATAAGCGTTCTAAAATGCTTTAAAAATTCAAAGACATTTTTCTATGTTAACTAACGGCACAGTATCGGACCTTAATATTGACCTATAATTTTTAAATTGGGCCACGTATTATATTAGAGGGTAATAGTGTACCCTACCACAGGAAATAATTATAGGTCATATAGGGGGTACACAGCGTGACCCTAAATTTTACTATGTATGCCTATGCGAAATAGAGTGTCCTGAGATGCTTAAAATGAAGAAATAAGCGTTCTAAAATGCTTTAAAAATTCAAAGACATCTTTCAATGGTTAACTAACGCAAAGCGCAATATCAGACCTTAATATTGACCCATAATATTTAAATTGGACCAAGTATTATATTACAGGGTAAAAGTGTACCCTACCACAGGAAATAATTATAGGTCAATTAGGGGGTTCACTATGTATATTTTAAATAGTGCATTAAAACAAGGAAATACGAAGACACTTTTCTATGTTAACTAACGGCACGGTATCGGACCTTAATATTGACCTATAATTTTTAAATTGGACCACGTATTATATTACAGGGTTATAGTGTACCCTACCACAGGAAATAATTATAGGTCAATTAGGGGGTACACAGAGTGACCCTAAAGTTTACTATGTATGCCTATGCGAAATAAAGTGTTCTGAGAAGCTTAAAATGAGGAAATAAGCGTTCTAAAATGCTTTAAAAATTCAAAGACATTTTTCTATGTTAACTAACGGCACGGTATCGGACCTTAATATTGACCTATAATTTTTAAATTGGACCACCTATTATATTACAGGGTAATAGTGTACCCTACCACAGGAAATAATTATAGGTCATTTAGGGGGTACACTATGTATATTTTAAATAGTGCATTAAAACAAGGAAATACGAAGACACTTTTCTATGTTAACTAACGGCACGGTATCGGACATTAATATTGACCTATAATTTTTAAATTGTACCACGTATTATATTACAGGGTAATAGTGTACCTTACCACAGGAAATAATTATAGGTCAATTAGGTGGTACACAGCGTGACCCTAAATTTTACTATGTATGCCTATGCGAAATAAAGTGTTCTGAGAAGCTTAAAATGAGGAAATAAGCGTTCTAAAATGCTTTAAAAATTCAAAGACATTTTTCTATGTTAACTAACGGCACGGTATCGGACCTTAATATTGACCTATAATTTTTAAATTGGACCACCTATTATATTACAGGGTAATAAAGTACCCTACCACAGGAAATAATTATAGGTCATTTAGGGGGTACACTATGTATATTTTAAATAGTGCATTAAAACAAGGAAATACGAAGACACTTTTCTATGTTAACTAACGGCACGGTATCGGACCTTAATATTGACCTATAATTTTTAAATTGTACCACGTATTATATTACAGGGTAATAGTGTACCTTACCACAGGAAATAATTATAGGTCAATTAGGTGGTACACAGCGTGACCCTAAAGTTTACTATGTATGCCTATGCGAAATAGAGTGTTCTGAGAAGCTTAAAATGAAGAAATAAGCGTTCTAAAATGCTTTAACAATTCAAAGACATCTTTCAATGGTTAACTAACACAAGGCGCCATATCAGACCTTAATATGGAACCATAATATTTCAATTGGACCAGGTATTATATTACAGGGTAATAGTGTACCCTACAACAGGAAATAATTATAGGTCAATTAGGGGGTACACTATGTATATTTTAAATAGTGCATTAAAACAAGGAAATACGAAGACACTTTTCTATGTTAACTAACGGCACGGTATCGGACCTTAATATTGACCTATAATTTTTAAATTGGACCACGTATTATATTACAGGGTTATAGTGTACCCTAATACAGGAAATAATTATAAGTCAATTAGGGGGTACGCAGAGTGACCCTAAAGTTTACTATGTATGCCTATGCGAAATAAAGTGTTCTGAGAAGCTTAAAATGAGGAAATAAGCGTTCTAAAATGCTTTAAAAATTCAAAGACATCTTTCAATTGTTAACTAACGCAAGGCGCAATATCAGACCTTAATATTGACCCATAATATTTAAATTGGACCAGGTATTATATTACAGGGTAATAGTGTACCCTACCAAAGGAAATAATTATAGGTCAATTAGGGGAAACACAGCGTGACCCTAAAGTTTTTTATGTATGCCTATATGAAATAAAGTGTTCTGAGAAGCTTAAAATGAGGAAATAAGCGTTCTAAAATGCTTTAAAAATTCAAAGACATTTTTCTATGTTAACTAACGGCACGGTATCGGACCTTAATATTGACCTATAATTTTTAAATTGGGCCACGTATTATATTACAGGGTAATAGTGTACCCTACCACAGGAAATAATTATAGGTCATATAGGGGGTACACAGCGTGACCCTAAATTTTACTATGTATGCCTATGCGAAATAGAGTGTTCTGAGATGCTTAAAATGAAGAAATAAGCGTTCTAAAATGCTTTAAAAATTCAAAGACATCTTTCAATGGTTAACTAACGCAAAGCGCAATATCAGACCTTAATATTGACCCATAATATTTAAATTGGACCAAGTATTATATTACAGGGTAAAAGTGTACCCTACCACAGGAAATAATTATAGGTCAATTAGGGGGTACACTATGTATATTTTAAATAGTGCATTAAAACAAGGAAATACGAAGACACTTTTCTATGTTAACTAACGGCACGGTATCGGACCTTAATATTGACCTATAATTTTTAAATTGGACCACGTATTATATTACAGGGTTATAGTGTACCCTACCACAGGAATTAATTATAGGTCAATTAGGGGGTACGCAGAGTGACCCTAAAGTTTACTATGTATGCCTATGCGAAATAAAGTGTTCTGAGAAGCTTAAAATGAGGAAATAAGCGTTCTAAAATGCTTTAAAAATTCAAAGACATTTTTCTATGTTAACTAACGGCACGGTATCGGACCTTAATATTGACCTATAATTTTTAAATTGGACCACCTATTATATTACAGGGTAATAAAGTACCCTACCACAGGAAATAATTATAGGTCATTTAGGGGGTACACTATGTATATTTTAAATAGTGCATTAAAACAAGGAAATACGAAGACACTTTTCTATGTTAACTAACGGCACGGTATCGGACCTTAATATTGACCTATAATTTTTAAATTGTACCACGTATTATATTACAGGGTAATAGTGTACCTTACCACAGGAAATAATTATAGGTCAATTAGGTGGTACACAGCGTGACCCTAAAGTTTACTATGTATGCCTATGCGAAATAGAGTGTTCTGAGAAGCTTAAAATGAAGAAATAAGCGTTCTAAAATGCTTTAACAATTCAAAGACATCTTTCAATGGTTAACTAACGCAAGGCGCGGTATCAGACCTTAATATGGAACCATAATATTTCAATTGGACCAGGTATTATATTACAGGGTAATAGTGTACCCTACCACAGGAAATAATTATAGGTCAATTAGGGGGTACACTATGTATATTTTAAATAGTGCATTAAAACAAGGAAATACGAAGACACTTTTCTATGTTAACTAACGGCACGGTATCGGACCTTAATATTGACCTATAATTTTTAAATTGGACCACGTATTATATTACAGGGTTATAGTGTACCCTACCACAGGAAATAATTATAGATAAATTAGGGGGTACGCAGAGTGACCCTAAAGTTTACTATGTATGCCTATGCGAAATAAAGTGTTCTGAGAAGCTTAAAATGAGGAAATAAGCGTTCTAAAATACTTTAAAAATTCAAAGACATTTTTCTATGTTAACTAACGGCACGGTATCGGACCTTAATATTGACCTATAATTTTTAAATTGGACCACCTATTATATTACAGGGTAATAGTGTACCCTACCACAGGAAATAATTATAGGTCAATTAGGGGGTACACAGCGTGACCCTAAAGTTTACTATGTATGCCTATGCGAAATAAAGTGTTCTGAGAAGCTTAAAATGAAGAAATAAGCGTTCTAAAATGCTTTAAAAATTCAAAGACATCTTTCAATGGTTAACTAACGCAATGCGCAATATCAAACCTTAATATTGACCCATAATATTTAAATTGAACCAGGTATTGTATTACAGGGTAATAGTGTACCCTACCACAGGAAATAATTATAGGTCAATTAGGGGGTACACTATGTATATTTTAAATAGTGCATTAAAACAAGGAAATACGAAGACATTTTTCAATGTTAACTAACGGCACGGTATCGTAACTTAATATTGACCTATAATTTTTAAATTGGACCACGTATTATATTACAGGGTAATAGTGTACCCTACCACAGGAAATAATTATAGGTCCTTTAGGGGGTACACAGCATGACCCTAAATTTTACTGTGTATGCCTATGCGAAATAGAGTGTTCTGAGAAGCTTAAAATGAAGAAATAAGCGTTCTAAAATGCTTTAAAAAATCAAAGACATCTTTCAATGGTTAACTAACGCAAGGCGCAATATCAGACCTTAATATTGACCCATAAAATTTAAATTGGACCAGGTATTATATTACAGGGTAATAGCGTACCCTACCAAAGGAAATAATTATAGGTCAATTAGGGGGTACACAGCGTGACCCTAAAGTTTACTATGTATGCCTATGCAAAATAAAGTGTTCTGAGAAGCTTAAAATGAGGAAATAAGCGTTCTAAAATGCTTTAAAAATTCAAAGACATTTTTCTATGTTAACTAACGGCACGGTATCGGACCTTAATATTGACCTATAATTTTTAAATTGGACCACGTATTATATTACAGGGTAATAGTGTACCCTACCACAGGAAATAATTATAGGTCATTTAGGGGGTACACAGCGTGACCCTAAATTTTACTATGTATGCCTATGCGAAATAGAGTGTTCTGAGATGCTTAAAATGAAGAAATAAGCGTTCTAAAATGCTTTAAAAATTCAAAGACATCTTCCAATGGTTAACTAACGCAAGGCGCAATATCAGACCTTAATATTGACCCATAATATTTAAATTGGACCAGGTATTATATTACAGGGTAATAGTGTACCCCACCAAAGGAAATAATTATAGGTCATTTAGGGGGTACACTATGTATATTTTAAATAGTGCATTAAAACAAGGAAATACGAAGACACTTTTCTATGTTAACTAACGGCACGGTATCGGACCTTAATATTGACCTATAATTTTTAAATTGGACCACGTATTATATTACAGGGTTATAGTGTAACCTACCACAGGAAATAATTATAGGTCAATTAGGGGGTACACAGAGTGACCCTAAAGTTTACTATATATGCCTATGCGAAATAGAGTGTTCTGAGATGCTTAAAATGAAGGAATAAGCGTTCTAAAATGCTTTAAAAATTCAAAGACATCTTTCAATGGTTAACTAACGCAAGGCGCAATATCAGACCTTAATATTGACCCATAATATTTAAATTGGACCAGGTATTATATTACAGGGTAATAGTGTACCCTACCACAGGAAATAATTATAGGTCAATTAGGGGGTACACTATGTATATTTTAAATAGTGCATTAAAACAAGGAAATACGAAGACATTTTTCAATGTTAACTAACGGCACGGTATCGGAACTTAATATTGACCTATATGTTTTAAATTGGACCACGTATTATACTACAGGGTAATAGTGTACCCTACCACAGGAAATAATTATAGGTCATTTAGGGGGTACACAGCGTGACCCTAAATTTTACTATGTATGCCTATGCGAAATAGAGTGTTCTGAGATGCTTAAAATGAAGAAATAAGCGTTCTAAAATGCTTTAAAAATTCAAAGACATCTTCCAATGGTTAACTAACGCAAGGCGCAATATCAGACCTTAATATTGACCCATAAAATTTAAATTGGACCAGGTATTATATTACAGGGTAATAGTGTACCCTACCAAAGGAAATAATTATAGGTCAATTAGGGGGTACACAGCGTGACCCTAAAGTTTACTATGTATGCCTATGCGAAATAAAGTGTTCTGAGAAGCTTAAAATGAGGAAATAAGCGTTCTAAAATGCTTTAAAAATTCAAAGACATTTTTCTATGTTAACTAACGGCACGGTATCGGACCTTAATATTGACCTATAATTTTTAAATTGGACCACGTATTATACTACAGGGTAATAGTGTACCCTACCACAGGAAATAATTATAGGTCATTTAGGGGGTACACAGAGTGAGCCTAAAGTTTACTATATATGCCTATGCGAAATAGAGTGTTCTGAGATGCTTAAAATGAAGAAATAAGCGTTCTAAAATTCTTTAAAATTTCAAAAACATCTTTCAATGGTTAACTAACGCAAGGCGCAATATCAGACCTTAATATTGACCCATAATATTTAAATTGGACCAGGTATTATATTACAGGGTAATAGTGTACCCTACCACAGGAAATAATTATAGGTCAATTAGGGGGTACACTATGTACATTTTAAATAGTGCATTAAAACAAGGAAATACGAAGACACTTTTCTATGTTAACTAACGGCACGGTATCGGACCTTAATATTGACCTATAATTTTTAAATTGGACCACGTATTATATTACAGGGTTATAGTGTACCCTACCACAGGAAATAATTATATGTCAATTAGGGGGTACACAGAGTGACCCTAAAGTTTACTATATATGCCTATGCGAAATAGAGTGTTCTGAGATGCTTAAAATGAAGAAATAAGCGTTCTAAAATGCTTTAAAAATTCAAAAACATCTTTCAATGGTTAACTAACGCAAGGCGCAATATCAGACCTTAATATTGACCCATAATTTTTAAATTGGACCAGGCATTATATTACAGGGTAATAGTGTACCCTACCACAGGAAATAATTATAGGTCAATTAGGGGGTACACTATGTATATTTTAAATAGTGCATTAAAACAAGGAAATACGAAGACACTTTTCTATGTTAACTAACGGCACGGTATCGGACCTTAATATTGACCTATAATTTTTAAACTGGACCACGTATTATATTACAGGGTTATAGTGTACCCTACCACAGGAAATAATTATAGGTCAATTAGGGGGTACACAGAGTGACCCTAAAGTTTACTATGTATGCCTATGCGAAATAAAGTGTTCTGAGAAGCTTAAAATGAGGAAATAAGCGTTCTAAAATGCTTTAAAAATTCAAAGACATTTTTCTATGTTAACTAACGGCACGGTATCGGACCTTAATATTGACCTATAATTTTTAAATTAGACCACGTATTATATTACAGGGTAATAGTGTACCCTACCACAGGAAATAATTATAGGTCATTTAGGGGGTACACAGCGTGACCCTAAATTTTACTATGTATGCCTATGCGAAATAGAGTGTTCTGAGATGCTTAAAATGAAGAAATAAGCGTTCTAAAATGCTTTAAAAATTCAAAGACATCTTCCAATGGTTAACTAACGCAAGGCGCAATATCAGACCTTAATATTGACCCATAATATTTAAATTGGACCAGGTATTATATTACAGGGTAATAGTGTACCCTACCACAGGATATAATTATAGGTCAATTAGGGGGTACACTATGTATATTTTAAATAGTGCATTAAAACAAGGAAATACGAAGACACTTTTCTATGTTAACTAACGGCACGGTATCGGACCTTAATATTGACCTATAATTTTTAAATTGGACCACGTATTATATTACAGGGTTATAGTGTACCCTACCACAGGAAATAATTATAGGTCAATTAGGGGGTACACAGAGTGACCCTAAAGTTTACTATATATGCCTATGCGAAATAGAGTGTTCTGAGATGCTTAAAATGAAGGAATAAGCGTTCTAAAATGCTTTAAAAATTCAAAGACATCTTTCAATGGTTAAATAACGCAAGGCGCAATATCAGACCTTAATATTGACCCATAATATTTAAATTGGACCAGGTATTATATTACAGGGTAATAGTGTACCCTACCACCGGAAATAATTATAGGTCAATTAGGGGGTACACTATGTATATTTTAAATAGTGCATTAAAACAAGGAAATACGAAGACATTTTTCAATGTTAACTAACGGCACGGTATCGGAACTTAATATTGACCTATAATTTTTAAATTGGACCACGTATTATATTACAGGGTAATAGTGTACCCTACCACAGGAAATAATTATAGGTCATTTAGGGGGTACACAGCGTGACCCTAAATTTTACTATGTATGCCTATGCGAAATAGAGTGTTCTGAGATGCTTAAAATGAAGAAATAAGCGTTCTAAAATGCTTTAAAAATTCAAAGACATCTTTCAATGGTTAACTAACGCAAGGCGCAATATCAGACCTTAATATTGACCCATAATATTTAAATTGGACCAGGTATTATATTACAGGGTAATAGTGTACCCTACCACAGGAAATAATTATAGGTCAATTAGGGGGTACACTATGTATATTTTAAATAGTGCATTAAAACAAGGAAATACGAAGACATTTTTCAATGTTAACTAACGGCACGGTATCGGAACTTAATATTGACCTATATGTTTTAAATTGGACCACGTATTATACTACAGGGTAATAGTGTACCCTACCACAGGAAATAATTATAGGTCATTTAGGGGGTACACAGCGTGACCCTAAATTTTACTATGTATGCCTATGCGAAATAGAGTGTTCTGAGATGCTTAAAATGAAGAAATAAGCGTTCTAAAATGCTTTAAAAATTCAAAGACATCTTCCAATGGTTAACTAACGCAAGGCGCAATATCAGACCTTAATATTGACCCATAAAATTTAAATTGGACCAGGTATTATATTACAGGGTAATAGTGTACCCTACCAAAGGAAATAATTATAGGTCAATTAGGGGGTACACAGCGTGACCCTAAAGTTTACTATGTATGCCTATGCGAAATAAAGTGTTCTGAGAAGCTTAAAATGAGGAAATAAGCGTTCTAAAATGCTTTAAAAATTCAAAGACATTTTTCTATGTTAACTAACGGCACGGTATCGGACCTTAATATTGACCTATAATTTTTAAATTGGACCACGTATTATACTACAGGGTAATAGTGTACCCTACCACAGGAAATAATTATAGGTCATTTAGGGGGTACACAGAGTGAGCCTAAAGTTTACTATATATGCCTATGCGAAATAGAGTGTTCTGAGGTGCTTAAAATGAAGAAATAAGCGTTCTAAAATGCTTTAAAATTTCAAAAACATCTTTCAATGGTTAACTAACGCAAGGCGCAATATCAGACCTTAATATTGACCCATAATATTTAAATTGGACCAGGTATTATATTACAGGGTAATAGTGTACCCTACCACAGGAAATAATTATAGGTCAATTAGGGGGTACACTATGTACATTTTAAATAGTGCATTAAAACAAGGAAATACGAAGACACTTTTCTATGTTAACTAACGGCACGGTATCGGACCTTAATATTGACCTATAATTTTTAAATTGGACCACGTATTATATTACAGGGTTATAGTGTACCCTACCACAGGAAATAATTATAGGTCAATTAGGGGGTACACAGAGTGACCCTAAAGTTTACTATATATGCCTATGCGAAATAGAGTGTTCTGAGATGCTTAAAATGAAGAAATAAGCGTTCTAAAATGCTTTAAAAATTCAAAAACATCTTTCAATGGTTAACTAACGCAAGGCGCAATATCAGACCTTAATATTGACCCATAATTTTTAAATTGGACCAGGCATTATATTACAGGGTAATAGTGTACCCTACCACAGGAAATAATTATAGGTCAATTAGGGGGTACACTATGTATATTTTAAATAGTGCATTAAAACAAGGAAATACGAAGACACTTTTCTATGTTAACTAACGGCACGGTATCGGACCTTAATATTGACCTATAATTTTTAAACTGGACCACGTATTATATTACAGGGTTATAGTGTACCCTACCACAGGAAATAATTATAGGTCAATTAGGGGGTACACAGAGTGACCCTAAAGTTTACTATGTATGCCTATGCGAAATAAAGTGTTCTGAGAAGCTTAAAATGAGGAAATAAGCGTTCTAAAATGCTTTAAAAATTCAAAGACATTTTTCTATGTTAACTAACGGCACGGTATCGGACCTTAATATTGACCTATAATTTTTAAATTAGACCACGTATTATATTACAGGGTAATAGTGTACCCTACCACAGGAAATAATTATAGGTCATTTAGGGGGTACACAGCGTGACCCTAAATTTTACTATGTATGCCTATGCGAAATAGAGTGTTCTGAGATGCTTAAAATGAAGAAATAAGCGTTCTAAAATGCTTTAAAAATTCAAAGACATCTTCCAATGGTTAACTAACGCAAGGCGCAATATCAGACCTTAATATTGACCCATAATATTTAAATTGGACCAGGTATTATATTACAGGGTAATAGTGTACCCTACCACAGGATATAATTATAGGTCAATTAGGGGGTACACTATGTATATTTTAAATAGTGCATTAAAACAAGGAAATACGAAGACACTTTTCTATGTTAACTAACGGCACGGTATCGGACCTTAATATTGACCTATAATTTTTAAATTGGACCACGTATTATATTACAGGGTTATAGTGTACCCTACCACAGGAAATAATTATAGGTCAATTAGGGGGTACACAGAGTGACCCTAAAGTTTACTATATATGCCTATGCGAAATAGAGTGTTCTGAGATGCTTAAAATGAAGGAATAAGCGTTCTAAAATGCTTTAAAAATTCAAAGACATCTTTCAATGGTTAAATAACGCAAGGCGCAATATCAGACCTTAATATTGACCCATAATATTTAAATTGGACCAGGTATTATATTACAGGGTAATAGTGTACCCTACCACCGGAAATAATTATAGGTCAATTAGGGGGTACACTATGTATATTTTAAATAGTGCATTAAAACAAGGAAATACGAAGACATTTTTCAATGTTAACTAACGGCACGGTATCGGAACTTAATATTGACCTATAATTTTTAAATTGGACCACGTATTATATTACAGGGTAATAGTGTACCCTACCACAGGAAATAATTATAGGTCATTTAGGGGGTACACAGCGTGACCCTAAATTTTACTATGTATGCCTATGCGAAATAGAGTGTTCTGAGATGCTTAAAATGAAGAAATAAGCGTTCTAAAATGCTTTAAAAATTCAAAGACATCTTCCAATGGTTAACTAACGCAAGGCGCAATATCAGACCTTAATATTGACCCATAATATTTAAATTGGACCAGGTATTATATTACAGGGTAATAGTGTACCCTACCACAGGAAATAATTATAGGTCAATTAGGGGGTACACTATGTACATTTTAAATAGTGCATTAAAACAAGGAAATACGAAGACACTTTTCTATGTTAACTAACGGCACGGTATCGGACCTTAATATTGACCTATAATTTTTAAATTGGACCACGTATTATATTACAGGGTTATAGTGTACCCTACCACAGGAAATAATTATAGGTCAATTAGGGGGTACACAGAGTGACCCTAAAGTTTACTATATATGCCTATGCGAAATAGAGTGTTCTGAGATGCTTAAAATGAAGAAATAAGCGTTCTAAAATGCTTTAAAAATTCAAAAACATCTTTCAATGGTTAACTAACGCAAGGCGCAATATCAGACCTTAATATTGACCCATAATTTTTAAATTGGACCAGGCATTATATTACAGGGTAATAGTGTACCCTACCACAGGAAATAATTATAGGTCAATTAGGGGGTACACTATGTATATTTTAAATAGTGCATTAAAACAAGGAAATACGAAGACACTTTTCTATGTTAACTAACGGCACGGTATCGGACCTTAATATTGACCTATAATTTTTAAACTGGACCACGTATTATATTACAGGGTTATAGTGTACCCTACCACAGGAAATAATTATAGGTCAATTAGGGGGTACACAGAGTGACCCTAAAGTTTACTATGTATGCCTATGCGAAATAAAGTGTTCTGAGAAGCTTAAAATGAGGAAATAAGCGTTCTAAAATGCTTTAAAAATTCAAAGACATTTTTCTATGTTAACTAACGGCACGGTATCGGACCTTAATATTGACCTATAATTTTTAAATTGGACCACGTATTATATTACAGGGTAATAGTGTACCCTACCACAGGAAATAATTATAGGTCATTTAGGGGGTACACAGCGTGACCCTAAATTTTACTATGTATGCCTATGCGAAATAGAGTGTTCTGAGATGCTTAAAATGAAGAAATAAGCGTTCTAAAATGCTTTAAAAATTCAAAGACATCTTCCAATGGTTAACTAACGCAAGGCGCAATATCAGACCTTAATATTGACCCATAATATTTAAATTGGACCAGGTATTATATTACAGGGTAATAGTGTACCCTACCACAGGATATAATTATAGGTCAATTAGGGGGTACACTATGTATATTTTAAATAGTGCATTAAAACAAGGAAATACGAAGACACTTTTCTATGTTAACTAACGGCACGGTATCGGACCTTAATATTGACCTATAATTTTTAAATTGGACCACGTATTATATTACAGGGTTATAGTGTACCCTACCACAGGAAATAATTATAGGTCAATTAGGGGGTACACAGAGTGACCCTAAAGTTTACTATATATGCCTATGCGAAATAGAGTGTTCTGAGATGCTTAAAATGAAGGAATAAGCGTTCTAAAATGCTTTAAAAATTCAAAGACATCTTTCAATGGTTAAATAACGCAAGGCGCAATATCAGACCTTAATATTGACCCATAATATTTAAATTGGACCAGGTATTATATTACAGGGTAATAGTGTACCCTACCACAGGATATAATTATAGGTCAATTAGGGGGTACACTATGTATATTTTAAATAGTGCATTAAAACAAGGAAATACGAAGACATTTTTCAATGTTAACTAACAGCACGGTATCGGAACTTAATATTGACCTATAATTTTTAAATTGGACCACGTATTATATTACAGGGTAATAGTGTACCCTACCACAGGAAATAATTATAGGTCATTTAGGGGGTACACAGCGTGACCCTAAATTTTACTATGTATGCCTATGCGAAATAGAGTGTTCTGAGATGCTTAAAATGAAGAAATAAGCGTTCTAAAATGCTTTAAAATTTCAAAAACATCTTTCAATGGTTAACTAACGCAAGGCGCAATATCAGACCTTAATATTGACCCATAATATTTAAATTGGACCAGGTATTATATTACAGGGTAATAGTGTACCCTACCACAGGAAATAATTATAGGTCAATTAGGGGGAACACTATGTACATTTTAAATAGTGCATTAAAACAAGGAAATACGAAGACACTTTTCTATGTTAACTAACGGCACGGTATCGGACCTTAATATTGACCTATAATTTTTAAATTGGACCACGTATTATATTACAGGGTTATAGTGTACCCTACCACAGGAAATAATTATAGGTCAATTAGGGGGTACACAGAGTGACCCTAAAGTTTACTATATATGCCTATGCGAAATAGAGTGTTCTGAGATGCTTAAAATGAAGAAATAAGCGTTCTAAAATGCTTTAAAAATTCAAAAACATCTTTCAATGGTTAACTAACGCAAGGCGCAATATCAGACCTTAATATTGACCCATAATTTTTAAATTGGACCAGGCATTATATTACAGGGTAATAGTGTACCCTACCACAGGAAATAATTATAGGTCAATTAGGGGGTACACTATGTATATTTTAAATAGTGCATTAAAACAAGGAAATACGAAGACACTTTTCTATGTTAACTAACGGCACGGTATCGGACCTTAATATTGACCTATAATTTTTAAACTGGACCACGTATTATATTACAGGGTTATAGTGTACCCTACCACAGGAAATAATTATAGGTCAATTAGGGGGTACACAGAGTGACCCTAAAGTTTACTATGTATGCCTATGCGAAATAAAGTGTTCTGAGAAGCTTAAAATGAGGAAATAAGCGTTCTAAAATGCTTTAAAAATTCAAAGACATTTTTCTATGTTAACTAACGGCACGGTATCGGACCATAATATTGACCTATAATTTTTAAATTGGACCACGTATTATATTACAGGGTAATAGTGTACCCTACCACAGGAAATAATTATAGGTCATTTAGGGGGTACACAGCGTGACCCTAAATTTTACTATGTATGCCTATGCGAAATAGAGTGTTCTGAGATGCTTAAAATGAAGAAATAAGCGTTCTAAAATGCTTTAAAAATTCAAAGACATCTTCCAATGGTTAACTAACGCAAGGCGCAATATCAGACCTTAATATTGACCCATAATATTTAAATTGGACCAGGTATTATATTACAGGGTAATAGTGTACCCTACCACAGGATATAATTATAGGTCAATTAGGGGGTACACTATGTATATTTTAAATAGTGCATTAAAACAAGGAAATACGAAGACACTTTTCTATGTTAACTAACGGCACGGTATCGGACCTTAATATTGACCTATAATTTTTAAATTGGACCACGTATTATATTACAGGGTTATAGTGTACCCTACCACAGGAAATAATTATAGGTCAATTAGGGGGTACACAGAGTGACCCTAAAGTTTACTATATATGCCTATGCGAAATAGAGTGTTCTGAGATGCTTAAAATGAAGGAATAAGCGTTCTAAAATGCTTTAAAAATTCAAAGACATCTTTCAATATTTAAATAACGCACGGCGCAATATCAGACCTTAATATTGACCCATAATATTTAAATTGGACCAGGTATTATATTACAGGGTAATAGTGTACCCTACCACCGGAAATAATTATAGGTCAATTAGGGGGTACACTATGTATATTTTAAATAGTGCATTAAAACAAGGAAATACGAAGACATTTTTCAATGTTAACTAACGGCACGGTATCGGAACTTAATATTGACCTATAATTTTTAAATTGGACCACGTATTATATTACAGGGTAATAGTGTACCCTACCACAGGAAATAATTATAGGTCATTTAGGGGGTACACAGCGTGACCCTAAATTTTACTATGTATGCCTATGCGAAATAGAGTGTTCTGAGAAGCTTAAAATGAAGAAATAAGCGTTCTAAAATGCTTTAAAAATTCAAAGACATCTTTCAATGGTTAACTAACGCAAGGCGCAATATCAGACCTTAATATTGACCCATAAAATTTAAATTGGACCAGGTATTATATTACAAAGTAATAGTGTACCCTACCACAGGAAATAATTATAGGTCAATTAGGGGGTACACTATGTATATTTTAAATAGTGCATTAAAACAAGGAAATACGAAGACACTTTTCTATGTTAACTAACGGCACGGTATCGGACCTTAATATTGACCTATAATTTTTAAACTGGACAACGTATTATATTACAGGGTTATAGTGTACCCTACCACAGGAAATAATTATAGGTCATTTAGGGGGTACACTATGTATATTTTAAATAGTGCATTAAAACAAGGAAATACGAAGACACTTTTCTATGTTAACTAACGGCACGGTATCGGACCTTAATATTGACCTATAATTTTTAAATTGTACCACGTATTATATTACAGGGTAATAGTGTACCTTACCACAGGAAATAATTATAGGTCAATTAGGTGGTACACAGCGTGACCCTAAAATTTACTATGTATGCCTATGCGAAATAGAGTGTTCTGAGAAGCTTAAAATGAAGAAATAAGCGTTCTAAAATGCTTTAAAAATTCAAAGACATCTTTCAATGGTTAACTAACGCAAGGCGCGATATCAGACCTTAATATGGAACCATAATATTTCAATTGGACCAGGTATTATATTACAGGGTAATAGTGTACCCTGCAACAGGAAATAATTATAGGTCAATTAGGGGGTACACTATGTATGTTTTAAATAGTGCATTAAAACAAGAAAATACGAAGACACTTTTCTATGTTAACTAACGGCACGGTATCGGACCTTAATATTGACCTGTAATTTTTAAATTGGACCACGTTTTATATTACAGGGTTATAGTGTACCCTACCACACGAAATAATTATAGGTCAATTAGGGGGTACACAGAGTGACCCTAAAGTTTACTATGTATGCCTATGCGAAATAAAGTGTTCTGAGAAGCTTAAAATGAGGAAATAAGCGTTCTAAAATGCTTTAAAAATTCAAAGACATTTTTCTATGTTAACTAACGGCACGGTATCGGACCTTAATATTGACCTATAATTTTTAAATTGGACCACGTATTATATTACAGGGTAATAGTGTACCCTACCACAGGAAATAATTATAGGTCAATTAGGGGGTACACAGCGTGACCCTAAAGTTTACTATGTATGCCTATGCGAAATAAAGTGTTCTGAGAAGCTTAAAATGAAGAAATAAGCGTTCTAAAATGCTTTAAAAATTCAAAGACATCTTTCAATGGTTAACTAACGCAAGGCGCAATATCAAACCTTAATATTGACCCATAATATTTAAATTGAAACAGGTATTGTATTACAGGGTAATAGTGTACCCTACCACAGGAAATAATTATAGGTCATTTAGGGGGTACACAGCGTGACCCTAAATTTTACTATGTATGCCTATGCGAAATAGAGTGTTCTGAGAAGCTTAAAATGAAGAAATAAGCGTTCTAAAATGCTTTAAAAATTCAAAGACATCTTTCAATGGTTAACTAACGCAAGGCGCAATATCAGACCTTAATACTGACCCATAAAATATAAATTGGACCAGGTATTATATTACAGGGTAATAGTGTACCCTACCAAAGGAAATAATTAAAGGTCAATTAGGGGGTACACAGCGTGACCCTAAAGTTTACTATGTATGCCTATGCGAAATAAAGTGTTCTGAGAAGCTTAAAATGAGGAAATAAGCGTTCTAAAATGCTTTAAAAATTCAAAGACATTTTTCTATGTTAACTAACGGCACGGTATCGGACCTTAATATTGACCTATAATTTTTAAATTGGACCACCTATTATATTACAGGGTAATAGTGTACCCTACCACAGGAAATAATTATAGGTCATTTAGGGGGTACACTATGTATATTTTAAATAGTGTATTAAAACAAGGAAATACGAAGACACTTTTCTATGTTAACTAACGGCACGGTATCGGACCTTAATATTGACCTATAATTTTTAAATTGTACCACGTATTATATTACAGGGTAATAGTGTACCTTACCACAGGAAATAATTATAGGTCAATTAGGTGCTACACAGCGTGACCCAAAAATTTACTATGTATGCCTATGCGAAATAGAGTGTTCTGAGAAGCTTAAAATGAAGAAATAAGCGTTCTAAAATGCTTTAAAAATTCAAAGACATCTTTCAATGGTTAACTAACGCAAGGCGCGATATCAGACCTTAATATGGAACCATAATATTTCAATTGGACCAGGTATTATATTACAGGGTAATAGTGTACCCTACAACAGGAAATAATTATAGGTCAATTAGGGGGTACACTATGTATGTTTTAAATAGTGCATTAAAACAAGAAAATACGAAGACACTTTTCTATGTTAACTAACGGCACGGTATCGGACCTTAATATTGACCTATAATTTTTAAATTGGACCACGTATTATATTACAGGGTTATAGTGTACCCTACCACAGGAAATAATTATAGGTCAATTAGGGGGTACACAGAGTGACCCTAAAGTTTACTATGTATGCCTATGCGAAATAAAGTGTTATGAGAAGCTTAAAATGAGGAAATAAGCGTTCTAAAATGCTTTAAAAATTCAAAGACATTTTTCTATGTTAACTAACGGCACGGTATCGGACCTTAATATTGACCTATAATTTTTAAATTGGACCACGTATTATATTACAGGGTAATAGTGTACCCTACCACAGGAAATAATTATAGGTCAATTAGGGGGTACACAGCGTGACCCTAAAGTTTACTATGTATGCCTATGCGAAATAAAGTGTTCTGAGAAGCTTAAAATGAAGAAATAAGCGTTCTAAAATGCTTTAAAAATTCAAAGACATCTTTCAATGGTTAACTAACGCAAGGCGCAATATCAAACCTTAATATTGACCCATAATATTTAAATTGAAACAAGTATTGTATTACAGGGTAATAGTGTACCCTACCACAGGAAATAATTATAGGTCAATTAGGGGGTACACTATGTATATTTTAAATAGTGCATTAAAACAAGGAAATACGAAGACATTTTTCAATGTTAACTAACGGCACGGTATCGTAACTTAATATTGACCTATAATTTTTAAATTGGACCACGTATTATATTACAGGGTAATAGTGTACCCTACCACAGGAAATAATTATAGGTCAATTAGGGGGTACACAGAGTGACCCTAAAGTTTACTATGTATGCCTATGCGAAATAAAGTGTTCTGAGAAGCTTAAAATGAGGAAATAAGCGTTCTAAAATGCTTTAAAAATTCAAAGACATTTTTCTATGTTAACTAACGGCACGGTATCGGACCTTAATATTGACCTATAATTTTTAAATTGGACCACGTATTATATTACAGGGTAATAGTGTACCCTACCACAGGAAATAATTATAGGTCAATTAGGGGGTACACAGCGTGACCCTAAAGTTTACTATGTATGCCTATGCGAAATAAAGTGTTCTGAGAAGCTTAAAATGAAGAAATAAGCGTTCTAAAATGCTTTAAAAATTCAAAGACATCTTTCAATGGTTAACTAACGCAAGGCGCAATATCAAACCTAAATATTGACCCATAATATTTAAATTGAAACAGGTATTGTATTACAGGGTAATAGTGTACCCTACCACAGGAAATAATTATAGGTCAATTAGGGGGTACACTATGTATATTTTAAATAGTGCATTAAAACAAGGAAATACGAAGACATTTTTCAATGTTAACTAACGGCACGGTATCGTAACTTAATATTGACCTATAATTTTTAAATTGGACCACGTATTATATTACAGGGTAATAGTGTTCCCTACCACAGGAAATAATTATAGGTCATTTAGGGGGTACACAGCGTGACCCTAAATTTTACTATGTATGCCTATGCGAAATAGAGTGTTCTGAGAAGCTTAAAATGAAAAAATAAGCGTTCTAAAATGCTTTAAAAATTCAAAGACATCTTTCAATGGTTAACTAACGCAAGGCGCAATATCAGACCTTAATATTGACCCATAAAATTTAAATTGGACCAGGTATTATATTACAGGGTAATAGTGTACCCTACCAAAGGAAATAATTATAGGTCAATTAGGGGGTACACTATGTATATTTTAAATAGTGCATTAAAACAAGGAAATACGAAGAAACTTTTCTATGTTAACTAACGGCACGGTATCGGACCTTAATATTGACCTATAATTTTTAAACTGGACCACGTATTATATTACAGGGTTATAGTGTACCCTACCACAGGAAATAATTATAGGTCAATTAGGGGGTACACAGAGTGACCCTAAAGTTTACTATGTATGACTATGCGAAATAAAGTGTTCTGAGAAGCTTAAAATGAGGAAATAAGCGTTCTAAAATGCTTTGAAAATTCAAAGACATTTTTCTATGTTAACTAACGGCACGGTATCGGACCTTAATATTGACCTATAATTTTTAAATTGGACCACCTATTATATTACAGGGTAATAGTGTACCCTACCACAGCAAATAATTATAGGTCAATTAGGGGGTACACAGAGTGACCCTAAAGTTTACTATATATGCCTATGCGAAATAGAGTGTTCTGAGATGCTTAAAATGAAGAAATAAGCGTTCTAAAATGCTTTAAAAATTCAAAAACATCTTTCAATGGTTAACTAACGCAAGGCGCAATATCAGACCTTAATATTGACCCATAATATTTAAATTGGACCAGGTATTATATTACAGGGTAATAGTGTACCCTACCACAGGAAATAATTATAGGTCAATTAGGGGGTACACTATGTATATTTTAAATAGTGCATTAAAACAAGGAAATACGAAGACACTTTTCTATGTTAACTAACGGCACGGTATCGGACCTTAATATTGACCTATAATTTTTAAACTGGACCACGTATTATATTACAGGGTTATAGTGTACCCTACCACAGGAAATAATTATAGGTCAATTAGGGGGTACACAGCGTGACCCTAAAGTTTACTATGTATGCCTATGCGAAATAAAGTGTTCTGAGAATCTTAAAATGAGGAAATAAGCGTTCTAAAATGCTTTAAAAATTCAAAGACATTTTTCTATGTTAACTAACGGCACGGTATCGGACCTTAATATTGACCTATAATTTTTAAATTGGACCACCTATTATATTACAGGGTAATAGTGTACCCTACCACAGGAAATAATTATAGGTCAATTAGGGGGTACACAGAGTGACCCTAAAGTTTACTATATATGCCTATGCGAAATAGAGTGTTCTGAGATGCTTAAAATGAAGAAATAAGCGTTCTAAAATGCTTTAAAAATTCAAAAACATCTTTCAATGGTTAACTAACGCAAGGCGCAATATCAGACCTTAATATTGACCCATAATATTTAAATTGGACCAGGTATTATATTACAGGGTAATAGTGTACCCTACCACAGGAAATAATTATAGGTCAATTAGGGGGTACACTATGTATATTTTAAATAGTGCATTAAAACAAGGAAATACGAAGACACTTTTCTATGTTAACTAACGGCACGGTATCGGACCTTAATATTGACCTATAATTTTTAAACTGGACCACGTATTATATTACAGGGTTATAGTGTACCCTACCACAGGAAATAATTATAGGTCAATTAAGGGGTACACAGAGTGACCCTAAAGTTTACTATGTATGCCTATGCGAAATAAAGTGTTCTGAGAAGCTTAAAATGAGGAAATAAGCGTTCTAAAATGCTTTAAAAATTCAAAGACATTTTTCTGTGTTAACTAACGGCACGGTATCGGACCTTAATATTGACCTATAATTTTTAAATTGGACCACCTATTATATTACAGGGTAATAGTGTACCCTACCACAGGAAATAATTATAGGTCATTTAGGGGGTACACTATGTATATTTTAAATAGTGCATTAAAGCAAGGAAATACGAAGACACTTTTCTATGTTAACTAACGGCACGGTATCGGACCTTAATATTGACCTATAATTTTTAAATTGTACCACGTATTATATTACAGGGTAATAGTGTACCTTACCACAGGAAATAATTATAGGTCAATTAGGTGGTACACAGCGTGACCCTAAAATTTACTATGTATGCCTATGCGAAATAGAGTGTTCTGAGAAGCTTAAAATGAAGAAATAAGCGTTCTAAAATGCTTTAAAAATTCAAAGACATCTTTCAATGGTTAACTAACGCAAGGCGCGATATCAGACCTTAATATGGAACCATAATATTTCAATTGGACCAGGTATTATATTACAGGGTAATAGTGTACCCTACAACAGGAAATAATTATAGGTCAATTAGGGGGTACACTATGTACATTTTAAATAGTGCATTAAAACAAGGAAATACGAAGACACTTTTCTATGTTAACTAACGGCACGGTATCGGACCTTAGTATTGACCTATAATTTTTAAATTGGACCACGTATTATATTACAGGGTTATAGTGTACCCTACCACAGGAAATAATTATAGGTCAATTAGGGGGTACACAGAGTGACCCTAAAGTTTACTATATATGCCTATGCGAAATAGAGTGTTCTGAGATGCTTAAAATGAAGAAATAAGCGTTCTAAAATGCTTTTAAAATTCAAAAACATCTTTCAATGGTTAACTAACGCAAGGCGCAATATCAGACCTTAATATTGACCCATAATATTTAAATTGGACCAGGTATTATATTACAGGGTAATAGTGTACCCTACCACAGGAAATAATTATAGGTCAATTAGGGGGTACACTATGTATATTTTAAATAGTGCATTAAAACAAGGAAATACGAAGACACTTTTCTATGTTAACTAACGGCACGGTATCGGACCTTAATATTGACCTATAATTTTTAAACTGGACCACGTATTATATTACAGGGTTATAGTGTACCCTACCACAGGAAATAATTATAGGTCAATTAAGGGGTACACAGAGTGACCCTAAAGTTTACTATGTATGCCTATGCGAAATAAAGTGTTCTGAGAAGCTTAAAATGAGGAAATAAGCGTTCTAAAATGCTTTAAAAATTCAAAGACATTTTTCTATGTTAACTAACGGCACGGTATCGGACCTTAATATTGACCTATAATTTTTAAATTGGACCACCTATTATATTACAGGGTAATAGTGTACCCTACCACAGGAAATAATTATAGGTCATTTAGGGGGTACACTATGTATATTTTAAATAGTGCATTAAAGCAAGGAAATACGAAGACACTTTTCTATGTTAACTAACGGCACGGTATCGGACCTTAATATTGACCTATAATTTTTAAATTGTACCACGTATTATATTACAGGGTAATAGTGTACCTTACCACAGGAAATAATTATAGGTCAATTAGGTGGTACACAGCGTGACCCTAAAATTTACTATGTATGCCTATGCGAAATAGAGTGTTCTGAGAAGCTTAAAATGAAGAAATAAGCGTTCTAAAATGCTTTAAAAATTCAAAGACATCTTTCAATGGTTAACTAACGCAAGGCGCGATATCAGACCTTAATATGGAACCATAATATTTCAATTGGACCAGGTATTATATTACAGGGTAATAGTGTACCCTACAACAGGAAATAATTATAGGTCAATTAGGGGGTACACTATGTACATTTTAAATAGTGCATTAAAACAAGGAAATACGAAGACACTTTTCTATGTTAACTAACGGCACGGTATCGGACCTTAGTATTGACCTATAATTTTTAAATTGGACCACGTATTATATTACAGGGTTATAGTGTACCCTACCACAGGAAATAATTATATGTCAATTAGGGGGTACACAGAGTGACCCTAAAGTTTACTATATATGCCTATGCGAAATAGAGTGTTCTGAGATGCTTAAAATGAAGAAATGAGCGTTCTAAAATGCTTTAAAAATTCAAAAACATCTTTCAATGGTTAACTAACGCAAGGCGCAATATCAGACCTTAATATTGACCCATAATATTTAAATTGGACCAGGTATTATATTACAGGGTAATAGTGTACCCTACCACAGGAAATAATTATAGGTCAATTAGGGGGTACACTATGTATATTTTAAATAGTGCATTAAAACAAGGAAATACGAAGACACTTTTCTATGTTAACTAACGGCACGGTATCGGACCTTAATATTGACCTATAATTTTTAAACTGGACCACGTATTATATTACAGGGTTATAGTGTACCCTACCACAGGAAATAATTATAGGTCAATTAGGGGGTACACAGAGTGACCCTAAAGTTTACTATGTATGCCTATGCGAAATAAAGTGTTCTGAGAAGCTTAAAATGAGGAAATAAGCGTTCTAAAATGCTTTAAAAATTCAAAGACATTTTTCTATGTTAACTAACGGCACGGTATCGGACCTTAATATTGACCTATAATTTTTAAATTGGACGACCTATTATATTACAGGGTAATAGTGTACCCTACCACAGGAAATAATTATAGGTCATTTAGGGGGTACACTATGTATATTTTAAATAGTGCATTAAAACAAGGAAATACGAAGACACTTTTCTATGTTAACTAACGGCACGGTATCGGACCTTAATATTGACCTATAATTTTTAAATTGGACCACGTATTATATTACAGGGGTATAGTGTACCCTACCACAGGAAATAATTATAGGTCAATTAGGGGGTACACAGAGTGACCCTAAAGTTTACTATGTATGCCTATGCGAAATAAAGTGTTCTGAGAAGCTTAAAATGAGGAAATAAGCGTTCTAAAATGCTTTAAAAATTCAAAGACATTTTTCTATGTTAACTAACGGCACGGTATCGGACCTTAATATTGACCTATAATTTTTAAATTGGACCACGTATTATATTACAGGGTAATAGTGTACCCTACCACAGGAAATAATTATAGGTCATTTAGGGGGTACACAGCGTGACCCTAAATTTTACTATGTATGCCTATGCGAAATAGAGTGTTCTGAGATGCTTAAAATGTAGAAATAAGCGTTCTAAAATGCTTTAAAATTTCAAAGACATCTTCCAATGGTTAACTAACGCAAGGCGCAATATCAGACCTTAATATTGACCCATAATATTTAAATTGGACCAGGTATTATATTACAGGGTAATAGTGTACCCTACCACAGGAAATAATTATAGGTCAATTAGGGGGTACACTATGTATATTTTAAATAGTGCATTAAAACAAGGAAATACGAAGACACTTTTCTATGTTAACTAACGGCACGGTATCGGACCTTAATATTGACCTATAATTTTTAAATTGGACCACGTATTATATTACAGGGTTATATTGTACCCTACCACAGGAAATAATTATAGGTCAATTAGGGGGTACACAGAGTGACCCTAAAGTTTACTATATATGCCTATGCGAAATAGAGTGTTCTGAGATGCTTAAAATGAAGAAATAAGCGTTCTAAAATGCTTTAAAAATTCAAAAACATCTTTCAATGGTTAACTAACGCAAGGCGCAATATCAGACCCTAATATTGACCCATAATATTTAAATTGGACCAGGTATTATATTACAGGGTAATAGTGTACCCTACCACAGGAAATAATTATAGGTCAATTAGGGGGTACATTATGTATATTTTAAATAGTGCATTAAAACAAGGAAATACGAAGACACTTTTCTATGTTAACTAACAGCACGGTATCGGACCTTAATATTGACCTATAATTTTTAAACTGGACCACGTATTATATTACAGGGTTATAGTGTACCCTACCACAGGAAATAATTATAGGTCAATTAGGGGGTGCACAGAGTGACCCTAAAGTTTACTATGTATGCCTATGCGAAATAAAGTGTTCTGAGAAGCTTAAAATGAGGAAATAAGCGTTCTAAAATGCTTTAAAAATTCAAAGACATTTTTCTATGTTAACTAACGGCACGGTATCGGACCTTAATATTGACCTATAATTTTTAATTTGGACCACGTATTATATTACAGGGTAATAGTGTACCCTACCACAGAAAATAATTATAGGTCAATTAGGGGGTACACAGCGTGACCCTAAGGTTTACTATGTATGCCTATGCGAAATAAAGTGTTCTGAGAAGCTTAAAATGAAGAAATAAGCGTTCTAAAATGCTTTAAAAATTCAAAGACATCTTTCAATGGTTAACTAACGCAAGGCGCAATATCAAACCTTAATATTGACCCATAATATTTAAATTGAACCAGGTATTGTATTACAGGGTAATAGTGTACCCTACCACAGGAATTAATTATAGGTCAATTAGGGGGTACACTATGTATATTTTAAATAGTGCATTAAAACAAGGAAATACGAAGACATTTTTCAATGTTAACTAACGGCACGGTATCGTAACTTAATATTGACCTATAATTTTTAAATTGGACCACGTATTATATTACAGGGTAATAGTGTACCCTACCACAGGAAATAATTATAGGTCATTTAGGGGGTACACAGCGTGACCCTAAATTTTACTATGTATGCCTATGCGAAATAGAGTGTTCTGAGAAGCTTAAAATGAAGAAATAAGCGTTCTAAAATGCTTTAAAAATTCAAAGACATCTTTCAATGGTTAACTAACGCAAGGCGCAATATCAGACCTTAATATTGACCCATAAAATTTAAATTGGACCAGGTATTGTATTACAGGGTAATAGTGTACCCTACCAAAGGAAATAATTATAGGTCAATTAGGGGGTACACAGCGTGACCCTAAAGTTTACTATGTATGCCTATGCAAAATAAAGTGTTCTGAGAAGCTTAAAATGAGGAAATAAGCGTTCTAAAATGCTTTAAAAATTCAAAGACATTTTTCTATGTTAACTAACGGCACGATATCGGACCTTAATATTGACCTATAATTTTTAAATTGCACCACGTATTATATTACAGGGTAATAGTGTACCCTACCACAGGAAATAATTATAGGTCAATTAGGGGGTACACAGCGTGACCCTAAATTTTACTATGTATGCCTATGCGAAATAGAGTGTTCTGAGATGCTTAAAATGAAGAAATAAGCGTTCTAAAATGCTTTAAAATTTCAAAGACATCTTCCAATGGTTAACTAACGCAAGGCGCAATATCAGACCTTAATATTGACCCATAATATTTAAATTGGACCAGGTATTATATTACAGGGTAATAGTGTACCCTACCACAGGAAATAATTATAGGTCAATTAGGGGGTACACTATGTATATTTTAAATAGTGCATTAAAACAAGGAAATACGAAGACACTTTTCTATGTTAACTAACGGCACGGTATCGGACCTTAATATTGACCTATAATTTTTAAATTGGACCACGTATTATATTACAGGGTTATAGTGTACCCTACCACAGGAAATAATTATAGGTCAATTAGGGGGTACACAGAGTGACCCTAAAGTTTACTATATATGCCTATGCGAAATAGAGTGTTCTGAGATGCTTAAAATGAAGAAATAAGCGTTCTAAAATGCTTTAAAAATTCAAAAACATCTTTCAATGGTTAACTAACGCAAGGCGCAATATCAGACCCTAATATTGACCCATAATATTTAAATTGGACCAGGTATTATATTACAGGGTAATAGTGTACCCTACCACAGGAAATAATTATAGGTCAATTAGGGGGTACACTATGTATATTTTAAATAGTGCATTAAAACAAGGAAATACGAAGACACTTTTCTATGTTAACTAACGGCACGGTATCGGACCTTAATATTGACCTATAATTTTTAAATTGTACCACGTATTATATTACAGGGTAATAGTGTACCTTACCACAGGAAATAATTATAGGTCAATTAGGTGGTAGACAGCGTGACCCTAAAATTTACTATGTATGCCTATGCGAAATAGAGTGTTCTGAGAAGCTTATAATGAAGAAATAAGCGTTCTAAAATGCTTTAAAAATTCAAAGACATCTTTCAATGGTTAACTAACGCAAGGCGCGATATCAGACCTTAATATGGAACCATAATATTTCAATTGGACCAGGTATTATATTACAGGGTAATAGTGTACTCTACAACAGGAAATAATTATAGGTCAATTAGGGGGTACACTATGTATGTTTTAAATAGTGCATTAAAACAAGAAAATACGAAGACACTTTTCTATGTTAACTAACGGCACGGTATCGGACCTTAATATTGACCTATAATTTTTAAATTGGACCACGTATTATATTACAGGGGTATAGTGTACCCTACCACAGGAAATAATTATAGGTCAATTAGGGGGTACACAGAGTGACCCTAAAGTTTACTATGTATGCCTATGCGAAATAAAGTGTTCTGAGAAGCTTAAAATGAGGAAATAAGCGTTCTAAAATGCTTTAAAAATTCAAAGACATTTTTCTATGTTAACTAACGGCACGGTATCGGACCTTAATATTGACCTATAATTTTTAAATTGGACCACGTATTATATTACAGGGTAATAGTGTACCCTACCACAGAAAATAATTATAGGTCAATTAGGGGGTACACAGCGTGACCCTAAGGTTTACTATGTATGCCTATGCGAAATAAAGTGTTCTGAGAAGCTTAAAATGAAGAAATAAGCGTTCTAAAATGCTTTAAAAATTCAAAGACATCTTTCAATGGTTAACTAACGCAAGGCGCAATATCAAACCTTAATATTGACCCATAATATTTAAATTGAACCAGGTATTGTATTACAGGGTAATAGTGTACCCTACCACAGGAAATAATTATAGGTCAATTAGGGGGTACACTATGTATATTTTAAATAGTGCATTAAAACAAGGAAATACGAAGACATTTTTCAATGTTAACTAACGGCACGGTATCGTAACTTAATATTGACCTATAATTTTTAAATTGGACCACGTATTATATTACAGGGTAATAGTGTACCCTACCACAGGAAATAATTATAGGTCATTTAGGGGGTACACAGCGTGACCCTAAATTTTACTATGTATGCCTATGCGAAATAGAGTGTTCTGAGAAGCTTAAAATGAAGAAATAAGCGTTCTAAAATGCTTTAAAAATTCAAAGACATCTTTCAATGGTTAACTAACGCAAGGCGCAATATCAGACCTTAATATTGACCCATAAAATTTAAATTGGACCAGGTATTATATTACAGGGTAATAGTGTACCCTACCAAAGGAAATAATTATAGGTCAATTAGGGGGTACACAGCGTGACCCTAAAGTTTACTATGTATGCCTATGCAAAATAAAGTGTTCTGAGAAGCTTAAAATGAGGAAATAAGCGTTCTAAAATGCTTTAAAAATTCAAAGACATTTTTCTATGTTAACTAACGGCACGATATCGGACCTTAATATTGACCTATAATTTTTAAATTGGACCACGCATTATATTACAGGGTAATAGTGTACCCTACCACAGGAAATAATTATAGGTCATTTAGGGGGTACACAGCGTGACCCTAAATTTTACTATGTATGCCTATGCGAAATAGAGTGTTCTGAGATGCTTAAAATGAAGAAATAAGCGTTCTAAAATGCTTTAAAATTTCAAAGACATCTTCCAATGGTTAACTAACGCAAGGCGCAATATCAGACCTTAATATTGACCCATAATATTTAAATTGGACCAGGTATTATATTACAGGGTAATAGTGTACCCTACCACAGGAAATAATTATAGGTCAATTAGGGGGTACACTATGTATATTTTAAATAGTGCATTAAAACAAGGAAATACGAAGACACTTTTCTATGTTAACTAACGGCACGGTATCGGACCTTAATATTGACCTATAATTTTTAAATTGGACCACGTATTATATTACAGGGTTATAGTGTACCCTACCACAAGAAATAATTATAGGTCAATTAGGGGGTACACAGAGTGACCTTAAAGTTTACTATATATGCCTATGCGAAATAGAGTGTTCTGAGATGCTTAAAATGAAGAAATAAGCGTTCTAAAATGCTTTAAAAATTCAAAAACATCTTTCAATGGTTAACTAACGCAAGGCGCAATATCAGACCCTAATATTGACCCATAATATTTAAATTGGACCAGGTATTATATTACAGGGTAATAGTGTACCCTACCACAGGAAATAATTATAGGTCAATTAGGGGGTACACTATGTATATTTTAAATAGTGCATTAAAACAAGGAAATACGAAGACACTTTTCTATGTTAACTAACAGCACGGTATCGGACCTTAATATTGACCTATAATTTTTAAACTGGACCACGTATTATATTACAGGGTTATAGTGTACCCTACCACAGGAAATAATTATAGGTCAATTAGGGGGTACACAGAGTGACCCTAAAGTTTACTATGTATGCCTATGCGAAATAAAGTGTTCTGAGAAGCTTAAAATGAGGAAATAAGCGTTCTAAAATGCTTTAAAAATTCAAAGACATTTTTCTATGTTAACTAACGGCACGGTATCGGACCTTAATATTGACCTATAATTTTTAAATTGGACCACCTATTATATTACAGGGTAATAGTGTACCCTACCACAGGAAATAATTATAGGTCATTTAGGGGGTACACTATGTATATTTTAAATAGTGCATTAAAACAAGGAAATACGAAGACACTTTTCTATGTTAACTAACGGCACGGTATCGGACCTTAATATTGACCTATAATTTTTAAATTGTACCACGTATTATATTACAGGGTAATAGTGTACCTTACCACAGGAAATAATTATAGGTCAATTAGGTGGTACACAGCGTGACCCTAAAATTTACTATGTATGCCTATGCGAAATAGAGTGTTCTGAGAAGCTTAAAATGAAGAAATAAGCGTTCTAAAATGCTTTAAAAATTCAAAGACATCTTTCAATGGTTAACTAACGCAAGGCGCGATATCAGACCTTAATATGGAACCATAATATTTCAATTGGACCAGGTATTATATTACAGGGTAATAGTGTACTCTACAACAGGAAATAATTATAGGTCAATTAGGGGGTACACTATGTATGTTTTAAATAGTGCATTAAAACAAGAAAATACGAAGACACTTTTCTATGTTAACTAAAGGCACGGTATCGGACCTTAATATTGACCTATAATTTTTAAATTGGACCACGTATTATATTACAGGGGTATAGTGTACCCTACCACAGGAAATAATTATAGGTCAATTAGGGGGTACACAGAGTGACCCTAAAGTTTACTATGTATGCCTATGCGAAATAAAGTGTTCTGAGAAGCTTAAAATGAGGAAATAAGCGTTCTAAAATGCTTTAAAAATTCAAAGACATTTTTCTATGTTAACTAACGGCACGGTATCGGACCTTAATATTGACCTATAATTTTTAAATTGGACCACGTATTATATTACAGGGTAATAGTGTACCCTACCACAGAAAATAATTATAGGTCAATTAGGGGGTACACAGCGTGACCCTAAGGTTTACTATGCATGCCTATGCGAAATAAAGTGTTCTGAGAAGCTTAAAATGAAGAAAGAAGCGTTCTAAAATGCTTTAAAAATTCAAAGACATCTTTCAATGGTTAACTAACGCAAGGCGCAATATCAGACCCTAATATTGACCCATAATATTTAAATTGGACCAGGTATTATATTACAGGGTAATAGTGTACCCTACCACAGGAAATAATTATAGGTCAATTAGGGGGTACACTATGTATATTTTAAATAGTGCATTAAAACAAGGAAATTCGAAGACACTTTTCTATGTTAACTAACAGCACGGTATCGGACCTTAATATTGACCTATAATTTTTAAACTGGACCACGTATTATATTACAGGGTTATAGTGTACCCTACCACAGGAAATAATTATAGGTCAATTAGGGGGTACACAGAGTGACCCTAAAGTTTACTATGTATGCCTATGCGAAATAAAGTGTTCTGAGAAGCTTAAAATGAGGAAATAAGCGTTCTAAAATGCTTTAAAAATTCAAAGACATTTTTCTATGTTAACTAACGGCACGGTATCGGACCTTAATATTGACCTATAATTTTTAAATTGGACCACCTATTATATTACAGGGTAATAGTGTACCCTACCACAGGAAATAATTATAGGTCATTTAGGGGGTACACTATGTATATTTTAAATAGTGCATTAATACAAGGAAATACGAAGACACTTTTCTATGTTAACTAACGGCACGGTATCGGACCTTAATATTGACCTATAATTTTTAAATTGTACCACGTATTATATTACAGGGTAATAGTGTACCTTACCACAGGAAATAATTATAGGTCAATTAGGTGGTACAGAGCGTGACCCTAAAATTTACTATGTATGCCTATGCGAAATAGAGTGTTCTGAGAAGCTTAAAATGAAGAAATAAGCGTTCTAAAATGCTTTAAAAATTCAAAGACATCTTTCAATGGTTAACTAACGCAAGGCGCGATATCAGACCTTAATATGGAACCATAATATTTCAATTGGACCAGGTATTATATTACAGGGTAATAGTGTACCCTACCACAGGAAATAATTATAGGTCAATTAGGGGGTACACTATGTATATTTTAAATAGTGCATTAAAACAAGGAAATACGAAGACACTTTTCTATGTTAACTAACAGCACGGTATCGGACCTTAATATTGACCTATAATTTTTAAACTGGACCACGTATTATATTACAGGGTTATAGTGTACCCTACCACAGGAAATAATTATAGGTCAATTAGGGGGTACACAGAGTGACCCTAAAGTTTACTATGTATGCCTATGCGAAATAAAGTGTTCTGAGAAGCTTAAAATGAGGAAATAAGCGTTCTAAAATGCTTTAAAAATTCAAAGACATTTTTCTATGTTAACTAACGGCACGGTATCGGACCTTAATATTGACCTATAATTTTTAAATTGGACCACGTATTATATTACAGGGTAATAGTGTACCCTACCACAGGAAATAATTATAGGTCATTTAGGGGGTACACAGCGTGACCCTAAATTTTACTATGTATGCCTATGCGAAATAGAGTGTTCTGAGATGCTTAAAATGAAGAAATAAGCGTTCTAAAATGCTTTAAAAATTCAAAGACATCTTTCAATGGTTAACTAACGCAAGGCGCAATATCAGACCTTAATATTGACCCATAATATTTAAATTGGACCAGGTATTATATTACAGGGTAATAGTGTACCCTACCACAGGAAATAATTATAGGTCAATTAGGGGGTACACTATGTATATTTTAAATAGTGCATTAAAACAAGGAAATACGAAGACACTTTTCTATGTTAACTAACGGCACGGTATCGGACCTTAATATTGACCTATAATTTTTAAATTGGACCACGTATTATATTACAGGGTTATAGTGTACCCTACCACAGGAAATAATTATAGGTCAATTAGGGGGTTCGTAGAGTGACCCTAAAGTTTACTAAGTATGCCTATGCGAAATAAAGTGTTCTGAGAAGCTTAAAATGAGGAAATAAGCGTTCTAAAATGCTTTAAAAATTCAATGACATTTTTCTATGCTAACTAACGGCACGGTATCGGACCTTAATATTGACCTATAATTTTTAAATTGGACCACCTATTATATTACAGGGTAATAGTGTACCTTACCACAGGAAATAATTATAGGTCAATTAGGGGGTACACAGCGTGACCCTAAAGTTTACTATGTATGCCTATGCGAAATAAAGTGTTCTGAGAAGCTTAAAATGAAGAAATAAGCGTTCTAAAATGCTTTAAAAATTCAAAGACATCTTTCAATGGTTAACTAACGCAAGGCGCAATATCAAACCTTAATATTGACCCATAATATTTAAATTGAACCAGGTATTGTATTACAGGGTAATAGTGTACCCTACCACAGGAAATAATTATAGGTCAATTAGGGGGTACACTATGTATTTTTTAAATAGTGCATTAAAACAAGGAAATACGAAGACACTTTTCTATGTTAACTAACGGCCCGGTATCGGACCTTAATATTGACCTATAATTTTTAAATTGGACCACGTATTATATTACAGGGTAATAGTGTACCCTACCACAGGAAATAATTATAGGTCATTTAGAGGGTACACAGCGTGACCCTAAATTTTACTATGTATGCCTATGCGAAATAGAGTGTTCTGAGATGCTTAAAATGAAGAAATAAGCGTTCTAAAATGCTTTAAAAATTCAAAGACATCTTCCAATGGTTAACTAACGCAAGGCGCAATATCAGACCTTATTATTGACCCATAATATTTAAATTGGACCAGGTATTATATTACAGGGTAATAGTGTACCCTACCACAGGAAATAATTATAGGTCAATTAGGGGGTACACTATGTACATTTTAAATAGTGCATTAAAACAAGGAAATACGAAGACACTTTTCTATGTTAACTAACGGCACGGTATCGGACCTTAATATTGACCTATAATTTTTAAATTGTACCACGTATTATATTACAGGGTTATAGTGTACCCTACCACAGGAAATAATTATAGATCAATTAGGGGGTACACAGAGTGACCCTAAAGTTTACTATATATGCCTATGCGAAATAGAGTGTTCTGAGATGCTTAAAATGAAGAAATAAGCGTTCTAAAATGCTTTAAAAATTCAAAAATATCTTTCAATGGTTAACTAACGCAAGGCGCAATATCAGACCTTAATATTGACCCATAATATTTAAATTGGACCAGTTATTATATTACAGGGTAATAGTGTACCCTACCACAGGAAATAATTATAGGTCAATTAGGGGGTACACTATGTATATTTTAAATAGTGCATTAAAACAAGGAAATACGAAGACACTTTTCTATGTTAACTAACGGCACGGTATCGGACCTTAATATTGACCTATAATTTTTAAACTGGACCACGTATTATATTACAGGGTTATAGTGTACCCTACCACAGGAAATAATTATAGGTCAATTAGGGGGTACACAGAGTGACCCTAAAGTTTACTATGTATGCCTATGCGAAATAAAGTGTTCTGAGAAGCTTAAAATGAGGAAATAAGCGTTCTAAAATGCTTTAAAAATTCAAAGACATTTTTCTATGTTAACTAACGGCACGGTATCGGACCTTAATATTGACCTATAAATTTTAAATTGGACCACCTATTATATTACAGGGTAATAGTGTACCCTACCACAGGAAATAATTATAGGTCATTTAGGGGGTACACTATGTATATTTTAAATAGTGCATTAAAACAAGGAAATACGAAGACACTTTTCTATGTTAACTAACGGCACGGTATCGGACCTTAATATTGACCTATAATTTTTAAATTGTACCACGTATTATATTACAGGGTAATAGTGTACCCTACCACAGGAAATAATTATAGGTCAATTAGGGGGTACACAGCGTGACCCTAAAGTTTACTATGTATGCCTATGCGAAATAAAGTGTTCTGAGAAGCTTAAAATGAAGAAATAAGCGTTCTAAAATGCTTTAAAAATTCAAAGGCATCTTTCAATGGTTAACTAACGTAAGGCGCAATATCAAACCTTAATATTGACCCATAATATTTAAATTGAACCAGGTATTGTATTACAGGGTAATAGTGTACCCTACCACAGGAAATAATTATAGGTCAATTAGGGGGTACACTATGTATTTTTTAAATAGTGCATTAAAACAAGGAAATACGAAGACATTTTTCAATGTTAACTAACGGCACGTTATCGGAACTTAATATTGACCTATAATTTTTAAATTGGACCACGTATTATATTACAGGGTAATAGTGTGCCCTACCACAGGAAATAATTATAGGTCATTTAGGGGGTACACAGCGTGACCCTAAATTTTACTATGTATGCCTATGCGAAATAGAGTGTTCTGAGAAGCTTAAAATGAAGAAATAAGCGTTCTAAAATGCTTTAAAAATTCAAAGACATCTTCCAATGGTTAACTAACGCAAGGCGCAATATCAGACCTTAATATTGACCCATAATATTTAAATTGGACCAGGTATTATATTACAGGGTAATAGTGTACCCCACCAAAGGAAATAATTATAGGTCATTTAGGGGGTACACAGCGTGACCCTAAAGTTTACTATGTATGCCTATGCGAAATAAAGTGTTCTGAGAAGCTTAAAATGAGGAAATAAGCGTTCTAAAATGCTTTAAAAATTCAAAGACATTTTTCTATGTTAACTAACGGCACGGTATCGGACCTTAATATTGACCTATAATTTTTAAATTGGACCACCTATTATGTTACAGGGTAATAGTGTACCCTACCACAGGAAATAATTATAGGTCAATTAGGGGGTACACAGAGTGACCCTAAAGTTTACTATATATGCCTATGCGAAATAGCGTGTTCTGAGATGCTTAAAATGAAGAAATAAGCGTTCTAAAATGCTTTAAAAATTCAAAGACATCTTCCAATGGTTAACTAACGCAAGGCGCAATATCAGACCTTAATATTGACCCATAATATTTAAATTGGACCAGGTATTATATTACAGGGTAATAGTGTACCCTACCACAGGAAATAATTATAGGTCAATTAGGGGGTACACTATGTACATTTTAAATAGTGCATTAAAACAAGGAAATACGAAGACACTTTTCTATGTTAACTAACGGCACGGTATCGGACCTTAATATTGACCTATAATTTTTAAATTGTACCACGTATTATATTACAGGGTTATAGTGTACCCTACCACAGGAAATAATTATAGATCAATTAGGGGGTACACAGAGTGACCCTAAAGTTTACTATATATGCCTATGCGAAATAGAGTGTTCTGAGATGCTTAAAATGAAGAAATAAGCGTTCTAAAATGCTTTAAAAATTCAAAAATATCTTTCAATGGTTAACTAACGCAAGGCGCAATATCAGACCTTAATATTGACCCATAATATTTAAATTGGACCAGTTATTATATTACAGGGTAATAGTGTACCCTACCACAGGAAATAATTATAGGTCAATTAGGGGGTACACTATGTATATTTTAAATAGTGCATTAAAACAAGGAAATACGAAGACACTTTTCTATGTTAACTAACGGCACGGTATCGGACCTTAATATTGACCTATAATTTTTAAACTGGACCACGTATTATATTACAGGGTTATAGTGTACCCTACCACAGGAAATAATTATAGGTCAATTAGGGGGTACACAGAGTGACCCTAAAGTTTACTATGTATGCCTATGCGAAATAAAGTGTTCTGAGAAGCTTAAAATGAGGAAATAAGCGTTCTAAAATGCTTTAAAAATTCAAAGACATTTTTCTATGTTAACTAACGGCACGGTATCGGACCTTAATATTGACCTATAAATTTTAAATTGGACCACCTATTATATTACAGGGTAATAGTGTACCCTACCACAGGAAATAATTATAGGTCATTTAGGGGGTACACTATGTATATTTTAAATAGTGCATTAAAACAAGGAAATACGAAGACACTTTTCTATGTTAACTAACGGCACGGTATCGGACCTTAATATTGACCTATAATTTTTAAATTGTACCACGTATTATATTACAGGGTAATAGTGTACCCTACCACAGGAAATAATTATAGGTCAATTAGGGGGTACACAGCGTGACCCTAAAGTTTACTATGTATGCCTATGCGAAATAAAGTGTTCTGAGAAGCTTAAAATGAAGAAATAAGCGTTCTAAAATGCTTTAAAAATTCAAAGGCATCTTTCAATGGTTAACTAACGCAAGGCGCAATATCAAACCTTAATTTTGACCCATAATATTTAAATTGAACCAGGTATTGTATTACAGGGTAATAGTGTACCCTACCACAGGAAATAATTATAGGTCAATTAGGGGGTACACTATGTATTTTTTAAATAGTGCATTAAAACAAGGAAATACGAAGACATTTTTCAATGTTAACTAACGGCACGTTATCGGAACTTAATATTGACCTATAATTTTTAAATTGGACCACGTATTATATTACAGGGTAATAGTGTGCCCTACCACAGGAAATAATTATAGGTCATTTAGGGGGTACACAGCGTGACCCTAAATTTTACTATGTATGCCTATGCGAAATAGAGTGTTCTGAGAAGCTTAAAATGAAGAAATAAGCGTTCTAAAATGCTTTAAAAATTCAAAGACATCTTCCAATGGTTAACTAACGCAAGGCGCAATATCAGACCTTAATATTGACCCATAATATTTAAATTGGACCAGGTATTATATTACAGGGTAATAGTGTACCCCACCAAAGGAAATAATTATAGGTCATTTAGGGGGTACACAGCGTGACCCTAAAGTTTACTATGTATGCCTATGCGAAATAAAGTGTTCTGAGAAGCTTAAAATGAGGAAATAAGCGTTCTAAAATGCTTTAAAAATTCAAAGACATTTTTCTATGTTAACTAACGGCACGGTATCGGACCTTAATATTGACCTATAATTTTTAAATTGGACCACCTATTATATTACAGGGTAATAGTGTACCCTACCACAGGAAATAATTATAGGTCAATTAGGGGGTACACAGAGTGACCCTAAAGTTTACTATATATGCCTATGCGAAATAGCGTGTTCTGAGATGCTTAAAATGAAGAAATAAGCGTTCTAAAATGCTTTAAAAATTCAAAGACATCTTCCAATGGTTAACTAACGCAAGGCGCAATATCAGACCTTAATATTGACCCATAATATTTAAATTGGACCAGGTATTATATTACAGGGTAATAGTGTACCCTACCACAGGAAATAATTATAGGTCAATTAGGGCGTACACTATGTACATTTTAAATAGTGCATTAAAACAAGGAAATACGAAGACACTTTTCTATGTTAACTAACGGCACGGTATCGGACCTTAATATTGACCTATAATTTTTAAATTGGACCACGTATTATATTACAGGGTTATAGTGTACCCTACCACAGGAAATAATTATAGGTCAATTAGGGGGTACACAGAGTGACCCTAAAGTTTACTATATATGCCTATGCGAAATAGAGTGTTCTGAGATGCTTAAAATGAAGAAATAAGCGTTCTAAAATGCTTTAAAAATTCAAAAACATCTTTCAATGGTTAACTAACGCAAGGCGCAATATCAGACCTTAATATTGACCCATAATATTTAAATTGGACCAGGTATTATATTACAGGGTAATAGTGTACCCTACCACAGGAAATAATTATAGGTCAATTAGGGGGTACACTATGTATATTTTAAATAGTGCATTAAAACAAGGAAATACGAAGACACTTTTCTATGTTAACTAACGGCACGGTATCGGAACTTAATATTGACCTATAATTTTTAAACTGGACCACGTATTATATTACAGGGTTATAGTGAACCCTACCACAGGAAATAATTATAGGTCAATTAGGGGGTACACAGAGTGACCCTAAAGTTTACTATGTATGCCTATGCGAAATAAAGTGTTCTGAGAAGCTTAAATTGAGGAAATAAGCGTTCTAAAATGCTTTAAAAATTCAAAGACATTTTTCTATGTTAACTAACGGCACGGTATCGGACCTTAATATTGACCTATAAATTTTAAATTGGACCACCTATTATATTACAGGGTAATAGTGTACCCTACCACAGGAAATAATTATAGGTCATTTAGGGGGTACACTATGTATATTTTAAATAGTGCATTAAAACAAGGAAATACGAAGACACTTTTCTATGTTAACTAACGGCACGGTATCGGACCTTAATATTGACCTATAATTTTTAAATTGTACCACGTATTATATTACAGGGTAATAGTGTACCCTACCACAGGAAATAATTATAGGTCAATTAGGGGGTACACAGCGTGACCCTAAAGTTTACTATGTATGCCGATGCGAAATAAAGTGTTCTGAGAAGCTTAAAATGAAGAAATAAGCGTTCTAAAATGCTTTAAAAATTCAAAGACATCTTTCAATGGTTAACTAACGCAAGGCGCAATATCAAACCTTAATATTGACCCATAATATTTAAATTGAACCAGGTATTGTATTACAGGGTAATAGTGTACCCTACCACAGGAAATAATTATAGGTCAATTAGGGGGTACACTATGTATTTTTTAAATAGTGCATTAAAACAAGGAAATACGAAGACATTTTTCAATGTTAACTAACGGCACGTTATCGGAACTTAATATTGACCTATAATTTTTAAATTGGACCATGTATTATATTACAGGGTAATAGTGTGCCCTACCACAGGAAATAATTATAGGTCATTTAGGGGGTACACAGCGTGACCCTAAATTTTACTATGTATGCCTATGCGAAATAGAGTGTTCTGAGAAGCTTAAAATGAAGAAATAAGCGTTCTAAAATGCTTTAAAAATTCAAAGACATCTTTCAATGGTTAACTAACGCAAGGCGCAATATCAGACCTTAATATTGACCCATAATATTTAAATTGGACCAGGTATTATATTACAGGGTAATAGTGTACCCCACCAAAGGAAATAATTATAGGTCATTTAGGGGGTACACAGCGTGACCTTAAAGTTTACTATGTATGCCTATGCGAAATAAAGTGTTCTGAGAAGCTTAAAATGAGGAAATAAGCGTTCTAAAATGCTTTAAAAATTCAAAGACATTTTTCTATGTTAACTAACGGCACGGTATCGGACCTTAATATTGACCTATAATTTTTAAATTGGACCACCTATTATATTACAGGGTAATAGTGTACCCTACCACAGGAAATAATTATAGGTCAATTAGGGGGTACACAGAGTGACCCTAAAGTTTACTATATATGCCTATGCGAAATAGAGTGTTCTGAGATGCTTAAAATGAAGAAATAAGCGTTCTAAAATGCTTTAAAAATTCAAAAACATCTTTCAATGGTTAACTAACGCAAGGCGCAATATCAGACCTTAATATTGACCCATAATATTTAAATTGGACCAGGTATTATATTACAGGGTAATAGTGTACCCTACCACAGGAAATAATTATAGGTTAATTAGGGGGTACACTATGTATATTTTAAATAGTGCATTAAAACAAGGAAATACGAAGACACTTTTCTATGTTAACTAACGGCACGGTATCGGACCTTAATATTGACCTATAATTTTTAAACTGGACCACGTATTATATTACAGGGTTATAGTGTACCCTACCACAGGAAATAATTATAGGTCAATTAGGGGGTACACAGAGTGACCCTAAAGTTTACTATGTATGCCTATGCGAAATAAAGTGTTCTGAGAAGCTTAAAATGAGGAAATAAGCGTTCTAAAATGCTTTAAAAATTCAAAGACATTTTTCTATGTTAACTAACGGCACGGTATCGGACCTTAATATTGACCTATAATTTTTAATATGGACCACCTATTATATTACAGGGTAATAGTGTACCCTACCAAAGGAAATAATTATAGGTCATTTAGGGGGTACACTATGTATATTTTAAATAGTGCATTAAAACAAGGAAATACGAAGACACTTTTCTATGTTAACTAACGGCACGGTATCGGACCTTAATATTAACCTATAATTTTTAAATTGTACCACGTATTATATTACAGGGTAATAGTGTACCTTACCACAGAAAATAATTATAGGTCAATTAGGTGGTACACAGCGTGACCCTAAAATTTACTATGTATGCCTATGCGAAATAGAGTGTTCTGAGAAGCTTAAAATGAAGAAATAAGCGTTCTAAAATGCTTTAAAAATTCAAAGACATCTTTCAATGGTTAACTAACGCAAGGCGCGATATCAGACCTTAATATGGAACCATAATATTTCAATTGGACCAGGTATTATATTACAGGGTAATAGTGTACTCTACAACAGGAAATAATTATAGGTCAATTAGGGGATACACTATGTATGTTTTAAATAGTGCATTAAAACAAGAAAATACGAAGACACTTTTCTATGTTAACTAACGGCACGGTATCGGACCTTAATATTGACCTATAATTTTTAAATTGGACCACGTATTATATTACAGGGTTATAGTGTACCCTACCACAGGAAATAATTATAGGTCAATTAGGGGGTACACAGAGTGACCCTAAAGTTTACTATGTATGCCTATGCGAAATAAAGTGTTCTGAGAAGCTTAAAATGAGAAAAAAAGCGTTCTCAAATGCTTTAAAAATTCAAAGACATTTTTCTATGTTAACTAATGGCACGGTATCGGACCTTAATATTGACCTATAATTTTTAAATTGGACCACGTATTATATTACAGGGTAATAGTGTACCCTACCACAGGAAATAATTATAGGTCAATTAGGGGGTACACAGCGTGACCCTAAAGTTTACTATGTATGCCTATGCGAAATAAAGTGTTCTGAGAAGCTTAAAATGAAGAAATAAGCGTTCTAAAATGCTTTAAAAATTCAAAGGCATCTTTCAATGGTTAACTAACGCAAGGCGCAATATCAAACCTTAATATTGACCCATAATATTTAAATTGATCCAGGTATTGTATTACAGGGTAATAGTGTACCCTACCACAGGAAATAATTATAGGTCAATTAGGGGGTACACTATGTATTTTTTAAATAGTGCATTAAAACAAGGAAATACGAAGACATTTTTCAATGTTAACTAACGGCACGTTATCGGAACTTAATATTGACCTATAATTTTTAAATTGGACCACGTATTATATTACAGGGTAATAGTGTGCCCTACCACAGGAAATAATTATAGGTCATTTAGGGGGTACACAGCGTGACCCTAAATTTTACTATGTATGCCTATGCGAAATAGAGTGTTCTGAGAAGCTTAAAATGAAGAAATAAGCGTTCTAAAATGCTTTAAAAATTCAAAGACATCTTCCAATGGTTAACTAACGCAAGGCGCAATATCAGACCTTAATATTGACCCATAATATTTAAATTGGACCAGGTATTATATTACAGGGTAATAGTGTACCCCACCAAAGGAAATAATTATAGGTCATTTAGGGGGTACACAGCGTGACCCTAAAGTTTACTATGTATGCCTATGCGAAATAAAGTGTTCTGAGAAGCTTAAAATGAGGAAATAAGCGTTCTAAAATGCTTTAAAAATTCAAAGACATTTTTCTATGTTAACTAACGGCACGGTATCGGACCTTAATATTGACCTATAATTTTTAAATTGGACCACCTATTATATTACAGGGTAATAGTGTACCCTACCACAGGAAATAATTATAGGTCAATTAGGGGGTACACAGAGTGACCCTAAAGTTTACTATATATGCCTATGCGAAATAGAGTGTTCTGAGATGCTTAAAATGAAGAAATAAGCGTTCTAAAATGCTTTAAAAATTCAAAGACATCTTCCAATGGTTAACTAACGCAAGGCGCAATATCAGACCTTAATATTGACCCATAATATTTAAATTGGACCAGGGTAATATATTACAGGGTAATAGTGTACCCTACCACAGGAAATAATTATAGGTCAATTAGGGGGTACACTATGTACATTTTAAATAGTGCATTAAAACAAGGAAATACGAAGACACTTTTCTATGTTAACTAACGGCACGGTATCGGACCTTAATATTGACCTATAATTTTTAAATTGGACCACGTATTATATTACAGGGTTATAGTGTACCCTACCACAGGAAATAATTATAGGTCAATTAGGGGGTACACAGAGTGACCCTAAAGTTTACTATATATGCCTATGCGAAATAGAGTGTTCTGAGATGCTTAAAATGAAGAAATAAGCGTTCTAAAATGCTTTAAAAATTCAAAAACATCTTTCAATGGTTAACTAACGCAAGGCGCAATATCAGACCTTAATATTGACCCATAATATTTAAATTGGACCAGGTATTATATTACAGGGTAATAGTGTACCCTACCACAGGAAATAATTATAGGTCAATTAGGGGGTACACTATGTATATTTTAAATAGTGCATTAAAACAAGGAAATACGAAGACACTTTTCTATGTTAACTAACGGCACGGTATCGGACCTTAATATTGACCTATAATTTTTAAACTGGACCACGTATTATATTACAGGGTTATAGTGTACCCTACCACAGGAAATAATTATAGGTCAATTAGGGGGTACACAGAGTGACCCTAAAGTTTACTATGTATGCCTATGCGAAATAAAGTGTTCTGAGAAGCTTAAAATGAGGAAATAAGCGTTCTAAAATGCTTTAAAAATTCAAAGACATTTTTCTATGTTAACTAACGGCACGGTATCGGACCTTAATATTGACCTATAAATTTTAAATTGGACCACCTATTATATTACAGGGTAATAGTGTACCCTACCACAGGAAATAATTATAGGTCATTTAGGGGGTACACTATGTATATTTTAAATAGTGCATTAAAACAAGGAAATACGAAGACACTTTTCTATGTTAACTAACGGCACGGTATCGGACCTTAATATTGACCTATAATTTTTAAATTGTACCACGTATTATATTACAGGGTAATAGTGTACCCTACCACAGGAAATAATTATAGGTCAATTAGGGGGTACACAGCGTGACCCTAAAGTTTACTATGTATGCCTATGCGAAATAAAGTGTTCTGAGAAGCTTAAAATGAAGAAATAAGCGTTCTAAAATGCTTTAAAAATTCAAAGACATCTTTCAATGGTTAACTAACGCAAGGCGCAATATCAAACCTTAATATTGACCCATAATATTTAAATTGAACCAGGTATTGTATTACAGGGTAATAGTGTACCCTACCACAGGAAATAATTATAGGTCAATTAGGGGGTACACTATGTATATTTTAAATAGTGCATTAAAACAAGGAAATACGAAGACATTTTTCAATGTTAACTAACGGCACGGTATCGTAACTTAATATTGACCTATACTTTTTAAATTGGACCACGTATTATATTACAGGGTAATAGTGTACCCTACCACAGGAAATAATTATAGGTCATTTAGGGGGTACACAGCGTGACCCTAAATTTTACTATGTATGCCTATGCGAAATAGAGTGTTCTGAGAAGCTTAAAATGAAGAAATAAGCATTCTAAAATGCTTTAAAAATTCAAAGACATCTTTCAATGGTTAACTAACGCAAGGCGCAATATCAGACCTTAATATTGACCCATAAAATTTAAATTGGACCAGGTATTATATTACAGGGTAATAGTGTACCCTACCAAAGGAAATAATTATAGGTCAATTAGGGGGTACACAGCGTGACCCTAAAGTTTACTATGTATGCCTATGCAAAATAAAGTGTTCTGAGAAGCTTAAAATGAGGAAATAAGCGTTCTAAAATGCTTTAAAAATTCAAAGACATTTTTCTATGTTAACTAACGGCAAGGTATCGGACCTTAATATTGACCTATAATTTTTAAATTGGACCACGTATTATATTACAGGGTAATAGTGTACCCTAGAACAGGAAATAATTATAGGTCATTTAGGGGGTACACAGCGTGACCCTAAATTTTACTATGTATGCCTATGCGAAATAGAGTGTTCTGAGATGCTTAAAATGAAGAAAAACGCGTTCTAAAATGCTTTAAAAATTCAAAGACATCTTCCAATGGTTAACTAACGCAAGGCGCAATATCAGACCTTAATATTGACCCATAATATTTAAATTGGACCAGGTATTATATTACAGGGTAATAGTGTACCCTACCACTGGAAATAATTATAGGTCAATTAGGGGGTACACTATGTATATTTTAAATAGTGCATTAAAACAAGGAAATACGAAGACACTTTTCTATGTTAACTAACGGCACGGTATCGGACCTTAATATTGACCTATAATTTTTAAATTGGACCACGTATTATATTACAGGGTTATAGTGTACCCTACCACAGGAAATAATTATAGGTCAATTAGGGGGTACACAGAGTGACCCTAAAGTTTACTATATATGCCTATGCGAAATAGAGTGTTCTGAGATGCTTAAAATGAAGAAATAAGCGTTCTAAAATGCTTTAAAAATTCAAAAACATCTTTCAATGGTTAACTAACGCAAGGCGCGATATCAGACCTTAATATTGACCCATAATATTTAAATTGGACCAGGTATTATATTACAGGGTAATAGTGTACCCTACCACAGGAAATAATTATAGGTCAATTAGGGGGTACACTATGTATATTTTAAATAGTGCATTAAAACAAGGAAATACGAAGACACTTTTCTCTGTTAACTAACGGCACGGTATCGGACCTTAATATTGACCTATAATTTTTAAATTGGACCATCTATTATATTACAGGGTAATAGTGTACCTTACCACAGGAAATAATTATAGGTCAATTACGGGGTACACAGCGTGACCCTAAAGTTTACTATGTATGCCTATGCGAAATAGAGTGTTCTGAGAAGCTTAAAATGAAGAAATAAGCGTTCTAAAATGCTTTAAAAATTCAAAGACATCTTTCAATGGTTAACTAACGCAAGGCGCAATTTCAGACCTTAATATTGACCCATAATATTTAAATTGGAACAGGTATTATATTACAGGGTAATAGTGTACCCCACCAAAGGAAATAATTATAGGTCATTTAGGGGGTACACAGCGTGACCCTAAAGTGTACTATGTATGCCTATGCGAAATAAAGTGTTCTGAGAAGCTTAAAATGAGGAAATAAGCGTTCTAAAATGCTTTAAAAATTCAAAGACATTTTTCTATGTTAACTAACGGCACGGTATCGGACCTTAATATTGACCTATAATTTTTAAATTGGACCACGTATTATATTACAGGGAAATAGTGTACCCTACCACAGGATATAATTATAGGTCATTTAGGGGGTACACAGCGTGACCCTAAATTTTACTATGTATGCCTATGCGAAATAGAGTGTTCTGAGATGCTTAAAATGAAGAAATAGGCGTTCTAAAATGCTTTAAAAATTCAAAGACATCTTTCAATGGTTAACTAACGCAAGGCGCAATATCAGACCTTAATATTGACCCATAATATTTAAATTGGAATAGGTATTATATTACAGGGTAATAGTGTACCCTACCACAGGAAATAATTATAGGTCAATTAGGGGGTACACTATGTATATTTTAAATAGTGCATTAAAACAAGGAAATACGAAGACACTTTTCTATGTTAACTAACGGCACGGTATCGGACCTTAATATTGACCTATAATTTTTAAATTGGACCACGTATTATATTACTGGGTTATAATGTACCCTACCACAGGAAATAATTATAGGTCAATTAGGGGGTACACAGAGAGACCCTAAAGTTTACTATGTATGCCTATGCGAAATAAAGTGTTCTGAGAAGCTTAAAATGAGGAAATAAGCGTTCTAAAATGCTTTAAAAATTCAAAGACATCTTTCAATGGTTAACTAACGCAAGGCGCAATATCAAACCTTAATATTGACCCATAATATTTAAATTGAACCAGGTATTGTATTACAGGGTAATAGTGTACCCTACCACAGGAAATAATTATAGGTCAATTAGGGGGTACACTATGTATATTTTAAATAGTGCATTAAAACAAGGAAATACGAAGACATTTTTCAATGTTAACTAACGGCACGGTATCGTAACTTAATATTGACCTATAATTTTTAAATTGGACCACGTATTATATTACAGGGTAATAGTGTACCCTACCACAGGAAATAATTATAGGTCATTTAGGGGGTACACAGCGTGACCCTAAATTTTACTATGTATGCCTATTCGAAATAGAGTGTTCTGAGATGCTTAAAATGAAGAAATAAGCGTTCTAAAATGCTTTAAAAATTCAAAGACATCTTCCAATGGTTAACTAACGCAAGGCGCAATATCAGACCTTAATATTGACCCATAATATTTAAATTGGACCAGGTATTATATTACAGGGTAATAGTGTACCCTACCACAGGAAATAATTATAGGTCAATTAGGGGGTACACTATGTATATTTTAAATAGTGCATTAAAACAAGGAAATACGAAGACACTTTTCTATGTTAACTAACGGCACGGTATCGGACCTTAATATTGACCTATAATTTTTAAATTGGACCACGTATTATATTACAGGGTTATAGTGTACCCTACCACAGGAAATAATTATAGGTCAATTAGGGGGTACACAGAGTGACCCTAAAGTTTACTATATATGCCTATGCGAAATAGAGTGTTCTGAGATGCTTAAAATGAAGAAATAAGCGTTCTAAAATGCTTTAAAAATTCAAAGACATCTTCCAATGGTTAACTAACGCAAGGCGCAATATCAGACCTTAATATTGACCCATAATATTTAAATTGGACCAGGTATTATATTACAGGGTAATAGTGTACCCTACCACAGGAAATAATTATAGGTCAATTAGGGGGTACACTATGTATATTTTAAATAGTGCATTAAAACAAGGAAATACGAAGACACTTTTCTATGTTAACTAACGGCACGGTATCGGACCTTAATATTGACCTATAATTTTTAAATTGGACCACGTATTATATTACTGGGTTATAATGTACCCTACCACAGGAAATAATTATAGGTCAATTAGGGGGTACACAGAGAGACCCTAAAGTTTACTATGTATGCCTATGCGAAATAAAGTGTTCTGAGAAGCTTAAAATGAGGAAATAAGCGTTCTAAAATGCTTTAAAAATTCAAAGACATTTTTCTATGTTAACTAACGGCACGGTATCGGACCTTAATATTGACCTATAATTTTTAAATTGGACCACGTATTATATTACAGGGTAATAGTGTACCCTACCACAGGAAATAATTATAGGTCATTTAGGGGGTACACAGCGTGACCCTAAATTTTACTATGTATGCCTATGCGAAATAGAGTGTTCTGAGATGCTTAAAATGAAGAAATAAGCGTTCAAAAATGCTTTAAAAATTCAAAGACATCTTTCAATGGTTAACTAACGCAAGGCTCAATATCAGACCTTAATATTGACCCATAATATTTAAATTGGACCAGGTATTATATTACAGGGTAATAGTGTACCCTACCACAGGAAATAATTATAGGTCAATTAGGGGGTACACTATGTATATTTTAAATAGTGCATTAAAACAAGGAAATACGAAGACACTTTTCTATGTTAACTAACGGCACGGTATCGGACCTTAATATTGACCTATAATTTTTAAATTGGACCACGTATTATATTACAGGGTTATAGTGTACGCTACCACAGGAAATAATTATAGGTCAATTAGGGGGTACGCAGAGTGACCCTAAAGTTTACTATGTATGCCTATGCGAAATGAAGTGTTCTGAGAAGCTTAAAATGAGGAAATAAGCGTTCTAAAATGCTTTAAAAATTCAAAGACATTTTTCTATGCTAACTAACGGCACGGTATCGGACCTTAATATTGACCTATAATTTTTAAATTGGACCACCTATTATATTACAGGGTAATAGTGTACCCTACCACAGGAAATAATTATAGGTCAATTACGGGGTACGCAGCGTGACCCTAAAGTTTACTATGTATGCCTATGCGAAATAAAGTGTTCTGAGAAGCTTAAAATGAAGAAATAAGCGCTCTAAAATGCTTTAAAAATTCAAAGACATCTTTCAATGGTTAACTAACGCAAGGCGCAATATCAAACCTTAATATTGACCCATAATATTTAAATTGAACCAGGTATTGTATTACAGGGTAATAGTGTACCCTACCACAGGAAATAATTATAGGTCAATTAGGGGGTACACTATGTATATTTTAAATAGTGCATTAAAACAAGGAAATACGAAGACATTTTTCAATGTTAACTAACGGCACGGTATCGGAACTTAATATTGACCTATAATTTTTAAATTGGACCACGTATTATATTACAGGGTAATAGTGTACCCTACCACAGGAAATAATTATAGGTCATTTAGGGGGTACACAGCGTGACCCTAAATTTTACTATGTATGCCTATGCGAAATAAAGTGTTCTGAGAAGCTTAAAATGAGGAAATAAGCGTTCTAAAATGCTTTAAAAATTCAAAGACATTTTTCTATGTTAACTAACGGCACGGTATCGGACCTTAATATTGACCTATAATTTTTAAATTGGACCACGTATTATATTACAGGGTAATAGTGTACCCTACCACAGGAAATAATTATAGGTCAATTAGGGGGTACACTATGTATATTTTAAATGGTGCATTAAAACAAGGAAATACGAAGACACTTTTCTATGTTAACTAACGGCACGGTATCGGACCTTAATATTGACCTATAATTTTTAAATTGGACCACGTATTATATTACAGTGTTATAGTGTACCCTACCTCAGGAAATAATTATAGGTCAATTAGGGGGTACACAGAGTGACCCTAAAGTTTACTATGTATGCCTATGCGAAATAAAGTGTTCTGAGAAGCTTAAAATGAGGAAATAAGCGTTCTAAAATGCTTTAAAAATTCAAAGACATTTTTCTATGTTAACTAACGGCACGGTATCGGACCTTAATATTGACCTATAATTTTTAAATTGGACCACCTATTATATTACAGGGTAATAGTGTACCCTACCACAGGAAATAATTATAGGTCAATTAGGGGGTACACAGAGTCACCTTAAAGTTTACTATATATGCCTATGCGAAATAGAGTGTTCTGAGATGCTTAAAATGAAGAAATAAGCATTCTAAAATGCTTTAAAAATTCAAAGACATCTTTCAATGGTTAACTAGCGCAAGGCGCAATATCAGACCTTAATATTGACCCATAATATTTAAATTGGACCAGGTATTATATTACAGGGTAATAGTGTACCCTACCACAGGAAATAATTATAGGTCAATTAGGGGGTACACTATGTATATTTTAAATAGTGCATTAAAACAAGGAAATACGAAGACACTTTTCTATGTTAACTAACGGCACGGTATCGGACCTAAATATTGACCTATAATTTTTAAATTGGACCACGTATTATATTATAGGGTAATAGTGTACCCTACAACAGGAAATAATTATAGGTCAATTAGAGGGTACACAGCGTGACCCTAAAGTTTACTATGTATGCCTATGCGAAATAGAGTGTTCTGAGAAGCTTAAAATGAAGAAATTAGCGTTCTAAAATGCTTTAAAAATTCAAAGACATCTTTCAATGGTTAACTAACGCAAGGCGCAATATCAGACCTTAATATTGAAACATAATATTTGAATTGGACCAGGTATTATATTACGGGGTAATAGTGTACCCTACCACAGGAAATAATTATAGGTCAATTAGGGGGTACACTATGTATATTTTAAATAGTGCATTAAAACAAGGAAATACGAAGACACTTTTCTATGTTAACTAACGGCCCGGTATCGGACCTTAATATTGACCTATAATTTTTAAATTGGACCACGTATTATATTACAGGGTAATAGTGTACCCTACCACAGGAAATAATTATAGGTCATTTAGGGGGTACACAGCGTGACCCTAAATTTTACTATGTATGCCTATGCGAAATAGAGTGTTCTGAGATGCTTAAAATGAAGAAATAAGCGTTCTAAAATGCTTTAAAAATTCAAAAACATCTTTCAATGGTTAACTAACGCAAGGCGCAATATCAGACCTTAATATTGACCCATAATATTTAAATTGGACCAGGTATTATATTACAGGGTAATAGTGTACCCTACCACAGGAAATAATTATAGGTTAATTAGGGGGTACACTATGTATATTTTAAATAGTGCATTAAAACAAGGAAATACGAAGACACTTTTCTATGTTAACTAACGGCACGGTATCGGACCTTAATATTGACCTATAATTTTTAAACTGGACCACGTATTATATTACAGGGTTATAGTGTACCCTACCACAGGAAATAGTTATAGGTCAATTAGGGGGTACACAGAGTGACCCTAAAGTTTACTATGTATGCCTATGCGAAATAAAGTGTTCTGAGAAGCTTAAAATGAGGAAATAAGCGTTCTAAAATGCTTTAAAAATTCAAAGACATTTTTCTATGTTAACTAACGGCACGGTATCGGACCTTAATATTGACCTATAATTTTTAAATTGGACCACCTATTATATTACAGGGTAATAGTGTACCCTACCACAGGAAATAATTATAGGTCAATTAGGGGGTGCACAGAGTGACCCTAAAGTTTACTATATATGCCTATGCGAAATAGAGTGTTCTGAGATGCTTAAAATGAAGAAATAAGCGTTCTAAAATGCTTTAAAAATTCAAAAACATCTTTCAATGGTTAACTAACGCAAGGCGCAATATCAGACCTTAATATTGACCCATAATATTTAAATTGGACCAGGTATTATATTACAGGGTAATAGTGTACCCTACCACAGGAAATAATTATAGGTTAATTAGGGGGTACACTATGTATATTTTAAATAGTGCATTAAAACAAGGAAATACGAAGACACTTTTCTATGTTTACTAACGGCACGGTATCGGACCTTAATATTGACCTATAATTTTTAAACTGGACCACGTATTATATTACAGGGTTATAGTGTACCCTACCACAGGAAATAATTATAGGTCAATTAGGGGGTACACAGAGTGACCCTAAAGTTTACTATGTATGCCTATGCGAAATAAAGTGTTCTGAGAAGCTTAAAATGAGGAAATAAGCGTTCTAAAATGCTTTAAAAATTCAAAGACATTTTTCTATGTTAACTAACGGCACGGTATCGGACCTTAATATTGACCTATAATTTTTAAATTGGACCACCTATTATATTACAGGGTAATAGTGTACCCTACCACAGGAAATAATTATAGGTCATTTAGGGGGTACACTATGTATATTTTAAATAGTGCATTAAAACAAGGAAATACGAAGACACTTTTCTATGTTAACTAACGGCACGGTATCGGACCTTAATATTGACCTATAATTTTTAAATTGTACCACGTATTATATTACAGGGTAATAGTGTACCTTACCACAGGAAATAATTATAGGTCAATTAGGTGGTACACAGCGTGACCCTAAAATTTACTATGTATGCCTATGCGAAATAGAGTGTTCTGAGAAGCTTAAAATGAAGAAATAAGCGTTCTAAAATGCTTTAAAAATTCAAAGACATCTTTCAATGGTTAACTAACGCAAGGCGCGATATCAGACCTTAATATGGAACCATAATATTTCAATTGGACCAGGTATTATATTACAGGGTAATAGTGTACTCTACAACAGGAAATAATTATAGGTCAATTAGGGGATACACTATGTATGTTTTAAATAGTGCATTAAAACAAGAAAATACGAAGACACTTTTCTATGTTAACTAACGGCACGGTATCGGACCTTAATATTGACCTATAATTTTTAAATTGGACCACGTATTATATTACTGGGTTATAATGTACCCTACCACAGGAAATAATTATAGGTCAATTAGGGGGTACACAGAGAGACCCTAAAGTTTACTATGTATGCCTATGCGAAATAAAGTGTTCTGAGAAGCTTAAAATGAGGAAATAAGCGTTCTAAAATGCTTTAAAAATTCAAAGACATTTTTCTATGTTAACTAACGGCACGGTATCGGACCTTAATATTGACCTATAATTTTTAAATTGGACCACGTATTATATAACAGGGTAATAGTGTACCCTACCACAGGAAATAATTATAGGTCATTTAGGGGGTACACAGCGTGACCCTAAATTTTACTATGTATGCCTATGCGAAATAGAGTGTTCTGAGATGCTTAAAATGAAGAAATAAGCGTTCAAAAATGCTTTAAAAATTCAAAGACATCTTTCAATGGTTAACTAACGCAAGACGCAATATCAGACCTTAATATTGACCCATAATATTTAAATTGGACCAGGTATTATATTACAGGGTAATAGTGTACCCTACCACAGGAAATAATTATAGGTCAATTAGGGGTTACACTATGTATATTTTAAATAGTGCATTAAAACAAGGAAATACGAAGACACTTTTCTATGTTAACTAACGGCACGGTATCGGACCTTAATATTGACCTATAATTTTTAAATTGGACCACGTATTATATTACAGGGTTATAGTGTACCCTACCACAGGAAATAATTATAGGTCAATTAGGGGGTACGCAGAGTGACCCTAAAGTTTACTATGTATGCCTATGCGAAATAAAGTGTTCTGAGAAGCTTAAAATGAGGAAATAAGCGTTCTAAAATGCTTTAAAAATTCAAAGACATTTTTCTATGTTAACTAACGGCACGGTATCGGACCTTAATATTGACCTATAATTTTTAAATTGGACCACGTATTATATTACAGGGTAATAGTGTACCCTACCACAGGATATAATTATAGGTCATTTAGGGGGTTCACAGCGTGACCCTAAATTTTACTATGTATGCCTATGCGAAATAGAGTGTTCTGAGATGCTTAAAATGAAGAAATAAGCGTTCTAAAATGCTTTAAAAATTCAAAGACATCTTTCGATGGTTAACTTACTCAAGGCGCAATATCAGACCTTAATATTGACCCATAATATTTAAATTGGACCAGGTATTATATTACAGGGTAATAGTGTACCCTACCACAGGAAATAATTATAGGTCAATTAGGGGGTACACTATGTATATTTTAAATAGTGCATTAAAACAAGGAAATACGAAGACACTTTTCTATGTTAACTAACGGCACGGTATCGGACCTTAATATTGACCTATAATTTTTAAATTGGACCACGTATTATATTACAGTGTTATAGTGTACCCTACATCAGGAAATAATTATAGGTCAATTAGGGGGTACACAGAGTGACCCTAAAGTTTACTATGTATGCCTATGCGAAATAAAGTGTTCTGAGAAGCTTAAAATGAGGAAATAAGCGTTCTAAAATGCTTTAAAAATTCAAAGACATTTTTCTATGTTAACTAACGGCACGGTATCGGACCTTAATATTGACCTATAATTTTTAAATTGGACCACTTCTTATATTACAGGGTAATAGTGTACCCTACCACAGGAAATAATTATAGGTCAATTAGGGGGTACACAGCGTGACCCTAAAATTTACTATGTATGCCTATGCGAAATAAAGTGTTCTGAGAAGCTTAAAATGAAGAAATAAGCGTTCTAAAATGCTTTAAAAATTCAAAGACATCTTTCAATGGTTAACTAACGCAAGGCGCAATATCAAACCTTAATATTGACCCATAATATTTAAATTGAACCAGGTATTGTATTACAGGGTAATAGTGTACCCAACCACAGGAAATAATTATAGGTCAATTAGGGGGTACACTATGTATATTTTAAATAGTGCATTAAAACAAGGAAATACGAAGACATTTTTCAATGTTAACTAACGGCACGGTATCGTAACTTAATATTGACCTATAATTTTTAAATTGGACCACGTATTATATTACAGGGTAATAGTGTACCCTACCACAGGAAATAATTATAGGTCATTTAGGGGGTACACAGCGTGACCCTAAACTTTACTATGTATGCCTATGCGAAATAGAGTGTTCTGAGAAGCTTAAAATGAAGAAATAAGCGTTCTAAAATGCTTTAAAAATTCAAAGACATCTTTCAATGGTTAACTAACGCAAGGCGCAATATCAGACCTTAATACTGACCCATAAAATTTAAATTGGACCAGGTATTGTATTACAGGGTAATAGTGTACCCTACCAAAGGAAATAATTATAGGTCAATTAGGGGGTATACAGCGTGACCCTAAAGTTTACTATGTATGCCTATGCGAAATAAAGTGTTCTGAGAAGCTTAAAATGAGGAAATAAGCGTTCTAAAATGCTTTAAAAATTCAAAGACATTTTTCTATGTTAACTAACGGCACGGTATCGGACCTTAATATTGACCTATAATTTTTAAATTGGACCACGTATTATATTACAGGGTAATAGTGTACCCTACCACAGGATATAATTATAGGTCATTTAGGGGGTTCACAGCGTGACCCTAAATTTTACTATGTATGCCTATGCGAAATAGAGTGTTCTGAGATGCTTAAAATGAAGAAATAAGCGTTCTAAAATGCTTTAAAAATTCAAAGACATCTTTCGATGGTTAACTTACTCAAGGCGCAATATCAGACCTTAATATTGACCCATAATATTTAAATTGGACCAGGTATTATATTACAGGGTAATAGTGTACCCTACCACAGGAAATAATTATAGGTCAATTAGGGGGTACACTATGTATATTTTAAATAGTGCATTAAAACAAGGAAATACGAAGACACTTTTCTATGTTAACTAACGGCACGGTATCGGACCTTAATATTGACCTATAATTTTTAAATTGGACCACGTATTATATTACAGTGTTATAGTGTACCCTACATCAGGAAATAATTATAGGTCAATTAGGGGGTACACAGAGTGACCCTAAAGTTTACTATGTATGCCTATGCGAAATAAAGTGTTCTGAGAAGCTTAAAATGAGGAAATAAGCGTTCTAAAATGCTTTAAAAATTCAAAGACATTTTTCTATGTTAACTAACGGCACGGTATCGGACCTTAATATTGACCTATAATTTTTAAATTGGACCACTTCTTATATTACAGGGTAATAGTGTACCCTACCACAGGAAATAATTATAGGTCAATTAGGGGGTACACAGCGTGACCCTAAAATTTACTATGTATGCCTATGCGAAATAAAGTGTTCTGAGAAGCTTAAAATGAAGAAATAAGCGTTCTAAAATGCTTTAAAAATTCAAAGACATCTTTCAATGGTTAACTAACGCAAGGCGCAATATCAAACCTTAATATTGACCCATAATATTTAAATTGAACCAGGTATTGTATTACAGGGTAATAGTGTACCCAACCACAGGAAATAATTATAGGTCAATTAGGGGGTACACTATGTATATTTTAAATAGTGCATTAAAACAAGGAAATACGAAGACATTTTTCAATGTTAACTAACGGCACGGTATCGTAACTTAATATTGACCTATAATTTTTAAATTGGACCACGTATTATATTACAGGGTAATAGTGTACCCTACCACAGGAAATAATTATAGGTCATTTAGGGGGTACACAGCGTGACCCTAAACTTTACTATGTATGCCTATGCGAAATAGAGTGTTCTGAGAAGCTTAAAATGAAGAAATAAGCGTTCTAAAATGCTTTAAAAATTCAAAGACATCTTTCAATGGTTAACTAACGCAAGGCGCAATATCAGACCTTAATACTGACCCATAAAATTTAAATTGGACCAGGTATTGTATTACAGGGTAATAGTGTACCCTACCAAAGGAAATAATTATAGGTCAATTAGGGGGTATACAGCGTGACCCTAAAGTTTACTATGTATGCCTATGCAAAATAAAGTGTTCTGAGAAGCTTAAAATGAGAAATAAGCGTTCTAAAATGCTTTAAAAATTCAAAGACATCTTCCAATGGTTAACTAACGCAAGGCGCAATATCAGACCTTAATATTGACCCATAATATTTAAATTGGACCAGGTATTATATTACAGGGTAATAGTGTACCCTACCACAGGAAATAATTATAGGTCATTTAGGGGGTACACAGCGTGACCCTAAATTTTACTATGTATGCCTATGCGAAATAGAGTGTTCTGAGATGCTTAAAATGAAGAAATAAGCGTTCTAAAATGCTTTAAAAATTCAAAGACATCTTCCAATGGTTAACTAACGCAAGGCGCAATATCAGACCTTAATATTGACCCATAATATTTAAATTGGACCAGGTATTATATTACAGGGTAATAGTGTACCCTACCACAGGAAATAATTATAGGTCAATTAGGGGGTACACTATGTATATTTTAAATAGTGCATTAAAACAAGGAAATACGAAGACACTTTTCTATGTTAACTAACGGCACGGTATCGGACCTTAATATTGACCTATAATTTTTAAATTGGACCACGTATTATATTACTGGGTTATAATGTACCCTACCACAGGAAATAATTATAGGTCAATTAGGGGGTACACAGAGAGACCCTAAAGTTTACTATGTATGCCTATGCGAAATAAAGTGTTCTGAGAAGCTTAAAATGAGGAAATAAGCGTTCTAAAATGCTTTAAAAATTCAAAGACATTTTTCTATGTTAACTAACGGCACGGTATCGGACCTTAATATTGACCTATAATTTTTAAATTGGACCACGTATTATATTACAGGGTAATAGTGTACCCTACCACAGGAAATAATTATAGGTCATTTAGGGGGTACACAGCGTGACCCTAAATTTTACTATGTATGCCTATGCGAAATAGAGTGTTCTGAGATGCTTAAAATGAAGAAATAAGCGTTCAAAAATGCTTTAAAAATTCAAAGACATCTTTCAATGGTTAACTAGCGCAAGGCGCAATATCAGACCTTAATATTGACCCATAATATTTAAATTGGACCAGGTATTATATTACAGGGTAATAGTGTACCCTACCACAGGAAATAATTATAGGTCAATTAGGGGGTACACAGAGTGACCTTAATGTTTACTATATATGCCTATGCGAAATAGAGTGTTCTGAGATGCTTAAAATGAAGAAATAAGCGTTCTAAAATGCTGTAAAAATTCAAAGACATCTTTCAATGGTTAACTAGCGCAAGGCGCAATATCAGACCTTAATATTGACCCATAATATTTAAATTGGACCAGGTATTATATTACAGGGTAATAGTGTACCCTACCACAGGAAATAATTATAGGTCAATTAGGGGGTACACTATGTATATTTTAAATAGTGCATTAAAACAAGGAAATACGAAGACACTTTTCTATGTTAACTAACGGCACGGTATCGGACCTTAATATTGACCTATAATTTTTAAATTGGACCACGTATTATATTATAGGGTAATAGTGTACCCTACCACAGGAAATAATTATAGGTCAATTAGAGGGTACACAGCGTGACCCTAAAGTTTACTATGTATGCCTATGCGAAATGGAGTGTTCTGAGAAGCTTAAAATGAAGAAATTAGCGTTCTAAAATGCTTTAAAAATTCAAAGACATCTTTCAATGGTTAACTAACGCAAGGCGCAATATCAGACCTTAATATTGACCCATAATATTTGAATTGGACCAGGTATTATATTACGGGGTAATAGTGTACCCTACCACAGGAAATAATTATAGGTCAATTAGGGGGTACACTATGTATATTTTAAATAGTGCATTAAAACAAGGAAATACGAAGACACTTTTCTATGTTAACTAACGGCCCGGTATCGGACCTTAATATTGACCTATAATTTTTAAATTGGACCACGTATTATATTACAGGGTAATAGTGTACCCTACCACAGGAAATAATTATAGGTCATTTAGGGGGTACACAGCGTGACCCTAAATTTTACTATGTATGCCTATGCGAAATAGAGTGTTCTGAGATGCTTAAAATGAAGAAATAAGCGTTCTAAAATGCTTTAAAAATTCAAAAACATCTTTCAATGGTTAACTAACGCAAGGCGCAATATCAGACCTTAATATTGACCCATAATATTTAAATTGGACCAGGTATTATATTACAGGGTAATAGTGTACCCTACCACAGGAAATAATTATAGGTCAATTAGGGGGTACACTATGTATATTTTAAATAGTGCATTAAAACAAGGAAATACGAAGACACTTTTCTATGTTAACTAACGGCACGGTATCGGACCTTAATATTGACCTATAATTTTTAAACTGGACCACGTATTATATTACAGGGTTATAGTGTACCCTACCACAGGAAATAATTATAGGTCAATTAGGGGGTACACAGAGTGACCCTAAAGTTTACTATGTATGCCTATGCGAAATAAAGTGTTCTGAGAAGCTTAAAATGAGGAAATAAGCGTTCTAAAATGCTTTAAAAATTCAAAGACATTTTTCTATGTTAACTAACGGCACAGTATCGGACCTTAATATTGACCTATAATTTTTAAATTGGACCACCTATTATATTACAGGGTAATAGTGTACCCTACCACAGGAAATAATTATAGGTCATTTAGGGGGTACACTATGTATATTTTAAATAGTGCATTAAAACAAGGAAATACGAAGACACTTTTCTATGTTAACTAACGGCACGGTATCGGACCTTAATATTGACCTATAATTTTTAAATTGTACCACGTATTATATTACAGGGTAATAGTGTACCTTACCACAGGAAATAATTATAGGTCAATTAGGTGGTACACAGCGTGACCCTAAAATTTACTATGTATGCCTATGCGAAATAGAGTGTTCTGAGAAGCTTAAAATGAAGAAATAAGCGTTCTAAAATGCTTTAAAAATTCAAAGACATCTTTAAATGGTTAACTAACGCAAGGCGCGATATCAGACCTTAATATGGAACCATAATATTTCAATTGGACCAGGTATTATATTACAGGGTAATAGTGTACTCTACAACAGGAAATAATTATAGGTCAATTAGGGGATACACTATGTATGTTTTAAATAGTGCATTAAAACAAGAAAATACGAAGACACTTTTCTATGTTAACTAACGGCACGGTATCGGACCTTAATATTGACCTATAATTTTTAAATTGGACCACGTATTATATTACAGGGTTATAGTGTACCCTACCACAGGAAATAATTATAGGTCAATTAGGGGGTACACAGAGTGACCCTAAAGTTTACTATGTATGCCTATGCGAAATAAAGTGTTCTGAGAAGCTTAAAATGAGGAAATAAGCGTTCTAAAATGCTTTAAAAATTCAAAGACATTTTTCTATGTTAACTAACGGCACGGTATCGGACCTTAATATTGACCTATAATTTTTAAATTAGACCACGTATTATATTACAGGGTAATAGTGTACCCTACCACAGGATATAATTATAGGTCATTTAGGGGGTTCACAGCGTGACCCTAAATTTTACTATGTATGCCTATGCGAAATAGAGTGTTCTGAGATGCTTAAAATGATGAAATAAGCGTTCTAAAATGCTTTAAAAATTCAAAGACATCTTTCAATGGTTAACTAACTCAAGGCGCAATATCAGACCTTAATATTGACCCATAATATTTAAATTGGACCAGGTATTATATTACAGGGTAATAGTGTACCCTACCACAGGAAATAATTATAGGTCAGTTAGGGGGTACACTATGTATATTTTAAATAGTGCATTAAAACAAGGAAATACGAAGACACTTTTCTATGTTAACTAACGGCACGGTATCGGACCTTAATATTGACCTATAATTTTTAAATTGGACCACGTATTATATTACAGTGTTATAGTGTACCCTACCTCAGGAAATAATTATAGGTCAATTAGGGGGTACACAGAGTGACCCTAAAGTTTACTATGTATGCCTATGCGAAATAAAGTGTTCTGAGAAGCTTAAAATGAGGAAATAAGCGTTCTAAAATGCTTTAAAAATTCAAAGACATTTTTCTATGTTAACTAACGGCACGGTATCGGACCTTAATATTGACCTATAATTTTTAAATTGGACCACTTATTATATTGCAGGGTAATAGTGTACCCTACCACAGGAAATAATTATAGGTCATTTAGGGGGTACACAGCGTGACCCTAAATTTTACTATGTATGCCTATGCGAAATAGAGTGTTCTGAGAAGCTTAAAATGAAGAAATAAGCGTTCTAAAATGCTTTAAAAATTCAAAGACATCTTTCAATGGTTAACTAACGCAAGGCGCAATATCAGACCTTAATACTGACCCATAAAATTTAAATTGGACCAGGTATTGTATTACAGGGTAATAGTGTACCCTACCAAAGGAAATAATTATAGGTCAATTAGGGGGTATACAGCGTGACCCTAAAGTTTACTATGTATGCCTATGCAAAATAAAGTGTTCTGAGAAGCTTAAAATGAGAAATAAGCGTTCTAAAATGCTTTAAAAATTCAAAGACATTTTTCTATGTTAACTAACGGCAAGGTATCGGACCTTAATATTGACCTATAATTTTTAAATTGGACCACGTATTATATTACAGGGTAATAGTGTACCCTACCACAGGAAATAATTATAGGTCATTTAGGGGGTACACAGCGTGACCCTAAATTTTACTATGTATGCCTATGCGAAATAGAGTGTTCTGAGATGCTTAAAATGAAGAAATAAGCGTTCTAAAATGCTTTAAAAATTCAAAGACATCTTCCAATGGTTAACTAACGCAAGGCGCAATATCAGACCTTAATATTGACCCATAATATTTAAATTGGACCAGGTATTATATTACAGGGTAATAGTGTACCCTACCACAGGAAATAATTATAGGTCAATTAGGGGGTACACTTTGTATATTTTAAATAGTGCATTAAAACAAGGAAATACGAAGACACTTTTCTATGTTAACTAACGGCACGGTATCGGACCTTAATATTGACCTATAATTTTTAAATTGGACCACGTATTATATTACTGGGTTATAATGTACCCTACCACAGGAAATAATTATAGGTCAATTAGGGGGTACACAGAGAGACCCTAAAGTTTACTATGTATGCCTATGCGAAATAAAGTGTTCTGAGAAGCTTAAAATGAGGAAATAAGCGTTCTAAAATGCTTTAAAAATTCAAAGACATTTTTCTATGTTAACTAACGGCACGGTATCGGACCTTAATATTGACCTATAATTTTTAAATTGGACCACGTATTATATTACAGGGTAATAGTGTACCCTACCACAGGAAATAATTATAGGTCATTTAGGGGGTACACAGCGTGACCCTAAAGTTTACTATGTATGCCTATGCGAAATAAAGTGTTCTGAGAAGCTTAAAATGAAGAAATAAGCGTTCTAAAATGCTTTAAAAATTCAAAGACATCTTTCAATGGTTAACTAACGCAAGGCGCAATATCAAACCTAAATATTGACCCATAATATTTAAATTGAAACAGGTATTGTATTACAGGGTAATAGTGTACCCTACCACAGGAAATAATTATAGGTCAATTAGGGGGTACACTATGTATATTTTAAATAGTGCATTAAAACAAGGAAATACGAAGACATTTTTCAATGTTAACTAACGGCACGGTATCGTAACTTAATATTGACCTATAATTTTTAAATTGGACCACGTATTATATTACAGGGTAATAGTGTTCCCTACCACAGGAAATAATTATAGGTCATTTAGGGGGTACACAGCGTGACCCTAAATTTTACTATGTATGCCTATGCGAAATAGAGTGTTCTGAGAAGCTTAAAATGAAGAAATAAGCGTTCTAAAATGCTTTAAAAATTCAAAGACATCTTTCAATGGTTAACTAACGCAAGGCGCAATATCAGACCTTAATATTGACCCATAAAATTTAAATTGGACCAGGTATTATATTACAGGGTAATAGTGTACCCTACCAAAGGAAATAATTATAGGTCAATTAGGGGGTACACAGCGTGACCCTAAAGTTTACTATGTATGCCTATGCGAAATAAAGTGTTCTGAGAAGCTTAAAATGAGGAAATAAGCGTTCTAAAATGCTTTAAAAATTCAAAGACATTTTTCTATGTTAACTAACGGCACGGTATCGGACCTTAATATTGACCTATAATTTTTAAATTGGACCACGTATTATATTACAGGGTAATAGTGTACCCTACCACATGAAATAATTATAGGTCATTTAGGGGGTACACAGCGTGACCCTAAATTTTACTATGTATGCCTATGCGAAATAGAGTGTTCTGAGATGCTTAAAATGAAGAAATAAGCGTTCTAAAATGCTTTAAAAATTCAAAGACATCTTCCAATGGTTAACTAACGCAAGGCGCAATATCAGACCTTAATATTGACCCATAATATTTAAATTGGACCAGGTATTATATTACAGGGTAATAGTGTACCCTACCACAGGAAATAATTATAGGTCAATTAGGGGGTACACTATGTACATTTTAAATAGTGCATTAAAACAAGGAAATACGAAGACACTTTTCTATGTTAACTAACGGCACGGTATCGGACCTTAATATTGACCTATAATTTTTAAATTGGACCACGTATTATATTACAGGGTTATAGTGTACCCTACCACAGGAAATAATTATAGGTCAATTAGGGGGTACACAGAGTGACCCTAAAGTTTACTATATATGCCTATGCGAAATAGAGTGTTCTGAGATGCTTAAAATGAAGAAATAAGCGTTCTAAAATGCTTTAAAAATTCAAAAACATCTTTCAATGGTTAAGTAACGCAAGGCGCAATATCAGACCTTAATATTGACCCATAATATTTAAATTGGACCAGGTATTATATTACAGGGTAATAGTGTACCCTACCACAGGAAATAATTATAGGTCAATTAGGGGGTACACTATGTATATTTTAAATAGTGCATTAAAACAAGGAAATACGAAGACACTTTTCTATGTTAACTAACGGCACGGTATCGGACCTTAATATTGACCTATAATTTTTAAACTGGACCACGTATTTTATTACAGGGTTATAGTGTACCCTACCACAGGAAATAATTATAGGTCAATTAGGGGGTACACAGAGTGACCCTAAAGTTTACTATGTATGACTATGCGAAATAAAGTGTTCTGAGAAGCTTAAAATGAGGAAATAAGCGTTCTAAAATGCTTTGAAAATTCAAAGACATTTTTCTATGTTTACTAACGGCACGGTATCGGACCTTAATATTGACCTATAATTTTTAAATTGGACCACCTATTATATTACAGGGTAATAGTGTACCCTACCACAGCAAATAATTATAGGTCAATTAGGGGGTACACAGAGTGACCCTAAAGTTTACTATATATGCCTATGCGAAATAGAGTGTTCTCAGATGCTTAAAATGAAGAAATAAGCGTTCTAAAATGCTTTAAAAATTCAAAAACATCTTTCAATGGTTAACTAATGCAAGGCGCAATATCAGACCTTAATATTGACCCATAATATTTAAATTGGACCAGGTATTATATTACAGGGTAATAGTGTACCCTACCACAGGAAATAATTATAGGTCAATTAGGGGGTACACTATGTATATTTTAAATAGTGCATTAAAACAAGGAAATACGAAGAAACTTTTCTATGTTAACTAACGGCACGGTATCGGACCTTAATATTGACCTATAATTTTTAAACTGGACCACGTATTATATTACAGGGTTATAGTGTACCCTACCACAGGAAATAATTATAGGTCAATTAGGGGGTACACAGAGTGACCCTAAAGTTTACTATGTATGCCTATGCGAAATAAAGTGTTCTGAGAAGCTTAAAATGAGGAAATAAGCGTTCTAAAATGCTTTGAAAATTCAAAGACATTTTTCTATGTTAACTAACGGCACGGTATCGGACCTTAATATTGACCTATAATTTTTAAATTGGACCACCTATTATATTACAGGGTAATAGTGTACCCTACCACAGCAAATAATTATAGGTCAATTAGGGGGTACACAGAGTGACCCTAAAGTTTACTATATATGCCTATGCGAAATAGAGTGTTCTGAGATGCTTAAAATGAAGAAATAAGCGTTCTAAAATGCTTTAAAAATTCAAAAACATCTTTCAATGGTTAACTAACGCAAGGCGCAATATCAGACCTTAATATTGACCCATAATATTTAAATTGGACCAGGTATTATATTACAGGGTAATAGTGTACCCTACCACAGGAAATAATTATAGGTCAATTAGGGGGTACACTATGTATATTTTAAATAGTGCATTAAAACAAGGAAATACGAAGACACTTTTCTATGTTAACTAACGGCACGGTATCGGACCTTAATATTGACCTATAATTTTTAAACTGGACCACGTATTATATTACAGGGTTATAGTGTACCCTACCACAGGAAATAATTATAGGTCAATTAGGGGGTACACAGCGTGACCCTAAAATTTACTATGTATGCCTATGCGAAATAGAGTGTTCTGAGAAGCTTTAAATGAAGAAATAAGCGTTCTAAAATGCTTTAAAAATTCAAAGACATCTTTCAATGGTTAACTAACGCAAGGCGCAATATCAGACCTTAATATTGACCCATAAAATTTAAATTGGACCAGGTATTATATTACAGGGTAATAGTGTACCCTACCAAAGGAAATAATTATAGGTCAATTAGGGGGTACACAGCGTGACCCTAAAGTTTACTATGTATGCCTATGCGAAATAAAGTGTTCTGAGAAGCTTAAAATGAGGAAATAAGCGTTCTAAAATGCTTTAAAAATTCAAAGACATTTTTCTATGTTAACTAACGGCACGGTATCGGACCTTAATATTGACCTATAATTTTTAAATTGGACCACGTATTATATTACAGGGTAATAGTGTACCCTACCACATGAAATAATTATAGGTCATTTAGGGGGTACACAGCGTGACCCTAAATTTTACTATGTATGCCTATGCGAAATAGAGTGTTCTGAGATGCTTAAAATGAAGAAATAAGCGTTCTAAAATGCTTTAAAAATTCAAAGACATCTTCCAATGGTTAACTAACGCAAGGCGCAATATCAGACCTTAATATTGACCCATAATATTTAAATTGGACCAGGTATTATATTACAGGGTAATAGTGTACCCTACCACAGGAAATAATTATAGGTCAATTAGGGGGTACACTATGTACATTTTAAATAGTGCATTAAAACAAGGAAATACGAAGACACTTTTCTATGTTAACTAACGGCACGGTATCGGACCTTAATATTGACCTATAATTTTTAAATTGGACCACCTATTATATTACAGGGTTATAGTGTACCCTACCACAGGAAATAATTATAGGTCAATTAGGGGGTACACAGAGTGACCCTAAAGTTTACTATATATGCCTATGCGAAATAGAGTGTTCTGAGATGCTTAAAATGAAGAAATAAGCGTTCTAAAATGCTTTAAAAATTCAAAAACATCTTTCAATGGTTAAGTAACGCAAGGCGCAATATCAGACCTTAATATTGACCCATAATATTTAAATTGGACCAGGTATTATATTACAGGGTAATAGTGTACCCTATCACAGGAAATAATTATAGGTCAATTAGGGGGTACACTATGTATATTTTAAATAGTGCATTAAAACAAGGAAATACGAAGACACTTTTCTATGTTAACTAACGGCACGGTATCGGACCTTAATATTGACCTATAATTTTTAAACTTGACCACGTATTTTATTACAGGGTTATAGTGTACCCTACCACAGGAAATAATTATAGGTCAATTAAGGGGTACACAGAGTGACCCTAAAGTTTACTATGTATGCCTATGCGAAATAAAGTGTTCTGAGAAGCTTAAAATGAGGAAATAAGCGTTCTAAAATGCTTTGAAAATTCAAAGACATTTTTCTATGTTAACTAACGGCACGGTATCGGACCTTAATATTGACCTATAATTTTTAAATTGGACCACCTATTATATTACAGGGTAATAGTGTACCCTACCACAGCAAATAATTATAGGTCAATTAGGGGGTACACAGAGTGACCCTAAAGTTTACTATATATGCCTATGCGAAATAGAGTGTTCTCAGATGCTTAAAATGAAGAAATAAGCGTTCTAAAATGCTTTAAAAATTCAAAAACATCTTTCAATGGTTAACTAATGCAAGGCGCAATATCAGACCTTAATATTGACCCATAATATTTAAATTGGACCAGGTATTATATTACAGGGTAATAGTGTACCCTATCACAGGAAATAATTATAGGTCAATTAGGGGGTACACTATGTATATTTTAAATAGTGCATTAAAACAAGGAAATACGAAGACACTTTTCTATGTTAACTAACGGCACGGTATCGGACCTTAATATTGACCTATAATTTTTAAACTGGACCACGTATTTTATTACAGGGTTATAGTGTACCCTACCACAGGAAATAATTATAGGTCAATTAAGGGGTACACAGAGTGACCCTAAAGTTTACTATGTATGCCTATGCGAAATAAAGTGTTCTGAGAAGCTTAAAATGAGGAAATAAGCGTTCTAAAATGCTTTGAAAATTCAAAGACATTTTTCTATGTTAACTAACGGCACGGTATCGGACCTTAATATTGACCTATAATTTTTAAATTGGACCACCTATTATATTACAGGGTAATAGTGTACCCTACCACAGCAAATAATTATAGGTCAATTAGGGGGTACACAGAGTGACCCTAAAGTTTACTATATATGCCTATGCGAAATAGAGTGTTCTCAGATGCTTAAAATGAAGAAATAAGCGTTCTAAAATGCTTTAAAAGTTCAAAAACATCTTTCAATGGTTAACTAATGCAAGGCGCAATATCAGACCTTAATATTGACCCATAATATTTAAATTGGACCAGGTATTATATTACAGGGTAATAGTGTACCCTACCACAGGAAATAATTATAGGTCAATTAGGGGGTACACTATGTATATTTTAAATAGTGCATTAAAACAAGGAAATACGAAGACACTTTTCTATGTTAACTAACGGCACGGTATCGGACCTTAATATTGACCTATAATTTTTAAACTGGACCACGTATTATATTACAGGGTTATAGTGTACCCTACCACAGGAAATAATTATAGGTCAATTAGGGGGTACACAGCGTGACCCTAAAGTTTACTATGTATGCCTATGCGAAATAAAGTGTTCTGAGAATCTTAAAATGAGGAAATAAGCGTTCTAAAATGCTTTAAAAATTCAAAGACATTTTTCTATGTTAACTAACGGCACGGTATCGGACCTTAATATTGACCTATAATTTTTAAATTGGACCACCTATTATATTACAGGGTAATAGTGTACCCTACCACAAGAAATAATTATAGGTCAATTAGGGGGTACACAGAGTGACCCTAAAGTTTACTATATATGCCTATGCGAAATAGAGTGTTCTGAGATGCTTAAAATGAAGAAATAAGCGTTCTAAAATGCTTTAAAAATTCAAAAACATCTTTCAATGGTTAACTAACGCAAGGCGCAATATCAGACCTTAATATTGACCCATAATATTTAAATTGGACCAGGTATTATATTACAGGGTAATAGTGTACCCTACCACAGGAAATAATTATAGGTCAATTAGGGGGTACACTATGTATATTTTAAATAGTGCATTAAAACAAGGAAATACGAAGACACTTTTCTATGTTAACTAACGGCACGGTATCGGACCTTAATATTGACCTATAATTTTTAAACTGGACCACGTATTATATTACAGGGTTATAGTGTACCCTACCACAGGAAATAATTATAGGTCAATTAAGGGGTACACAGAGTGACCCTAAAGTTTACTATGTATGCCTATGCGAAATAAAGTGTTCTGAGAAGCTTAAAATGAGGAAATAAGCGTTCTAAAATGCTTTAAAAATTCAAAGACATTTTTCTATGTTAACTAACGGCACGGTATCGGACCTTAATATTGACCTATAATTTTTAAATTGGACCACCTATTATATTACAGGGTAATAGTGTACCCTACCACAGGAAATAATTATAGGTCATTTAGGGGGTACACTATGTATATTTTAAATAGTGCATTAAAACAAGGAAATACGAAGACACTTTTCTATGTTAACTAACGGCACGGTATCGGACCTTAATATTGACCTATAATTTTTAAATTGTACCACGTATTATATTACAGGGTAATAGTGTACCTTACCACAGGAAATAATTATAGGTCAATTAGGTGGTACACAGCGTGACCCTAAAATTTACTATGTATGCCTATGCGAAATAGAGTGTTCTGAGAAGCTTAAAATGAATAAATAAGCGTTCTAAAATGCTTTAAAAATTCAAAGACATCTTTCAATGGTTAACTAACGCAAGGCGCGATATCAGACCTTAATATGGAACCTTAATATTTCAATTGGACCAGGTATTATATTACAGGGTAATAGTGTACCCTACAACAGGAAATAATTATAGGTCAATTAGGGGGTACACTATGTACATTTTAAATAGTGCATTAAAACAAGGAAATACGAAGACACTTTTCTATGTTAACTAACGGCACGGTATCGGACCTTAGTATTGACCTATAATTTTTAAATTGGACCACGTATTATATTACAGGGTTATAGTGTACCCTACCACAGGAAATAATTATAGGTCAATTAGGGGGTACACAGAGTGACCCTAAAGTTTACTATATATGCCTATGCGAAATAGAGTGTTCTGAGATGCTTAAAATGAAGAAATAAGCGTTCTAAAATGCTTTAAAAATTCAAAAACATCTTTCAATGGTTAACTAACGCAAGGCGCAATATCAGACCTTAATATTGACCCATAATATTTAAATTGGACCAGGTATTATATTACAGGGTAATAGTGTACCCTACCACAGGAAATAATTATAGGTCAATTAGGGGGTACACTATGTATATTTTAAATAGTGCATTAAAACAAGGAAATACGAAGACACTTTTCTATGTTAACTAACGGCACGGTATCGGACCTTAATATTGACCTATAATTTTTAAACTGGACCACGTATTATATTACAGGGTTATAGTGTACCCTACCACAGGAAATAATTATAGGTCAATTAGGGGGTACACAGAGTGACCCTAAAGTTTACTATGTATGCCTATGCGAAATAAAGTGTTCTGAGAAGCTTAAAATGAGGAAATAAGCGTTCTAAAATGCTTTAAAAATTCAAAGACATTTTTCTATGTTAACTAACGGCACGGTATCGGACCTTAATATTGACCTATAATTTTTAAATTGGACCACCTATTATATTACAGGGTAATAGTGTACCCTACCACAGGAAATAATTATAGGTCATTTAGGGGGTACACTATGTATATTTTAAATAGTGCATTAAAACAAGGAAATACGAAGACACTTTTCTATGTTAACTAACGGCACGGTATCGGACCTTAATATTGACCTATAATTTTTAAATTGGACCACGTATTATATTACAGGGGTATAGTGTACCCTACCACAGGAAATAATTATAGGTCAATTAGGGGGTACACAGAGTGACCCTAAAGTTTACTATGTATGCCTATGCGAAATAAAGTGTTCTGAGAAGCTTAAAATGAGGAAATAAGCGTTCTAAAATGCTTTAAAAATTCAAAGACATTTTTCTATGTTAACTAACGGCACGGTATCGGACCTTAATATTGACCTATAATTTTTAAATTGGACCACGTATTATATTACAGTTTAATAGTGTACCCTACCACAGAAAATAATTATAGGTCAATTAGGGGGTACACAGCGTGACCCTAAGGTTTACTATGTATGCCTATGCGAAATAAAGTGTTCTGAGAAGCTTAAAATGAAGAAATAAGCGTTCTAAAATGCTTTAAAAATTCAAAGACATCTTTCAATGGTTAACTAACGCAAGGCGCAATATCAAACCTTAATATTGACCCATAATATTTAAATTGATTCAGGTATTGTATTACAGGGTAATAGTGTACCCTACCACAGGAAATAATTATAGGTCAATTAGGGGGTACACTATGTATATTTTAAATAGTGCATTAAAACAAGGAAATACGAAGACATTTTTCAATGTTAACTAACGGCACGGTATCGTAACTTAATATTGACCTATAATTTTTAAATTGGACCACGTATTATATTACAGGGTAATAGTGTACCCTACCACAGGAAATAATTACAGGTCATTTAGGGGGTACACAGCGTGACCCTAAATTTTACTATGTATGCCTATGCGAAATAGAGTGTTCTGAGAAGCTTAAAATGAAGAAATAAGCGTTCTAAAATGCTTTAAAAATTCAAAGACATCTTTCAATGGTTAACTAACGCAAGGCGCAATATCAGACCTTAATATTGACCCATAAAATTTAAATTGGACCAGGTATTATATTACAGGGTAATAGTGTACCCTACCAAAGGAAATAATTATAGGTCAATTAGGGGGTACACAGCGTGACCCTAAAGTTTACTATGTATGCCTATGCAAAATAAAGTGTTCTGAGAAGCTTAAAATGAGGAAATAAGCGTTCTAAAATGCTTTAAAAATTCAAAGACATTTTTCTATGTTAACTAACGGCACGATATCGGACCTTAATATTGACCTATAATTTTTAAATTGGACCACGTATTATATTACAGGGTAATAGTGTACCCTACCACAGGAAATAATTATAGGTCATTTAGGGGGTACACAGCGTGACCCTAAATTTTACTATGTATGCCTATGCGAAATAGAGTGTTCTGAGATGCTTAAAATGTAGAAATAAGCGTTCTAAAATGCTTTAAAATTTCAAAGACATCTTCCAATGGTTAACTAACGCAAGGCGCAATATCAGACCCTAATATTGACCCATAATATTTAAATTGGACCAGGTATTATATTACAGGGTAATAGTGTACCCTACCACAGGAAATAATTATAGGTCAATTAGGGGGTACACTATGTATATTTTAAATAGTGCATTAAAACAAGGAAATACGAAGACACCTTTCTATGTTAACTAACAGCACGGTATCGGACCTTAATATTGACCTATAATTTTTAAACTGGACCACGTATTATATTACAGGGTTATAGTGTACCCTACCACAGGAAATAATTATAGGTCAATTAGGGGGTACACAGATTGACCCTAAAGTTTACTATGTATGCCTATGCGAAATAAAGTGTTCTGAGAAGCTTAAAATGAGGAAATAAGCGTTCTAAAATGCTTTAAAAATTCAAAGACATTTTTCTATGTTAACTAACGGCACGGTATCGGACCTTAATATTGACCAATAATTTTTAATTTGGACCACGTATTATATTACAGGGTAATAGTGTACCCTACCACAGAAAATAATTATAGGTCAATTAGGGGGTACACAGCGTGACCCTAAGGTTTACTATGTATGCCTATGCGAAATAAAGTGTTCTGAGAAGCTTAATATGAAGAAATAAGCGTTCTAAAATGCTTTAAAAATTCAAAGACATCTTTCAATGGTTAACTAACGCAAGGCGCAATATCAAACCTTAATATTGACCCATAATATTTAAATTGAACCAGGTATTGTATTACAGGGTAATAGTGTACCCTACCACAGGAATTAATTATAGGTCAATTAGGGGGTACACTATGTATATTTTAAATAGTGCATTAAAACAAGGAAATACGAAGACATTTTTCAATGTTAACTAACGGCACGGTATCGTAACTTAATATTGACCTATAATTTTTAAATTGGACCACGTATTATATTACAGGGTAATAGTGTACCCTACCACAGGAAATAATTATAGGTCATTTAGGGGGTACACAGCGTGACCCTAAATTTTACTATGTATGCCTATGCGAAATAGAGTGTTCTGAGATGCTTAAAATGAAGAAATAAGCGTTCTAAAATGCTTTAAAATTTCCAAGACATCTTCCAATGGTTAACTAACGCAAGGCGCAATATCAGACCTTAATATTGACCCATAATATTTAAATTGGACCAGGTATTATATTACAGGGTAATAGTGTACCCTACCACAGGAAATAATTATAGGTCAATTAGGGGGTACACTATGTATATTTTAAATAGTGCATTAAAACAAGGAAATACGAAGACACTTTTCTATGTTAACTAACGGCACGGTATCGGACCTTAATATTGACCTATAATTTTTAAATTGGACCACGTATTATATTACAGGGTTATAGTGTACCCTACCACAGGAAATAATTATAGGTCAATTAGGGGGTACACAGAGTGACCCTAAAGTTTACTATATATGCCTATGCGAAATAGAGTGTTCTGAGATGCTTAAAATGAAGAAATAAGCGTTCTAAAATGCTTTAAAAATTCAAAAACATCTTTCAATGGTTAACTAACGCAAGGCGCAATATCAGACCCTAATATTGACCCATAATATTTAAATTGGACCAGGTATTATATTACAGGGTAATAGTGTACCCTACCACAGGAAATAATTATAGGTCAATTAGGGGGTACACTATGTATATTTTAAATAGTGCATTAAAACAAGGAAATACGAAGACACTTTTCTATGTTAACTAACGGCACGGTATCGGACCTTAATATTGACCTATAATTTTTAAATTGTACCACGTATTATATTACAGGGTAATAGTGTACCTTACCACAGGAAATAATTATAGGTCAATTAGGTGGTACACAGCGTGACCCTAAAATTTACTATGTATGCCTATGCGAAATAGAGTGTTCTGAGAAGCTTAAAATGAAGAAATAAGCGTTCTAAAATGCTTTAAAAATTCAAAGACATCTTTCAATGGTTAACTAACGCAAGGCGCGATATCAGACCTTAATATGGAACCATAATATTTCAATTGGACCAGGTATTATATTACAGGGTAATAGTGTACTCTACAACAGGAAATAATTATAGGTCAATTAGGGGGTACACTATGTATGTTTTAAATAGTGCATTAAAGCAAGAAAATACGAAGACACTTTTCTATGTTAACTAACGGCACGGTATCGGACCTTAATATTGACCTATAATTTTTAAATTGGACCACGTATTATATTACAGGGGTATAGTGTACCCTACCACAGGAAATAATTATAGGTCAATTAGGGGGTACACAGAGTGACCCTAAAGTTTACTATGTATGCCTATGCGAAATAAAGTGTTCTGAGAAGCTTAAAATGAGGAAATAAGCGTTCTAAAATGCTTTAAAAATTCAAAGACATTTTTCTATGTTAACTAACGGCACGGTATCGGACCTTAATATTGACCTATAATTTTTAAATTGGACCACGTATTATATTACAGGGTAATAGTGTACCCTACCACAGAAAATAATTATAGGTCAATTAGGGGGTACACAGCGTGACCCTAAGGTTTACTATGTATGCCTATGCGAAATAAAGTGTTCTGAGAAGCTTAAAATGAAGAAATAAGCGTTCTAAAATGCTTTAAAATTCAAAGACATCTTTCAATGGTTAACTAACGCAAGGCGCAATATCAAACCTTAATATTGACCCATAATATTTAAATTGAACCAGGTATTGTATTACAGGGTAATAGTGTACCCTACCACAGGAAATAATTATAGGTCAATTAGGGGGTACACTATGTATATTTTAAATAGTGCATTAAAACAAGGAAATACGAAGACATTTTTCAATGTTAACTAACGGCACGGTATCGTAACTTAATATTGACCTATAATTTTTAAATTGGACCACGTATTATATTACAGGGTAATAGTGTACCCTACCACAGGAAATAATTATAGGTCATTTAGGGGGTACACAGCGTGACCCCTAAATTTTACTATGTATGCCTATGCGAAATAGAGTGTTCTGAGAAGCTTAAAATGAAGAAATAAGCGTTCTAAAATGCTTTAAAAATTCAAAGACATCTTTCAATGGTTAACTAACGCAAGGCGCAATATCAGACCTTAATATTGACCCATAAAATTTAAATTGGACCAGGTATTATATTACAGGGTAATAGTGTACCCTACCAAAGGAAATAATTATAGGTCAATTAGGGGGTACACAGCGTGACCCTAAAGTTTACTATGTATGCCTATGCAAAATAAAGTGTTCTGAGAAGCTTAAATGAGGAAATAAGCGTTCTAAAATGCTTTAAAAATTCAAAGACATTTTTCTATGTTAACTAACGGCACGATATCGGACCTTAATATTGACCTATAATTTTTAAATTGGACCACGCATTATATTACAGGGTAATAGTGTACCCTACCACAGGAAATAATTATAGGTCATTTAGGGGGTACACAGCGTGACCCTAAATTTTACTATGTATGCCTATGCGAAATAGAGTGTTCTGAGATGCTTAAAATGAAGAAATAAGCGTTCTAAAATGCTTTAAAATTTCAAAGACATCTTCCAATGGTTAACTAACGCAAGGCGCAATATCAGACCTTAATATTGACCCATAATATTTAAATTGGACCAGGTATTATATTACAGGGTAATAGTGTACCCTACCACAGGAAATAATTATAGGTCAATTAGGGGGTACACTATGTATATTTTAAATAGTGCATTAAAACAAGGAAATACGAAGACACTTTTCTATGTTAACTAACGGCACGGTATCGGACCTTAATATTGACCTATAATTTTTAAATTGGACCACGTATTATATTACAGGGTTATAGTGTACCCTACCACAGGAAATAATTATAGGTCAATTAGGGGGTACACAGAGTGACCCTAAAGTTTACTATATATGCCTATGCGAAATAGAGTGTTCTGAGATGCTTAAAATGAAGAAATAAGCGTTCTAAAATGCTTTAAAAATTCAAAAACATCTTTCAATGGTTAACTAACGCAAGGCGCAATATCAGACCCTAATATTGACCCATAATATTTAAATTGGACCAGGTATTATATTACAGGGTAATAGTGTACCCTACCACAGGAAATAATTATAGGTCAATTAGGGGGTACACTATGTATATTTTAAATAGTGCATTAAAACAAGGAAATACGAAGACACTTTTCTATGTTAACTAACAGCACGGTATCGGACCTTAATATTGACCTATAATTTTTAAACTGGACCACGTATTATATTACAGGGTTATAGTGTACCCTACCACAGGAAATAATTATAGGTCAATTAGGGGGTACACAGAGTGACCCTAAAGTTTACTATGTATGCCTATGCGAAATAAAGTGTTCTGAGAAGCTTAAAATGAGGAAATAAGCGTTCTAAAATGCTTTAAAAATTCAAAGACATTTTTCTATGTTAACTAACGGCACGGTATCGGACCTTAATATTGACCTATAATTTTTAAATTGGACCACCTATTATATTACAGGGTAATAGTGTACCCTACCACAGGAAATAATTATAGGTCATTTAGGGGGTACACTATGTATATTTTAAATAGTGATTAAAACAAGGAAATACGAAGACACTTTTCTATGTTAACTAACGGCACGGTATCGGACCTTAATATTGACCTATAATTTTTAAATTGTACCACGTATTATATTACAGGGTAATAGTGTACCTTACCACAGGAAATAATTATAGGTCAATTAGGTGGTACACAGCGTGACCCTAAAATTTACTATGTATGCCTATGCGAAATAGAGTGTTCTGAGAAGCTTAAAATGAAGAAATAAGCGTTCTAAAATGCTTTAAAAATTCAAAGACATCTTTCAATGGTTAACTAACGCAAGGCGCGATATCAGACCTTAATATGGAACCATAATATTTCAATTGGACCAGGTATTATATTACAGGGTAATAGTGTACTCTACAACAGGAAATAATTATAGGTCAATTAGGGGGTACACTATGTATGTTTTAAATAGTGCATTAAAACAAGAAAATACGAAGACACTTTTCTATGTTAACTAACGGCACGGTATCGGACCTTAATATTGACCTATAATTTTTAAATTGGACCACGTATTATATTACAGGGGTATAGTGTACCCTACCACAGGAAATAATTATAGGTCAATTAGGGGGTACACAGAGTGACCCTAAAGTTTACTATGTATGCCTATGCGAAATAAAGTGTTCTGAGAAGCTTAAAATGAGGAAATAAGCGTTCTAAAATGCTTTAAAAATTCAAAGACATTTTTCTATGTTAACTAACGGCACGGTATCGGACCTTAATATTGACCTATAATTTTTAAATTGGACCACGTATTATATTACAGGGTAATAGTGTACCCTACCACAGAAAATAATTATAGGTCAATTAGGGGGTACACAGCGTGACCCTAAGGTTTACTATGTATGCCTATGCGAAATAAAGTGTTCTGAGAAGCTTAAAATGAAGAAAGAAGCGTTCTAAAATGCTTTAAAAATTCAAAGACATCTTTCAATGGTTAACTAACGCAAGGCGCAATATCAGACCCTAATATTGACCCATAATATTTAAATTGGACCAGGTATTATATTACAGGGTAATAGTGTACCCTACCACAGGAAATAATTATAGGTCAATTAGGGGGTACACTATGTATATTTTAAATAGTGCATTAAAACAAGGAAATACGAAGACACTTTTCTATGTTAACTAACAGCACGGTATCGGACCTTAATATTGACCTATAATTTTTAAACTGGACCACGTATTATATTACAGGGTTATAGTGTACCCTTCCACAGGAAATAATTATAGGTCAATTAGGGGGTACACAGAGTAACCCTAAAGTTTACTATGTATGCCTATGCGAAATAAAGTGTTCTGAGAAGCTTAAAATGAGGAAATAAGCGTTCTAAAATGCTTTAAAAATTCAAAGACATTTTTCTATGTTAACTAACGGCACGGTATCGGACCTTAATATTGACCTATAATTTTTAAATTGGACCACCTATTATATTACAGGGTAATAGTGTACCCTACCACAGGAAATAATTATAGGTCATTTAGGGGGTACACTATGTATATTTTAAATAGTGCATTAAAACAAGGAAATACGAAGACACTTTTCTATGTTAACTAACGGCACGGTATCGGACCTTAATATTGACCTATAATTTTTAAATTGCACCACGTATTATATTACAGGGTAATAGTGTACCTTACCACAGGAAATAATTATAGGTCAATTAGGTGGTACACAGCGTGACCCTAAAATTTACTATGTATGCCTATGCGAAATAGAGTGTTCTGAGAAGCTTAAAATGAAGAAATAAGCGTTCTAAAATGCTTTAAAAATTCAAAGACATCTTTCAATGGTTAACTAACGCAAGGCGCGATATCAGACCTTAATATGGAACCATAATATTTCAATTGGACCAGGTATTATATTACAGGGTAATAGTGTACCCTACCACAGGAAATAATTATAGGTCAATTAGGGGGTACACTATGTATATTTTAAATAGTGCATTAAAACAAGGAAATACGAAGACACTTTTCTATGTTAACTAACAGCACGGTATCGGACCTTAATATTGACCTATAATTTTTAAACTGGACCACGTATTATATTACAGGGTTATAGTGTACCCTACCACAGGAAATAATTATAGGTCAATTAGGGGGTACACAGAGTGACCCTAAAGTTTACTATGTATGCCTATGCGAAATAAAGTGTTCTGAGAAGCTTAAAATGAGGAAATAAGCGTTCTAAAATGCTTTAAAAATTCAAAGACATTTTTCTATGTTAACTAACGGCACGGTATCGGACCTTAATATTGACCTATAATTTTTAAATTGGACCACGTATTATATTACAGGGTAATAGTGTACCCTACCACAGGAAATAATTATAGGTCATTTAGGGGGTACACAGCGTGACCCTAAATTTTACTATGTATGCCTATGCGAAATAGAGTGTTCTGAGATGCTTAAAATGAAGAAATAAGCGTTCTAAAATGCTTTAAAAATTCAAAGACATCTTTCAATGGTTAACTAACGCAAGGCGCAATATCAGACCTTAATATTGACCCATAATATTTAAATTGGACCAGGTATTATATTACAGGGTAATAGTGTACCCTACCACAGGAAATAATTATAGGTCAATTAGGGGGTACACTATGTATATTTTAAATAGTGCATTAAAACAAGGAAATACGAAGACACTTTTCTATGTTAACTAACAGCACGGTATCGGACCTTAATATTGACCTATAATTTTTAAACTGGACCACGTATTATATTACAGGGTTATAGTGTACCCTACCACAGGAAATAATTATAGGTCAATTAGGGGGTACACAGAGTGACCCTAAAGTTTACTATGTATGCCTATGCGAAATAAAGTGTTCTGAGAAGCTTAAAATGAGGAAATAAGCGTTCTAAAATGCTTTAAAAATTCAAAGACATTTTTCTATGTTAACTAACGGCACGGTTTCGGACCTTAATATTGACCTATAATTTTTAAATTGGACCACCTATTATATTACAGGGTAATAGTGTACCCTACCACAGGAAATAATTATAGGTCATTTAGGGGGTACACTATGTATATTTTAAATAGTGCATTAAAACAAGGAAATACGAAGACACTTTTCTATGTTAACTAACGGCACGGTATCGGACCTTAATATTGACCTATAATTTTTAAATTGTACCACGTATTATATTACAGGGTAATAGTGTACCTTACCACAGGAAATAATTATAGGTCAATTAGGTGGTACACAGTGTGACCCTAAAATTTACTATGTATGCCTATGCGAAATAGAGTGTTCTGAGAAGCTTAAAATGAAGAAATAAGCGTTCTAAAATGCTTTAAAAATTCAAAAACATCTTTCAATGGTTAACTAACGCAAGGCGCAATATCAGACCCTAATATTGACCCATAATATTTAAATTGGACCAGGTATTATATTACAGGGTAATAGTGTACCCTACCACAGGAAATAATTATAGGTCAATTAGGGGGTACACTATGTATATTTTAAATAGTGCATTAAAACAAGGAAATACGAAGACACTTTTCTATGTTAACTAACAGCACGGTATCGGACCTTAATATTGACCTATAATTTTTAAACTGGACCACGTATTATATTACAGGGTTATAGTGTACCCTACCACAGGAAATAATTATAGGTCAATTAGGGGGTACACAGAGTGACCCTAAAGTTTACTATGTATGCCTATGCGAAATAAAGTGTTCTGAGAAGCTTAAAATGAGGAAATAAGCGTTCTAAAATGCTTTAAAAATTCAAAGACATTTTTCTATGTTAACTAACGGCACGGTATCGGACCTTAATATTGACCTATAATTTTTAAATTGGACCACCTATTATATTACAGGGTAATAGTGTACCCTACCACAGGAAATAATTATAGGTCATTTAGGGGGTACACTATGTATATTTTAAATAGTGCATTAAAACAAGGAAATACGAAGACACTTTTCTATGTTAACTAACGGCACGGTATCGGACCTTAATATTGACCTATAATTTTTAAATTGTACCACGTATTATATTACAGGGTAATAGTGTACCTTACCACAGGAAATAATTATAGGTCAATTAGGTGGTACACAGCGTGACCCTAAAATTTACTATGTATGCCTATGCGAAATAGAGTGTTCTGAGAAGCTTAAAATGAAGAAATAAGCGTTCTAAAATGCTTTAAAAATTCAAAGACATCTTTCAATGGTTAACTAACGCAAGGCGCGATATCAGACCTTAATATGGAACCATAATATTTCAATTGGACCAGGTATTATATTACAGGGTAATAGTGTACTCTACAACAGGAAATAATTATAGGTCAATTAGGGGGTACACTATGTATGTTTTAAATAGTGCATTAAAACAAGAAAATACGAAGACACTTTTCTATGTTAACTAACGGCACGGTATCGGACCTTAATATTGACCTATAATTTTTAAATTGGACCACGTATTATATTACAGGGGTATAGTGTACCCTACCACAGGAAATAATTATAGGTCAATTAGGGGGTACACAGAGTGACCCTAAAGTTTACTATGTATGCCTATGCGAAATAAAGTGTTCTGAGAAGCTTAAAATGAGGAAATAAGCGTTCTAAAATGCTTTAAAAATTCAAAGACATTTTTCTATGTTAACTAACGGCACGGTATCGGACCTTAATATTGACCTATAATTTTTAAATTGGACCACGTATTATATTACAGGGTAATAGTGTACCCTACCACAGAAAATAATTATAGGTCAATTAGGGGGTACACAGCGTGACCCTAAGGTTTACTATGTATGCCTATGCGAAATAAAGTGTTCTGAGAAGCTTAAAATGAAGAAAGAAGCGTTCTAAAATGCTTTAAAAATTCAAAGACATCTTTCAATGGTTAACTAACGCAAGGCGCAATATCAGACCCTAATATTGACCCATAATATTTAAATTGGACCAGGTATTATATTACAGGGTAATAGTGTACCCTACCACAGGAAATAATTATAGGTCAATTAGGGGGTACACTATGTATATTTTAAATAGTGCATTAAAACAAGGAAATACGAAGACACTTTTCTATGTTAACTAACAGCACGGTATCGGACCTTAATATTGACCTATAATTTTTAAACTGGACCACGTATTATATTACAGGGTTATAGTGTACCCTTCCACAGGAAATAATTATAGGTCAATTAGGGGGTACACAGAGTAACCCTAAAGTTTACTATGTATGCCTATGCGAAATAAAGTGTTCTGAGAATCTTAAAATGAGGAAATAAGCGTTCTAAAATGCTTTAAAAATTCAAAGACATTTTTCTATGTTAACTAACGGCACGGTATCGGACCTTAATATTGACCTATAATTTTTAAATTGGACCACCTATTATATTACAGGGTAATAGTGTACCCTACCACAGGAAATAATTATAGGTCATTTAGGGGGTACACTATGTATATTTTAAATAGTGCATTAAAACAAGGAAATACGAAGACACTTTTCTATGTTAACTAACGGCACGGTATCGGACCTTAATATTGACCTATAAATTTTAAATTGTACCACGTATTATATTACAGGGTAATAGTGTACCTTACCACAGGAAATAATTATAGGTCAATTAGGTGGTACACAGCGTGACCCTAAAATTTACTATGTATGCCTATGCGAAATAGAGTGTTCTGAGAAGCTTAAAATGAAGAAATAAGCGTTCTAAAATGCTTTAAAAATTCAAAGACATCTTTCAATGGTTAACTAACGCAAGGCGCGATATCAGACCTTAATATGGAACCATAATATTTCAATTGGACCAGGTATTATATTACAGGGTAATAGTGTACCCTACCACAGGAAATAATTATAGGTCAATTAGGGGGTACACTATGTATATTTTAAATAGTGCATTAAAACAAGGAAATACGAAGACACTTTTCTATGTTAACTAACAGCACGGTATCGGACCTTAATATTGACCTATAATTTTTAAACTGGACCACGTATTATATTACAGGGTTATAGTGTACCCTACCACAGGAAATAATTATAGGTCAATTAGGGGGTACACAGAGTGACCCTAAAGTTTACTATGTATGCCCATGCGAAATAAAGTGTTCTGAGAAGCTTAAAATGAGGAAATAAGCGTTCTAAAATGCTTTAAAAATTCAAAGACATTTTTCTATGTTAACTAACGGCACGGTATCGGACCTTAATATTGACCTATAATTTTTAAATTGGACCACGTATTATATTACAGGGTAATAGTGTACCCTACCACAGGAAATAATTATAGGTCATTTAGGGGGTACACAGCGTGACCCTAAATTTTACTATGTATGCCTATGCGAAATAGAGTGTTCTGAGATGCTTAAAATGAAGAAATAAGCGTTCTAAAATGCTTTAAAAATTCAAAGACATCTTTCAATGGTTAACTAACGCAAGGCGCAATATCAGACCTTAATATTGACCCATAATATTTAAATTGGACCAGGTATTATATTACAGGGTAATAGTGTACCCTACCACAGGAAATAATTATAGGTCAATTAGGGGGTACACTATGTATATTTTAAATAGTGCATTAAAACAAGGAAATACGAAGACACTTTTCTATGTTAACTAACAGCACGGTATCGGACCTTAATATTGACCTATAATTTTTAAACTGGACCACGTATTATATTACAGGGTTATAGTGTACCCTACCACAGGAAATAATTATAGGTCAATTAGGGGGTACACAGAGTGACCCTAAAGTTTACTATGTATGCCTATGCGAAATAAAGTGTTCTGAGAAGCTTAAAATGAGGAAATAAGCGTTCTAAAATGCTTTAAAAATTCAAAGACATTTTTCTATGTTAACTAACGGCACGGTTTCGGACCTTAATATTGACCTATAATTTTTAAATTGGACCACCTATTATATTACAGGGTAATAGTGTACCCTACCACAGGAAATAATTATAGGTCATTTAGGGGGTACACTATGTATATTTTAAATAGTGCATTAAAACAAGGAAATACGAAGACACTTTTCTATGTTAACTAACGGCACGGTATCGGACCTTAATATTGACCTATAATTTTTAAATTGTACCACGTATTATATTACAGGGTAATAGTGTACCTTACCACAGGAAATAATTATAGGTCAATTAGGTGGTACACAGTGTGACCCTAAAATTTACTATGTATGCCTATGCGAAATAGAGTGTTCTGAGAAGCTTAAAATGAAGAAATAAGCGTTCTAAAATGCTTTAAAAATTCAAAGACATCTTTCAATGGTTAACTAACGCAAGGCGCGATATCAGACCTTAATATGGAACCATAATATTTCAATTGGACCAGGTATTATATTACAGGGTAATAGTGTACCCTACCACAGGAAATAATTATAGGTCAATTAGGGGGTACACTATGTATATTTTAAATAGTGCATTAAAACAAGGAAATACGAAGACACTTTTCTATGTTAACTAACAGCACGGTATCGGACCTTAATATTGACCTATAATTTTTAAACTGGACCACGTATTATATTACAGGGTTATAGTGTACCCTACCACAGGAAATAATTATAGGTCAATTAGGGGGTACACAGAGTGACCCTAAAGTTTACTATGTATGCCTATGCGAAATAAAGTGTTCTGAGAAGCTTAAAATGAGGAAATAAGCGTTCTAAAATGCTTTAAAAATTCAAAGACATTTTTCTATGTTAACTAACGGCACGGTATCGGACCTTAATATTGACCTATAATTTTTAAATTGGACCACGTATTATATTACAGGGTAATAGTGTACCCTACCACAGGAAATAATTATAGGTCATTTAGGGGGTACACAGCGTGACCCTAAATTTTACTATGTATGCCTATGCGAAATAGAGTGTTCTGAGATGCTTAAAATGAAGAAATAAGCGTTCTAAAATGCTTTAAAAATTCAAAGACATCTTTCAATGGTTAACTAACGCAAGGCGCAATATCAGACCTTAATATTGACCCATAATATTTAAATTGGACCAGGTATTATATTACAGGGTAATAGTGTACCCTACCACAGGAAATAATTATAGGTCAATTAGGGGGTACACTATGTATATTTTAAATAGTGCATTAAAACAAGGAAATACGAAGACACTTTTCTATGTTAACTAACGGCACGGTATCGGACCTTAATATTGACCTATAATTTTTAAATTGGACCACGTATTATATTACAGGGTTATAGTGTACCCTACCACAGGAAATAATTATAGGTCAATTAGGGGGTACGTAGAGTGACCCTAAAGTTTACTAAGTATGCCTATGCGAAATAAAGTGTTCTGAGAAGCTTAAAATGAGGAAATAAGCGTTCTAAAATGCTTTAAAAATTCAATGACATTTTTCTATGCTAACTAACGGCACGGTATCGGACCTTAATATTGACCTATAATTTTTAAATTGGACCACCTATTATATTACAGGGTAATAGTGTACCTTACCACAGGAAATAATTATAGGTCAATTAGGGGGTACACAGCGTGACCCTAAAGTTTACTATGTATGCCTATGCGAAATAAAGTGTTCTGAGAAGCTTAAAATGAAGAAATAAGCGTTCTAAAATGCTTTAAAAATTCAAAGACATCTTTCAATGGTTAACTAACGCAAGGCGCAATATCAAACCTTAATATTGACCCATAATATTTAAATTGAACCAGGTATTGTATTACAGGGTAATAGTGTACCCTACCACAGGAAATAATTATAGGTCAATTAGGGGGTACACTATGTATTTTTTAAATAGTGCATTAAAACAAGGAAATACGAAGACATTTTTCAATGTTAACTAACGGCACGGTATCGGAACTTAATATTGACCTATAATTTTTAAATTGGACCACGTATTATATTACAGGGTAATAGTGTGCCCTACCACAGGAAATAATTATAGGTCATTTAGGGGGTACACAGCGTGACCCTAAATTTTACTATGTATGCCTATGCGAAATAGAGTGTTCTGAGAAGCTTAAAATGAAGAAATAAGCGTTCTAAAATGATTTAAAAATTCAAAGACATCTTTCAATGGTTAACTAACGCAAGGCGCAATATCAGACCTTAATATTGACCCATAATATTTGAATTGGACCAGGTATTATATTACGGGGTAATAGTGTACCCTACCACAGGAAATAATTATAGGTCAATTAGGGGGTAACACTATGTATATTTTAAATAGTGCATTAAAACAAGGAAATACGAAGACACTTTTCTATGTTAACTAACGGCCCGGTATCGGACCTTAATATTGACCTATAATTTTTAAATTGGACCACGTATTATATTACAGGGTAATAGTGTACCCTACCACAGGAAATAATTATAGGTCATTTAGGGGGTACACAGCGTGACCCTAAATTTTACTATGTATGCCTATGCGAAATAGAGTGTTCTGAGATGCTTAAAATGAAGAAATAAGCGTTCTAAAATGCTTTAAAAATTCAAAGACATCTTCCAATGGTTAACTAACGCAAGGCGCAATATCAGACCTTATTATTGACCCATAATATTTAAATTGGACCAGGTATTATATTACAGGGTAATAGTGTACCCTACCACAGGAAATAATTATAGGTCAATTAGGGGGTACACTATGTACATTTTAAATAGTGCATTAAAACAAGGAAATACGAAGACACTTTTCTATGTTAACTAACGGCACGGTATCGGACCTTAATATTGACCTATAATTTTTAAATTGGACCACGTATTATATTACAGGGTTATAGTGTACCCTACCACAGGAAATAATTATAGATCAATTAGGATGTACACAGAGTGACCCTAAAGTTTACTATATATGCCTATGCGAAATAGAGTGTTCTGAGATGCTTAAAATGAAGAAATAAGCGTTCTAAAATGCTTTAAAAATTCAAAAACATCTTTCAATGGTTAACTAACGCAAGGCGCAATATCAGACCTTAATATTGACCCATAATATTTAAATTGGACCAGGTATTATATTACAGGGTAATAGTGTACCCTACCACAGGAAATAATTATAGGTCAATTAGGGGGTACACTATGTATATTTTAAATAGTGCATTAAAACAAGGAAATACGAAGACACTTTTCTATGTTAACTAACGGCACGGTATCGGACCTTAATATTGACCTATAATTTTTAAACTGGACCACGTATTATATTACAGGGTTATAGTGTACCCTAAAACAGGAAATAATTATAGGTCAATTAGGGGGTACACAGAGTGACCCTAAAGTTTACTATGTATGCCTATGCGAAATAAAGTGTTCTGAGAAGCTTAAAATGAGGAAATAAGCGTTCTAAAATGCTTTAAAAATTCAAAGACATTTTTCTATGTTAACTAACGGCACGGTATCGGACCTTAATATTGACCTATAATTTTTAAATTGGACCACCTATTATATTACAGGGTAATAGTGTACCCTACCACAGGAAATACTTATAGGTCATTTAGGGGGTACACTATGTATATTTTAAATAGTGCATTAAAACAAGGAAATACGAAGACACTTTTCTATGTTAACTAACGGCACGGTATCGGACCTTAATATTGACCTATAATTTTTAAATTGTACCACGTATTATCTTACAGGGTAATAGTGTACCTTACCACAGGAAATAATTATAGGTCAATTAGGTGGTACACAGCGTGACCCTAAAATTTACTATGTATGCCTATGCGAAATAGAGTGTTCTGAGAAGCTTAAAATGAAGAAATAAGCGTTCTAAAATGCTTTAAAAATTCAAAGACATCTTTCAATGGTTAACTAACGCAAGGCGCAATATCAAACCTTAATATTGACCCATAATATTTAAATTGAACCTGGTATTGTATTACAGGGTAATAGTGTACCCTACCACAGGAAATAATTATAGGTCAATTAGGGGGTACACTATGTATATTTTAAATAGTGCATTAAAACAAGGAAATACGAAGACATTTTTCAATGTTAACTAACGGCACGGTATCGGAACTTAATATTGACCTATAATTTTTAAATTGGACCACCTATTATATTACAGGGTAATAGTGTACCTTACCACAGGAAATAATTATAGGTCAATTAGGGGGTACACAGAGTGACCCTAAAGTTTACTATATATGCCTATGCGAAATAGAGTGTTCTGAGATGCTTAAAATGAAGAAATAAGCGTTCTAAAATGCTTTAAAAATTCAAAGACATCTTTCAATGGTTAACTAGCGCAAGGCGCAATACCAGACCTTAATATTGACCCATAATATTTAAATTGGACCAGGTATTATATTACAGGGTAATAGTGTACCCTACCACAGGAAATAATTATAGGTCAATTAGGGGGTACACTATGTATATTTTAAATAGTGCATTAAAACAAGGAAATACGAAGACACTTTTCTATGTTAACTAACGGCACGGTATCGGACCTTAATATTGACCTATAATTTTTAAATTGGACCACGTATTATATTACAGGGTAATAGTGTACCCTACCACAGGAATTAATTATAGGTCATTTAGGGGGTACACAGCGTGACCCTAAATTTTACTATGTATGCCTATGCGAAATAGAGTGTTCTGAGATGCTTAAAATGAAGAAATAAGCGTTCTAAAATGCTTTAAAAATTCAAAGACATCTTTCAATGGTTAACTAACGCAAGGCGCAATATCAGACCTTAATATTGACCCATAATATTTAAATTGGACCAGGTATTATATTACAGGGTAATAGTGTACCCTACCACAGGAAATAATTATAGGTCAATAAGGGGTACACTATGTATATTTTAAATAGTGCATTAAAACAAGGAAATACGAAGACACTTTTCTATGTTAACTAACGGCACGGTATCGGACCTTAATATTGACCTATAATTTTTAAATTGGACCACGTATTATATTACAGGGTTATAGTGTACCCTACCACAGGAAATAATTATAGGTCAATTAAGGGGTACGCAGAGTGACCCTAAAGTTTACTAAGTATGCCTATGCGAAATAAAGTGTTCTGAGAAGCTTAAAATGAGGAAATAAGCGTTCTAAAATGCTTTAAAAATTCAATGACATTTTTCTATGCTAACTAACGGCACGGTATCGGACCTTAATATTGACCTATAATTTTTAAATTGGACCACCTATTATATTACAGGGTAATAGTGTACCTTACCACAGGAAATAATTATAGGTCAATTAGGGGGTACACAGCGTGACCCTAAAGTTTACTATGTATGCCTATGCGAAATAAAGTGCTCTGAGAAGCTTAAAATGAAGAAATAAGCGTTCTAAAATGCTTTAAAAATTCAAAGACATCTTTCAATGGTTAACTAACGCAAGGCGCAATATCAAACCTTAATATTGACCCATAATATTTAAATTGAACCAGGTATTGTATTACAGGGTAATAGTGTACCCTACCACAGTAAATAATTATAGGTCAATTAGGGGGTACACTATGTATTTTTTAAATAGTGCATTAAAACAAGGAAATACGAAGACATTTTTCAATGTTAACTAACGGCACGGTATCGGAACTTAATATTGACCTATAATTTTTAAATTGGACCACGTATTATATTACAGGGTAATAGTGTGCCCTACCACGGAAAATAATTATAGGTCATTTAGGGGGTACACAGCGTGACCCTAAATTTTACTATGTATGCCTATGCGAAATAGAGTGTTCTGAGAAGCTTAAAATGAAGAAATAAGCGTTCTAAAATGCTTTAAAAATTCAAAGACATCTTTCAATGGTTAACTAACGCAAGGCGCAATATCAGACCTTAATATTGACCCATAATATTTAAATTGGACCAGGTATTATATTACGGGGTAATAGTGTACCCTACCACAGGAAATAATTATAGGTCAATTAGGGGGTACACTATGTATATTTTAAATAATGCATTAAAACCAGGAAATACGAAGACACTTTTCTATGTTAACTAACGGCCCGGTATCGGACCTTAATATTGACCTATAATTTTTAAATTGGACCACGTATTATATTACAGGGTAATAGTGTACCCTACCACAGGAAATAATTATAGGTCATTTAGGGGGTACACAGCGTGACCCTAAATTTTACTATGTATGCCTATGCGAAATAGAGTGTTCTGAGATGCTTAAAATGAAGAAATAAGCGTTCTAAAATGCTTTAAAAATTCAAAGACATCTTCCAATGGTTAACTAACGCAAGGCGCAATATCAGACCTTAATATTGACCCATAATATTTAAATTGGACCAGGTATTATATTACAGGGTAATAGTGTACCCTACCACCGGAAATAACTATAGGTCAATTAGGGGGTACACTATGTACATTTTAAATAGTGCATTAAAACAAGGAAATACGAAAACACTTTTCTATGTTAACTAACGGCACGGTATCGGACCTTAATATTGACCTATAATTTTTAAATTGGACCACGTATTATATTACAGGGTTATAGTGTACCCTACCACAGGAAATAATTATAGGTCAATTAGGGGGTACACAGAGTGACCCTAAAGTTTACTATATATGCCTATGCGAAATAGAGTGTTCTGAGATGCTTAAAATGAAGAAATAAGCGTTCTAAAATGCTTTAAAAATTCAAAAACATCTTTCAATGGTTAACTAACGCAAGGCGCAATATCAGACCTTAATATTGACCCATAATATTTAAATTGGACCAGGTATTATATTACAAGGTAATAGTGTACCCTACCACAGGAAATAATTATAGGTCAATTAGGGGGTACACTATGTATATTTTAAATAGTGCATTAAAACAAGGAAATACGAAGACACTTTTCTATGCTAACTAACGGCACGGTATCGGACCTTAATATTGACCTATAATTTTTAAACTGGACCACGTATTATATTACAGGGTTATAGTGTACCCTAACACAGGAAATAATTATAGGTCAATTAGGGGGTACACAGAGTGACCCTAAAGTTTACTATGTATGCCTATGCGAAATAAAGTGTTCTGAGAAGCTTAAAATGAGGAAATAAGCGTTCTAAAATGCTTTAAAAATTCAAAGACATTTTTCTATGTTAACTAACGGCACGGTATCGGACCTTAATATTGACCTATAATTTTTAAATTGGACCACCTATTATATTACAGGGTAATAGTGTACCCTACCACAGGAAATAATTATAGGTCATTTAGGGGGTACACTATGTATATTTTAAATAGTGCATTAAAACAAGGAAATACGAAGACACTTTTCTATGTTAACTAACGGCACGGTATCGGACCTTAATATTGACCTATAATTTTTAAACTGGACCACGTATTATATTACAGGGTTATAGTGTACCCTACCACAGGAAATAATTATAGGTCAATTAGGGGGTACACAGAGTGACCCTAAAGTTTACTATGTATGCCTATGCGAAATAAAGTGTTCTGAGAAGCTTAAAATGAGGAAATAAGCGTTCTAAAATGCTTTAAAAATTCAAAGACATTTTTCTATGTTAACTAACGGCACGGTATCGGACCTTAATATTGACCTATAAATTTTAAATTGGACCACCTATTATATTACAGGGTAATAGTGTACCCTACCACAGGAAATAATTATAGGTCAATTAGGGGGTACACAGAGTGACCCTAAAGTTTACTATGTATGCCTATGCGAAATAAAGTGTTCTGAGAAGCTTAAAATGAAGAAATAAGCGTTCTAAAATGCTTTAAAAATTCAAAGGCAGCTTTCAATGGTTAACTAACGCAAGGCGCAATATCAAACCTTAATATTGACCCATAATATTTAAATTGAACCAGGTATTGTATTACAGGGTAATAGTGTACCCTACCACAGGAAATAATTATAGGTCAATTAGGGGGTACACTATGTATTTTTTAAATAGTGCATTAAAACAAGGAAATACGAAGACATTTTTCAATGTTAACTAACGGCACGTTATCGGAACTTAATATTGACCTATAATTTTTAAATTGGACCACGTATTATATTACAGGGTAATAGTGTGCCCTACCACAGGAAATAATTATAGGTCATTTAGGGGGTACACAGCGTGACCCTAAATTTTACTATGTATGCCTATGCGAAATAGAGTGTTCTGAGAAGCTTAAAATGAAGAAATAAGCGTTCTAAAATGCTTTAAAAATTCAAAGACATCTTCCAATGGTTAACTAACGCAAGGCGCAATATCAGACCTTAATATTGACCCATAATATTTAAATTGGACCAGGTATTATATTACAGGGTAATAGTGTACCCCACCAAAGGAAATAATTATAGGTCATTTAGGGGGTACACAGCGTGACCCTAAAGTTTACTATGTATGCCTATGCGAAATAAAGTGTTCTGAGAAGCTTAAAATGAGGAAATAAGCGTTCTAAAATGCTTTAAAAATTCAAAGACATTTTTCTATGTTAACTAACGGCACGGTATCGGACCTTAATATTGACCTATAATTTTTAAATTGGACCACCTATTATATTACAGGGTAATAGTGTACCCTACCACAGGAAATAATTATAGGTCAATTAGGGGGTACACAGAGTGACCCTAAAGTTTACTATATATGCCTATGCGAAATAGAGTGTTCTGAGATGCTTAAAATGAAGAAATAAGCGTTCTAAAATGCTTTAAAAATTCAAAGACATCTTCCAATGGTTAACTAACGCAAGGCGCAATATCAGACCTTAATATTGACCCATAATATTTAAATTGGACCAGGTATTATATTACAGGGTAATAGTGTACCCTACCACAAGAAATAATTATAGGTCAATTAGGGGGTACACTATGTACATTTTAAATAGTGCATTAAAACAAGGAAATACGAAGACACTTTTCTATGTTAACTAACGGCACGGTATCGGACCTTAATATTGACCTATAATTTTTAAATTGGACCACGTATTATATTACAGGGTTATAGTGTACCCTACCACAGGAAATAATTATAGGTCAATTAGGGGGTACACAGAGTGACCCTAAAGTTTACTATATATGCCTATGCGAAATAGAGTGTTCTGAGATGCTTAAAATGAAGAAATAAGCGTTCTAAAATGCTTTAAAAATTCAAAAACATCTTTCAATGGTTAACTAACGCAAGGCGCAATATCAGACCTTAATATTGACCCATAATATTTAAATTGGACCAGGTATTATATTACGGGGTAATAGTGTACCCTACCACAGGAAATAATTATAGGTCAATTAGGGGGTACACTATGTATATTTTAAATAATGCATTAAAACCAGGAAATACGAAGACACTTTTCTATGTTAACTAACGGCCCGGTATCGGACCTTAATATTGACCTATAATTTTTAAATTGGACCACGTATTATATTACAGGGTAATAGTGTACCCTACCACAGGAAATAATTATAGGTCATTTAGGGGGTACACAGCGTGACCCTAAATTTTACTATGTATGCCTATGCGAAATAGAGTGTTCTGAGATGCTTAAAATGAAGAAATAAGCGTTCTAAAATGCTTTAAAAATTCAAAGACATCTTCCAATGGTTAACTAACGCAAGGCGCAATATCAGACCTTAATATTGACCCATAATATTTAAATTGGACCAGGTATTATATTACAGGGTAATAGTGTACCCTACCACCGGAAATAACTATAGGTCAATTAGGGGGTACACTATGTACATTTTAAATAGTGCATTAAAACAAGGAAATACGAAAACACTTTTCTATGTTAACTAACGGCACGGTATCGGACCTTAATATTGACCTATAATTTTTAAATTGGACCACGTATTATATTACAGGGTTATAGTGTACCCTACCACAGGAAATAATTATAGGTCAATTAGGGGGTACACAGAGTGACCCTAAAGTTTACTATATATGCCTATGCGAAATAGAGTGTTCTGAGATGCTTAAAATGAAGAAATAAGCGTTCTAAAATGCTTTAAAAATTCAAAAACATCTTTCAATGGTTAACTAACGCAAGGCGCAATATCAGACCTTAATATTGACCCATAATATTTAAATTGGACCAGGTATTATATTACAAGGTAATAGTGTACCCTACCACAGGAAATAATTATAGGTCAATTAGGGGGTACACTATGTATATTTTAAATAGTGCATTAAAACAAGGAAATACGAAGACACTTTTCTATGCTAACTAACGGCACGGTATCGGACCTTAATATTGACCTATAATTTTTAAACTGGACCACGTATTATATTACAGGGTTATAGTGTACCCTAACACAGGAAATAATTATAGGTCAATTAGGGGGTACACAGAGTGACCCTAAAGTTTACTATGTATGCCTATGCGAAATAAAGTGTTCTGAGAAGCTTAAAATGAGGAAATAAGCGTTCTAAAATGCTTTAAAAATTCAAAGACATTTTTCTATGTTAACTAACGGCACGGTATCGGACCTTAATATTGACCTATAATTTTTAAATTGGACCACCTATTATATTACAGGGTAATAGTGTACCCTACCACAGGAAATAATTATAGGTCAATTAGGGGGTACAGAGAGTGTCCCTAAAGTTTACTATATATGCCTATGCGAAATAGAGTGTTCTGAGATGCTTAAAATGAAGAAATAAGCGTTCTAAAATGCTTTAAAAATTCAAAAACATCTTTCAATGGTTAACTAACGCAAGGCGCAATATCAGACCTTAATATTGACCCATAATATTTAAAGACCAGGTATTATATTACAGGGTAATAGTGTACCCTACCACAGGAAATAATTATAGGTTAATTAGGGGGTACACTATGTATATTTTAAATAGTGCATTAAAACAAGGAAATACGAAGACACTTTTCTATGTTAACTAACGGCACGGTATCGGACCTTAATATTGATCTATAATTTTTAAACTGGACCACGTATTATATTACAGGGTTATAGTGTACCCTACCACAGGAAATAATTATAGGTCAATTAGGGGGTACACAGAGTGACCCTAAAGTTTACTATGTATGCCTATGCGAAATAAAGTGTTCTGAGAAGCTTAAAATGAGGAAATAAGCGTTCTAAAATGCTTTAAAAATTCAAAGACATTTTTCTATGTTAACTAACGGCACGGTATCGGACCTTAATATTGACCTATAATTTTTAAATTGGACCACCTATTATATTACAGGGTAATAGTGTACCCTACCACAGGAAATAATTATAGGTCATTTAGGGGGTACACTATGTATATTTTAAATAGTGCATTAAAACAAGGAAATACGAAGACACTTTTCTATGTTAACTAACGGCACGGTATCGGACCTTAATATTGACCTATAATTTTTAAATTGGACCACGTATTATATTACAGGGTTATAGTGTACCCTACCACAGGAAATAATTATAGGTCAATTAGGGGGTACACAGAGTGACCCTAAAGTTTACTATATATGCCTATGCGAAATAGAGTGTTCTGAGATGCTTAAAATGAAGAAATAAGCGTTCTAAAATGCTTTAAAAATTCAAAAACATCTTTCAATGGTTAACTAACGCAAGGCGCAATATCAGACCTTAATATTGACCCATAATATTTAAATTGGACCAGGTATTATATTACGGGGTAATAGTGTACCCTACCACAGGAAATAATTATAGGTCAATTAGGGGGTACACTATGTATATTTTAAATAATGCATTAAAACCAGGAAATACGAAGACACTTTTCTATGTTAACTAACGGCCCGGTATCGGACCTTAATATTGACCTATAATTTTTAAATTGGACCACGTATTATATTACAGGGTAATAGTGTACCCTACCACAGGAAATAATTATAGGTCATTTAGGGGGTACACAGCGTGACCCTAAATTTTACTATGTATGCCTATGCGAAATAGAGTGTTCTGAGATGCTTAAAATGAAGAAATAAGCGTTCTAAAATGCTTTAAAAATTCAAAGACATCTTCCAATGGTTAACTAACGCAAGGCGCAATATCAGACCTTAATATTGACCCATAATATTTAAATTGGACCAGGTATTATATTACAGGGTAATAGTGTACCCTACCACCGGAAATAACTATAGGTCAATTAGGGGGTACACTATGTACATTTTAAATAGTGCATTAAAACAAGGAAATACGAAAACACTTTTCTATGTTAACTAACGGCACGGTATCGGACCTTAATATTGACCTATAATTTTTAAATTGGACCACGTATTATATTACAGGGTTATAGTGTACCCTACCACAGGAAATAATTATAGGTCAATTAGGGGGTACACAGAGTGACCCTAAAGTTTACTATATATGCCTATGCGAAATAGAGTGTTCTGAGATGCTTAAAATGAAGAAATAAGCGTTCTAAAATGCTTTAAAAATTCAAAAACATCTTTCAATGGTTAACTAACGCAAGGCGCAATATCAGACCTTAATATTGACCCATAATATTTAAATTGGACCAGGTATTATATTACAAGGTAATAGTGTACCCTACCACAGGAAATAATTATAGGTCAATTAGGGGGTACACTATGTATATTTTAAATAGTGCATTAAAACAAGGAAATACGAAGACACTTTTCTATGCTAACTAACGGCACGGTATCGGACCTTAATATTGACCTATAATTTTTAAACTGGACCACGTATTATATTACAGGGTTATAGTGTACCCTAACACAGGAAATAATTATAGGTCAATTAGGGGGTACACAGAGTGACCCTAAAGTTTACTATGTATGCCTATGCGAAATAAAGTGTTCTGAGAAGCTTAAAATGAGGAAATAAGCGTTCTAAAATGCTTTAAAAATTCAAAGACATTTTTCTATGTTAACTAACGGCACGGTATCGGACCTTAATATTGACCTATAATTTTTAAATTGGACCACCTATTATATTACAGGGTAATAGTGTACCCTACCACAGGAAAAAATTATAGGTCAATTAGGGGGTACAGAGAGTGTCCCTAAAGTTTACTATATATGCCTATGCGAAATAGAGTGTTCTGAGATGCTTAAAATGAAGAAATAAGCGTTCTAAAATGCTTTAAAAATTCAAAAACATCTTTCAATGGTTAACTAACGCAAGGCGCAATATCAGACCTTAATATTGACCCATAATATTTAAAGACCAGGTATTATATTACAGGGTAATAGTGTACCCTACCACAGGAAATAATTATAGGTTAATTAGGGGGTACACTATGTATATTTTAAATAGTGCATTAAAACAAGGAAATACGAAGACACTTTTCTATGTTAACTAACGGCACGGTATCGGACCTTAATATTGATCTATAATTTTTAAACTGGACCACGTATTATATTACAGGGTTATAGTGTACCCTACCACAGGAAATAATTATAGGTCAATTAGGGGGTACACAGAGTGACCCTAAAGTTTACTATGTATGCCTATGCGAAATAAAGTGTTCTGAGAAGCTTAAAATGAGGAAATAAGCGTTCTAAAATGCTTTAAAAATTCAAAGACATTTTTCTATGTTAACTAACGGCACGGTATCGGACCTTAATATTGACCTATAATTTTTAAATTGGACCACCTATTATATTACAGGGTAATAGTGTACCCTACCACAGGAAATAATTATAGGTCATTTAGGGGGTACACTATGTATATTTTAAATAGTGCATTAAAACAAGGAAATACGAAGACACTTTTCTATGTTAACTAACGGCACGGTATCGGACCTTAATATTGACCTATAATTTTTAAACTGGACCACGTATTATATTACAGGGTTATAGTGTACCCTACCACAGGAAATAATTATAGGTCAATTAGGGGGTACACAGAGTGACCCTAAAGTTTACTATGTATGCCTATGCGAAATAAAGTGTTCTGAGAAGCTTAAAATGAGGAAATAAGCGTTCTAAAATGCTTTAAAAATTCAAAGACATTTTTCTATGTTAACTAACGGCACGGTATCGGACCTTAATATTGACCTATAAATTTTAAATTGGACCACCTATTATATTACAGGGTAATAGTGTACCCTACCACAGGAAATAATTATAGGTCAATTAGGGGGTACACAGAGTGACCCTAAAGTTTACTATGTATGCCTATGCGAAATAAAGTGTTCTGAGAAGCTTAAAATGAAGAAATAAGCGTTCTAAAATGCTTTAAAAATTCAAAGGCAGCTTTCAATGGTTAACTAACGCAAGGCGCAATATCAAACCTTAATATTGACCCATAATATTTAAATTGAACCAGGTATTGTATTACAGGGTAATAGTGTACCCTACCACAGGAAATAATTATAGGTCAATTAGGGGGTACACTATGTATTTTTTAAATAGTGCATTAAAACAAGGAAATACGAAGACATTTTTCAATGTTAACTAACGGCACGTTATCGGAACTTAATATTGACCTATAATTTTTAAATTGGACCACGTATTATATTACAGGGTAATAGTGTGCCCTACCACAGGAAATAATTATAGGTCATTTAGGGGGTACACAGCGTGACCCTAAATTTTACTATGTATGCCTATGCGAAATAGAGTGTTCTGAGAAGCTTAAAATGAAGAAATAAGCGTTCTAAAATGCTTTAAAAATTCAAAGACATCTTCCAATGGTTAACTAACGCAAGGCGCAATATCAGACCTTAATATTGACCCATAATATTTAAATTGGACCAGGTATTATATTACAGGGTAATAGTGTACCCCACCAAAGGAAATAATTATAGGTCATTTAGGGGGTACACAGCGTGACCCTAAAGTTTACTATGTATGCCTATGCGAAATAAAGTGTTCTGAGAAGCTTAAAATGAGGAAATAAGCGTTCTAAAATGCTTTAAAAATTCAAAGACATTTTTCTATGTTAACTAACGGCACGGTATCGGACCTTAATATTGACCTATAATTTTTAAATTGGACCACCTATTATATTACAGGGTAATAGTGTACCCTACCACAGGAAATAATTATAGGTCAATTAGGGGGTACACAGAGTGACCCTAAAGTTTACTATATATGCCTATGCGAAATAGAGTGTTCTGAGATGCTTAAAATGAAGAAATAAGCGTTCTAAAATGCTTTAAAAATTCAAAGACATCTTCCAATGGTTAACTAACGCAAGGCGCAATATCAGACCTTAATATTGACCCATAATATTTAAATTGGACCAGGTATTATATTACAGGGTAATAGTGTACCCTACCACAAGAAATAATTATAGGTCAATTAGGGGGTACACTATGTACATTTTAAATAGTGCATTAAAACAAGGAAATACGAAGACACTTTTCTATGTTAACTAACGGCACGGTATCGGACCTTAATATTGACCTATAATTTTTAAATTGGACCACGTATTATATTACAGGGTTATAGTGTACCCTACCACAGGAAATAATTATAGGTCAATTAGGGGGTACACAGAGTGACCCTAAAGTTTACTATATATGCCTATGCGAAATAGAGTGTTCTGAGATGCTTAAAATGAAGAAATAAGCGTTCTAAAATGCTTTAAAAATTCAAAAACATCTTTCAATGGTTAACTAACGCAAGGCGCAATATCAGACCTTAATATTGACCCATAATATTTAAATTGGACCAGGTATTATATTACAGGGTAATAGTGTACCCTACCACAGGAAATAATTATAGGTCAATTAGGGGGTACACTATGTATATTTTAAATAGTGCATTAAAACAAGGAAATACGAAGACACTTTTCTATGTTAACTAACGGCACGGTATCGGACCTTAATATTGACCTATAATTTTTAAACTGGACCACGTATTATATTACAGGGTTATAGTGTACCCTACCACAGGAAATAATTATAGGTCAATTAGGGGGTACACAGAGTGACCCTAAAGTTTACTATGTATGCCTATGCGAAATAAAGTGTTCTGAGATGCTTAAAATGAGGAAATAAGCGTTCTAAAATGCTTTAAAAATTCAAAGACATTTTTCTATGTTAACTAACGGCACGGTATCGGACCTTAATATTGACCTATAAATTTTAAATTGGACCACCTATTATATTACAGGGTAATAGTGTACCCTACCACAGGAAATAATTATAGGTCATTTAGGGGGTACACTATGTATATTTTAAATAGTGCATTAAAACAAGGAAATACGAAGACACTTTTCTATGTTAACTAACGGCACGGTATCGGACCTTAATATTGACCTATAATTTTTAAATTGTACCACGTATTATATTACAGGGTAATAGTGTACCCTACCACAGGAAATAATTATAGGTCAATTAGGGGGTACACAGCGTGACCCTAAAGTTTACTATGTATGCCTATGCGAAATAAAGTGTTCTGAGAAGCTTAAAATGAAGAAATAAGCGTTCTAAAATGCTTTAAAAATTCAAAGACATCTTTCAATGGTTAACTAACGCAAGGCGCAATATCAAACCTTAATATTGACCCATAATATTTAAATTGAACCAGGTATTGTATTACAGGGTAATAGTGTACCCTACCACAGGAAATAATTATAGGTCAATTAGGGGGTACACTATGTATTTTTTAAATAGTGCATTAAAACAAGGAAATACGAAGACATTTTTCAATGTTAACTAACGGCACGTTATCGGAACTTAATATTGACCTATAATTTTTAAATTGGACCACGTATTATATTACAGGGTAATAGTGTGCCCTACCACAGGAAATAATTATAGGTCATTTAGGGGGTACACAGCGTGACCCTAAATTTTACTATGTATGCCTATGCGAAATAGAGTGTTCTGAGAAGCTTAAAATGAAGAAATAAGCGTTCTAAAATGCTTTAAAAATTCAAAGACATCTTTCAATGGTTAACTAACGCAAGGCGCAATATCAGACCTTAATATTGACCCATAATATTTAAATTGGACCAGGTATTATATTACAGGGTAATAGTGTACCCCACCAAAGGAAATAATTATAGGTCATTTAGGGGGTACACAGCGTGACCTTAAAGTTTACTATGTATGCCTATGCGAAATAAAGTGTTCTGAGAAGCTTAAAATGAGGAAATAAGCGTTCTAAAATGCTTTAAAAATTCAAAGACATTTTTCTATGTTAACTAACGGCACGGTATCGGACCTTAATATTGACCTATAATTTTTAATATGGACCACCTATTATATTACAGGGTAATAGTGTACCCTACCTAAGGAAATAATTATAGGTCATTTAGGGGGTACACTATGTATATTTTAAATAGTGCATTAAAACAAGGAAATACGAAGACACTATTCTATGTTAACTAACGGCACGGTATCGGACCTTAATATTGACCTATAATTTTTAAATTGTACCACGTATTATATTACAGGGTAATAGTGTACCTTACCACAGGAAATAATTATAGGTCAATTAGGTGGTACACAGCGTGACCCTAAAATTTACTATGTATGCCTATGCGAAATAGAGTGTTCTGAGAAGCTTAAAATGAAGAAATAAGCGTTCTAAAATGCTTTAAAAATTCAAAGACATCTTTCAATGGTTAACTAACGCAAGGCGCGATATCAGACCTTAATATGGAACCATAATATTTCAATTGGACCAGGTATTATATTACAGGGTAATAGTGTACTCTACAACAGGAAATAATTATAGGTCAATTAGGGGATACACTATGTATGTTTTAAATAGTGCATTAAAACAAGAAAATACGAAGACACTTTTCTATGTTAACTAACGGCACGGTATCGGACCTTAATATTGACCTATAATTTTTAAATTGGACCACGTATTATATTACAGGGTTATAGTGTACCCTACCACAGGAAATAATTATAGGTCAATTAGGGGGTACACAGAGTGACCCTAAAATTTACTATGTATGCCTATGCGAAATAAAGTGTTCTGAGAAGCTTAAAATGAGAAAATAAGCGTTCTCAAATGCTTTAAAAATTCAAAGACATTTTTCTATGTTAACTAACGGCACGGTATCGGACCTTAATATTGACCTATAATTTTTAAATTGGACCACGTATTATATTACAGGGTAATAGTGTACCCTACCACAGGAAATAATTATAGGTCAATTAGGGGGTACACAGCGTGACCCTAAAGTTTACTATGTATGCCTATGCGAAATAAAGTGTTCTGAGAAGCTTAAAATGAAGAAATAAGCGTTCTAAAATGCTTTAAAAATTCAAAGACATCTTTCAATGGTTAACTAACGCAAGGCGCAATATCAAACCTTAATATTGACCCATAATATTTAAATTGAACCAGGTATTGTATTACAGGGTAATAGTGTACCCTACCACAGGAAATAATTATAGGTCAATTAGGGGGTACACTATGTATATTTTAAATAGTGCATTAAAACAAGGAAATACGAAGACAATTTTCAATGTTAACTAACGGCACGGTATCGTAACTTAATATTGACCTATACTTTTTAAATTGGACCACGTATTATATTACAGGGTAATAGTGTACCCTACCACAGGAAATAATTATAGGTCATTTAGGGGGTACACAGCGTGACCCTAAATTTTACTATGTATGCCTATGCGAAATAGAGTGTTCTGAGAAGCTTAAAATGAAGAAATAAGCATTCTAAAATGCTTTAAAAATTCAAAGACATCTTTCAATGGTTAACTAACGCAAGGCGCAATATCAGACCTTAATATTGACCCATAAAATTTAAATTGGACCAGGTATTATATTACAGGGTAATAGTGTACCCTACCAAAGGAAATAATTATAGGTCAATTAGGGGGTACACAGCGTGACCCTAAAGTTTACTATGTATGCCTATGCAAAATAAAGTGTTCTGAGAAGCTTAAAATGAGGAAATAAGCGTTCTAAAATGCTTTAAAAATTCAAAGACATTTTTCTATGTTAACTAACGGCAAGGTATCGGACCTTAATATTGACCTATAATTTTTAAATTGGACCACGTATTATATTACAGGGTAATAGTGTACCCTAGAACAGGAAATAATTATAGGTCATTTAGGGGGTACACAGCGTGACCCTAAATTTTACTATGTATGCCTATGCGAAATAGAGTGTTCTGAGATGCTTAAAATGAAGAAATACGCGTTCTAAAATGCTTTAAAAATTCAAAGACATCTTCCAATGGTTAACTAACGCAAGGCGCAATATCAGACCTTAATATTGACCCATAATATTTAAATTGGACCAGGTATTATATTACAGGGTAATAGTGTACCCTACCACAGGAAATAATTATAGGTCAATTAGGGGGTACACTATGTATATTTTAAATAGTGCATTAAAACAAGGAAATACGAAGACACTTTTCTATGTTAACTAACGGCACGGTATCGGACCTTAATATTGACCTATAATTTTTAAATTGGACCACGTATTATATTACAGGGTTATAGTGTACCCTACCACAGGAAATAATTATAGGTCAATTAGGGGGTACACAGAGTGACCCTAAAGTTTACTATATATGCCTATGCGAAATAGAGTGTTCTGAGATGCTTAAAATGAAGAAATAAGCGTTCTAAAATGCTTTAAAAATTCAAAAACATCTTTCAATGGTTAACTAACGCAAGGCGCAATATCAGACCTTAATATTGACCCATAATATTTAAATTGGACCAGGTATTATATTACAGGGTAATAGTGTACCCTACCACAGGAAATAATTATAGGTCAATTAGGGGGTACACTATGTATATTTTAAATAGTGCATTAAAACAAGGAAATACGAAGACACTTTTCTATGTTAACTAACGGCACGGTATCGGACCTTAATATTGACCTATAATTTTTAAATTGGACCACCTATTATATTACAGGGTAATAGTGTACCTTACCACAGGAAATAATTATAGGTCAATTAGGGGGTACACAGCGTGACCCTAAAGTTTACTATGTATGCCTATGCGAAATAGAGTGTTCTGAGAAGCTTAAAATGAAGAAATAAGCGTTCTAAAATGCTTTAAAAATTCAAAGACATCTTTCAATGGTTAACTAACGCAAGGCGCAATTTCAGACCTTAATATTGACCCATAATATTTAAATTGGAACAGGTATTATATTACAGGGTAATAGTGTACCCCACCAAAGGAAATAATTATAGGTCATTTAGGGGGTACACAGCGTGACCCTAAAGTGTACTATGTATGCCTATGCGAAATAAAGTGTTCTGAGAAGCTTAAAATGAGGAAATAAGCGTTCTAAAATGCTTTAAAAATTCAAAGACATTTTTCTATGTTAACTAACGGCACGGTATCGGACCTTAATATTGACCTATAATTTTTAAATTGGACCACGTATTATATTACAGGGTAATAGTGTACCCTACCACAGGATATAATTATAGGTCATTTAGGGGGTACACAGCGTGACCCTAAATTTTACTATGTATGCCTATGCGAAATAGAGTGTTCTGAGATGCTTAAAATGAAGAAATAGGCGTTCTAAAATGCTTTAAAAATTCAAAGACATCTTTCAATGGTTAACTAACGCAAGGCGCAATATCAGACCTTAATATTGACCCATAATATTTAAATTGGAATAGGTATTATATTACAGGGTAATAGTGTACCCTACCACAGGAAATAATTATAGGTCAATTAGGGGGTACACTATGTATATTTTAAATAGTGCATTAAAACAAGGAAATACGAAGACACTTTTCTATGTTAACTAACGGCACGGTATCGGACCTTAATATTGACCTATAATTTTTAAATTGGACCACGTATTATATTACTGGGTTATAATGTACCCTACCACAGGAAATAATTATAGGTCAATTAGGGGGTACACAGAGAGACCCTAAAATTTACTATGTATGCCTATGCGAAATAAAGTGTTCTGAGAAGCTTAAAATGAGGAAATAAGCGTTCTAAAATGCTTTAAAAATTCAAAGACATCTTTCAATGGTTAACTAACGCAAGGCGCAATATCAAACCTTAATATTGACCCATAATATTTAAATTGAACCAGGTATTGTATTACAGGGTAATAGTGTACCCTACCACAGGAAATAATTATAGGTCAATTAGGGGGTACACTATGTATATTTTAAATAGTGCATTAAAACAAGGAAATACGAAGACATTTTTCAATGTTAACTAACGGCACGGTATCGTAACTTAATATTGACCTATAATTTTTAAATTGGACCACGTATTATATTACAGGGTAATAGTGTACCCTACCACAGGAAATAATTATAGCTCATTTAGGGGGTACACAGCGTGACCCTAAATTTTACTATGTATGCCTATGCGAAATAGAGTGTTCTGAGATGCTTAAAATGAAGAAATAAGCGTTCTAAAATGCTTTAAAAATTCAAAGACATCTTCCAATGGTTAACTAACGCAAGGCGCAATATCAGACCTTAATATTGACCCATAATATTTAAATTGGACCAGGTATTATATTACAGGGTAATAGTGTACCCTACCACAGGAAATAATTATAGGTCAATTAGGGGGTACACTATGTATATTTTAAATAGTGCATTAAAACAAGGAAATACGAAGACACTTTTCTATGTTAACTAACGGCACGGTATCGGACCTTAATATTGACCTATAATTTTTAAATTGGACCACGTATTATATTACAGGGTTATAGTGTACCCTACCACAGGAAATAATTATAGGTCAATTAGGGGGTACACAGAGTGACCCTAAAGTTTACTATATATGCCTACGCGAAATAGAGTGTTCTGAGATGCTTAAAATGAAGAAATAAGCGTTCTAAAATGCTTTAAAAATTCAAAAACATCTTTCAATGGTTAACTAACGCAAGGCGCAATATCAGACCTTAATATTGACCCATAATATTTAAATTGGACCAGGTATTATATTACAGGGTAATAGTGTACCCTACCACAGGAAATAATTATAGGTCAATTAGGGGGTACACTATGTATATTTTAAATAGTGCATTAAAACAAGGAAATACGAAGACACTTTTCTATGTTAACTAACGGCACGGTATCGGACCTTAATATTGACCTATAATTTTTAAATTGGACCACGTATTATATTACAGGGTTATAGTGTACCCTACCACAGGAAATAATTATAGGTCAATTAGGGGGTACACAGAGTGACCCTAAAGTTTACTATATATGCCTATGCGAAATAGAGTGTTCTGAGATGCTTAAAATGAAGAAATAAGCGTTCTAAAATGCTTTAAAAATTCAAAAACATCTTTCAATGGTTAACTAACGCAAGGCGCAATATCAGACCTTAATATTGACCCATAATATTTAAATTGGACCAGGTATTATATTACAGGGTAATAGTGTACCCTACCACAGGAAATAATTATAGGTCAATTAGGGGGTACACTATGTATATTTTAAATAGTGCATTAAAACAAGGAAATACGAAGACACTTTTCTATGTTAACTAACGGCACGGTATCGGACCTTAATATTGACCTATAATTTTTAAACTGGACCACGTATTATATTACAGGGTTATAGTGTACCCTACCACAGGAAATAATTATAGGTCAATTAGGGGGTACACAGAGTGACCCTAAAGTTTACTATGTATGCCTATGCGAAATAAAGTGTTCTGAGAAGCTTAAAATGAGGAAATAAGCGTTCTAAAATGCTTTAAAAATTCAAAGACATTTTTCTATGTTAACTAACGGCACGGTATCGGACCTTAATATTGACCTATAATTTTTAAATTGGACCACGTATTATATTACAGGGTAATAGTGTACCCTAAAACAGGAAATAGTTATAGGTCATTTAGGGGGTACACAGCGTGACCCTAAATTTTACTATGTATGCCTATGCGAAATAGAGTGTTCTGAGAAGCTTAAAATGAAGAAATAAGCGTTCTAAAATGCTTTAAAAATTCAAAGACATCTTTCAATGGTTAACTAACGCAAGGCGCAATATCAGACCTTAATATTGACCCATAATATTTAAATTGGAACAGGTATTATATTACAGGGTAATAGTGTACCCCACCAAAGGAAATAATTATAGGTCATTTAGGGGGTACACAGCGTGACCCTAAAGTTTACTATGTATGCCTATGCGAAATAAAGTGTTCTGAGAAGCTTAAAATGAGGAAATAAGCGTTCTAAAATGCTTTAAAAATTCAAAGACATTTTTCTATGTTAACTAACGGCACGGTATCGGACCTTAATATTGACCTATAATTTTTAAATTGGACCACGTATTATATTACAGGGTAATAGTGTACCCTACCACAGGATATAATTATAGGTCATTTAGGGGGTACACAGCGTGACCCTAAATTTTACTATGTATGCCTATGCGAAATAAAGTGTTCTGAGAAGCTTAAAATGAAGAAATAAGCGTTCTAAAATGCTTTAAAAATTCAAAGACATCTTTCAATGGTTAACTAACGCTAGGCGCAATATCAGACCTTAATATTGACCCATAATATTTAAATTGGACCAGGTATTATATTACAGGGTAATAGTGTACCCTACCACAGGAAATAATTATAGGTCAATTAGGGGGTACACTATGTATATTTTAAATAGTGCATTAAAACAAGGAAATACGAAGACACTTTTCTATGTTAACTAACGGCACGGTATCGGACCTTAATATTGACCTATAATTTTTAAATTGGACCACGTATTATATTACTGGGTTATAATGTACCCTACCACAGGAAATAATTATAGGTCAATTAGGGGGTACACAGAGAGACCCTAAAGTTTACTATGTATGCCTATGCGAAATAAAGTGTTCTGAGAAGCTTAAAATGAGGAAATAAGCGCTCTAAAATGCTTTAAAAATTCAAAGACATTTTTCAATGTTAACTAACGGCACGGTATCGGACCTTAATATTGACCTATAATTTTTAAATTGGACCACGTATTATATTACAGGGTAATAGTGTACCCTACCACAGGAAATAATTATAGGTCAATTAGGGGGTACACTATGTATATTTTAAATAGTGCATTAAAACAAGGAAATACGAAGACACTTTTCTATGTTAACTAACGGCACGGTATCGGACCTTAATATTGACCTATAATTTTTAAATTGGACCACGTATTATATTACAGGGTTATAGTGTTTCCTACCACAGGAAATAATTATAGGTCAATTAGGGGGTACGCAGAGTGACCCTAAAGTTTACTAAGTATGCCTATGCGAAATAAAGTGTTCTGAGAAGCTTAAAATGAGGAAATAAGCGTTCTAAAATGCTTTAAAAATTCAATGACATTTTTCTATGCTAACTAACGGCACGGTATCGGACCTTAATATTGACCTATAATTTTTAAATTGGACCACCTATTATATTACAGGGTAATAGTGTACCTTACCACAGGAAATAATTATAGGTCAATTAGGGGGTACACAGCGTGACCCTAAAGTTTACTATGTATGCCTATGCGAAATAGAGTGTTCTGAGAAGCTTAAAATGAAGAAATAAGCGTTCTAAAATGCTTTAAAAATTCAAAGACATCTTTCAATGGTTAACTAACGCAAGGCGCAATTTCAGACCTTAATATTGACCCATAATATTTAAATTGGAACAGGTATTATATTACAGGGTAATAGTGTACCCCACCAAAGGAAATAATTATAGGTCATTTAGGGGGTACACAGCGTGACCCTAAAGTGTACTATGTATGCCTATGCGAAATAAAGTGTTCTGAGAAGCTTAAAATGAGGAAATAAGCGTTCTAAAATGCTTTAAAAATTCAAAGAAATTTTTCTATGTTAACTAACGGCACGGTATCGGACCTTAATATTGACCTATAATTTTTAAATTGGACCACGTATTATATTACAGGGTAATAGTGTACTCTACCACAGGATATAATTATAGGTCATTTAGGGGGTACACAGCGTGACCCTAAATTTTACTATGTATGCCTATGCGAAATAGAGTGTTCTGAGATGCTTAAATGAAGAAATAAGCGTTCTAAAATGCTTTAAAAATTCAAAGACATCTTTCAATGGTTAACTAACGCAAGGCGCAATATCAGACCTTAATATTGACCCATAATATTTAAATTGGAATAGGTATTATATTACAGGGTAATAGTGTACCCTACCACAGGAAATAATTATAGGTCAATTAGGGGGTACACTATGTATATTTTAAATAGTGCATTAAAACAAGGAAATACGAAGACACTTTTCTATGTTAACTAACGGCACGGTATCGGACCTTAATATTGACCTATAATTTTTAAATTGGACCACGTATTATATTACAGGGTTATAGTGTACCCTACCACAGGAAATAATTATAGGTCAATTAGGGGGTACACAGAGTGACCCTAAAGTTTACTATGTATGCCTATGCGAAATAAAGTGTTCTGAGAAGCTTAAAATGAGGAAATAAGCGTTCTAAAATGCTTTAAAAATTCAAAGAAATTTTTCTATGTTAACTAACGGCACGGTATCGGACCTTAATATTGACCTATAATTTTTAAATTGGACCACGTATTATATTACAGGGTAATAGTGTACTCTACCACAGGATATAATTATAGGTCATTTAGGGGGTACACAGCGTGACCCTAAATTTTACTATGTATGCCTATGCGAAATAGAGTGTTCTGAGATGCTTAAATGAAGAAATAAGCGTTCTAAAATGCTTTAAAAATTCAAAGACATCTTTCAATGGTTAACTAACGCAAGGCGCAATATCAGACCTTAATATTGACCCATAATATTTAAATTGGAATAGGTATTATATTACAGGGTAATAGTGTACCCTACCACAGGAAATAATTATAGGTCAATTAGGGGGTACACTATGTATATTTTAAATAGTGCATTAAAACAAGGAAATACGAAGACACTTTTCTATGTTAACTAACGGCACGGTATCGGACCTTAATATTGACCTATAATTTTTAAATTGGACCACGTATTATATTACAGGGTTATAGTGTACCCTACCACAGGAAATAATTATAGGTCAATTAGGGGGTACACAGAGTGACCCTAAAGTTTACTATGTATGCCTATGCGAAATAAAGTGTTCTGAGAAGCTTAAAATGAGGAAATAAGCGTTCTAAAATGCTTTAAAAATTCAAAGACATTTTTCTATGTTAACTAACAGCACGGTATCGGACCTTAATATTGACCTATAATTTTTAAATTGGACCACTTATTATATTACAGGGTAATAGTGTACCCTACCACAGGAAATAATTATAGGTCAATTAGGGGGTACACAGCGTGACCCTAAAGTTTACTATGTATGCCTATGCGAAATAAAGTGTTCTGAGAAGCTTAAAATGAAGAAATAAGCGTTCTAAAATGCTTTAAAAATTCAAAGACATCTTTCAATGGTTAACTAACGCAAGGCGCAATATCAAACCTTAATATTGACCCATAATATTTAAATTGAACCAGATATTGTATTACAGGGTAATAGTGTACCCTACCACAGGAAATAATTATAGGTCAATTAGGGGGTACACTATGTATATTTTAAATAGTGCATTAAAACAAGGAAATACGAAGACATTTTTCAATGTTAACTAACGGCACGGTATCGTAACTTAATATTGACCTATAATTTTTAAATTGGACCACGTATTATATTACAGGGTAATAGTGTACCCTACCACAGGAAATAATTATAGGTCATTTAGGGGGTACACAGCGTGACCCTAAATTTTACTATGTATGCCTATGCGAAATAGAGTGTTCTGAGAAGCTTAAAATGAAGAAATAAGCGTTCTAAAATGCTTTAAAAATTCAAAGACATCTTTCAATGGTTAACTAACGCAAGGTGCAATATCAGACCTTAATACTGACCCATAAAATTTAAATTGGACCAGGTATTGTATTACAGGGTAATAGTGTACCCTACCAAAGGAAATAATTATAGGTCAATTAGGGGGTATACAGCGTGACCCTAAAGTTTACTATGTATGCCTATGCAAAATAAAGTGTTCTGAGAAGCTTAAAATGAGAAATAAGCGTTCTAAAATGCTTTAAAAATTCAAAGACATTTTTCTATGTTAACTAACGGCAAGGTATCGGACCTTAATATTGACCTATAATTTTTAAATTGGACCACGTATTATATTACAGGGTAATAGTGTACCCTACCACAGGAAATAATTATAGGTCATTTAGGGGGTACACAGCGTGACCCTAAATTTTACTATGTATGCCTATGCGAAATAGAGTGTTCTGAGATGCTTAAAATGAAGAAATAAGCGTTCTAAAATGCTTTAAAAATTCAAAGACATCTTCCAATGGTTAACTAACGCAAGGCGCAATATCAGACCTTAATATTGACCCATAATATTTAAATTGGACCAGGTATTATATTACAGGGTAATAGTGTACCCTACCACAGGAAATAATTATAGGTCAATTAGGGGGTACACTATGTATATTTTAAATAGTGCATTAAAACAAGGAAATACGAAGACACTTTTCTATGTTAACTAACGGCACGGTATCGGACCTTAATATTGACCTATAATTTTTAAATTGGACCACGTATTATATTACTGGGTTATAATGTACCCTACCACAGGAAATAATTATAGGTCAATTAGGGGGTACACAGAGAGACCCTAAAGTTTACTATGTATGCCTATGCGAAATAAAGTGTTCTGAGAAGCTTAAAATGAGGAAATAAGCGTTCTAAAATGCTTTAAAAATTCAAAGACATTTTTCTATGTTAACTAACGGCACGGTATCGGACCTTAATATTGACCTATAATTTTTAAATTGGACCACGTATTATATTACAGGGTAATAGTGTACCCTACCACAGGAAATAATTATAGGTCATTTAGGGGGTACACAGCGTGACCCTAAATTTTACTATGTATGCCTATGCGAAATAGAGTGTTCTGAGATGCTTAAAATGAAGAAATAAGCGTTCAAAAATGCTTTAAAAATTCAAAGACATCTTTCAATGGTTAACTAACGCAAGGCTCAATATCAGACCTTAATATTTACCCATAATATTTAAATTGGACCAGGTATTATATTACAGGGTAATAGTGTACCCTACCACAGGAAATAATTATAGGTCAATTAGGGGGTACACTATGTATATTTTAAATAGTGCATTAAAACAAGGAAATACGAAGACACTTTTCTATGTTAACTAACGGCACGGTATCGGACCTTAATATTGACCTATAATTTTTAAATTGGACCACGTATTATACTACAGGGTTATAGTGTACCCTACCACAGGAAATAATTATAGGTCAATTAGGGGGTACGCAGAGTGACCCTAAAGTTTACTATGTATGCCTATGCGAAATGAAGTGTTCTGAGAAGCTTAAAATGAGGAAATAAGCGTTCTAAAATGCTTTAAAAATTCAAAGACATTTTTCTATGCTAACTAACGGCACGGTATCGGACCTTAATATTGACCTATAATTTTTAAATTGGACCACCTATTATATTACAGGGTAATAGTGTACCCTACCACAGGAAATAATTATAGGTCAATTACGGGGTACGCAGCGTGACCCTAAAGTTTACTATGTATGCCTATGCGAAATAAAGTGTTCTGAGAAGCTTAAAATGAAGAAATAAGCGTTCTAAAATGCTTTAAAAATTCAAAGACATCTTTCAATGGTTAACTAACGCAAGGCGCAATATCAAACCTTAATATTGACCCATAATATTTAAATTGAACCAGGTATTGTATTACAGGGTAATAGTGTACCCTACCACAGGAAATAATTATAGGTCAATTAGGGGGTACACTATGTATATTTTAAATAGTGCATTAAAACAAGGAAATACGAAGACATTTTTCAATGTTAACTAACGGCACGGTATCGGAACTTAATATTGACCTATAATTTTTAAATTGGACCACGTATTATATTACAGGGTAATAGTGTACCCTACCACAGGAAATAATTATAGGTCATTTAGGGGGTACACAGCGTGACCCTAAATTTTACTATGTATGCCTATGCGAAATAAAGTGTTCTGAGAAGCTTAAAATGAGGAAATAAGCGTTCTAAAATGCTTTAAAAATTCAAAGACATTTTTCTATGTTAACTAACGGCACGGTATCGGACCTTAATATTGACCTATAATTTTTAAATTGGACCACGTATTATATTACAGGGTAATAGTGTACCCTACCACAGGAAATAATTATAGGTCAATTAGGGGGTACACTATGTATATTTTAAATGGTGCATTAAAACAAGGAAATACGAAGACACTTTTCTATGTTAACTAACGGCACGGTATCGGACCTTAATATTGACCTATAATTTTTAAATTGGACCACGTATTATATTACAGTGTTATAGTGTACCCTACCTCAGGAAATAATTATAGGTCAATTAGGGGGTACACAGAGTGACCCTAAAGTTTACTATGTATGCCTATGCGAAATAAAGTGTTCTGAGAAGCTTAAAATGAGGAAATAAGCGTTCTAAAATGCTTTAAAAATTCAAAGACATTTTTCTATGTTAACTAACGGCACGGTATCGGACCTTAATATTGACCTATAATTTTTAAATTGGACCACCTATTATATTACAGGGTAATAGTGTACCCTACCACAGGAAATAATTATAGGTCAATTAGGGGGTACACAGAGTCACCTTAAAGTTTACTATATATGCCTATGCGAAATAGAGTGTTCTGAGATGCTTAAAATGAAGAAATAAGCATTCTAAAATGCTTTAAAAATTCAAAGACATCTTTCAATGGTTAACTAGCGCAAGGCGCAATATCAGACCTTAATATTGACCCATAATATTTAAATTGGACCAGGTATTATATTACAGGGTAATAGTGTACCCTACCACAGGAAATAATTATAGGTCAATTAGGGGGTACACTATGTATATTTTAAATAGTGCATTAAAACAAGGAAATACGAAGACACTTTTCTATGTTAACTAACGGCACGGTATCGGACCTAAATATTGACCTATAATTTTTAAATTGGACCACGTATTATATTATAGGGTAATAGTGTACCCTACAACAGGAAATAATTATAGGTCAATTAGAGGGTACACAGCGTGACCCTAAAGTTTACTATGTATGCCTATGCGAAATAGAGTGTTCTGAGAAGCTTAAAATGAAGAAATTAGCGTTCTAAAATGCTTTAAAAATTCAAAGACATCTTTCAATGGTTAACTAACGCAAGGCGCAATATCAGACCTTAATATTGAAACATAATATTTGAATTGGACCAGGTATTATATTACGGGGTAATAGTGTACCCTACCACAGGAAATAATTATAGGTCAATTAGGGGGTACACTATGTATATTTTAAATAGTGCATTAAAACAAGGAAATACGAAGACACTTTTCAATGTTAACTAACGGCCCGGTATCGGACCTTAATATTGACCTATAATTTTTAAATTGGACCACGTATTATATTACAGGGTAATAGTGTACCCTACCACAGGAAATAATTATAGGTCATTTAGGGGGTACACAGCGTGACCCTAAATTTTACTATGTATGCCTATGCGAAATAGAGTGTTCTGAGATGCTTAAAATGAAGAAATAAGCGTTCTAAAATGCTTTAAAAATTCAAAAACATCTTTCAATGGTTAACTAACGCAAGGCGCAATATCAGACCTTAATATTGACCCATAATATTTAAATTGGACCAGGTATTATATTACAGGGTAATAGTGTACCCTACCACAGGAAATAATTATAGGTTAATTAGGGGGTACACTATGTATATTTTAAATAGTGCATTAAAACAAGGAAATACGAAGACACTTTTCTATGTTAACTAACGGCACGGTATCGGACCTTAATATTGACCTATAATTTTTAAACTGGACCACGTATTATATTACAGGGTTATAGTGTACCCTACCACAGGAAATAGTTATAGGTCAATTAGGGGGTACACAGAGTGACCCTAAAGTTTACTATGTATGCCTATGCGAAATAAAGTGTTCTGAGAAGCTTAAAATGAGGAAATAAGCGTTCTAAAATGCTTTAAAAATTCAAAGACATTTTTCTATGTTAACTAACGGCACGGTATCGGACCTTAATATTGACCTATAATTTTTAAATTGGACCACCTATTATATTACAGGGTAATAGTGTACCCTACCACAGGAAATAATTATAGGTCAATTAGGGGGTGCACAGAGTGACCCTAAAGTTTACTATATATGCCTATGCGAAATAGAGTGTTCTGAGATGCTTAAAATGAAGAAATAAGCGTTCTAAAATGCTTTAAAAATTCAAAAACATCTTTCAATGGTTAACTAACGCAAGGCGCAATATCAGACCTTAATATTGACCCATAATATTTAAATTGGACCAGGTATTATATTACAGGGTAATAGTGTACCCTACCACAGGAAATAATTATAGGTTAATTAGGGGGTACACTATGTATATTTTAAACAGTGCATTAAAACAAGGAAATACGAAGACACTTTTCTATGTTTACTAACGGCACGGTATCGGACCTTAATATTGACCTATAATTTTTAAACTGGACCACGTATTATATTACAGGGTTATAGTGTACCCTACCACAGGAAATAATTATAGGTCAATTAGGGGGTACACAGAGTGACCCTAAAGTTTACTATGTATGCCTATGCGAAATAAAGTGTTCTGAGAAGCTTAAAATGAGGAAATAAGCGTTCTAAAATGCTTTAAAAATTCAAAGACATTTTTCTATGTTAACTAACGGCACGGTATCGGACCTTAATATTGACCTATAATTTTTAAATTGGACCACCTATTATATTACAGGGTAATAGTGTACCCTACCACAGGAAATAATTATAGGTCAATTAGGGGGTGCACAGAGTGACCCTAAAGTTTACTATATATGCCTATGCGAAATAGAGTGTTCTGAGATGCTTAAAATGAAGAAATAAGCGTTCTAAAATGCTTTAAAAATTCAAAAACATCTTTCAATGGTTAACTAACGCAAGGCGCAATATCAGACCTTAATATTGACCCATAATATTTAAATTGGACCAGGTATTATATTACAGGGTAATAGTGTACCCTACCACAGGAAATAATTATAGGTTAATTAGGGGGTACACTATGTATATTTTAAACAGTGCATTAAAACAAGGAAATACGAAGACACTTTTCTATGTTTACTAACGGCACGGTATCGGACCTTAATATTGACCTATAATTTTTAAACTGGACCACGTATTATATTACAGGGTTATAGTGTACCCTACCACAGGAAATAATTATAGGTCAATTAGGGGGTACACAGAGTGACCCTAAAGTTTACTATGTATGCCTATGCGAAATAAAGTGTTCTGAGAAGCTTAAAATGAGGAAATAAGCGTTCTAAAATGCTTTAAAAATTCAAAGACATTTTTCTATGTTAACTAACGGCACGGTATCGGACCTTAATATTGACCTATAATTTTTAAATTGGACCACCTATTATATTACAGGGTAATAGTGTACCCTACCACAGGAAATAATTATAGGTCATTTAGGGGGTACACTATGTATATTTTAAATAGTGCATTAAAACAAGGAAATACGAAGACACTTTTCTATGTTAACTAACGGCACGGTATCGGACCTTAATATTGACCTATAATTTTTAAATTGTACCACGTATTATATTACAGGGTAATAGTGTACCTTACCACAGGAAATAATTATAGGTCAATTAGGTGGTACACAGCGTGACCCTAAAATTTACTATGTATGCCTATGCGAAATAGAGTGTTCTGAGAAGCTTAAAATGAAGAAATAAGCGTTCTAAAATGCTTTAAAAATTCAAAGACATCTTTCAATGGTTAACTAACGCAAGGCGCGATATCAGACCTTAATATGGAACCATAATATTTCAATTGGACCAGGTATTATATTACAGGGTAATAGTGTACTCTACAACAGGAAATAATTATAGGTCAATTAGGGGATACACTATGTATGTTTTAAATAGTGCATTAAAACAAGAAAATACGAAGACACTTTTCTATGTTAACCAACGGCACGGTATCGGACCTTAATATTGACCTATAATTTTTAAATTGGACCACGTATTATATTACTGGGTTATAATGTACCCTACCACAGGAAATAATTATAGGTCAATTAGGGGGTACACAGAGAGACCCTAAAGTTTACTATGTATGCCTATGCGAAATAAAGTGTTCTGAGAAGCTTAAAATGAGGAAATAAGCGTTCTAAAATGCTTTAAAAATTCAAAGACATTTTTCTATGTTAACTAACGGCACGGTATCGGACCTTAATATTGACCTATAATTTTTAAATTGGACCACGTATTATATTACAGGGTAATAGTGTACCCTACCACAGGAAATAATTATAGGTCATTTAGGGGGTACACAGCGTGACCCTAAATTTTACTATGTATGCCTATGCGAAATAGAGTGTTCTGAGATGCTTAAAATGAAGAAATAAGCGTTCAAAAATGCTTTAAAAATTCAAAGACATCTTTCAATGGTTAACTAACGCAAGGCGCAATATCAGACCTTAATATTGACCCATAATATTTAAATTGGACCAGGTATTATATTACAGGGTAATAGTGTACCCTACCACAGGAAATAATTATAGGTCAATTAGGGGTTACACTATGTATATTTTAAATAGTGCATTAAAACAAGGAAATACGAAGACACTTTTCTATGTTAACTAACGGCACGGTATCGGACCTTAATATTGACCTATAATTTTTAAATTGGACCACGTATTATATTACAGGGTTATAGTGTACCCTACCACAGGAAATAATTATAGGTCAATTAGGGGGTACGCAGAGTGACCCTAAAGTTTACTATGTATGCCTATGCGAAATAAAGTGTTCTGAGAAGCTTAAAATGAGGAAATAAGCGTTCTAAAATGCTTTAAAAATTCAAAGACATTTTTCTATGTTAACTAACGGCACGGTATCGGACCTTAATATTGACCTATAATTTTTAAATTGGACCACGTATTATATTACAGGGTAATAGTGTACCCTACCACAGGATATAATTATAGGTCATTTAGGGGGTTCACAGCGTGACCCTAAATTTTACTATGTATGCCTATGCGAAATAGAGTGTTCTGAGATGCTTAAAATGAAGAAATAAGCGTTCTAAAATGCTTTAAAAATTCAAAGACATCTTTCAATGGTTAACTAACTCAAGGCGCAATATCAGACCTTAATATTGACCCATAATATTTAAATTGGACCAGGTATTATATTACAGGGTAATAGTGTACCCTACCACAGGAAATAATTATAGGTCAATTAGGGGGTACACTATGTATATTTTAAATAGTGCATTAAAACAAGGAAATACGAAGACACTTTTCTATGTTAACTAACGGCACGGTATCGGACCTTAATATTGTCCTATAATTTTTAAATTGGACCACGTATTATATTACAGTGTTATAGTGTACCCTACATCAGGAAATAATTATAGGTCAATTAGGGGGTACACAGAGTGACCCTAAAGTTTACTATGTATGCCTATGCGAAATAAAGTGTTCTGAGAAGCTTAAAATGAGGAAATAAGCGTTCTAAAATGCTTTAAAAATTCAAAGACATTTTTCTATGTTAACTAACGGCACGGTATCGGACCTTAATATTGACCTATAATTTTTAAATTGGACCACTTCTTATATTACAGGGTAATAGTGTACCCTACCACAGGAAATAATTATAGGTCAATTAGGGGGTACACAGCGTGACCCTAAAATTTACTATGTATGCCTATGCGAAATAAAGTGTTCTGAGAAGCTTAAAATGAAGAAATAAGCGTTCTAAAATGCTTTAAAAATTCAAAGACATCTTTCAATGGTTAACTAACGCAAGGCGCAATATCAAACCTTAATATTGACCCATAATATTTAAATTGAACCAGGTATTGTATTACAGGGTAATAGTGTACCCTACCACAGGAAATAATTATAGGTCAATTAGGGGGTACACTATGTATATTTTAAATAGTGCATTAAAACAAGGAAATACGAAGACATTTTTCAATGTTAACTAACGGCACGGTATCGTAACTTAATATTGACCTATAATTTTTAAATTGGACCACGTATTATATTACAGGGTAATAGTGTACCCTACCACAGGAAATAATTATAGGTCATTTAGGGGGTACACAGCGTGACCCTAAACTTTACTATGTATGCCTATGCGAAATAGAGTGTTCTGAGAAGCTTAAAATGAAGAAATAAGCGTTCTAAAATGCTTTAAAAATTCAAAGACATCTTTCAATGGTTAACTAACGCAAGGCGCAATATCAGACCTTAATACTGACCCATAAAATTTAAATTGGACCAGGTATTGTATTACAGGGTAATAGTGTACCCTACCAAAGGAAATAATTATAGGTCAATTAGGGGGTATACAGCGTGACCCTAAAGTTTACTATGTATGCCTATGCAAAATAAAGTGTTCTGAGAAGCTTAAAATGAGAAATAAGCGTTCTAAAATGCTTTAAAAATTCAAAGACATCTTCCAATGGTTAACTAACGCAAGGCGCAATATCAGACCTTAATATTGACCCATAATATTTAAATTGGACCAGGTATTATATTACAGGGTAATAGTGTACCCTACCACAGGAAATAATTATAGGTCATTTAGGGGGTACACAGCGTGACCCTAAATTTTACTATGTATGCCTATGCGAAATAGAGTGTTCTGAGATGCTTAAAATGAAGAAATAAGCGTTCTAAAATGCTTTAAAAATTCAAAGACATCTTCCAATGGTTAACTAACGCAAGGCGCAATATCAGACCTTAATATTGACCCATAATGTTTAAATTGGACCAGGTATTATATTACAGGGTAATAGTGTACCCTACCACAGGAAATAATTATAGGTCAATTAGGGGGTACACTATGTATATTTTAAATAGTGCATTAAAACAAGGAAATACGAAGACACTTTTCTATGTTAACTAACGGCACGGTATCGGACCTTAATATTGACCTATAATTTTTAAATTGGACCACGTATTATACTACTGGGTTATAATGTACCCTACCACAGGAAATAATTATAGGTCAATTAGGGGGTACACAGAGAGACCCTAAAGTTTACTATGTATGCCTATGCGAAATAAAGTGTTCTGAGAAGCTTAAAATGAGGAAATAAGCGTTCTAAAATGCTTTAAAAATTCAAAGACATTTTTCTATGTTAACTAACGGCACGGTATCGGACCTTAATATTGACCTATAATTTTTAAATTGGACCACGTATTATATTACAGGGTAATAGTGTACCCTACCACAGGAAATAATTATAGGTCATTTAGGGGGTACACAGCGTGACCCTAAATTTTACTATGTATGCCTATGCGAAATAGAGTGTTCTGAGATGCTTAAAATGAAGAAATAAGCGTTCAAAAATGCTTTAAAAATTCAAAGACATCTTTCAATGGTTAACTAACGCAAGGCGCAATATCAGACCTTAATATTGAAACATAATATTTAAATTGGACCAGGTATTATATTACAGGGTAATAGTGTACCCTACCACAGGAAATAATTATAGGTCAATTAGGGGGTACACTATGTATATTTTAAATAGTGCATTAAAACAAGGAAATACGAAGACACTTTTCTATGTTAACTAACGGCACGGTATCGGACCTTAATATTGACCTATAATTTTTAAATTGGACCACGTATTATATTACAGGGTTATAGTGTACCCTACCACAGGAAATAATTATAGGTCAATTAGGGGGTACGCAGAGTGACCCTAAAGTTTACTATGTATGCCTATGCGAAATAGAGTGTTCTGAGATGCTTAAAATGAAGAAATAAGCGTTCTAAAATGCTTTAAAAATTCAAAGACATCTTTCAATGGTTAACTAGCGCAAGGCGCAATATCAGACCTTAATATTGACCCATAATATTTAAATTGGACCAGGTATTATATTACAGGGTAATAGTGTACCCTACCACAGGAAATAATTATAGGTCAATTAGGGGGTACACAGAGTGACCTTAATGTTTACTATATATGCCTATGCGAAATAGAGTGTTCTGAGATGCTTAAAATGAAGAAATAAGCGTTCTAAAATGCTTTAAAAATTCAAAGACATCTTTCAATGGTTAACTAGCGCAAGGCGCAATATCAGACCTTAATATTGACCCATAATATTTAAATTGAACCAGGTATTGTATTACAGGGTAATAGTGTACCCTACCACAGGAAATAATTATAGGTCAATTAGGGGGTACACTATGTATATTTTAAATAGTGCATTAAAACAAGGAAATACGAAGACATTTTTCAATGTTAACTAACGGCACGGTATCGTAACTTAATATTGACCTATAATTTTTAAATTGGACCACGTATTATATTACAGGGTAATAGTGTACCCTACCACAGGAAATAATTATAGGTCATTTAGGGGGTACACAGCGTGACCCTAAACTTTACTATGTATGCCTATGCGAAATAGAGTGTTCTGAGAAGCTTAAAATGAAGAAATAAGCGTTCTAAAATGCTTTAAAAATTCAAAGACATCTTTCAATGGTTAACTAACGCAAGGCGCAATATCAGACCTTAATACTGACCCATAAAATTTAAATTGGACCAGGTATTGTATTACAGGGTAATAGTGTACCCTACCAAAGGAAATAATTATAGGTCAATTAGGGGGTATACAGCGTGACCCTAAAGTTTACTATGTATGCCTATGCAAAATAAAGTGTTCTGAGAAGCTTAAAATGAGAAATAAGCGTTCTAAAATGCTTTAAAAATTCAAAGACATCTTCCAATGGTTAACTAACGCAAGGCGCAATATCAGACCTTAATATTGACCCATAATATTTAAATTGGACCAGGTATTATATTACAGGGTAATAGTGTACCCTACCACAGGAAATAATTATAGGTCATTTAGGGGGTACACAGCGTGACCCTAAATTTTACTATGTATGCCTATGCGAAATAGAGTGTTCTGAGATGCTTAAAATGAAGAAATAAGCGTTCTAAAATGCTTTAAAAATTCAAAGACATCTTCCAATGGTTAACTAACGCAAGGCGCAATATCAGACCTTAATATTGACCCATAATATTTAAATTGGACCAGGTATTATATTACAGGGTAATAGTGTACCCTACCACAGGAAATAATTATAGGTCAATTAGGGGGTACACTATGTATATTTTAAATAGTGCATTAAAACAAGGAAATACGAAGACACTTTTCTATGTTAACTAACGGCACGGTATCGGACCTTAATATTGACCTATAATTTTTAAATTGGACCACGTATTATACTACTGGGTTATAATGTACCCTACCACAGGAAATAATTATAGGTCAATTAGGGGGTACACAGAGAGACCCTAAAGTTTACTATGTATGCCTATGCGAAATAAAGTGTTCTGAGAAGCTTAAAATGAGGAAATAAGCGTTCTAAAATGCTTTAAAAATTCAAAGACATTTTTCTATGTTAACTAACGGCACGGTATCGGACCTTAATATTGACCTATAATTTTTAAATTGGACCACGTATTATATTACAGGGTAATAGTGTACCCTACCACAGGAAATAATTATAGGTCATTTAGGGGGTACACAGCGTGACCCTAAATTTTACTATGTATGCCTATGCGAAGTAGAGTGTTCTGAGATGCTTAAAATGAAGAAATAAGCGTTCAAAAATGCTTTAAAAATTCAAAGACATCTTTCAATTGTTAACTAACGCAAGGCGCAATATCAGACCTTAATATTGAAACATAATATTTAAATTGGACCAGGTATTATATTACAGGGTAATAGTGTACCCTACCACAGGAAATAATTATAGGTCAATTAGGGGGTACACTATGTATATTTTAAATAGTGCATTAAAACAAGGAAATACGAAGACACTTTTCTATGTTAACTAACGGCACGGTATCGGACCTTAATATTGACCTATAATTTTTAAATTGGACCACGTATTATATTACAGGGTTATAGTGTACCCTACCACAGGAAATAATTATAGGTCAATTAGGGGGTACGCAGAGTGACCCTAAAGTTTACTATGTATGCCTATGCGAAATAGAGTGTTCTGAGATGCTTAAAATGAAGAAATAAGCGTTCTAAAATGCTTTAAAAATTCAAAGACATCTTTCAATGGTTAACTAGCGCAAGGCGCAATATCAGACCTTAATATTGACCCATAATATTTAAATTGGACCAGGTATTATATTACAGGGTAATAGTGTACCCTACCACAGGAAATAATTATAGGTCAATTAGGGGGTACACAGAGTGACCTTAATGTTTACTATATATGCCTATGCGAAATAGAGTGTTCTGAGATGCTTAAAATGAAGAAATAAGCGTTCTAAAATGCTTTAAAAATTCAAAGACATCTTTCAATGGTTAACTAGCGCAAGGCGCAATATCAGACCTTAATATTGACCCATAATATTTAAATTGGACCAGGTATTATATTACAGGGTAATAGTGTACCCTACCACAGGAAATAATTATAGGTCAATTAGGGGGTACACTATGTATATTTTAAATAGTGCATTAAAACAAGGAAATACGAAGACACTTTTCTATGTTAACTAACGGCACGGTATCGGACCTTAATATTGACCTATAATTTTAAAATTGGACCACGTATTATATTATAGGGTAATAGTGTACCCTACCACAGGAAATAATTATAGGTCAATTAGAGGGTACACAGCGTGACCCTAAAGTTTACTATGTATGCCTATGCGAAATGGAGTGTTCTGAGAAGCTTAAAATGAAGAAATTAGCGTTCTAAAATGCTTTAAAAATTCAAAGACATCTTTCAATGGTTAACTAACGCAAGGCGCAATATCAGACCTTAATATTGACCCATAATATTTGAATTGGACCAGGTATTATATTACGGGGTAATAGTGTACCCTACCACAGGAAATAATTATAGGTCAATTAGGGGGTACACTATGTATATTTTAAATAGTGCATTAAAACAAGGAAATACGAAGACACTTTTCTATGTTAACTAACGGCCCGGTATCGGACCTTAATATTGACCTATAATTTTTAAATTGGACCACGTATTATATTACAGGGTAATAGTGTACCCTACCACAGGAAATAATTATAGGTCATTTAGGGGGTACACAGCGTGACCCTAAATTTTACTATGTATGCCTATGCGAAATAGAGTGTTCTGAGATGCTTAAAATGAAGAAATAAGCGTTCTAAAATGCTTTAAAAATTCAAAAACATCTTTCAATGGTTAACTAACGCAAGGCGCAATATCAGACCTTAATATTGACCCATAATATTTAAATTGGACCAGGTATTATATTACAGGGTAATAGTGTACCCTACCACAGGAAATAATTATAGGTCAATTAGGGGGTACACTATGTATATTTTAAATAGTGCATTAAAACAAGGCAATACGAAGACACTTTTCTATGTTAACTAACGGCACGGTATCGAACCTTAATATTGACCTATAATTTTTAAACTGGACCACGTATTATATTACAGGGTTATAGTGAACCCTACCACAGGAAATAATTATAGGTCAATTAGGGGGTACACAGAGTGACCCTAAAGTTTACTATGTATGCCTATGCGAAATAAAGTGTTCTGAGAAACTTAAAATGAGGAAATAAGCGTTCTAAAATGCTTTAAAAATTCAAAGACATTTTTCTATGTTAACTAACGGCACGGTATCGGACCTTAATATTGACCTATAATTTTTAAATTGGACCACCTATTATATTACAGGGTAATAGTGTACCCTACCACAGGAAATAATTATAGGTCAATTAGGGGGTACACAGAGTGACCCTAAAGTTTACTATATATGCCTATGCGAAATAGAGTGTTCTGAGATGCTTAAAATGAAGAAATAAGCGTTCTAAAATGCTTTAAAAATTCAAAAACATCTTTCAATGGTTAACTAACGCAAGGCGCAATATCAGACCTTAATATTGACCCATAATATTTAAATTGGACCAGGTATTATATTACAGGGTAATAGTGTACCCTACCACAGGAAATAATTATAGGTTAATTAGGGGGTACACTATGTATATTTTAAATAGTGCATTAAAACAAGGAAATACGAAGACACTTTTCTATGTTTACTAACGGCACGGTATCGGACCTTAATATTGACCTATAATTTTTAAACTGGACCACGTATTATATTACAGGGTTATAGTGTACCCTACCACAGGAAATAATTATAGGTCAATTAGGGGGTACACAGAGTAACCCTAAAGTTTACTATGTATGCCTATGCGAAATAAAGTATTCTGAGAAGCTTAAAATGAGGAAATAAGCGTTCTAAAATGCTTTAAAAATTCAAAGACATTTTTCTATGTTAACTAACGGCACGGTATCGGACCTTAATATTGACCTATAATTTTTAAATTGGACCACCTATTATATTACAGGGTAATAGTGTACCCTACCACAGGAAATAATTATAGGTCATTTAGGGGGTACACTATGTATATTTTAAATAGTGCATTAAAACAAGGAAATACGAAGACACTTTTCTATGTTAACTAACGGCACGGTATCGGACCTTAATATTGACCTATAATTTTTAAATTGTACCACGTATTATATTACAGGGTAATAGTGTACCTTACCACAGGAAATAATTATAGGTCAATTAGGTGGTACACAGCGTGACCCTAAAATTTACTATGTATGCCTATGCGAAATAGAGTGTTCTGAGAAGCTTAAAATGAAGAAATAAGCGTTCTAAAATGCTTTAAAAATTCAAAGACATCTTTCAATGGTTAACTAACGCAAGGCGCGATATCAGACCTTAATATGGAACCATAATATTTCAATTGGACCAGGTATTATATTACAGGGTAATAGTGTACTCTACAACAGGAAATAATTATAGGTCAATTAGGGGATACACTATGTATGTTTTAAATAGTGCATTAAAACAAGAAAATACGAAGACACTTTTCTATGTTAACTAACGGCACGGTATCGGACCTTAATATTGACCTATAATTTTTAAATTGGACCTCGTATTATATTACAGGGTTATAGTGTACCCTACCACAGGAAATAATTATAGGTCAATTAGGGGGTACACAGAGTGACCCTAAAGTTTACTATGTATGCCTATGCGAAATAAAGTGTTCTGAGAAGCTTAAAATGAGGAAATAAGCGTTCTAAAATGCTTTAAAAATTCAAAGACATTTTTCTATGTTAACTAACGGCACGGTATCGGACCTTAATATTGACCTATAATTTTTAAATTGGACCACGTATTATATTACAGGGTAATACTGTACCCTACCACAGGATATAATTATAGGTCATTTAGGGGGTTCACAGCGTGACCCTAAATTTTACTATGTATGCCTATGCGAAATAGAGTGTTCTGAGATGCTTAAAATGAAGAAATAAGCGTTCTAAAATGCTTTAAAAATTCAAAGACATCTTTCAATGGTTAACTAACTCAAGGCGCAATATCAGACCTTAATATTGACCCATAATATTTAAATTGGACCAGGTATTATATTACAGGGTAATAGTGTACCCTACCACAGGAAATAATTATAGGTCAGTTAGGGGGTACACTATGTATATTTTAAATAGTGCATTAAAACATGGAAATACGAAGACACTTTTCTATGTTAACTAACGGCACGGTATCGGACCTTAATATTGACCTATAATTTTTAAATTGGACCACGTATTATATTACAGTGTTATAGTGTACCCTACCTCAGGAAATAATTATAGGTCAATTAGGGGGTACACAGAGTGACCCTAAAGTTTACTATGTATGCCTATGCGAAATAAAGTGTTCTGAGAAGCTTAAAATGAGGAAATAAGCGTTCTAAAATGCTTTAAAAATTCAAAGACATTTTTCTATGTTAACTAACGGCACGGTATCGGACCTTAATATTGACCTATAATTTTTAAATTGGACCACTTATTATATTACAGGGTAATAGTGTACCCTACCACAGGAAATAATTATAGGTCAATTAGGGGGTACACAGCGTGACCCTAAAGTTTACTATGTATGCCTATGCGAAATAAAGTGTTCTGAGAAGCTTAAAATGAAGAAATAAGCGTTCTAAAATGCTTTAAAAATTCAAAGACATCTTTCAATGGTTAACTAACGCAAGGCGCAATATCAAACCTTAATATTGACCCATAATATTTAAATTGAACCAGGTATTGTATTACAGGGTAATAGTGTACCCTACCACAGGAAATAATTATAGGTCAATTAGGGGGTACACTATGTATATTTTAAATAGTGCATTAAAACAAGGAAATACGAAGACATTTTTCAATGTTAACTAACGGCACGGTATCGTAACTTAATATTGCCCTATAATTTTTAAATTGGACCACGTATTATATTACAGGGTAATAGTGTACCCTACCACAGGAAATAATTATAGGTCATTTAGGGGGTACACAGCGTGACCCTAAATTTTACTATGTATGCCTATGCGAAATAGAGTGTTCTGAGAAGCTTAAAATGAAGAAATAAGCGTTCTAAAATGCTTTAAAAATTCAAAGACATCTTCCAATGGTTAACTAACGCAAGGCGCAATATCAGACCTTAATATTGACCCATAATATTTAAATTGGACCAGGTATTATATTACAGGGTAATAGTGTACCCTACCACAGGAAATAATTATAGGTCATTTAGGGGGTACACAGCGTGACCCTAAATTTTACTATGTATGCCTATGCGAAATAGAGTGTTCTGAGATGCTTAAAATGAAGAAATAAGCGTTCTAAAATGCTTTAAAAATTCAAAGACATCTTCCAATGGTTAACTAACGCAAGGCGCAATATCAGACCTTAATATTGACCCATAATATTTAAATTGGACCAGGTATTATATTACAGGGTAATAGTGTACCCTACCACAGGAAATAATTATAGGTCAATTAGGGGGTACACTATGTATATTTTAAATAGTGCATTAAAACAAGGAAATACGAAGACACTTTTCTATGTTAACTAACGGCACGGTATCGGACCTTAATATTGACCTATAATTTTTAAATTGGACTACGTATTATATTACTGGGTTATAATGTACCCTACCACAGGAAATAATTATAGGTCAATTAGGGGGTACACAGAGAGACCCTAAAGTTTACTATGTATGCCTATGCGAAATAAAGTGTTCTGAGAAGCTTAAAATGAGGAAATAAGCGTTCTAAAATGCTTTAAAAATTCAAAGACATTTTTCTATGTTAACTAACGGCACGGTATCGGACCTTAATATTGACCTATAATTTTTAAATTGGACCACGTATTATATTACAGGGTAATAGTGTACCCTACCACAGGAAATAATTATAGGTCATTTAGGGGGTACACAGCGTGACCCTAAATTTTACTATGTATGCCTATGCGAAATAGAGTGTTCTGAGATGCTTAAAATGAAGAAATAAGCGTTCAAAAATGCTTTAAAAATTCAAAGACATCTTTCAATGGTTAACTAACGCAAGGCGCAATATCAGACCTTAATATTGAAACATAATATTTAAATTGGACCAGGTATTATATTACAGGGTAATAGTGTACCCTACCACAGGAAATAATTATAGGTCAATTAGGGGGTACACTATGTATATTTTAAATAGTGCATTAAAACAAGGAAATACGAAGACACTTTTCTATGTTAACTAACGGCACGGTATCGGACCTTAATATTGACCTATAATTTTTAAATTGGACCACGTATTATATTACAGGGTTATAGTGTACCCTACCACAGGAAATAATTATAGGTCAATTAGGGGGTACGCAGAGTGACCCTAAAGTTTACTATGTATGCCTATGCGAAATAGAGTGTTCTGAGATGCTTAAAATGAAGAAATAAGCGTTCTAAAATGCTTTAAAAATTCAAAGACATCTTTCAATGGTTAACTAGCGCAAGGCGCAATATCAGACCTTAATATTGACCCATAATATTTAAATTGGACCAGGTATTATATTACAGGGTAATAGTGTACCCTACCACAGGAAATAATTATAGGTCAATTAGGGGGTACACAGAGTGACCTTAATGTTTACTATATATGCCTATGCGAAATAGAGTGTTCTGAGATGCTTAAAATGAAGAAATAAGCGTTCTAAAATGCTTTAAAAATTCAAAGACATCTTTCAATGGTTAACTAGCGCAAGGCGCAATATCAGACCTTAATATTGACCCATAATATTTAAATTGGACCAGGTATTATATTACAGGGTAATAGTGTACCCTACCACAGGAAATAATTATAGGTCAATTAGGGGGTACACTATGTATATTTTAAATAGTGCATTAAAACAAGGAAATACGAAGACACTTTTCTATGTTAACTAACGGCACGGTATCGGACCTTAATATTGACCTATAATTTTAAAATTGGACCACGTATTATATTATAGGGTAATAGTGTACCCTACCACAGGAAATAATTATAGGTCAATTAGAGGGTACACAGCGTGACCCTAAAGTTTACTATGTATGCCTATGCGAAATGGAGTGTTCTGAGAAGCTTAAAATGAAGAAATTAGCGTTCTAAAATGCTTTAAAAATTCAAAGACATCTTTCAATGGTTAACTAACGCAAGGCGCAATATCAGACCTTAATATTGACCCATAATATTTGAATTGGACCAGGTATTATATTACGGGGTAATAGTGTACCCTACCACAGGAAATAATTATAGGTCAATTAGGGGGTACACTATGTATATTTTAAATAGTGCATTAAAACAAGGAAATACGAAGACACTTTTCTATGTTAACTAACGGCCCGGTATCGGACCTTAATATTGACCTATAATTTTTAAATTGGACCACGTATTATATTACAGGGTAATAGTGTACCCTACCACAGGAAATAATTATAGGTCATTTAGGGGGTACACAGCGTGACCCTAAATTTTACTATGTATGCCTATGCGAAATAGAGTGTTCTGAGATGCTTAAAATGAAGAAATAAGCGTTCTAAAATGCTTTAAAAATTCAAAAACATCTTTCAATGGTTAACTAACGCAAGGCGCAATATCAGACCTTAATATTGACCCATAATATTTAAATTGGACCAGGTATTATATTACAGGGTAATAGTGTACCCTACCACAGGAAATAATTATAGGTCAATTAGGGGGTACACTATGTATATTTTAAATAGTGCATTAAAACAAGGAAATACGAAGACACTTTTCTATGTTAACTAACGGCACGGTATCGGACCTTAATATTGACCTATAATTTTTAAACTGGACCACGTATTATATTACAGGGTTATAGTGTACCCTACCACAGGAAATAATTATAGGTCAATTAGGGGGTACACAGAGTGACCCTAAAGTTTACTATGTATGCCTATGCGAAAAAAAGTGTTCTGAGAAGCTTAAAATGAGGAAATAAGCGTTCTAAAATGCTTTAAAAATTCAAAGACATTTTTCTATGTTAACTAACGGCACGGTATCGGACCTTAATATTGACCTATAATTTTTAAATTGGACCACCTATTATATTACAGGGTAATAGTGTACTCTACCACAGGAAATAATTATAGGTCAATTAGGGGGTACACAGAGTGACCCTAAAGTTTACTATATATGCCTATGCGAAATAGAGTGTTCTGAGATGCTTAAAATGAAGAAATAAGCGTTCTAAAATGCTTTAAAAATTCAAAAACATCTTTCAATGGTTAACTAACGCAAGGCGCAATATCAGACCTTAATATTGACCCATAATATTTAAATTGGACCAGGTATTATATTACAGGGTAATAGTGTACCCTACCACAGGAAATAATTATAGGTTAATTAGGGGGTACACTATGTATATTTTAAATAGTGCATTAAAACAAGGAAATACGAAGACACTTTTCTATGTTTACTAACGGCACGGTATCGGACCTTAATATTGACCTATAATTTTTAAACTGGACCACGTATTATATTACAGGGTTATAGTGTACCCTACCACAGGAAATAATTATAGGTCAATTAGGGGGTACACAGAGTGACCCTAAAGTTTACTATGTATGCCTATGCGAAATAAAGTATTCTGAGAAGCTTAAAATGAGGAAATAAGCGTTCTAAAATGCTATAAAAATTCAAAGACATTTTTCTATGTTAACTAACGGCACGGTATCGGACCTTAATATTGACCTATAATTTTTAAATTGGACCACCTATTATATTACAGGGTAATAGTGTACCCTACCACAGGAAATAATTATAGGTCATTTAGGGGGTACACTATGTATATTTTAAATAGTGCATTAAAACAAGGAAATACGAAGACACTTTTCTATGTTAACTAACGGCACGGTATCGGACCTTAATATTGACCTATAATTTTTAAATTGTACCACGTATTATATTACAGGGTAATAGTGTACCTTACCACAGGAAATAATTATAGGTCAATTAGGTGGTACACAGCGTGACCCTAAAATTTACTATGTATGCCTATGCGAAATAGAGTGTTCTGAGAAGCTTAAAATGAAGAAATAAGCGTTCTAAAATGCTTTAAAAATTCAAAGACATCTTTCAATGGTTAACTAACGCAAGGCGCGATATCAGACCTTAATATGGAACCATAATATTTCAATTGGACCAGGTATTATATTACAGGGTAATAGTGTACTCTACAACAGGAAATAATTATAGGTCAATTAGGGGATACACTATGTATGTTTTAAATAGTGCATTAAAACAAGAAAATACGAAGACACTTTTCTATGTTAACTAACGGCACGGTATCGGACCTTAATATTGACCTATAATTTTTAAATTGGACCTCGTATTATATTACAGGGTTATAGTGTACCCTACCACAGGAAATAATTATAGGTCAATTAGGGGGTACACAGAGTGACCCTAAAGTTTACTATGTATGCCTATGCGAAATAAAGTGTTCTGAGAAGCTTAAAATGAGGAAATAAGCGTTCTAAAATGCTTTAAAAATTCAAAGACATTTTTCTATGTTAACTAACGGCACGGTATCGGACCTTAATATTGACCTATAATTTTTAAATTGGACCACGTATTATATTACAGGGTAATACTGTACCCTACCACAGGATATAATTATAGGTCATTTAGGGGGTTCACAGCGTGACCCTAAATTTTACTATGTATGCCTATGCGAAATAGAGTGTTCTGAGATGCTTAAAATGAAGAAATAAGCGTTCTAAAATGCTTTAAAAATTCAAAGACATCTTTCAATGGTTAACTAACTCAAGGCGCAATATCAGACCTTAATATTGACCCATAATATTTAAATTGGACCAGGTATTATATTACAGGGTAATAGTGTACCCTACCACAGGAAATAATTATAGGTCAGTTAGGGGGTACACTATGTATATTTTAAATAGTGCATTAAAACAAGGAAATACGAAGACACTTTTCTATGTTAACTAACGGCACGGTATCGGACCTTAATATTGACCTATAATTTTTAAATTGGACCACGTATTATATTACAGTGTTATAGTGTACCCTACCTCAGGAAATAATTATAGGTCAATTAGGGGGTACACAGAGTGTCCCTAAAGTTTACTATGTATGCCTATGCGAAATAAAGTGTTCTGAGAAGCTTAAAATGAGGAAATAAGCGTTCTAAAATGCTTTAAAAATTCAAAGACATTTTTCTATGTTAACTAACGGCACGGTATCGGACCTTAATATTGACCTATAATTTTTAAATTGGACCACTTATTATATTACAGGGTAATAGTGTACCCTACCACAGGAAATAATTATAGGTCAATTAGGGGGTACACAGCGTGACCCTAAAGTTTACTATGTATGCCTATGCGAAATAAAGTGTTCTGAGAAGCTTAAAATGAAGAAATAAGCGTTCTAAAATGCTTTAAAAATTCAAAGACATCTTTCAATGGTTAACTAACGCAAGGCGCAATATCAAACCTTAATATTGACCCATAATATTTAAATTGAACCAGGTATTGTATTACAGGGTAATAGTGTACCCTACCACAGGAAATAATTATAGGTCAATTAGGGGGTACACTATGTATATTTTAAATAGTGCATTAAAACAAGGAAATACGAAGACATTTTTCAATGTTAACTAACGGCACGGTATCGTAACTTAATATTGACCTATAATTTTTAAATTGGACCACGTATTATATTACAGGGTAATAGTGTACCCTACCACAGGAAATAATTATAGGTCATTTAGGGGGTACACAGCGTGACCCTAAATTTTACTATGTATGCCTATGCGAAATAGAGTGTTCTGAGAAGCTTAAAATGAAGAAATAAGCGTTCTAAAATGCTTTAAAAATTCAAAGACATCTTTCAATGGTTAACTAACGCAAGGCGCAATATCAGACCTTAATACTGACCCATAAAATTTAAATTGGACCAGGTATTGTATTACAGGGTAATAGTGTACCCTACCAAAGGAAATAATTATAGGTCAATTAGGGGGTATACAGCGTGACCCTAAAGTTTACTATGTATGCCTATGCAAAATAAAGTGTTCTGAGAAGCTTAAAATGAGAAATAAGCGTTCTAAAATGCTTTAAAAATTCAAAGACATTTTTCTATGTTAACTAACGGCAAGGTATCGGACCTTAATATTGACCTATAATTTTTAAATTGGACCACGTATTATATTACAGGGTAATAGTGTACCCTACCACAGGAAATAATTATAGGTCATTTAGGGGGTACACAGCGTGACCCTAAATTTTACTATGTATGCCTATGCGAAATAGAGTGTTCTGAGATGCTTAAAATGAAGAAATAAGCGTTCTAAAATGCTTTAAAAATTCAAAGACATCTTCCAATGGTTAACTAACGCAAGGCGCAATATCAGACCTTAATATTGACCCATAATATTTAAATTGGACCAGGTATTATATTACAGGGTAATAGTGTACCCTACCACAGGAAATAATTATAGGTCAATTAGGGGGTACACTTTGTATATTTTAAATAGTGCATTAAAACAAGGAAATACGAAGACACTTTTCTATGTTAACTAACGGCACGGTATCGGACCTTAATATTGACCTATAATTTTTAAATTGGACCACGTATTATATTACTGGGTTATAATGTACCCTACCACAGGAAATAATTATAGGTCAATTAGGGGGTACACAGAGAGACCCTAAAGTTTACTATGTATGCCTATGCGAAATAAAGTGTTCTGAGAAGCTTAAAATGAGGAAATAAGCGTTCTAAAATGCTTTAAAAATTCAAAGACATTTTTCTATGTTAACTAACGGCACGGTATCGGACCTTAATATTGACCTATAATTTTTAAATTGGACCACGTATTATATTACAGGGTAATAGTGTACCCTACCACAGGAAATAATTATAGGTCATTTAGGGGGTACACAGCGTGACCCTAAATTTTACTATGTATGCCTATGCGAAATAGAGTGTTCTGAGATGCTTAAAATGAAGAAATAAGCGTTCAAAAATGCTTTAAAAATTCAAAGACATCTTTCAATGGTTAACTAACGCAAGGCGCAATATCAGACCTTAATATTGACCCATAATATTTAAATTGGACCAGGTATTATATTACAGGGTAATAGTGTACCCTACCACAGGAAATAATTATAGGTCAATTAGGGGGTACACTATGTATATTTTAAATAGTGCATTAAAACAAGGAAATACGAAGACACTTTTCTATGTTAACTAACGGCACGGTATCGGACCTTAATATTGACCCATAATATTTAAATTGGACCAGGTATTATATTACAGGGTAATAGTGTACCCTACCACAGGAAATAATTATAGGTCAGTTAGGGGGTACACTATGTATATTTTAAATAGTGCATTAAAACAAGGAAATACGAAGACACTTTTCTATGTTAACTAACGGCACGGTATCGGACCTTAATATTGACCTATAATTTTTAAATTGGACCACGTATTATATTACAGTGTTATAGTGTACCCTACCTCAGGAAATAATTATAGGTCAATTAGGGGGTACACAGAGTGACCCTAAAGTTTACTATGTATGCCTATGCGAAATAAAGTGTTCTGAGAAGCTTAAAATGAGGAAATAAGCGTTCTAAAATGCTTTAAAAATTCAAAGACATTTTTCTATGTTAACTAACGGCACGGTATCGGACCTTAATATTGACCTATAATTTTTAAATTGGACCACTTATTATATTACAGGGTAATAGTGTACCCTACCACAGGAAATAATTATAGGTCAATTAGGGGGTACACAGCGTGACCCTAAAGTTTACTATGTATGCCTATGCGAAATAAAGTGTTCTGAGAAGCTTAAAATGAAGAAATAAGCGTTCTAAAATGCTTTAAAAATTCAAAGACATCTTTCAATGGTTAACTAACGCAAGGCGCAATATCAAACCTTAATATTGACCCATAATATTTAAATTGAACCAGGTATTGTATTACAGGGTAATAGTGTACCCTACCACAGGAAATAATTATAGGTCAATTAGGGGGTACACTATGTATATTTTAAATAGTGCATTAAAACAAGGAAATACGAAGACATTTTTCAATGTTAACTAACGGCACGGTATCGTAACTTAATATTGACCTATAATTTTTAAATTGGACCACGTATTATATTACAGGGTAATAGTGTACCCTACCACAGGAAATAATTATAGGTCATTTAGGGGGTACACAGCGTGACCCTAAATTTTACTATGTATGCCTATGCGAAATAGAGTGTTCTGAGAAGCTTAAAATGAAGAAATAAGCGTTCTAAAATGCTTTAAAAATTCAAAGACATCTTTCAATGGTTAACTAACGCAAGGCGCAATATCAGACCTTAATACTGACCCATAAAATTTAAATTGGACCAGGTATTGTATTACAGGGTAATAGTGTACCCTACCAAAGGAAATAATTATAGGTCAATTAGGGGGTATACAGCGTGACCCTAAAGTTTACTATGTATGCCTATGCAAAATAAAGTGTTCTGAGAAGCTTAAAATGAGAAATAAGCGTTCTAAAATGCTTTAAAAATTCAAAGACATTTTTCTATGTTAACTAACGGCAAGGTATCGGACCTTAATATTGACCTATAATTTTTAAATTGGACCACGTATTATATTACAGGGTAATAGTGTACCCTACCACAGGAAATAATTATAGGTCATTTAGGGGGTACACAGCGTGACCCTAAATTTTACTATGTATGCCTATGCGAAATAGAGTGTTCTGAGATGCTTAAAATGAAGAAATAAGCGTTCTAAAATGCTTTAAAAATTCAAAAACATCTTTCAATGGTTAACTAACGCAAGGCGCAATATCAGACCTTAATATTGACCCATAATATTTAAATTGGACCAGGTATTATATTACAGGGTAATAGTGTACCCTACCACAGGAAATAATTATAGGTCAATTAGGGGGTACACTATGTATATTTTAAATAGTGCATTAAAACAAGGAAATACGAAGACACTTTTCTATGTTAACTAACGGCACGGTATCGGACCTTAATATTGACCTATAATTTTTAAACTGGACCACGTATTATATTACAGGGTTATAGTGTACCCTACCACAGGAAATAATTATAGGTCAATTAGGGGGTACACAGAGTGACCCTAAAGTTTACTATGTATGCCTATGCGAAATAAAGTGTTCTGAGAAGCTTAAAATGAGGAAATAAGCGTTCTAAAATGCTTTAAAAATTCAAAGACATTTTTCTATGTTAACTAACGGCACGGTATCGGACCTTAATATTGACCTATAATTTTTAAATTGGACCACCTATTATATTACAGGGTAATAGTGTACCCTACCACAGGAAATAATTATAGGTCAATTAGGGGGTACACAGAGTGACCCTAAAGTTTACTATATATGCCTATGCGAAATAGAGTGTTCTGAGATGCTTAAAATGAAGAAATAAGCGTTCTAAAATGCTTTAAAAATTCAAAAACATCTTTCAATGGTTAACTAACGCAAGGCGCAATATCAGACCTTAATATTGACCCATAATATTTAAATTGGACCAGGTATTATATTACAGGGTAATAGTGTACCCTACCACAGGAAATAATTATAGGTTAATTAGGGGGTACACTATGTATATTTTAAATAGTGCATTAAAACAAGGAAATACGAAGACACTTTTCTATGTTTACTAACGGCACGGTATCGGACCTTAATATTGACCTATAATTTTTAAACTGGACCACGTATTATATTACAGGGTTATAGTGTACCCTACCACAGGAAATAATTATAGGTCAATTAGGGGGTACACAGAGTGACCCTAAAGTTTACTATGTATGCCTATGCGAAATAAAGTATTCTGAGAAGCTTAAAATGAGGAAATAAGCGTTCTAAAATGCTTTAAAAATTCAAAGACATTTTTCTATGTTAACTAACGGCACGGTATCGGACCTTAATATTGACCTATAATTTTTAAATTGGACCACCTATTATATTACAGGGTAATAGTGTACCCTACCACAGGAAATAATTATAGGTCATTTAGGGGGTACACTATGTATATTTTAAATAGTGCATTAAAACAAGGAAATACGAAGACACTTTTCTATGTTAACTAACGGCACGGTATCGGACCTTAATATTGACCTATAATTTTTAAATTGTACCACGTATTATATTACAGGGTAATAGTGTACCTTACCACAGGAAATAATTATAGGTCAATTAGGTGGTACACAGCGTGACCCTAAAATTTACTATGTATGCCTATGCGAAATAGAGTGTTCTGAGAAGCTTAAAATGAAGAAATAAGCGTTCTAAAATGCTTTAAAAATTCAAAGACATCTTTCAATGGTTAACTAACGCAAGGCGCGATATCAGACCTTAATATGGAACCATAATATTTCAATTGGACCAGGTATTATATTACAGGGTAATAGTGTACTCTACAACAGGAAATAATTATAGGTCAATTAGGGGATACACTATGTATGTTTTAAATAGTGCATTAAAACAAGAAAATACGAAGACACTTTTCTATGTTAACTAACGGCACGGTATCGGACCTTAATATTGACCTATAATTTTTAAATTGGACCTCGTATTATATTACAGGGTTATAGTGTACCCTACCACAGGAAATAATTATAGGTCAATTAGGGGGTACACAGAGTGACCCTAAAGTTTACTATGTATGCCTATGCGAAATAAAGTGTTCTGAGAAGCTTAAAATGAGGAAATAAGCGTTCTAAAATGCTTTAAAAATTCAAAGACATTTTTCTATGTTAACTAACGGCACGGTATCGGACCTTAATATTGACCTATAATTTTTAAATTGGACCACGTATTATATTACAGGGTAATACTGTACCCTACCACAGGATATAATTATAGGTCATTTAGGGGGTTCACAGCGTGACCCTAAATTTTACTATGTATGCCTATGCGAAATAGAGTGTTCTGAGATGCTTAAAATGAAGAAATAAGCGTTCTAAAATGCTTTAAAAATTCAAAGACATCTTTCAATGGTTAACTAACTCAAGGCGCAATATCAGACCTTAATATTGACCCATAATATTTAAATTGGACCAGGTATTATATTACAGGGTAATAGTGTACCCTACCACAGGAAATAATTATAGGTCAGTTAGGGGGTACACTATGTATATTTTAAATAGTGCATTAAAACAAGGAAATACGAAGACACTTTTCTATGTTAACTAACGGCACGGTATCGGACCTTAATATTGACCTATAATTTTTAAATTGGACCACGTATTATATTACAGTGTTATAGTGTACCCTACCTCAGGAAATAATTATAGGTCAATTAGGGGGTACACAGAGTGACCCTAAAGTTTACTATGTATGCCTATGCGAAATAAAGTGTTCTGAGAAGCTTAAAATGAGGAAATAAGCGTTCTAAAATGCTTTAAAAATTCAAAGACATTTTTCTATGTTAACTAACGGCACGGTATCGGACCTTAATATTGACCTATAATTTTTAAATTGGACCACGTATTATATTACAGGGTAATAGTGTACCCTACCACAGGAAATAATTATAGGTCATTTAGGGGGTACACTATGTATATTTTAAATAGTGCATTAAAACAAGGAAATACGAAGACATTTTTCAATGTTAACTAACGGCACGGTATCGTAACTTAATATTGACCTATAATTTTTAAATTGGACCACGAATTATATTACAGGGTAATAGTGTACCCTACCACAGGAAATAATTATAGGTCATTTAGGGGGTACACAGCGTTACCCTAAATTTTACTATGTATGCCTATGCGAAATAGAGTGTTCTGAGAAGCTTAAAATGAAGAAATAAGCGTTCTAAAATGCTTTAAAAATTCAAAGACATCTTTCAATGGTTAACTAACGCAAGGCGCAATATCAGACCTTAATACTGACCCATAAAATTTAAATTGGACCAGGTATTGTATTACAGGGTAATAGTGTACCCTACCAAAGGAAATAATTATAGGTCAATTAGGGGGTATACAGCGTGACCCTAAAGTTTACTATGTATGCCTATGCAAAATAAAGTGTTCTGAGAAGCTTAAAATGAGAAATAAGCGTTCTAAAATGCTTTAAAAATTCAAAGACATTTTTCTATGTTAACTAACGGCAAGGTATCGGACCTTAATATTGACCTATAATTTTTAAATTGGACCACGTATTATATTACAGGGTAATAGTGTACCCTACCACAGGAAATAATTATAGGTCATTTAGGGGGTACACAGCGTGACCCTAAATTTTACTATGTATGCCTATGCGAAATAGAGTGTTCTGAGATGCTTAAAATGAAGAAATAAGCGTTCTAAAATGCTTTAAAAATTCAAAGACATCTTCCAATGGTTAACTAACGCAAGGCGCAATATCAGACCTTAATATTGACCCATAATATTTAAATTGGACCAGGTATTATATTACAGGGTAATAGTGTACCCTACCACAGGAAATAATTATAGGTCAATTAGGGGGTACACTTTGTATATTTTAAATAGTGCATTAAAACAAGGAAATACGAAGACACTTTTCTATGTTAACTAACGGCACGGTATCGGACCTTAATATTGACCTATAATTTTTAAATTGGACCACGTATTATATTACTGGGTTATAATGTACCCTACCACAGGAAATAATTATAGGTCAATTAGGGGGTACACAGAGAGACCCTAAAGTTTACTATGTATGCCTATGCGAAATAAAGTGTTCTGAGAAGCTTAAAATGAGGAAATAAGCGTTCTAAAATGCTTTAAAAATTCAAAGACATTTTTCTATGTTAACTAACGGCACGGTATCGGACCTTAATATTGACCTATAATTTTTAAATTGGACCACGTATTATATTACAGGGTAATAGTGTACCCTACCACAGGAAATAATTATAGGTCATTTAGGGGGTACACAGCGTGACCCTAAATTTTACTATGTATGCCTATGCGAAATAGAGTGTTCTGAGATGCTTAAAATGAAGAAATAAGCGTTCAAAAATGCTTTAAAAATTCAAAGACATCTTTCAATGGTTAACTAACGCAAGGCGCAATATCAGACCTTAATATTGACCCATAATATTTAAATTGGACCAGGTATTATATTACAGGGTAATAGTGTACCCTACCACAGGAAATAATTATAGGTCAATTAGGGGGTACACTATGTATATTTTAAATAGTGCATTAAAACAAGGAAATACGAAGACACTTTTCTATGTTAACTAACGGCACGGTATCGGACCTTAATATTGACCCATAATATTTAAATTGGACCAGGTATTATATTACAGGGTAATAGTGTACCCTACCACAGGAAATAATTATAGGTCAGTTAGGGGGTACACTATGTATATTTTAAATAGTGCATTAAAACAAGGAAATACGAAGACACTTTTCTATGTTAACTAACGGCACGGTATCGGACCTTAATATTGACCTATAATTTTTAAATTGGACCACGTATTATATTACAGTGTTATAGTGTACCCTACCTCAGGAAATAATTATAGGTCAATTAGGGGGTACACAGAGTGACCCTAAAGTTTACTATGTATGCCTATGCGAAATAAAGTGTTCTGAGAAGCTTAAAATGAGGAAATAAGCGTTCTAAAATGCTTTAAAAATTCAAAGACATTTTTCTATGTTAACTAACGGCACGGTATCGGACCTTAATATTGACCTATAATTTTTAAATTGGACCACTTATTATATTACAGGGTAATAGTGTACCCTACCACAGGAAATAATTATAGGTCAATTAGGGGGTACACAGCGTGACCCTAAAGTTTACTATGTATGCCTATGCGAAATAAAGTGTTCTGAGAAGCTTAAAATGAAGAAATAAGCGTTCTAAAATGCTTTAAAAATTCAAAGACATCTTTCAATGGTTAACTAACGCAAGGCGCAATATCAAACCTTAATATTGACCCATAATATTTAAATTGAACCAGGTATTGTATTACAGGGTAATAGTGTACCCTACCACAGGAAATAATTATAGGTCAATTAGGGGGTACACTATGTATATTTTAAATAGTGCATTAAAACAAGGAAATACGAAGACATTTTTCAATGTTAACTAACGGCACGGTATCGTAACTTAATATTGACCTATAATTTTTAAATTGGACCACGTATTATATTACAGGGTAATAGTGTACCCTACCACAGGAAATAATTATAGGTCATTTAGGGGGTACACAGCGTGACCCTAAATTTTACTATGTATGCCTATGCGAAATAGAGTGTTCTGAGAAGCTTAAAATGAAGAAATAAGCGTTCTAAAATGCTTTAAAAATTCAAAGACATCTTTCAATGGTTAACTAACGCAAGGCGCAATATCAGACCTTAATACTGACCCATAAAATTTAAATTGGACCAGGTATTGTATTACAGGGTAATAGTGTACCCTACCAAAGGAAATAATTATAGGTCAATTAGGGGGTACACAGAGTGACCCTAAAGTTTACTATATATGCCTATGCGAAATAGAGTGTTCTGAGATGCTTAAAATGAAGAAATAAGCGTTCTAAAATGCTTTAAAAATTCAAAAACATCTTTCAATGGTTAACTAACGCAAGGCGCAATATCAGACCTTAATATTGACCCATAATATTTAAATTGGACCAGGTATTATATTACAGGGTAATAGTGTACCCTACCACAGGAAATAATTATAGGTTAATTAGGGGGTACACTATGTATATTTTAAATAGTGCATTAAAACAAGGAAATACGAAGACACTTTTCTATGTTTACTAACGGCACGGTATCGGACCTTAATATTGACCTATAATTTTTAAACTGGACCACGTATTATATTACAGGGTTATAGTGTACCCTACCACAGGAAATAATTATAGGTCAATTAGGGGGTACACAGAGTGACCCTAAAGTTTACTATGTATGCCTATGCGAAATAAAGTGTTCTGAGAAGCTTAAAATGAGGAAATAAGCGTTCTAAAATGCTTTAAAAATTCAAAGACATTTTTCTATGTTAACTAACGGCACGGTATCGGACCTTAATATTGACCTATAATTTTTAAATTGGACCACCTATTATATTACAGGGTAATAGTGTACCCTACCACAGGCAATAATTATAGGTCATTTAGGGGGTACACTATGTATATTTTAAATAGTGCATTAAAACAAGGAAATACGAAGACACTTTTCTATGTTAACTAACGGCACGGTATCGGACCTTAATATTGACCTATAATTTTTAAATTGTACCACGTATTATATTACAGGGTAATAGTGTACCTTACCACAGGAAATAATTATAGGTCAATTAGGTGGTACACAGCGTGACCCTAAAATTTACTATGTATGCCTATGCGAAATAGAGTGTTCTGAGAAGCTTAAAATGAAGAAATAAGCGTTCTAAAATGCTTTAAAAATTCAAAGACATCTTTCAATGGTTAACTAACGCAAGGCGCGATATCAGACCTTAATATGGAACCATAATATTTCAATTGGACCAGGTATTATATTACAGGGTAATAGTGTACTCTACAACAGGAAATAATTATAGGTCAATTAGGGGGTACACTATGTATATTTTAAATAGTGCATTAAAACAAGGAAATACGAAGACACTTTTCTATGTTAACTAACGGCACGGTATCGGACCTTAATATTGACCTATAATTTTTAAATTGGACCACGTATTATATTACAGTGTTATAGTGTACCCTACCTCAGGAAATAATTATAGGTCAATTAGGGGGTACACAGAGTGACCCTAAAGTTTACTATGTATGCCTATGCGAAATAAAGTGTTCTGAGAAGCTTAAAATGAGGAAATAAGCGTTCTAAAATGCTTTAAAAATTCAAAGACATTTTTCTATGTTAACTAACGGCACGGTATCGGACCTTAATATTGACCTATAATTTTTAAATTGGACCACTTATTATATTACAGGGTAATAGTGTACCCTACCACAGGAAATAATTATAGGTCAATTAGGGGGAACACAGCGTGACCCTAAAGTTTACTATGTATGCCTATGCGAAATAAAGTGTTCTGAGAAGCTTAAAATGAAGAAATAAGCGTTCTAAAATGCTTTAAAAATTCAAAGACATCTTTCAATGGTTAACTAACGCAAGGCGCAATATCAAACCTTAATATTGACCCATAATATTTAAATTGAAACAGGTATTGTATTACAGGGTAATAGTGTACCCTACCACAGGAAATAATTATAGGTCAATTAGGGGGTACACTATGTATATTTTAAATAGTGCATTAAAACAAGGAAATACGAAGACATTTTTCAATGTTAACTAACGGCACGGTATCGTAACTTAATATTGACCTATAATTTTTAAATTGGACCACGTATTATATTACAGGGTAATAGTGTACCATACCACAGGAAATAATTATAGGTCATTTAGGGGGTACACAGCGTGACCCTAAATTTTACTATGTATGCCTATGCGAAATAGAGTGTTCTGAGAAGCTTAAAATGAAGAAATAAGCGTTCTAAAATGCTTTAAAAATTCAAAGACATCTTTCAATGGTTAACTAACGCAAGGCGCAATATCAGACCTTAATACTGACCCATAAAATTTAAATTGGACCAGGTATTGTATTACAGGGTAATAGTGTACCCTACCAAAGGAAATAATTATAGGTCAATTAGGGGGTATACAGCGTGACCCTAAAGTTTACTATGTATGCCTATGCAAAATAAAGTGTTCTGAGAAGCTTAAAATGAGAAATAAGCGTTCTAAAATGCTTTAAAAATTCAAAGACATTTTTCTATGTTAACTAACGGCAAGGTATCGGACCTTAATATTGACCTATAATTTTTAAATTGGACCACGTATTATATTACAGGGTAATAGTGTACCCTACCACAGGAAATAATTATAGGTCATTTAGGGGGTACACAGCGTGACCCTAAATTTTACTATGTATGCCTATGCGAAATAGAGTGTTCTGAGATGCTTAAAATTAAGAAATAAGCGTTCTAAAATGCTTTAAAAATTCAAAGACATCTTCCAATGGTTAACTAACGCAAGGCGCAATATCAGACCTTAATATTGACCCATAATATTTAAATTGGACCAGGTATTATATTACAGAGTAATAGTGTACCCTACCACAGGAAATAATTATAGGTCAATTAGGGGGTACACTTTGTATATTTTAAATAGTGCATTAAAACAAGGAAATACGAAGACACTTTTCTATGTTAACTAACGGCACGGTATCGGACCTTAATATTGACCTATGATTTTTAAATTGGACCACGTATTATATTACTGGGTTATAATGTACCCTACCACAGGAAATAATTATAGGTCAATTAGGGGGTACACAGAGAGACCCTAAAGTTTACTATGTATGCCTATGCGAAATAAAGTGTTCTGAGAAGCTTAAAATGAGGAAATAAGCGTTCTAAAATGCTTTAAAAATTCAAAGACATTTTTCTATGTTAACTAACGGCACGGTATCGGACCTTAATATTGACCTATAATTTTTAAATTGGACCACGTATTATATTACAGGGTAATAGTGTACCCTACCACAGGAAATAATTATAGGTCATTTAGGGGGTACACAGCGTTACCCTAAATTTTACTATGTATGCCTATGCGAAATAGAGTGTTCTGAGATGCTTAAAATGAAGAAATAAGCGTTCAAAAATGCTTTAAAAATTCAAAGACATCTTTCAATGGTTAACTAACGCAAGGCGCAATATCAGACCTTAATATTGACCCATAATATTTAAATTGGACCAGGTATTATATTACAGGGTAATAGTGTACCCTACCACAGGAAATAATTATAGGTCAATTAGGGGGTACACTATGTATATTTTAAATAGTGCATTAAAACAAGGAAATACGAAGACACTTTTCTATGTTAACTAACGGCACGGTATCAGACCTTAATATTGACCTATAATTTTTAAATTGGACCACGTATTATATTACAGGGTTATAGTGTACCCTACCACAGGAAATAATTATAGGTCAATTAGGGGGTACGCAGAGTGACCCTAAAGTTTACTATGTATGCCTATGCGAAATAAAGTGTTCTGAGAAGCTTAAAATGAGGAAATAAGCGTTCTAAAATGCTTTAAAAATTCAAAGACATTTTTCTATGTTAACTAACGGTACGGTATCGGACCTTAATATTGACCTATAATTTTTAAATTGGACCACGTATTATATTACAGGGTAATAGTGTACCCTACCACAGGATATAATTATAGGTCATTTAGGGGGTTCACAGCGTGACCCTAAATTTTACTATGTATGCCTATGCGAAATAGAGTGTTCTGAGATGCTTAAAATGAAGAAATAAGCGTTCTAAAATGCTTTAAAAATTCAAAGACATCTTTCAATGGTTAACTAACTCAAGGCGCAATATCAGACCTTAATATTGACCCATAATATTTAAATTGGACCAGGTATTATATTACAGGGTAATAGTGTACCCTACCACAGGAAATAATTATAGGTCAATTAGGGGGTACACTATGTATATTTTAAATAGTGCATTAAAACAAGGAAATACGAAGACACTTTTCTATGTTAACTAACGGCACGGTATCGGACCTTAATATTGACCTATAATTTTTAAACTGGACCACGTATTATATTACAGGGTTATAGTGTACCCTACCACAGGAAATAATTATAGGTCAATTAGGGGGTACACAGAGTGACCCTAAAGTTTACTATGTATGCCTATGCGAAATAAAGTGTTCTGAGAAGCTTAAAATGAGGAAATAAGCGTTCTAAAATGCTTTAAAAATTCAAAGACATTTTTCTATGTTAACTAACGGCACGGTATCGGACCTTAATATTGACCTATAATTTTTAAATTGGACCACCTATTATATTACAGGGTAATAGTGTACCCTACCACAGGAAATAATTATAGGTCATTTAGGGGGTACACTATGTATATTTTAAATAGTGCATTAAAACAAGGAAATACGAAGACACTTTTCTATGTTAACTAACGGCACGGTATCGGACCTTAATATTGACCTATATTTTTTAAATTGTACCACGTATTATATTACAGGGTAATAGTGTACCTTACCACAGGAAATAATTATAGGTCAATTAGGTGGTACACAGCGTGACCCTAAAATTTACTATGTATGCCTATGCGAAATAGAGTGTTCTGAGAAGCTTAAAATGAAGAAATAAGCGTTCTAAAATGCTTTAAAAATTCAAAGACATCTTTCAATGGTTAACTAACGCAAGGCGCGATATCAGACCTTAATATGGAACCATAATATTTCAATTGGACCAGGTATTATATTACAGGGTAATAGTGTACTCTACAACAGGAAATAATTATAGGTCAATTAGGGGATACACTATGTATGTTTTAAATAGTGCATTAAAACAAGAAAATACGAAGACACTTTTCTATGTTAACTAACGGCACGGTATCGGACCTTAATATTGACCTATAATTTTTAAATTGGACCACGTATTATATTACAGGGTTATAGTGTACCCTACCTCAGGAAATAATTATAGGTCAATTAGGGGGTACACAGAGTGACCCTAAAGTTTACTATGTATGCCTATGCGAAATAAAGTGTTCTGAGAAGCTTAAAATGAGGAAATAAGCGTTCTAAAATGCTTTAAAAATTCAAAGACATTTTTCTATGTTAACTAACGGCACGGTATCGGACCTTAATATTGACCTATAATTTTTAAATTGGACCAGGTATTATATTACAGGGTAATAGTGTACCCTACCACAGGAAATAATTATAGGTCAATTAGGGGGTACACTATGTATATTTTAAATAGTGCATTAAAACAAGGAAATACGAAGACACTTTTCTATGTTAACTAACGGCACGGTATCGGACCTTAATATTGACCTATAATTTTTAAACTGGACCACGTATTATATTACAGGGTTATAGTGTACCCTACCACAGGAAATAATTATAGGTCAATTAGGGGGTACACAGAGTGACCCTAAAGTTTACTATGTATGCCTATGCGAAATAAAGTGTTCTGAGAAGCTTAAAATGAGGAAATAAGCGTTCTAAAATGCTTTAAAAATTCAAAGACATTTTTCTATGTTAACTAACGGCACGGTATCGGACCTTAATATTGACCTATAATTTTTAAATTGGACCACCTATTATATTACAGGGTAATAGTGTACCCTACCACAGGAAATAATTATAGGTCATTTAGGGGGTACACTATGTATATTTTAAATAGTGCATTAAAACAAGGAAATACGAAGACACTTTTCTATGTTAACTAACGGCACGGTATCGGACCTTAATATTGACCTATATTTTTTAAATTGTACCACGTATTATATTACAGGGTAATAGTGTACCTTACCACAGGAAATAATTATAGGTCAATTAGGTGGTACACAGCGTGACCCTAAAATTTACTATGTATGCCTATGCGAAATAGAGTGTTCTGAGAAGCTTAAAATGAAGAAATAAGCGTTCTAAAATGCTTTAAAAATTCAAAGACATCTTTCAATGGTTAACTAACGCAAGGCGCGATATCAGACCTTAATATGGAACCATAATATTTCAATTGGACCAGGTATTATATTACAGGGTAATAGTGTACTCTACAACAGGAAATAATTATAGGTCAATTAGGGGATACACTATGTATGTTTTAAATAGTGCATTAAAACAAGAAAATACGAAGACACTTTTCTATGTTAACTAACGGCACGGTATCGGACCTTAATATTGACCTATAATTTTTAAATTGGACCACGTATTATATTACAGGGTTATAGTGTACCCTACCTCAGGAAATAATTATAGGTCAATTAGGGGGTACACAGAGTGACCCTAAAGTTTACTATGTATGCCTATGCGAAATAAAGTGTTCTGAGAAGCTTAAAATGAGGAAATAAGCGTTCTAAAATGCTTTAAAAATTCAAAGACATTTTTCTATGTTAACTAACGGCACGGTATCGGACCTTAATATTGACCTATAATTTTTAAATTGGACCACGTATTATATTACAGGGTAATAGTGTACCCTACCACAGGAAATAATTATAGGTCAATTAGGGGGTACACAGCGTGACCCTAAAGTTTACTATGTATGCCTATGCGAAATAAAGTGTTCTGAGAAGCTTAAAATGAAGAAATAAGCGTTCTAAAATGCTTTAAAAATTCAAAGACATCTTTCAATGGTTAACTAACGCAAGGCGCAATATCAAACCTTAATATTGACCCATAATATTTAAATTGAACCAGGTATTGTATTACAGGGTAATAGTGTACCCTACCACAGGAAATAATTATAGGTCAATTAGGGGGTACACTATGTATATTTTAAATAGTGCATTAAAACAAGGAAATACGAAGACATTTTTCAATGTTAACTAACGGCACGGTATCGTAACTTAATATTGACCTATAATTTTTAAATTGGACCACGTATTATATTACAGGGTAATAGTGTACCCTACCACAGGAAATAATTATAGGTCATTTAGGGGGTACACAGCGTGACCCTAAAGTTTACTATGTATGCCTATGCGAAATAAAGTGTTCTGAGAAGCTTAAAATGAGGAAATAAGCGTTCTAAAATGCTTTAAAAATTCAAAGACATTTTTCTATGTTAACTAACGGCACGGTATCGGACCTTAATATTGACCTATAATTTTTAAATTGGACCACGTATTATATTACAGGGTAATAGTGTACCCTACCACAGGATATAATTATAGGTCATTTAGGGGGTTCACAGCGTGACCCTAAATTTTACTATGTATGCCTATGCGAAATAGAGTGTTCTGAGATCCTTAAAATGAAGAAATAAGCTTTCTAAAATGCTTTAAAAATTCAAAGACATCTTTCAATGGTTAACTAACTCAAGGCGCAATATCAGACCTTAATATTGACCCATAATATTTAAATTGGACCAGGTATTATATTACAGGGTAATAGTGTACCCTACCACAGGAAATAATTATAGGTCAATTAGGGGGTACACTATGTATATTTTAAATAGTGCATTAAAACAAGGAAATACGAAGACACTTTTCTATGTTAACTAACGGCACGGTATCGGACCTTAATATTGACCTATAATTTTTAAATTGGACCACGTATTATATTACAGTGTTATAGTGTACCCTACCTCAGGAAATAATTATAGGTCAATTAGGGGGTACACAGAGTGACCCTAAAGTTTACTATGTATGCCTATGCGAAATAAAGTGTTCTGAGAAGCTTAAAATGAGGAAATAAGCGTTCTAAAATGCTTTAAAAATTCAAAGACATTTTTCTATGTTAACTAACGGCACGGTATCGGACCTTAATATTGACCTATAATTTTTAAATTGGACCACGTATTATATTACAGGGTAATAGTGTACCCTACCACAGGAAATAATTATAGGTCATTTAGGGGGTACACAGCGTTACCCTAAATTTTACTATGTATGCCTATGCGAAATAGAGTGTTCTGAGATGCTTAAAATGAAGAAATAAGCGTTCAAAAATGCTTTAAAAATTCAAAGACATCTTTCAATGGTTAACTAACGCAAGGCGCAATATCAGACCTTAATATTGACCCATAATATTTAAATTGGACCAGGTATTATATTACAGGGTAATAGTGTACCCTACCACAGGAAATAATTATAGGTCAATTAGGGGGTACACTATGTATATTTTAAATAGTGCATTAAAACAAGGAAATACGAAGACACTTTTCTATGTTAACTAACGGCACGGTATCAGACCTTAATATTGACCTATAATTTTTAAATTGGACCACGTATTATATTACAGGGTTATAGTGTACCCTACCACAGGAAATAATTATAGGTCAATTAGGGGGTACGCAGAGTGACCCTAAAGTTTACTATGTATGCCTATGCGAAATAAAGTGTTCTGAGAAGCTTAAAATGAGGAAATAAGCGTTCTAAAATGCTTTAAAAATTCAAAGACATTTTTCTATGTTAACTAACGGTACGGTATCGGACCTTAATATTGACCTATAATTTTTAAATTGGACCACGTATTATATTACAGGGTAATAGTGTACCCTACCACAGGATATAATTATAGGTCATTTAGGGGGTTCACAGCGTGACCCTAAATTTTACTATGTATGCCTATGCGAAATAGAGTGTTCTGAGATGCTTAAAATGAAGAAATAAGCGTTCTAAAATGCTTTAAAAATTCAAAGACATCTTTCAATGGTTAACTAACTCAAGGCGCAATATCAGACCTTAATATTGACCCATAATATTTAAATTGGACCAGGTATTATATTACAGGGTAATAGTGTACCCTACCACAGGAAATAATTATAGGTCAATTAGGGGGTACACTATGTATATTTTAAATAGTGCATTAAAACAAGGAAATACGAAGACACTTTTCTATGTTAACTAACGGCACGGTATCGGACCTTAATATTGACCTATAATTTTTAAACTGGACCACGTATTATATTACAGGGTTATAGTGTACCCTACCACAGGAAATAATTATAGGTCAATTAGGGGGTACACAGAGTGACCCTAAAGTTTACTATGTATGCCTATGCGAAATAAAGTGTTCTGAGAAGCTTAAAATGAGGAAATAAGCGTTCTAAAATGCTTTAAAAATTCAAAGACATTTTTCTATGTTAACTAACGGCACGGTATCGGACCTTAATATTGACCTATAATTTTTAAATTGGACCACCTATTATATTACAGGGTAATAGTGTACCCTACCACAGGAAATAATTATAGGTCATTTAGGGGGTACACTATGTATATTTTAAATAGTGCATTAAAACAAGGAAATACGAAGACACTTTTCTATGTTAACTAACGGCACGGTATCGGACCTTAATATTGACCTATATTTTTTAAATTGTACCACGTATTATATTACAGGGTAATAGTGTACCTTACCACAGGAAATAATTATAGGTCAATTAGGTGGTACACAGCGTGACCCTAAAATTTACTATGTATGCCTATGCGAAATAGAGTGTTCTGAGAAGCTTAAAATGAAGAAATAAGCGTTCTAAAATGCTTTAAAAATTCAAAGACATCTTTCAATGGTTAACTAACGCAAGGCGCGATATCAGACCTTAATATGGAACCATAATATTTCAATTGGACCAGGTATTATATTACAGGGTAATAGTGTACTCTACAACAGGAAATAATTATAGGTCAATTAGGGGATACACTATGTATGTTTTAAATAGTGCATTAAAACAAGAAAATACGAAGACACTTTTCTATGTTAACTAACGGCACGGTATCGGACCTTAATATTGACCTATAATTTTTAAATTGGACCACGTATTATATTACAGGGTTATAGTGTACCCTACCTCAGGAAATAATTATAGGTCAATTAGGGGGTACACAGAGTGACCCTAAAGTTTACTATGTATGCCTATGCGAAATAAAGTGTTCTGAGAAGCTTAAAATGAGAAAATAAGCGTTCTAAAATGCTTTAAAAATTCAAAGACATTTTTCTATGTTAACTAACGGCACGGTATCGGACCTTAATATTGACCTATAATTTTTAAATTGGACCACGTATTATATTACAGGGTAATAGTGTACCCTACCACAGGAAATAATTATAGGTCAATTAGGGGGTACACAGCGTGACCCTAAAGTTTACTATGTATGCCTATGCGAAATAAAGTGTTCTGAGAAGCTTAAAATGAAGAAATAAGCGTTCTAAAATGCTTTAAAAATTCAAAGACATCTTTCAATGGTTAACTAACGCAAGGCGCAATATCAAACCTTAATATTGACCCATAATATTTAAATTGAACCAGGTATTGTATTACAGGGTAATAGTGTACCCTACCACAGGAAATAATTATAGGTCAATTAGGGGGTACACTATGTATATTTTAAATAGTGCATTAAAACAAGGAAATACGAAGACATTTTTCAATGTTAACTAACGGCACGGTATCGTAACTTAATATTGACCTATAATTTTTAAATTGGACCACGTATTATATTACAGGGTAATAGTGTACCCTACCACAGGAAATAATTATAGGTCATTTAGGGGGTACACAGCGTGACCCTAAAGTTTACTATGTATGCCTATGCGAAATAAAGTGTTCTGAGAAGCTTAAAATGAGGAAATAAGCGTTCTAAAATGCTTTAAAAATTCAAAGACATTTTTCTATGTTAACTAACGGCACGGTATCGGACCTTAATATTGACCTATAATTTTTAAATTGGACCACGTATTATATTACAGGGTAATAGTGTACCCTACCACAGGATATAATTATAGGTCATTTAGGGGGTTCACAGCGTGACCCTAAATTTTACTATGTATGCCTATGCGAAATAGAGTGTTCTGAGATCCTTAAAATGAAGAAATAAGCTTTCTAAAATGCTTTAAAAATTCAAAGACATCTTTCAATGGTTAACTAACTCAAGGCGCAATATCAGACCTTAATATTGACCCATAATATTTAAATTGGACCAGGTATTATATTACAGGGTAATAGTGTACCCTTCCACAGGAAATAATTATAGGTCAATTAGGGGGTACACTATGTATATTTTAAATAGTGCATTAAAACAAGGAAATACGAAGACACTTTTCTATGTTAACTAACGGCACGGTATCGGACCTTAATATTGACCTATAATTTTTAAATTGGACCACGTATTATATTACAGTGTTATAGTGTACCCTACCTCAGGAAATAATTATAGGTCAATTAGGGGGTACACAGAGTGACCCTAAAGTTTACTATGTATGCCTATGCGAAATAAAGTGTTCTGAGAAGCTTAAAATGAGGAAATAAGCGTTCTAAAATGCTTTAAAAATTCAAAGACATTTTTCTATGTTAACTAACGGCACGGTATCGGACCTTAATATTGACCTATAATTTTTAAATTGGACCACGTATTATATTACTGGGTTATAATGTACCCTACCACAGGAAATAATTATAGGTCAATTAGGGGGTACACAGAGAGACCCTAAAGTTTACTATGTATGCCTATGCGAAATAAAGTGTTCTGAGAAGCTTAAAATGAGGAAATAAGCGTTCTAAAATGCTTTAAAAATTCAAAGACATTTTTCTATGTTAACTAACGGCACGGTATCGGACCTTAATATTGACCTATAATTTTTAAATTGGACCACGTATTATATTACAGGGTAATAGTGTACCCTACCACAGGAAATAATTATAGGTCAATTAGGGGGTACACTATGTATATTTTAAATAGTGCATTAAAACAAGGAAATACGAAGACACTTTTCTATGTTAACTAACGGCCCGGTATCGGACCTTAATATTGACCTATAATTTTTAAATTGGACCACGTATTATATTACAGGGTAATAGTGTACCCTACTACAGGAAGTAATTATAGGTCATTTAGGGGGTACACAGCGTGACCCTAAATTTTACTATGTATGCCTATGCGAAATAGAGTGTTCTGAGATGCTTAAAATGAAGAAATAAGCGTTCTAAAATGCTTTAAAAATTCAAACACATCTTCCAATGGTTAACTAACGCAAGGCGCAATATCAGACATTAATATTGACCCATAATATTTAAATTGGACCAGGTATTATATTACAGGGTAATAGTGTACCCTACCACAGGAAATAATTATAGGTCAATTAGGGGGTACACTATGTACATTTTAAATAGTGCATTAAAACAAGGAAATACGAAGACACTTTTCTATGTTAACTAACGGCACGGTATCGGACCTTAATATTGACCTATAATTTTTAAATTGGACCACGTATTATATTACAGGGTTATAGTGTACCCTACCACAGGAAATAATTATAGGTCAATTAGGGGGTACACAGAGTGACCCTAAAGTTTACTATATATGCCTATGCGAAATAGAGTGTTCTGAGATGCTTAAAATGAAGAAATAAGCGTTCTAAAATGCTTTAAAAATTCAAAGACATCTTCCAATGGTTAACTAACGCAAGGCGCAATATCAGACCTTAATATTGACCCATAATATTTAAATTGGACCAGGTATTATATTACAGGGTAATAGTGTACCCTACCACAGGAAATAATTATAGGTCAATTAGGGGGTACACTATGTATATTTTAAATAGTGCATTAAAACAAGGAAATACGAAGACACTTTTCTATGTTAACTAACGGCACGGTATCGGACCTTAATATTGACCTATAATTTTTAAACTGGACCACGTATTATATTACAGGGTTATAGTGTACCCTACCACAGGAAATAATTATAGGTCAATTAGGGGGTACACAGAGTGACCCTAAAGTTTACTATGTATGCCTATGCGAAATAAAGTGTTCTGAGAAGCTTAAAATGAGGAAATAAGCGTTCTAAAATGCTTTAAAAATTCAAAGACATTTTTCTATGTTAACTAACGGCACGCTATCGGACCTTAATATTGACCTATAATTTTTAAATTGGACCACCTATTATATTACAGGGTAATAGTGTACCCTACCACAGGAAATAATTATAGGTCAATTAGGGGGTACACAGAGTGACCCTAAAGTTTACTATATATGCCTATGCGAAATAGAGTGTTCTGAGATGCTTAAAATGAAGAAATAAGCGTTCTAAAATGCTTTAAAAATTCAAAAACATCTTTCAATGGTTAACTAACGCAAGGCGCAATATCAGACCTTAATATTGACCCATAATATTTAAATTGGACCAGGTATTATATTACAGGGTAATAGTGTACCCTACCACAGGAAATAATTATAGGTTAATTAGGGGGTACACTATGTATATTTTAAATAGTGCATTAAAACAAGGAAATACGAAGACACTTTTCTATGTTAACTAACGGCACGGTATCGGACCTTAATATTGACCTATAATTTTTAAACTGGACCACGTATTATATTACAGGGTTATAGTGTACCCTACCACAGGAAATAATTATAGGTCAATTAGGGGGTACACAGAGTGACCCTAAAGTTTACTATGTATGCCTATGCGAAATAAAGTGTTCTGAGAAGCTTAAAATGAGGAAATAAGCGTTCTAAAATGCTTTAAAAATTCAAAGACATTTTTCTATGTTAACTAACGACACGGTATCGGACCTTAATATTGACCTATAATTTTTAAATTGGACCACGTATTATATTACAGGGTAATAGTGTACCCTACCACAGGAAATAATTATAGGTCAATTAGGGGGTACACAGCGTGACCCTAAAGTTTACTATGTATGCCTATGCAAAATAAAGTGTTCTGAGAAGCTTAAAATGAGGAAATAAGCGTTCTAAAATGCTTTAAAAATTCAAAGACATTTTTCTATGTTAACTAACGGCAAGGTATCGGACCTTAATATTGACCTATAATTTTTAAATTGGACCACGTATTATATTACAGGGTAATAGTGTACCCTACCACAGGAAATAATTATAGGTCATTTAGGGGGTACACAGCGTGACCCTAAATTTTACAATGTATGCCTATGCGAAATAGAGTGTTCTGAGAAGCTTAAAATGAAGAAATAAGCGTTCTAAAATGCTTTAAAAATTCAAAGACATCTTTCAATGGTTAACTAACGCAAGGCGCAATATCAGACCTTAATACTGACCCATAAAATTTAAATTGGACCAGGTATTGTATTACAGGGTAATAGTGTACCCAACCAAAGGAAATAATTATAGGTCAATTAGGGGGTATACAGCGTGACCCTAAAGTTTACTATGTATGCCTATGCAAAATAAAGTGTTCTGAGAAGCTTAAAATGAGAAATAAGCGTTCTAAAATGCTTTAAAAATTCAAAGACATTTTTCTATGTTAACTAACGGCAAGGTATCGGACCTTAATATTGACATATAATTTTTAAATTGGACCACGTATTATATTACAGGGTAATAGTGTACCCTACCACAGGAAATAATTATAGGTCATTTAGGGGGTACACAGCGTGACCCTAAATTTTACTATGTATGCCTATGCGAAATAGAGTGTTCTGAGATGCTTAAAATGAAGAAATAAGCGTTCTAAAATGCTTTAAAAATTCAAAGACATCTTCCAATGGTTAACTAACGCAAGGCGCAATATCAGACCTTAATATTGACCCATAATATTTAAATTGGACCAGGTATTATATTACAGGGTAATAGTGTACCCTACCACAGGAAATAATTATAGGTCAATTAGGGGGTACACTATGTATATTTTAAATAGTGCATTAAAACAAGGAAATACGAAGACACTTTTCTATGTTAACTAACGGCACGGTATCGGACCTTAATATTGACCTATAATTTTTAAATTGGACCACGTATTATATTACTGGGTTATAATGTACCCTACCACAGGAAATAATTATAGGTCAATTAGGGGGTACACAGAGAGACCCTAAAGTTTACTATGTATGCCTATGCGAAATAAAGTGTTCTGAGAAGCTTAAAATGAGGAAATAAGCGTTCTAAAATGCTTTAAAAATTCAAAGACATTTTTCTATGTTAACTAACGGCACGGTATCGGACCTTAATATTGACCTATAATTTTTAAATTGGACCACGTATTATATTACAGGGTAATAGTGTACCCTACCACAGGAAATAATTATAGGTCATTTAGGGGGTACACAGCGTGACCCTAAATTTTACTATGTATGCCTATGCGAAATAGAGTGTTCTGAGATGCTTAAAATGAAGAAATAAGCGTTCAAAAATGCTTTAAAAATTCAAAGACATATTTCAATGGTTAACTAACGCAAGGCGCAATATCAGACCTTAATATTGACCCATAATATTTAAATTGGACCAGGTATTATATTACAGGGTAATAGTGTACCCTACCACAGGAAATAATTATAGGTCAATTAGGGGGTACACTATGTATATTTTAAATAGTGCATTAAAACAAGGAAATACGAAGACACTTTTCTATGTTAACTAATGGCACGGTATCGGATCTTAATATTGACCTATAATTTTTAAATTGGACCACGTATTATATTACAGGGTTATAGTGTACCCTACCACAGGAAATAATTATAGGTCAATTAGGGGGTACGCAGAGTGACCCTAAAGTTTACTATGTATGCCTATGCGAAATAAAGTGTTCTGAGAAGCTTAAAATGAGGAAATAAGCGTTCTAAAATGCTTTAAAAATTCAAAGACATTTTTCTATGTTAACTAACGGCACGGTATCGGACCTTAATATTGACCTATAATTTTTAAATTGGACCACGTATTATATTACAGGGTAATAGTGTACCCTACCACAGGATATAATTATAGGTCATTTAGGGGGTTCACAGCGTGACCCTAAATTTTACTATGTATGCCTATGCGAAATAGAGTGTTCTGAGATCCTTAAAATGAAGAAATAAGCTTTCTAAAATGCTTTAAAAATTCAAAGACATCTTTCAATGGTTAACTAACTCAAGGCGCAATATCAGACCTTAATATTGACCCATAATATTTAAATTAGACCAGGTATTATATTACAGGGTAATAGTGTACCCTACCACAGGAAATAATTATAGGTCAATTAGGGGGTACACTATGTATATTTTAAATAGTGCATTAAAACAAGGAAATACGAAGACACTTTTCTATGTTAACTAACGGCACGGTATCGGACCTTAATATTGACCTATAATTTTTAAATTGGACCACGTATTATATTACAGTGTTATAGTGTACCCTACCTCAGGAAATAATTATAGGTCAATTAGGGGGTACACAGAGTGACCCTAAAGTTTACTATGTATGCCTATGCGAAATAAAGTGTTCTGAGAAGCTTAAAATGAGGAAATAAGCGTTCTAAAATGCTTTAAAAATTCAAAGACATTTTTCTATGTTAACTAACGGCACGGTATCGGACCTTAATATTGACCTATAATTTTTAAATTGGACCACGTATTATATTACTGGGTTATAATGTACCCTACCACAGGAAATAATTATAGGTCAATTAGGGGGTACACAGAGAGACCCTAAAGTTTACTATGTATGCCTATGCGAAATAAAGTGTTCTGAGAAGCTTAAAATGAGGAAATAAGCGTTCTAAAATGCTTTAAAAATTCAAAGACATTTTTCTATGTTAACTAACGGCACGGTATCGGACCTTAATATTGACCTATAATTTTTAAATTGGACCACGTATTATATTACAGGGTAATAGTGTACCCTACCACAGGAAATAATTATAGGTCATTTAGGGGGTCACAGCGTGACCCTAAATTTTACTATGTATGCCTATGCGAAATAGAGTGTTCTGAGATGCTTAAAATGAAGAAATAAGCGTTCAAAAATGCTTTAAAAATTCAAAGACATCTTTCAATGGTTAACTAACGCAAGGCGCAATATCAGACCTTAATATTGACCCATAATATTTAAATTGGACCAGGTATTATATTACAGGGTAATAGTGTACCCTACCACAGGAAATAATTATAGGTCAATTAGGGGGTACACTATGTATATTTTAAATAGTGCATTAAAACAAGGAAATACGAAGACACTTTTCTATGTTAACTAATGGCACGGTATCGGACCTTAATATTGACCTATAATTTTTAAATTGGACCACGTATTATATTACAGGGTTATAGTGTACCCTACCACAGGAAATAATTATAGGTCAATTAGGGGGTACGCAGAGTGACCCTAAAGTTTACTATGTATGCCTATGCGAAATAAAGTGTTCTGAGAAGCTTAAAATGAGGAAATAAGCGTTCTAAAATGCTTTAAAAATTCAAAGACATTTTTCTATGTTAACTAACGGCACGGTATCGGACCTTAATATTGACCTATAATTTTTAAATTGGACCACGTATTATATTACAGGGTAATAGTGTACCCTACCACAGGATATAATTATAGGTCATTTAGGGGGTTCACAGCGTGACCCTAAATTTTACTATGTATGCCTATGCGAAATAGAGTGTTCTGAGATCCTTAAAATGAAGAAATAAGCGTTCTTAAATGCTTTAAAAATTCAAAGACATCTTTCAATGGTTAACTAACTCAAGGCGCAATATCAGACCTTAATATTGACCCATAATATTTAAATTGGACCAGGTATTATATTACAGGGTAATAGTGTACCCTACCACAGGAAATAATTATAGGTCAATTAGGGGGTACACTATGTATATTTTAAATAGTGCATTAAAACAAGGAAATACGAAGACACTTTTCTATGTTAACTAACGGCACGGTATCGGACCTTAATATTGACCTATAATTTTTAAATTGGACCACGTATTATATTACAGTGTTATAGTGTACCCTACCTCAGGAAATAATTATAGGTCAATTAGGGGGTACACAGAGTGACCCTAAAGTTTACTATGTATGCCTATGCGAAATAAAGTGTTCTGAGAAGCTTAAAATGAGGAAATAAGCGTTCTAAAATGCTTTAAAAATTCAAAGACATTTTTCTATGTTAACTAACGGCACGGTATCGGACCTTAATATTGACCTATAATTTTTAAATTGACCACGTATTATATTACAGGGTAATAGTGTACCCTACCACAGGAAATAATTATAGGTCATTTAGGGGGTACACAGCGTGACCCTAAATTTTACTATGTATGCCTATGCGAAATAGAGTGTTCTGAGATGCTTAAAATGAAGAAATAAGCGTTCTAAAATGCTTTAAAAATTCAAAGACATCTTTCAATGGTTAACTAACGCAAGGCGCAATATCAGACCTTAATATTGACCCATAATATTTAACTTGAACCAGGTATTATATCTGAGGGTAATAGTGTACCCTACCACAGGAAATAGTTATAGGTCAATTAGGGGGTACACTATGTATATTTTAAATAGTGCATTAAAACAAGGAAATACGAAGACATTTTTCAATGTTAACTAACGGCACGGTATCGGAACTTAATATTGACCTATAATTTTTAAATTGGACCACGTATTATATTACAGGGTAATAGTGTACCCTACCACAGGAAATAATTATAGGTCATTTAGGGGGTACACAGCGTGACCCTAAATTTTACTATGTATGCCTATGCGAAATAAAGTGTTCTGAGAAGCTTAAAATGAGGAAATAAGCGTTCTAAAATGCTTTAAAAATTCAAAGACATTTTTCTATGTTAACTAACGGCACGGTATCGGACCTTAATATTGACCTATAATTTTTAAATTGGACCACGTATTATATTACAGGGTAATAGTGTACCCTACCACAGGAAATAATTATAGGTCAATTAGAGGGTACACAGCGTGACCCTAAAGTTTACTATGTATGCCTATGCGAAATAGAGTGTTCTGAGAAGCTTAAAATGAAGAAATTAGCGTTCTAAAATGCTTTAAAAATTCAAAGACATCTTTCAATGGTTAACTAACGCAAGGCGCAATATCAGACCTTAATATTGACCCATAATATTTGAATTGGACCAGGTATTATATTACGGGGTAATAGTGTACCCTACCACAGGAAATAATTATAGGTCAATTAGGGGGTACACTATGTATATTTTAAATAGTGCATTAAAACAAGGAAATACGAAGACACTTTTCTATGTTAACTAACGGCACGGTATCGGACCTTAATATTGACCTATAATTTTTAAATTGAACCACGTATTATATTACAGGGTTATAGTGTACCATACCACAGGAAATAATTATAGGTCAATTAGGGGTACACAGAGTGACCCTAAAGTTTACTATATATGCCTATGCGAAATAGAGTGTTCTGAGATGCTTAAAATGAAGAAATAAGGGTTCTAAAATGCTTTAAAAATTCAAAGACATCTTCCAATGGTTAACTAACGCAAGGCGCAATATCAGACCTTAATATTGACCCATAATATTTAAATTGGACCAGGTATTATATTACAGGGTAATAGTGTACCCTACCACAGGAAATAATTATAGGTCAATTAGGGGGTACACTATGTATATTTTAAATAGTGCATTAAAACAAGGAAATACGAAGACACTTTTCTATGTTAACTAACGGCACGGTATCGGACCTTAATATTGACCTATAATTTTTAAACTGGACCACGTATTATATTACAGGGTTATAGTGTACCCTACCACAGGAAATAATTATAGGTCAATTAGGGGGTACACAGAGTGACCCTAAAGTTTACTATGTATGCCTATGCGAAATAAAGTGTTCTGAGAAGCTTAAAATGAGGAAATAAGCGTTCTAAAATGCTTTAAAAATTCAAAGACATTTTTCTATGTTAACTAACGGCACGGTATCGGACCTTAATATTGACCTATAATTTTTAAATTGGACCACCTATTATATTACAGGGTAATAGTGTACCCTACCACAGGAAATAATTATAGGTCATTTAGGGGGTACACTATGTATATTTTAAATAGTGCATTAAAACAAGGAAATACGAAGACACTTTTCTATGTTAACTAACGGCACGGTATCGGACCTTAATATTGACCTATAATTTTTAAATTGGACCACCTATTATATTACAGGGTAATAGTGTACCCTACCACAGGAAATAATTATAGGTCAATTAGGTGGTACACAGCGTGACCCTAAAATTTACTATGTATGCCTATGCGAAATAGAGTGTTCTGAGAAGCTTAAAATGAAGAAATAAGCGTTCTAAAATGCTTTAAAAATTCAAAGACATCTTTCAATGGTTAACTAACGCAAGGCGCGATATCAGACCTTAATATGGAACCATAATATTTCAATTGGACCAGGTATTATATTACAGGGTAATAGTGTACTCTACAACAGGAAATAATTATAGGTCAATTAGGGGATACACTATGTATGTTTTAAATAGTGCATTAAAACAAGAAAATACGAAGACACTTTTCTATGTTAACTAACGGCACGGTATCGGACCTTAATATTGACCTATAATTTTTAAATTGGACCACGTATTATATTACAGGGTTATAGTGTACCCTACCACAGGAAATAATTATAGGTCAATTAGGGGGTACACAGAGTGACCCTAAAGTTTACTATGTATGCCTATGCGAAATAAAGTGTTCTGAGAAGCTTAAAATGAAGAAATAAGCGTTCTAAAATGCTTTAAAAATTCAAGGACATCTTTCAATGGTTAACTAACGCAAGGCGCAATATCAAACCTTAATATTGACCCATAATATTTAAATTGAACCAGGTATTGTATTACAGGGTAATAGTGTACCCTACCACAGGAAATAATTATAGGTCAATTAGGGGGTACACTATGTATATTTTAAATAGTGCATTAAAACAAGGAAATACGAAGACATTTTTCAATGTTAACTAACGGCACGGTATCGTAACTTAATATTGACCTATAATTTTTAAATTGGACCACGTATTATATTACAGGGTAATAGTGTACCCTACCACAGGAAATAATTATAGGTCATTTAGGGGGTACACAGCGTGACCCTAAATTTTACTATGTATGCCTATGCGAAATAGAGTGTTCTGAGAAGCTTAAAATGAAGAAATAAGCGTTCTAAAATGCTTTAAAAATTCAAAGACATCTTTCAATGGTTAACTAACGCAAGGCGCAATATCAGACCTTAATATTGACCCATAAAATTTAAATTGGACCAGGTATTGTATTACAGGGTAATAGTGTACCCTACCAAAGGAAATAATTATAGGTCAATTAGGGGGTACACAGCGTGACCCTAAAGTTTACTATGTATGCCTATGCAAAATAAAGTGTTCTGAGAAGCTTAAAATGAGGAAATAAGCGTTCTAAAATGCTTTAAAAATTCAAAGACATTTTTCTATGTTAACTAACGGCAAGGTATCGGACCTTAATATTGACCTATAATTTTTAAATTGGACCACGTATTATATTACAGGGTAATAGTGTACCCTACCACAGGAAATAATTATAGGTCAATTAGGGGGTACACTATGTATATTTTAAATAGTGCATTAAAACAAGGAAATACGAAGACACTTTTCTATGTTAACTAACGGCACGGTATCGGACCTTAATATTGACCTATAATTTTTAAATTGGACCACGTATTATATTACAGGGTTATAGTGTACCCTACCACAGGAAATAATTATAGGTCAATTAGGGGGTACACAGAGTGACCCTAAAGTTTACTATATATGCCTATGCGAAATAGAGTGTTCTGAGATGCTTAAAATGAAGAAATAAGCGTTCTAAAATGCTTTAAAAATTCAAAGACATCTTTCAATGGTTAACTAACGCAAGGCGCAATATCAGACCTTAATATTGACCCATAAAATTTAAATTGGACCAGGTATTGTATTACAGGGTAATAGTGTACCCTACCAAAGGAAATAATTATAGGTCAATTAGGGGGTACACAGCGTGACCCTAAAGTTTACTATGTATGCCTATGCAAAATAAAGTGTTCTGAGAAGCTTAAAATGAGGAAATAAGCGTTCTAAAATGCTTTAAAAATTCAAAGACATTTTTCTATGTTAACTAACGGCAAGGTATCGGACCTTAATATTGACCTATAATTTTTAAATTGGACCACGTATTATATTACAGGGTAATAGTGTACCCTACCACAGGAAATAATTATAGGTCAATTAGGGGGTACACTATGTATATTTTAAATAGTGCATTAAAACAAGGAAATACGAAGACACTTTTCTATGTTAACTAACGGCACGGTATCGGACCTTAATATTGACCTATAATTTTTAAATTGGACCACGTATTATATTACAGGGTTATAGTGTACCCTACCACAGGAAATAATTATAGGTCAATTAGGGGGTACACAGAGTGACCCTAAAGTTTACTATATATGCCTATGCGAAATAGAGTGTTCTGAGATGCTTAAAATGAAGAAATAAGCGTTCTAAAATGCTTTAAAAATTCAAAGACATCTTTCAATGGTTAACTAACGCAAGGCGCAATATCAGACCTTAATATTGACCCATAATATTTAAATTGGAATAGGTATTATATTACAGGGTAATAGTGTACCCTACCACAGGAAATAATTATAGGTCAATTAGGGGGTACACTATGTATATTTTAAATAGTGCATTAAAACAAGGAAATACGAAGACACTTTTCTATGTTAACTAACGGCACGGTATCGGACCTTAATATTGACCTATAATTTTTAAATTGGACCACGTATTATATTACTGGGTTATAATGTACCCTACCACAGGAAATAATTATAGGTCAATTAGGGGGTACACAGAGAGACCCTAAAGTTTACTATGTATGCCTATGCGAAATAAAGTGTTCTGAGAAGCTTAAAATGAGGAAATAAGCGTTCTAAAATGCTTTAAAAATTCAAAGACATCTTTCAATGGTTAACTAACGCAAGGCGCGATATCAGACCTTAATATGGAACCATATTATTTCAATTGGACCAGGTATTATATTACAGGGTAATAGTGTACCCTACAACAGAAAATAAATATAGGTCAATTAGGGGGTACACTATGTATGTTTTAAATAGTGCATTAAAACAAGAAAATACGAAGACACTTTTCTATGTTAACTAACGGCACGGTATCGGACCTTAATATTGACCTATAATTTTTAAATTGGACCACGTATTATATTACAGGGTTATAGTGTACCCTACCACAGGAAATAATTATAGGTCAATTAGGGGGTACACAGAGTTACCCTAAAGTTTACTATGTATGCCTATGCGAAATAAAGTGTTCTGAGAAGCTTAAAATGAGGAAATAAGCGTTCTAAAATGCTTTAAAAATTCAAAGACATTTTTCTATGTTAACTAACGGCACGGTATCGGACCTTAATATTGACCTATAATTTTTAAATTGGACCACGTATTATATTACAGGGTAATAGTGTACCCCACCACAGGAAATAATTATAGGTCATTTAGGGGGTACACAGCGTGACCCTAAATTTTACTATGTATGCCTATGCGAAATAGAGTGTTCTGAGATGCTTAAATGAAGAAATAAGCGTTCAAAAATGCTTTAAAAATTCAAAGACATCTTTCAATGGTTAACTAACGCAAGGCGCAATATCAGACCTTAATATTGACCCATAATATTTAAATTGGACCAGGTATTATATTACAGGGTAATAGTGTACCCTACCATAGGAAATAATTATAGGTCAATTAGGGGGTACACTATGTATATTTTAAATAGTGCAATAAAACAAGGAAATACGAAGACACTTTTCTATGTTAACTAACGGCACGGTATCGGACCTTAATATTGTCCTATAATTTTTAAATTGGACCACGTATTATATTACAGGGTTATAGTGTACCCTACCACAGGAAATAATTATAGGTCAATTAGGGGGTACGCAGAGTGACCCTAAAGTTTACTATGTATGCCTATGCGAAATGAAGTGTTCTGAGAAGCTTAAAATGAGGAAATAAGCGTTCTAAAATGCTTTAAAAATTCAAAGACATTTTTCTATGCTAACTAACGGCACGGTATCGGACCTTAATATTGACCTATAATTTTTAAATTGGACCACCTATTATATTACAGGGTAATAGTGTACCCTACCACAGGAAATAATTATAGGTCAATTAGGGGGTACACAGCGTGACCCTAAAGTTTACTATGTATGCCTATGCGAAATAAAGTGTTCTGAGAAGCTTAAAATGAAGAAATAAGCGTTCTAAAATGCTTTAAAAATTCAAAGACATCTTTCAATGGTTAACTAACGCAAGGCGCAATATCAAAGCTTAATATTGACCCATAATATTTAAATTGAACCAGGTATTGTATTGCAGGGTAATAGTGTACCCTACCACAGGAAATAATTATAGGTCAATTAGGGGGTACACTATGTATATTTTAAATAGTGCATTAAAACAAGGAAATACGAAGACTTTTTTCAATGTTAACTAACGGCACGGTATCGGAACTTAATATTGACCTATAATTTTTAAATTGGACCACGTATTATATTACAGGGTAATAGTGTACCCTACCACAGGAAATAATTATAGGTCATTTAGGGGGTACACAGCGTGACCCTAAATTTTACTATGTATGCCTATGCGAAATAAAGTGTTCTGAGAAGCTTAAAATGAGGAAATAAGCGTTCTAAAATGCTTTAAAAATTCAAAGACATTGTTCTATGTTAACTAACGGCACGGTATCGGACCTTAATATTGACCTATAATTTTTAAATTGGACCACGTATTATATTACAGGGTAATAGTGTACCCTACCACAGGATATAATTATAGGTCATTTAGGGGGTTCACAGCGTGACCCTAAATTTTACTATGTATGCCTATGCGAAATAGAGTGTTCTGAGATGCTTAAAATGAAGAAATAAGCGTTCTAAAATGCTTTAAAAATTCAAAGACATCTTTCAATGGTTAACTAACTCAAGGCGCAATATCAGACCTTAATATTGACCCATAATATTTAAATTGGACCAGGTATTATATTACAGGGTAATAGTGTACCCTACCACAGGAAATAATTATAGGTCAATTAGGGGGTACACTATGTATATTTTAAATAGTGCATTAAAACAAGGAAATACGAAGACACTTTTCTATGTTAACTAACGGCACGGTATCGGACCTTAATATTGACCTATAATTTTTAAATTGGACCACGTATTATATTACAGTGTTATAGTGTACCCTACCTCAGGAAATAATTATAGGTCAATTAGGGGGTACACAGAGTGACCCTAAAGTTTACTATGTATGCCTATGCGAAATAAAGTGTTCTGAGAAGCTTAAAATGAGGAAATAAACGTTCTAAAATGCTTTAAAAATTCAAAGACATTTTTCTATGTTAACTAACGGCACGGTATCGGACCTTAATATTGACCTATAATTTTTAAATTGACCACGTATTATATTACACGGTAATAGTGTACCCTACCACAGGAAATAATTATAGGTCATTTAGGGGGTACACAGCGTGACCCTAAATTTTACTATGTATGCCTATGCGAAATAGAGTGTTCTGAGATGCTTAAAATGAAGAAATAAGCGTTCTAAAATGCTTTAAAAATTCAAAGACATCTTTCAATGGTTAACTAACGCAAGGCGCAATATCAGACCTTAATATTGACCCATAATATTTAACTTGAACCAGGTATTATATCTGAGGGTAATAGTGTACCCTACCACAGGAAATAATTATAGGTCAATTAGGGGGTACACTATGTATATTTTAAATAGTGCATTAAAACAAGGAAATACGAAGACATTTTTCAATGTTAACTAACGGCACGGTATCGGAACTTAATATTGACCTATAATTTTTAAATTGGACCACGTATTATATTACAGGGTAATAGTGTACCCTACCACAGGAAATAATTATAGGTCATTTAGGGGGTACACAGCGTGACCCTAAATTTTACTATGTATGCCTATGCGAAATAAAGTGTTCTGAGAAGCTTAAAATGAGGAAATAAGCGTTCTAAAATGCTTTAAAAATTCAAAGACATTTTTCTATGTTAACTAACGGCACGGTATCGGACCTTAATATTGACCTATAATTTTTAAATTGGACCACGTATTATATTACAGGGTAATAGTGTACCCTACCACAGGATATAATTATAGGTCATTTAGGGGGTTCACAGCGTGACCCTAAATTTTACTATGTATGCCTATGCGAAATAGAGTGTTCTGAGATGCTTAAAATGAAGAAATAAGCGTTCTAAAATGCTTTAAAAATTCAAAGACATCTTTCAATGGTTAACTAACTCAAGGCGCAATATCAGACCTTAATATTGACCCATAATATTTAAATTGGACCAGGTATTATATTACAGGGTAATAGTGTACCCTACCACAGGAAATAATTATAGGTCAATTAGGGGGTACACTATGTATATTTTAAATAGTGCATTAAAACAAGGAAATACGAAGACACTTTTCTATGTTAACTAACGGCACGGTATCGGACCTTAATATTGACCTATAATTTTTAAATTGGACCACGTATTATAATACAGGGTTATAGTGTACCCTACCACAGGAAATAATTATAGGTCAATTAGGGGGTACACAGAGTGACCCTAAAGTTTACTATGTATGCCTATGCGAAATAAAGTGTTCTGAGAAGCTTAAAATGAGGAAATAAGCGTTCTAAAATGCTTTAAAAATTCAAAGACATTTTTCTATGTTAACTAACGGCACGGTATCGGACCTTAATATTGACCTATAATTTTTAAATTGGACCACGTATTATATTACAGGGTAATAGTGTACCCTACCACAGGAAATAATTATAGGTCATTTAGGGGGTACACAGCGTGACCCTAAATTTTACTATGTATGCCTATGCGAAATAGAGTGTTCTGAGATGCTTAAAATGAAGAAATAAGCGTTCTAAAATGCTTTAAAAATTCAAAGACATCTTTCAATGGTTAACTAACGCAAGGCGCAATATCAGACCTTAATATTGACCCATAATATTTAACTTGAACCAGGTATTATATCTGAGGGTAAAAGTGTACCCTACCACAGGAAATAATTATAGGTCAATTAGGGGGTACACTATGTATATTTTAAATTTTGCATTAAAACAAGGAAATTCGAAGACACTTTTCTATGTTAACTAACGGCACGGTATCGGACCTTAATATTGACCTATAATTTTTAAATTGGACCACGTATTATATTACAGGGTTATAGTGTATCCTACCACAGGAAATAATTATAGGTCAATTAGGGGGTACGCAGAGTGACCCTAAAGTTTACTAAGTATGCCTATGCGAAATAAAGTGTTCTGAGAAGCTTAAAATGAGGAAATAAGCGTTCTAAAATGCATTAAAAATTCAAAGACATTTTTCAATGTTAACTAACGGCACGGTATCGGACCTTAATATTGACCTATAATTTTTAAATTGGACCACGTATTATATTACAGGGTAATAGTGTACCCTACCACAGGAAATAATTATAGGTCATTTAGGGGGTACACAGAGTGACCCTAAATTTTACTATGTATGCTTATGCGAAATAGAGTGTTCTGAGAAGCTTAAAATGAAGAAATAAGCGTTCTAAAATGCTTTAAAAATTCAAAGACATCTTTCCATGGTCAACTAGCGCAAGGCGCAATATCAGACCTTAATATTGACCCATAATATTTAAATTGGACCAGGTATTATATTACAGGGTAATAGTGTACCCTACCACAGGAAATAATTATAGGTCAATTAGGGGGTACACTATGTATATTTTAAATAGTGCATTAAAACAAGGAAATACGAAGACACTTTTCTATGTTAACTAACGGCACGGTATCGGACCTTAATATTGACCTATAATTTTTAAATTGGACCACGTATTATATTATAGGGTAATAGTGTACCCTACCACAGGAAATAATTATAGGTCAATTAGAGGGTACACAGCGTGACCCTAAAGTTTACTATGTATGCCTATGCGAAATAGAGTGTTCTGAGATGCTTAAAATGAAGAAATAAGCGTTCTAAAATGCTTTAAAAATTCAAAGACATCTTTCAATGGTTAACTAACGCAAGGCGCAATATCAGACCTTAATATTGACCCATAATATTTAAATTGGACCAGGTATTATATTACAGGTTAATAGTGTACCCTACCACAGGAAATAATTATAGGTCAATTAGGGGGTACACTATGTATATTTTAAATAGTGCATTAAAACAAGGAAATACGAAGACACTTTTCTATGTTAACTAACGGCACGGTATCGGACCTTAATATTGACCTATAATTTTTAAATTGGACCACCTATTATATTACAGGGTAATAGTGTACCTTACCACAGGAAATAATTATAGGTCAATTAGGGGGTACACAGCGTGACCCTAAAGTTTACTATGTATGCCTATGCGAAATAGAGTGTTCTGAGAAGCTTAAAATGAAGAAATAAGCGTTCTAAAATGCTTTAAAAATTCAAAGACATCTTTCAATGGTTAACTAACGCAAGGCGCAATATCAGACCTTAATATTGACCCATAATATTTAAATTGGAACAGGTATTATATTACAGGGTAATAGTGTACCCCACCAAAGGAAATAATTATAGGTCACTTAGGGGGTACACAGCGTGACCCTAAAGTTTACTATGTATGCCTATGCGAAATAAAGTGTTCTGAGAAGCTTAAAATGAGGAAATAAGCGTTCTAAAATGCTTTAAAAATTCAAAGACATTTTTCTATGTTAACTAACGGCACGGTATCGGACCTTAATATTGATCTATAATTTTTAAATTGGACCACGTATTATATAACAGGGTAATAGTGTACCCTACCACAGGATATAATTATAGGTCATTTAGGGGGTACACAGCGTGACCCTAAATTTTACTATGTATGCCTATGCGAAATAGAGTGTTCTGAGATGCTTAAAATGAAGAAATAAGCGTTCTAAAATGCTTTAAAAATTCAAAGACATCTTTCAATGGTTAACTAACGCAAGGCGCAATATCAGACCTTAATATTGACCCATAATATTTAAATTGGAATAGGTATTATATTACAGGGTAATAGTGTACACTACCACAGGAAATAATTATAGGTCAATTAGGGGGTACACTATGTATATTTTAAATAGTGCATTAAAACAAGGAAATACGAAGACACTTTTCTATGTTAACTAACGGCACGGTATCGGACCTTAATATTGACCTATAATTTTTAAATTGGACCACGTATTATATTACTGGGTTATAATGTACCCTACCACAGGAAATAATTATAGGTCAATTAGGGGGTACACAGAGAGACCCTAAAGTTTACTATGTATGCCTATGCGAAATAAAGTGTTCTGAGAAGCTTAAAATTAGGAAATAAGCGTTCTAAAATGCTTTAAAAATTGAAAGACATTTTTCAATGTTAACTAACGGCACGGTATCGGACCTTAATATTGACCTATAATTTTTAAATTGGACCACGTATTATATTACAGGGTAATAGTGTACCCTACCACAGGAAATAATTATAGATCAATTAGGGGGTACACTATGTATATTTTAAATAGTGCATTAAAACAAGGAAATACGAAGACACTTTTCTATGTTAACTAACGGCACGGTATCGGACCTTAATATTGACCTATAATTTTTAAATTGGACCATGTATTATATTACAGGGTAATAGTGTACCTTACCACAGGAAATAATTATAGGTCAATTAGGGGGTACACAGCGTGACCCTAAAGTTTACTATGTATGCCTATGCGAAATAGAGTGTTCTGAGAAGCTTAAAATGAAGAAATAAGCGTTCTAAAATGCTTTAAAAATTCAAAGACATCTTTCAATGGTTAACTAACGCAAGGCGCAATATCAGACCTTAATATTGACCCATAATATTTAAATTGGAACAGGTATTATATTACAGGGTAATAGTGTACCCCACCAAAGGAAATAATTATAGGTCATTTAGGGGGTACACAGCGTGACCCTAAAGTTTACTATGTATGCCTATGCGAAATAAAGTGTTCTGAGAAGCTTAAAAGGAGGAAATAAGCGTTCTAAAATGCTTTAAAAATTCAAAGACATTTTTCTATGTTAACTAACGGCACGGTATCGGACCTTAATATTGATCTATAATTTTTAAATTGGACCACGTATTATATAACAGGGTAATAGTGTACCCTACCACAGGATATAATTATAGGTCATTTAGGGGGTACACAGCGTGACCCTAAATTTTACTATGTATGCCTATGCGAAATAGAGTGTTCTGAAATGCTTAAAATGAAGAAATAAGCGTTCTAAAATGCTTTAAAAATTCAAAGACATCTTTCAATGGTTAACTAACGCAAGGCGCAATATCAGACCTTAATATTGACCCATAATATTTAAATTGGACCAGGTATTATATTACAGGGTAATAGTGTACCCTAGCACAGGAAATAATTATAGGTCAATTAGGGGGTACACTATGTATATTTTAAATAGTGCATTAAAACAAGGAAATACGAAGACACTTTTCTATGTTAAATAACGGCACGGTATCGGACCTTAATATTGACCTATAATTTTTAAATTGGACCACGTATTATATTACAGGGTTATAGTGTTTCTTACCACAGGAAATAATTATAGGTCAATTAGGGGGTACGCAGAGTGACCCTAAAGTTTACTAAGTATGCCTATGCGAAATAAAGTGTTCTGAGAAGCTTAAAATGAGGAAATAAGCGTTCTAAAATGCTTTAAAAATTCAATGACATTTTTCTATGCTAACTAACGGCACGGTATCGGACCTTAATATTGACCTATAATTTTTAAATTGGACCACCTATTATATTACACGGTAATAGTGTACCTTACCACAGGAAATAATTATAGGTCAATTAGGGGGTACACAGCGTGACCCTAAAGTTTACTATGTATGCCTATGCGAAATAGAGTGTTCTGAGAAGCTTAAAATGAAGAAATAAGCGTTCTAAAATGCTTTAAAAATTCAAAGACATCTTTCAATGGTTAACTAACGCAAGGCGCAATATCAGACCTTAATATTGACCCATAATATTTAAATTGGAACAGGTATTATATTACAGGGTAATAGTGTACCCCACCAAAGGAAATAATTATAGGTCATTTAGGGGGTACACAGCGTGACCCTAAAGTTTACTATGTATGCCTATGCGAAATAAAGTGTTCTGAGAAGCTTAAAATGAGGAAATAAGCGTTCTAAAATGCTTTAAAAATTCAAAGACATTTTTCTATGTTAACTAACGGCACGGTATCGGACCTTAATATTGATCTATAATTTTTAAATTGGACCACGTATTATATAACAGGGTAATAGTGTACCCTACCACAGGATATAATTATAGGTCATTTAGGGGGTACACAGCGTGACCCTAAATTTTACTATGTATGCCTATGCGAAATAGAGTGTTCTGAGATGCTTAAAATGAAGAAATAAGCGTTCTAAAATGCTTTAAAAATTCAAAGACATCTTTCAATGGTTAACTAACGCAAGGCGCAATATCAGACCTTAATATTGACCCATAATATTTAAATTGGAATAGGTATTATATTACAGGGTAATAGTGTACACTACCACAGGAAATAATTATAGGTCAATTAGGGGGTACACTATGTATATTTTAAATAGTGCATTAAAACAAGGAAATACGAAGACACTTTTCTATGTTAACTAACGGCACGGTATCGGACCTTAATATTGACCTATAATTTTTAAATTGGACCACGTATTATATTACTGGGTTATAATGTACCCTACCACAGGAAATACTTATAGGTCAATTAGGGGGTACACAGAGAGACCCTAAAGTTTACTATGTATGCCTATGCGAAATAAAGTGTTCTGAGAAGCTTAAAATGAGGAAATAAGCGTTCTAAAATGCTTTAAAAATTGAAAGACATTTTTCAATGTTAACTAACGGCACGGTATCGGACCTTAATATTGACCTATAATTTTTAAATTGGACCACGTATTATATTACAGGGTAATAGTGTACCCTACCACAGGAAATAATTATAGGTCAATTAGGGGGTACACTATGTATATTTTAAATAGTGCATTAAAACAAGGAAATACGAAGACACTTTTCTATGTTAACTAACGGCACGGTATCGGACCTTAATATTGACCTATAATTTTTAAATTGGACCATGTATTATATTACAGGGTAATAGTGTACCTTACCACAGGAAATAATTATAGGTCAATTAGGGGGTACACAGCGTGACCCTAAAGTTTACTATGTATGCCTATGCGAAATAGAGTGTTCTGAGAAGCTTAAAATGAAGAAATAAGCGTTCTAAAATGCTTTAAAAATTCAAAGACATCTTTCAATGGTTAACTAACGCAAGGCGCAATATCAGACCTTAATATTGACCCATAATATTTAAATTGGAACAGGTATTATATTACAGGGTAATAGTGTACCCCACCAAAGGAAATAATTATAGGTCATTTAGGGGGTACACAGCGTGACCCTAAAGTTTACTATGTATGCCTATGCGAAATAAAGTGTTCTGAGAAGCTTAAAATGAGGAAATAAGCGTTCTAAAATGCTTTAAAAATTCAAAGACATTTTTCTATGTTAACTAACGGCACGGTATCGGACCTTAATATTGATCTATAATTTTTAAATTGGACCACGTATTATATAACAGGGTAATAGTGTACCCTACCACAGGATATAATTATAGGTCATTTAGGGGGTACACAGCGTGACCCTAAATTTTACTATGTATGCCTATGCGAAATAGAGTGTTCTGAAATGCTTAAAATGAAGAAATAAGCGTTCTAAAATGCTTTAAAAATTCAAAGACATCTTTCAATGGTTAACTAACGCAAGGCGCAATATCAGACCTTAATATTGACCCATAATATTTAAATTGGACCAGGTATTATATTACAGGGTAATAGTGTACCCTACCACAGGAAATAATTATAGGTCAATTAGGGGGTACACTATGTATATTTTAAATAGTGCATTAAAACAAGGAAATACGAAGACACTTTTCTATGTTAACTAACGGCACGGTATCGGACCTTAATATTGACCTATAATTTTTAAATTGGACCACGTATTATATTACAGTGTTATAGTGTACCCTACCTCAGGAAATAATTATAGGTCAATTAGGGGGTACACAGAGTGACCCTAAAGTTTACTATGTATGCCTATGCGAAATAAAGTGTTCTGAGAAGCTTAAAATGAGGAAATAAGCGTTCTAAAATGCTTTAAAAATTCAAAGACATTTTTCTATGTTAACTAACGGCACGGTATCGGACCTTAATATTGACCTATAATTTTTAAATTGACCACGTATTATATTACAGGGTAATAGTGTGTCCTACCACAGGAAATAATTATAGGTCATTTAGGGGGTACGCAGCGTGACCCTAAATTTTACTATGTATGCCTATGCGAAATAGAGTGTTCTGAGATGCTTAAAATGAAGAAATAAGCGTTCTAAAATGCTTTAAAAATTCAAAGACATCTTTCAATGGTTAACTAACGCAAAGCGCAATATCAGACCTTAATATTGACCCATAATATTTAACTTGAACCAGGTATTATATCTGAGGGTAATAGTGTACCCTACCACAGGAAATAATTATAGGTCAATTAGGGGGTACACTATGTATATTTTAAATAGTGCATTAAAACAAGGAAATACGAAGACATTTTTCAATGTTAACTAACGGCACGGTATCGGAACTTAATATTGACCTATAATTTTTAAATTGGACCACGTATTATATTACAGGGTAATAGTGTACCCTACCACAGGAAATAATTATAGGTCATTTAGGGGGTACACAGCGTGACCCTAAATTTTACTATGTATGCCTATGCGAAATAAAGTGTTCTGAGAAGCTTAAAATGAGGAAATAAGCGTTCTAAAATGCTTTAAAAATTCAAAGACATTTTTCTATGTTAACTAACGGCACGGTATCGGACCTTAATATTGACCTATAATTTTTAAATTGGACCACGTATTATATTACAGGGTAATAGTGTACCCTACCACAGGATATAATTATAGGTCATTTAGGGGGTTCACAGCGTGACCCTAAATTTTACTATGTATGCCTATGCGAAATAGAGTGTTCTGAGATGCTTAAAATGAAGAAATAAGCGTTCTAAAATGCTTTAAAAATTCAAAGACATCTTTCAATGGTTAACTAACTCAAGGCGCAATATCAGACCTTAATATTGACCCATAATATTTAAATTGGACCAGGTATTATATTACAGGGTAATAGTGTACCCTACCACAGGAAATAATTATAGGTCAATTAGGGGGTACACTATGTATATTTTAAATAGTGCATTAAAACAAGGAAATACGAAGACACTTTTCTATGTTAACTAACGGCACGGTATCGGACCTTAATATTGACCTATAATTTTTAAATTGGACCACGTATTATATTACAGGGTAATAGTGTACCCTACCACAGGAAATAATTATAGGTCATTTAGGGGGTACACAGCGTGACCCTAAATTTTACTATGTATGCCTATGCGAAATAGAGTGTTCTGAGATGCTTAAAATGAAGAAATAAGCGTTCTAAAATGCTTTAAAAATTCAAAGACATCTTTCAATGGTTAACTAACGCAAGGCGCAATATCAGACCTTAATATTGACCCATAATATTTAACTTGAACCAGGTATTATATCTGAGGGTAAAAGTGTACCCTACCACAGGAAATAATTATAGGTCAATTAGGGGGTACACTATGTATATTTTAAATAGTGCATTAAAACAAGGAAATTCGAAGACACTTTTCTATGTTAACTAACGGCACGGTATCGGACCTTAATATTGACCTATAATTTTTAAATTGGACCACGTATTATATTACAGGGTTATAGTGTATCCTACCACAGGAAATAATTATAGGTCAATTAGGGGGTACACAGCGTGACCCTAAAGTTTACTATGTATGCCTATGCGAAATAAAGTGTTCTGAGAAGCTTAAAATGAGGAAATAAGCGTTCTAAAATGCATTAAAAATTCAAAGACATTTTTCAATGTTAACTAACGGCACGGTATCGGACCTTAATATTGACCTATAATTTTTAAATTGGACCACGTATTATATTACAGGGTAATAGTGTACCCTACCACAGGAAATAATTATAGGTCATTTAGGGGGTACACAGAGTGACCCTAAATTTTACTATGTATGCTTATGCGAAATAGAGTGTTCTGAGAAGCTTAAAATGAAGAAATAAGAGTTCTAAAATGCTTTAAAAATTCAAAGACATCTTTCAATGGTCAACTAGCGCAAAGCGCAATATCAGACCTTAATATTGACCCATAATATTTAAATTGGACCAGGTATTATATTACAGGGTAATAGTGTACCCTACCACAGGAAATAATTATAGGTCAATTAGGGGGTACACTATGTATATTTTAAATAGTGCATTAAAACAAGGAAATACGAAGACACTTTTCTATGTTAACTAACGGCACGGTATCGGACCTTAATATTGACCTACAATTTTTAAATTGGACCACGTATTATATTATAGGGTAATAGTGTACCCTACCACAGGAAATAATTATAGGTCAATTAGAGGAAACACAGCGTGACCCTAAAGTTTACTATGTATGCCTATGCGAAATAGAGTGTTCTGAGAAGCTTAAAATGAAGAAATTAGCGTTCTAAAATGCTTTAAAAATTCAAAGACATCTTTCAATGGTTAACTAACGCAAGGCGCAATATCAGACCTTAATATTGACCCATAATATTTGAATTGGAAAAGGTATTATATTACGGGGTAATAGTGTACCCTTCCACAGGAAATAATTATAGGTCAATTAGGGGGTACACTATGTATATTTTAAATAGTGCATTAAAACAAGGAAATACGAAGACACTTTTCTATGTTAACTAACGGCCCGGTATCGGACCTTAATATTGACCTATAATTTTTAAATTGGACCACGTATTATATTACAGGGTTATAGTGTACCCTACCACAGGAAATAATTATAGGTCAATTAGGGGGTACACAGAGTGACCCTAAGGTTTACTATGTATGCCTATGCGAAAGAAAGTGTTCTGAGAAGCTTAAAATGAGGAAATAAGCGTTCTAAAATGCTTTAAAAATTCAAAGACATTTTTCTATGTTAACTAACGGCACGGTATCGGACCTTAATATTGACCTATAATTTTTAAATTGGACCACCTATTATATTACAGGGTAATAGTGTACCCTACCACAGGAAATAATTATAGGTCATTTAGGGGGTACACTATGTATATTTTAAACAGTGCATTAAAACAAGGAAATACGAAGACATTTTTCTATGTTAACTAACGGCACGGTATCGGACCTTAATATTGATCCATAATATTTAAATTGGACCAGGTATTATATTACAGGGTAATAGTGTACCCTACCACAGGAAATAATTATAGGTCAATTAGGGGGTACACTATGTATATTTTAAATAGTGCATTAAAACAAGGAAATACGAAGACACTTTTCTATGTTAACTAACGGCACGGTATCGGACCTTAATATTGACCTATAATTTTTAAATTGGACCACGTATTATATTACAGGGTTATAGTGTACCCTACCACAGGAAATAATTATAGGTCAATTAGGGGGTACACAGAGTGACCCTAAAGTTTACTATATATGCCTATGCGAAATAGAGTGTTCTGAGATGCTTAAAATGAAGAAATAAGCGTTCTAAAATGCTTTAAAAATTCAAAGACATCTTTCAATGGTTAACTAACGCAAGGCGCAATATCAGACCTTAATATTGACCCATAATATTTAAATTGGACCAGGTATTATATTACAGGGTAATAGTGTACCCTACCACAGGAAATAATTATAGGTCAATTAGGGGGTACACTATGTATATTTTAAATATTGCATTAAAACAAGGAAATACGAAGACACTTTTCTATGTTAACTAACGGCACGGTATCGGACCTTAATATTGACCTATAATTTTTAAACTGGACCACGTATTATATTACAGGGTTATAGTGTACCCTACCACAGGAAATAATTATAGGTCAATTAGGGGGTACACAGAGTGACCCTAAGGTTTACTATGTATGCCTATGCGAAAGAAAGTGCTCTGAGAAGCTTAAAATGAGGAAATAAGCGTTCTAAAATGCTTTAAAAATTCAAAGACATTTTTCTATGTTAACTAACGGCACGGTGTCGGACCTTAATATTGACCTATAATTTTTAAATTGGACCACCTATTATATTACAGGGTAATAGTGTACCCTACCACAGGAAATAATTATAGGTCATTTAGGGGGTACACTATGTATATTTTAAACAGTGCATTAAAACAAGGAAATACGAAGACATTTTTCTATGTTAACTAACGGCACGGTATCGGACCTTAATATTGATCCATAATATTTAAATTGGACCAGGTATTATATTACAGGGTAATAGTGTACCCTACCACAGGAAATAATTATAGGTCAATTAGGGGGTACACTATGTATATTTTAAATAGTGCATTAAAACAAGGAAATACGAAGACACTTTTCTATGTTAACTAACGGCACGGTATCGGACCTTAATATTGACCTATAATTTTTAAATTGGACCACGTATTATATTACAGTGTTATAGTGTACCCTACCTCAGGAAATAATTATAGGTCAATTAGGGGGTACACAGAGTGACCCTAAAGTTTACTATGTATGCCTATGCGAAATAAAGTGTTCTGAGAAGCTTAAAATGAGGAAATAAGCGTTCTAAAATGCTTTAAAAATTGAAAGACATTTTTCAATGTTAACTAACGGCACGGTATCGGACCTTAATATTGACCTATAATTTTTAAATTGGACCACGTATTATATTACAGGGTAATAGTGTACCCTACCACAGGAAATAATTATAGGTCAATTAGGGGGTACACTATGTATATTTTAAATAGTGCATTAAAACAAGGAAATACGAAGACACTTTTCTATGTTAACTAACGGCACGGTATCGGACCTTAATATTGACCTATAATTTTTAAATTGGACCATGTTTTATATTACAGGGTAATAGTGTACCTTACCACAGGAAATAATTATAGGTCAATTAGGGGGTACACAGCGTGACCCTAAAGTTTACTATGTATGCCTATGCGAAATAGAGTGTTCTGAGAAGCTTAAAATGAAGAAATAAGCGTTCTAAAATGCTTTAAAAATTCAAAGACATCTTTCAATGGTTAACTAACGCAAGGCGCAATATCAGACCTTAATATTGACCCATAATATTTGAATTGGAAAAGGTATTATATTACGGGGTAATAGTGTACCCTACCACAGGAAATAATTATAGGTCAATTAGGGGGTACACTATGTATATTTTAAATAGTGCATTAAAACAAGGAAATACGAAGACACTTTTCTATGTTAACTAACGGCCCGGTATCGGACCTTAATATTGACCTATAATTTTTAAATTGGACCACGTATTATATTACAGGGTTATAGTGTACCCTACCACAGGAAATAATTATAGGTCAATTAGGGGGTACACAGAGTGACCCTAAGGTTTACTATGTATGCCTATGCGAAAGAAAGTGTTCTGAGAAGCTTAAAATGAGGAAATAAGCGTTCTAAAATGCTTTAAAAATTCAAAGACATTTTTCTATGTTAACTAACGGCACGGTATCGGACCTTAATATTGACCTATAATTTTTAAATTGGACCACCTATTATATTACAGGGTAATAGTGTACCCTACCACAGGAAATAATTATAGGTCATTTAGGGGGTACACTATGTATATTTTAAACAGTGCATTAAAACAAGGAAATACGAAGACATTTTTCTATGTTAACTAACGGCACGGTATCGGACCTTAATATTGATCCATAATATTTAAATTGGACCAGGTATTATATTACAGGGTAATAGTGTACCCTACCACAGGAAATAATTATAGGTCAATTAGGGGGTACACTATGTATATTTTAAATAGTGCATTAAAACAAGGAAATACGAAGACACTTTTCTATGTTAACTAACGGCACGGTATCGGACCTTAATATTGACCTATAATTTTTAAATTGGACCACGTATTATATTACAGGGTTATAGTGTACCCTACCACAGGAAATAATTATAGGTCAATTAGGGGGTACACAGAGTGACCCTAAAGTTTACTATATATGCCTATGCGAAATAGAGTGTTCTGAGATGCTTAAAATGAAGAAATAAGCGTTCTAAAATGCTTTAAAAATTCAAAGACATCTTTCAATGGTTAACTAACGCAAGGCGCAATATCAGACCTTAATATTGACCCATAATATTTAAATTGGACCAGGTATTATATTACAGGGTAATAGTGTACCCTACCACAGGAAATAATTATAGGTCAATTAGGGGGTACACTATGTATATTTTAAATATTGCATTAAAACAAGGAAATACGAAGACACTTTTCTATGTTAACTAACGGCACGGTATCGGACCTTAATATTGACCTATAATTTTTAAACTGGACCACGTATTATATTACAGGGTTATAGTGTACCCTACCACAGGAAATAATTATAGGTCAATTAGGGGGTACACAGAGTGACCCTAAGGTTTACTATGTATGCCTATGCGAAAGAAAGTGCTCTGAGAAGCTTAAAATGAGGAAATAAGCGTTCTAAAATGCTTTAAAAATTCAAAGACATTTTTCTATGTTAACTAACGGCACGGTGTCGGACCTTAATATTGACCTATAATTTTTAAATTGGACCACCTATTATATTACAGGGTAATAGTGTACCCTACCACAGGAAATAATTATAGGTCATTTAGGGGGTACACTATGTATATTTTAAACAGTGCATTAAAACAAGGAAATACGAAGACATTTTTCTATGTTAACTAACGGCACGGTATCGGACCTTAATATTGATCCATAATATTTAAATTGGACCAGGTATTATATTACAGGGTAATAGTGTATCCTACCACAGGAAATAATTATAGGTCAATTAGGGGGTACACTATGTATATTTTAAATAGTGCATTAAAACAAGGAAATACGAAGACACTTTTCTATGTTAACTAACGGCACGGTATCGGACCTTAATATTGACCTATAATTTTTAAACTGGACCACGTATTATATTACAGGGTTATAGTGTACCCTACCACAGGAAATAATTATAGGTCAATTAGGGGGTACACAGAGTGACCCTAAAGTTTACTATGTATGCCTATGCGAAAGAAAGTGTTCTGAGAAGCTTAAAATGAGGAAATAAGCGTTCTAAAATGCTTTAAAAATTCAAAGACATTTTTCTATGTTAACTAACGGCACGGTATCGGACCTTAATATTGACCTATAATTTTTAAATTGTACCACGTATTATATTACAGGGTAATAGTGTACCTTACCACAGGAAATAATTATAGGTCAATTAGGTGGTACACAGCGTGACCCTAAAATTTACTATGTATGCCTATGCGAAATAGAGTGTTCTGAGAAGCTAAAAATGAAGAAATAAGCGTTCTAAAATGCTTTAAAAATTCAAAGACATCTTTCAATGGTTAACTAGCGCAAGGCGCAATATCAGACCTTAATATTGACCCATAATATTTAAATTGGACCAGGTATTATATTACAGGGTAATAGTGTACCCTACCACAGGAAATAATTATAGGTCAATTAGGGGGTACAATATGTATATTTTAAATAGTGCATTAAAACAAGGAAATACGAAGACACTTTTCTATGTTAACTAACGGCACGGTATCGGACCTTAATATTGACCTATAATTTTTAAATTGGACCACGTATTATATTATAGGGTAATAGTGTACCCTAATACAGGAAATAATTATAGGTCAATTAGAGGGTACACAGCGTGACCCTAAAGTTTACTATGTATGCCTATGCGAAATAGAGTGTTCTGAGAAGCTTAAAATGAAGAAATTAGCGTTCTAAAATGCTTTAAAAATTCAAAGACATCTTTCAATGGTTAACTAACGCAAGGCGCAATATCAGACCTTAATATTGACCCATAATATTTAAATTGGACCAGGTATTATATTACAGGGTAATAGTGTACCCTACCACAGGAAATAATTATAGGTCAATTAGGGGGTACACTATGTATATTTTAAATAGTGCATTAAAACAAGGAAATACGAAGACACTTTTCTATGTTAACTAACGGCACGGTATCGGACCTTAATATTGACCTATAATTTTTAAACTGGACCACGTATTATATTACAGGGTTATAGTGTACCCTACCACAGGAAATAATTATAGGTCAATTAGGGGGTACACAGAGTGACCCTAAAGTTTACTATGTATGCCTATGCGAAAGAAAGTGTTCTGAGAAGCTTAAAATGAGGAAATAAGCGTTCTAAAATTCTTTAAAAATTCAAAGACATTTTTCTATGTTAACTAACGGCACGGTATCGGACCTTAATATTGACCTATAATTTTTAAATTGGACCACCTATTATATTACAGGGTAATAGTGTACCCTACCACAGGAAATAATTATAGGTCATTTAGGGGGTACACTATGTATATTTTAAATAGTGCATTAAAACAAGGAAATACGAAGACACTTTTCTATGTTAACTAACGGCACTGTATCGGACCTTAATATTGACCTATAATTTTTAAATTGTACCACGTATTATATTACAGGGTAATAGTGTACCTTACCACAGGAAATAATTATAGGTCAATTAGGTGGTACACAGCGTGACCCTAAAATTTACTATGTATGCCTATGCGAAATAGAGTGTTCTGAGAAGCTAAAAATGAAGAAATAAGCGTTCTAAAATGCTTTAAAAATTCAAAGACATCTTTCAATGGTTAACTAGCGCAAGGCGCAATATCAGACCTTAATATTGACCCATAATATTTAAATTGGACCAGGTATTATATTACAGGGTAATAGTGTACCCTACCACAGGAAATAATTATAGGTCAATTAGGGGGTACACTATGTATATTTTAAATAGTGCATTAAAACAAGAAAATACGAAGACACTTTTCTATGTTAACTAACGGCACGGTATCGGACCTTAATATTGACCTATAATTTTTAAATTGGACCACGTATTATATTATAGGGTAATAGTGTACCCTACCACAGGAAATAAGTATAGGTCAATTAGAGGGTACACAGCGTGACCCTAAAGTTTACTATGTATGCCTATGCGAAATAGAGTGTTCTGAGAAGCTTAAAATGAAGAAATTAGCGTTCTAAAATGCTTTAAAAATTCAAAGACATCTTTCAATGGTTAACTAACGCAAGGCGCAATATCAGACCTTAATATTGACCCATAATATTTGAATTGGACCAGGTATTATATTACGGGGTAATAGTGTACCCTACCACAGGAAATAATTATAGGTCAATTAGGGGGTACACTATGTATATTTTAAATAGTGCATTAAAACAAGGAAATACGAAGACACTTTTCTATGTTAACTAACGGCCCGGTATCGGACCTTAATATTGACCTATAATTTTTAAATTGGACCACGTATTATATTACATGATAATAATGTACCCTACCACAGGAAATAATTATAGGTCAATTAGGGGGTACACAGTGTGACCCTAAAGTTTACTATGTATGCCTATGCGAAATAAAGTGTTCTGAGAAGCTTAAAATGAAGAAATAAGCGTTCTAAAATGCTTTAAAAATTCAAAGACATCTTTCAATGGTTAACTAACGCTAGGCGCAATATCAGACCTTAATATTGACCCATAATATTTAAATTGGACCAGGTATTATATTACAGGGTAATAGTGTACCCTACCACAGGAAATAATTATAGGTCAATTAGGGGGTACACTATGTATATTTTAAATAGTGCATTAAAACAAGGAAATACGAAGACACTTTTCTATGTTAACTAACGGCACGGTATCGGACCTTAATATTGACCTATAATTTTTAAATTGGACCACGTATTATATTACAGGGTTATAGTGTACCCTACCACAGGAAATAATTATAGGTCAATTAGGGGGTACACAGAGTGACCCTAAAGTTTACTATATATGCCTATGCGAAATAGAGTGTTCTGAGATGCTCAAAATGAAGAAATAAGCGTTCTAAAATGCTTTAAAAATTCAAAGACATCTTTCAATGATTAACTAACGCAAGGCGCAATATCAGACCTTAATATTGACCCATAATATTTAAATTGGACCAGGTATTATATTACAGGGTAATAGTGTACCCTACCACAGGAAATAATTATAGGTCAATTAGGGGGTACACTATGTATATTTTAAATAGTGCATTAAAACAAGGAAATACGAAGACACTTTTCTATGTTAACTAACGGCACGGTATCGGACCTTAATATTGACCTATAATTTTTAAACTGGACCACGTATTATATTACAGGGTTATAGTGTACCCTACCACAGGAAATAATTATAGGTCAATTAGGGGGTACACAGAGTGACCCTAAAGTTTACTATGTATGCCTATGCGAAATAAAGTGTTCTGAGAAGCTTAAAATGAGGAAATAAGCGTTCTAAAATGCTTTAAAAATTCAAAGACATTTTTCTATGTTAACTAACGGCACGGTATCGGACCTTAATATTGACCTATAATTTTTAAATTGGACCACCTATTATATTACAGGGTAATAGTGTACCCTACCACAGGAAATAATTATAGGTCATTTAGGGGGTACACTATGTATATTTTAAATAGTGCATTAAAACAAGGAAATACGAAGACACTTTTCTATGTTAACTAACGGCACGGTATCGGACCTTAATATTGACCTATAATTTTTAAATTGTACCACGTATTATATTACAGGGTAATAGTGTACCTTACCACAGGAAATAATTATAGGTCAATTAGGTGGTACACAGCGTGACCCTAAAATTTACTATGTATGCCTATGCGAAATAGAGTGTTCTGAGAAGCTTAAAATGAAGAAATAAGCGTTCTAAAATGCTTTAAAAATTCAAAGACATCTTTCAATGGTTAACTAACGCAAGGCGCGATATCAGACCTTAATATGGAACCATAATATTTCAATTGGACCAGGTATTATATTACAGGGTAATAGTGTACCCTTCCACAGGAAATAATTATAGGTCAATTAGGGGGTACACTATGTATATTTTAAATAGTGCATTAAAACAAGGAAATACGAAGACACTTTTCTATGTTAACTAACGGCCCGGTATCGGACCTTAATATTGACCTATAATTTTTAAATTGGACCACGTATTATATTACATGATAATAATGTACCCTACCACAGGAAATAATTATAGGTCAATTAGGGGGTACACAGAGTGACCCTAAAGTTTACTATATATGCCTATGCGAAATAGAGTGTTCTGAGATGCTTAAAATGAAGAAATAAGCGTTCTAAAATGCTTTAAAAATTCAAAGACATCTTTCAATGGTTAACTAACGCAAGGCGCAATATCAGACCTTAATATTGACCCAGAATATTTAACTTGAACCAGGTATTATATCAGAGGGTAATAGTGTACCCTACCACAGGAAATAATTATAGGTCAATAAGGGGGTACACTATGTATATTTTAAATAGTGCATTAAAACAAGGAAATTCGAAGACACTTTTCTATGTTAACTAACGGCACGGTATCGGACCTTAATATTGACCTATAATTTTTAAATTGGACCACATATTATATTACAGGGTTATAGTGTATCCTACCACAGGAAATAAGTATAGGTCAATTAGGGGGTACACAGCGTGACCCTAAAGTTTACTATGTATGCCTATGCTAAATAAAGTGTTCTGAGAAGCTTAAAATGAGGAAATAAGCGTTCTAAAATGCTTTAAAAATTCAAAGACATTTTTCTATGCTAACTAACGGCACGGTATCGGACCTTAATATTGACCTATAATTTTTAAATTGGACCACGTATTATATTACAGGGTAATAGTGTACCCTACCACAGGAAATAATTATAGGTCATTTAGGGGGTACACAGCGTGACCCTAAATTTTACTATGTATGCTTATGCGAAATAGAGTGTTCTGAGAAGCTTAAAATGAAGAAATAAGCGTTCTAAAATGCTTTAAAAATTCAAAGACATCTTTCAATGGTTAATTAGCGCAACGCGCAATATCAGACCTTAATATTGACCCATAATATTTAAATTGGACCAGGTATTATATTACAGGATAATAGTGTACCCTTCCACAGGAAATAATTATAGGTCAATTAGGTGGTACACAGCGTGACCCTAAAATTTACTATGTATGCCTATGCGAAATAGAGTGTTCTTAGAAGCTTAAAATGAAGAAATAAGCGTTCTAAAATGCTTTAAAGATTCAAAGACATCTTTCAATGGTTAACTAACGCAAGGCGCGATATCAGACCTTAATATGGAACCATAATATTTCAATTGGACCAGGTATTATATTACAGGGTAATAGTGTACACTACAACAGGAAATAATTATAGGTCAATTAGGTGGTACACTATGTATGTTTTAAATAGTGCATTAAAACAAGAAAATACGAAGACACTTTTCTATGTTAACTAACGGCACGGTATCGGACCTTAATATTGACCTATAATTTGTAAATTGGACCACGTATTATATTACAGGGTTATAGTGTACCCTACCACAGGAAATAATTATAGGTCAATGAGGGGGTACGCAGAGTGACCCTAAAGTTTACTATGTATGCCTATGCGAAATAAAGTGTTCTGAGAAGCTTAAAATGAGGAAATAAGCGTTCTAAAATGCTTTAAAAATTCAAAGACACTTTTCTATGTTAACTAACGGCACGGTATCGGACCTTAATATTGACCTATAATTTGTAAATTGGACCACGTATTATATTACAGGGTTATAGTGTACCCTACCACAGGAAATAATTATAGGTCAATTAGGGGGTACGCAGAGTGACCCTAAAGTTTACTATGTATGCCTATGCGAAATAAAGTGTTCTGAGAAGCTTAAAATGAAGAAATAAGCGTTCTAAAATGCTTTAAAAATTCAAAGACATCTTTCAATGGTTAACTAACGCAAGGCGCAATATCAAACCTAAATATTGACCCATAATATTTAAATTGAACCAGGTATTGTATTACAGGGTAATAGTGTACCCAACCACAGGAAATAATTATAGGTCAATTAGGGGGTACACTATGTATATTTTAAATAGTGCATTAAAACAAGGAAATACGAAGACATTTTTCAATGTTAATTAACGGCACGGTATCGGAACTTAATATTGACCTAAAATTTTTAAATTGGACCACGTATTATATTACAGGGTAATAGTGTACCCTACCACAGGAAATAATTATAGGTCATTTAGGGCGTACACAGCGTGACCCTAAATTTTACTATGTATGCCTATGCAAAATAAAGTGTTCTGAGAAGCTTAAAATGAGGAAATAAGCGTTCTAAAATGCTTTAAAAATTCAAAGACATTTTTCTATGCTAACTAACGGCACGGTATCGGACCTTAATATTGACCTATAATTTTTAAATTGGACCACGTATTATATTACAGGGCAATAGTGTACACTACCACAGGAAATAATTATAGGTCATTTAGGGGGTACACAGCGTGACCCTAAAGTTTACTATGTATGCCTATGCGAAATAGAGTGTTCTGAGATGCTTAAAATGAAGAAATAAGCGTTCAAAAATGCTTTAAAAATTCAAAGACATCTTTCAATGCTTAACTAACGCAAGGCGCAATATCAGACCTTAATATTGACCCATAATATTTAAATTGGACCAGGTATTATATTACAGGGTAATAGTGTACCCTACCACAGGAAATAATTATAGGTCAATTAGGGGGTACACTATGTATATTTTAAATAGTACATTAAAACAAGGAAATACGAAGACACTTTTCTATGTTAACTAACGGCACGGTATCGGACCTTAATATTGACCTATAATTTTTAAATTGGACCACGTATTATATTACAGGGTTATAGAGTACCCTACCACAGGAAATAATTATAGGTCAATTAGGGGGTACGCAGAGTGACCCTAAAGTTTACTATGTATGCCTATGCGAAATAAAGTGTTCTGAGAAGCTTAAAATGAGGAAATAAGCGTTCTAAAATGCTTTAAAAATTCAAAGACATTTTTCTATGCTAACTAACGGCACGGTATCGGACCTTAATATTGACCTATAATTTTTAAATTGGACCACCTATTATATTACAGGGTAATAGTGTACCCTACCACAGGAAATAATTATAGGTCAATTAGGGGGTACACAGCGTGACCCTAAAGTTTACTATGTATGCCTATGCGAAATAAAGTGTTCTGAGAAGCTTAAAATGAAGAAATAAGCGTTCTAAAATGCTTTAAAAATTCAAAGACATCTTTCAATGGTTAACTAACGCAAGGCGCAATATCAAACCTTAATATTGACCCATAATATTTAAATTGAACCAGGTATTGTATTACAGGGTAATAGTGTACCCTACCACAGGAAATAATTATAGGTCAATTTGGGGGTACACTATGTATATTTTAAATAGTGCATTAAAACAAGGAAATACGAAGACATTTTTCAATGTTAACTAACGGCACGGTATCGGAACTTAATATTGACCTATAATTTTTAAATTGGACCACGTATTATATTACAGGGTAATAGTGTACCCTATCACAGGAAATAATTATAGGTCATTTAGGGGGTACACAGCGTGACCCTAAATTTTACTATGTATGCCTATGCGAAATAGAGTGTTCTGAGAAGCTTAAAATGAAGAAATAAGCGTTCTAAAATGCTTTAAAAATTCAAAGACATCTTTCAATGGTTAACTAACGCAAGGCGCAATATCAGACCTTAATATTGACCCATAATATTTAAATTGGACCAGGTATTATATTACAGGGTAATAGTGTACCATTCCAAAGGAAATAATTATAGGTCAATTAGGGGGTACACAGCGTGACCCTAAAGTTTACTATGTATGCCTATGCGAAATAAAGTGTTCTGAGAAGCTTAAAATGAGGAAATAAGCGTTGTAAAATGCTTTAAAAATTCAAAGACATTTTTCTATGTTAACTAACGGCACGGTATCGGACCTTAATATTGACCTATAATTTTTAAATTGGACCACGTATTATATTACAGGGTAATAGTGTACCCTACCACAGGATATAATTATAGGTCATTTAGGGGGTTCACAGCGTGACCCTAAATTTTACTATGTATGCCTATGCGAAATAGAGTGTTCTGAGATGCTTAAAATTAAGAAATAAGCGTTCTAAAATACTTTAAAAATTCAAAGACATCTTTCAATGGCTAATTAACGCAAGGCGCAATATCAGACCTTAATATTGACCCATAATATTAAAATTGGACCAGGTATTATATTACAGGGTAATAGTGTACCCTTCCAAAGGAAATAATTATAGGTCAATTAGGGGGTACACAGCGTGACCCTAAAGTTTACAATGTATGCCTATGCGAAATAAAGTGTTCTGAGAAGCTTAAAATGAGGAAATAAGCGTTGTAAAATGCTTTAAAAATTCAAAGACATTTTTCTATGTTAACTAACGGCACGGTATCGGACCTTAATATTGACCTATAATTTTTAAATTGGACCACGTATTATATTACAGGGTAATAGTGTACCCTACCACAGGATATAATTATAGGTCATTTAGGGGGTTCACAGCGTGACCCTAAATTTTACTATGTATGCCTATGCGAAATAGAGTGTTCTGAGATGCTTAAAATTAAGAAATAAGCGTTCTAAAATACTTTAAAAATTCAAAGACATCTTTCAATGGTTAACTAACGCAAGGCGCAATATCAGACCTTAATATTGACCCATAATATTTAAATTGGACCAGGTATTATATTACAGGGTAATAGTGTACCCTACCACAGGAAATAATTATAGGTCAATTAGGGGGTACACTATGTATATTTTAAATAGTGCATTAAAACAAGGAAATACGAAGACACTTTTCTATGTTAACTAACGGCACGGTATCGGACCTTAATATTGACCTATAATTTTTAAATTGGACCACGTATTATATTACAGGGTTATAGTGTACCCTACCACAGGAAATAATTATAGGTCAATTAGGGGGTACAAAGAGTGACCCTAAAGTTTACTATGTATGCCTATGCGAAATAAAGTGTTCTGAGAAGCTTAAAATGAGGAAATAAGCGTTCTAAAATGCTTTAAAAATTCAAAGACATTTTTCTATGTTAACTAACGGCACGGTATCGGACCTTAATATTGACCTATAATTTTTAAATTGGACCACGTATTATGATACAGGGTAATAGTGTACCCTACCACAGGAAATAATTATAGGTCATTTAGGGGGTACACAGCGTGACCCTAAATTTTACTATGTATGCCTATGCGAAATAAAGTGTTCTGAGATGCTTAAAATGAAGAAATAAGCGTTCTAAAATGCTTTAAAAATTCAAAGACATCTTTCAATGGTTAACTAACGCAAGGCGCAATATCAGACCTTAATATTGACCCATAATATTTAACTTGAACCAGGTATTATATCAGAGGGTAATAGTGTACCCTACCACAGGAAATAATTATAGGTCAATTAGGGGGTACACTATGTATATTTTAAATAGTGCATTAAAACAAGGAAATACGAAGACATTTTTCAATGTTAACTAACGGCACGGTATCGGAACTTAATATTGACCTATAATTTTTAAATTGGACCACGTATTATATTACAGGGTAATAGTGTACCCTATCACAGGAAATAATTATAGGTCATTTAGGGGGTACACAGCGTGACCCTAAATTTTACTATGTATGCCTATGCGAAATAGAGTGTTCTGAGAAGCTTAAAATGAAGAAATAAGCGTTCTAAAATGCTTTAAAAATTCAAAGACATCTTTCAATGGTTAACTAACGCAAGGCGCAATATCAGACCTTAATATTGACCCATAATATTTAAATTGGACCAGGTATTATATTACAGGGTAATAGTGTACCATTCCAAAGGAAATAATTATAGGTCAATTAGGGGGTACACAGCGTGACCCTAAAGTTTACTATGTATGCCTATGCGAAATAAAGTGTTCTGAGAAGCTTAAAATGAGGAAATAAGCGTTGTAAAATGCTTTAAAAATTCAAAGACATTTTTCTATGTTAACTAACGGCACGGTATCGGACCTTAATATTGACCTATAATTTTTAAATTGGACCACGTATTATATTACAGGGTAATAGTGTACCCTACCACAGGATATAATTATAGGTCATTTAGGGGGTTCACAGCGAGACCCTAAATTTTACTATGTATGCCTATGCGAAATAGAGTGTTCTGAGATGCTTAAAATTAAGAAATAAGCGTTCTAAAATACTTTAAAAATTCAAAGACATCTTTCAATGGTTAACTAACGCAAGGCGCAATATCAGACCTTAATATTGACCCATAATATTTAAATTGGACCAGGTATTATATTACAGGGTAATAGTGTACCCTACCACAGGAAATAATTATAGGTCAATTAGGGGGTACACTATGTATATTTTAAATAGTGCATTAAAACAAGGAAATAGGAAGACATTTTTCAATGTTAACTAACGGCACGGTATCGGAACTTAATATTGACCTATAATTTTTAAATTGGACCACGTATTATATTACAGGGTAATAGTGTACCCTATCCCAGGAAATAATTATAGGTCATTTAGGGGGTACACAGCGTGACCCTAAATTTTACTATGTATGCCTATGCGAAATAGAGTGTTCTGAGAAGCTTAAAATGAAGAAATAAGCGTTCTAAAATGCTTTAAAAATTCAAAGACATCTTTCAATGGTTAACTAACGCAAGGCGCAATATCAGACCTTAATATTGACCCATAATATTAAAATTGGACCAGGTATTATATTACAGGGTAATAGTGTACCCTTCCAAAGGAAATAATTATAGGTCAATTAGGGGGTACACAGCGTGACCCTAAAGTTTACAATGTATGCCTATGCGAAATAAAGTGTTCTGAGAAGCTTAAAATGAGGAAATAAGCGTTGTAAAATGCTTTAAAAATTCAAAGACATTTTTCTATGTTAACTAACGGCACGGTATCGGACCTTAATATTGACCTATAATTTTTAAATTGGACCACGTATTATATTACAGGGTAATAGTGCACCCTACCACAGGAAATAATTATAGGTCAATTAGGGGGTACACTATGTATATTTTAAATAGTGCATTAAAACAAGGAAATACGAAGACACTTTTCTATGTTAACTAACGGCACGGTATCGGACCTTAATATTGACCTATAATTTTTAAATTGGACCACGTATTATATTACATGGTAATAGTGTACCCTACCACAGGAAATAATTATAGGTCAATTAGGGGGTACACAGTGTGACCCTAAAGTTTACTATGTATGCCTATGCGAAATAAAGTGTTCTGAGAAGCTTAAAATGAGGAAATAAGCGTTCTAAAATACTTTAAAAATTAAAAGACACTTTTCTATGTTAACTAACGGCACGGTATCGGACCTTAATATTGACCTATAATTTTTAAATTGGACCACGTATTATATTATAGGTTAATAGTGTACCCTACCACAAGAAATAATTATAGGTCAATTAGGGGGTACACAGCGTGACCCTAAAGTTTACTATGTATGCCTATGCGAAATAGAGTATTCTGAGAATCTTAAAATGAAGAAATAAACGTTCTAAAATGCTTTAAAAATTCAAAGACATCTTTCAATGGTTAACTAGCGCAAGGCGCAATATCAGACCTTAATATTGACCCATAATATTTAAATTGGACCAGGTATTATCTTACAGGGTAATAGTGTACCCTAAACCAGGAAATATATATAGGTCAATTAGGGGATACACTATGTATATTTTAAATAGTGCATTAAAACAAGGAAATACGAAGGCACTTTTCTATGTTAACTAACGGCACGGTATCGGACCTTAATATTGACCTATATTTTTTAAATTGGACCACGTATTATATTATAGGGTAATAGTGTACCCTACCACAGGAAATAATTATAGGTCAATTAGAGAGTACACAGCGGGGCCCTAAAATTTACTATGTATGCCTATGCGAAATAGAGTGTTCTGAGAAGCTTAAAATGAAGAAATTAGCGTTCTAAAATGCTTTAAAAATTCAAAGACATCTTTCAATGGTTAACTAACGCAAGGCGCAATATCAGACCTTAATATTGACCCATAATATTTGAATTGGACCAGGTATTATATTACGGGGTAATAGTGTACCCTACCACAGGAAATAATTATAGGTCAATTAGGGGGTACACTATGTATATTTTAAATAGTGCATTAAAACAAGGAAATACGAAGACACTTTTCTATGTTAACTAACGGCCCGGTATCGGACCTTAATATTGACCTATAACTTTTAAATTGGACCACGTATTATATTACATGATAATAGTGTACCCTACCACAGGAAATATTTATAGGTCAACTAGGGGGTACACAGTGTGACCCTAAAGTTTACTATGTATGCCTATGCGAAATAAAGTGTTCTGAGATGCTTAAAATGAAGAAATAAGCGTTCTAAAATGGTTTAAAAATTCAAAGACATCTTTCAATGGTTAACTAACGCTAGGCGCAATATCAGACCTTAATATTGACCCATAATATTTGAATTGGACCAGGTATTATATTACAGGGTAATAGTGTACCCTGCCACAGGAAATAATTATAGGTCAATTAGGGGGTACACTATGTATATTTTAAATAGTGCATTAAAACAAGGAAATACGAAGACACTTTTCTATGTTAACTAACGGCCCGGTGTCGGACCTTAATATTGACCTATAATTTTTAAATTGGACCACGTATTATATTATAGGGTAATAGTGTACCCTACCACAAGAAATAATTATAGGTCAATTAGGGAGTACACAGCGTGACCCTAAAGTTCTCTATGTATGCCTCAGCTAAATAGAGTGTTCTGAGAAGCTTAAAATGAAGAAATAAGCGTTCTAAAATGCTTTAAAAATTCAAAGACATCTTTCAATGTTTAACTAACGCTAGGCGCAATATCAGACCTTAATATTGACCCATAATATTTAAATTGGACCAGGTATTATATTACAGGGTAATAGTGTACCCTACCACAGGAAATAATTATAGGTCATTTAGGGGGTACACTATGTATATTTTAAATAGTGCATTAAAACAAGGAAATACGAAGACACTTTTCTATGTTAACTAACGGCACGGTATCGGACCTTAATATTGACCTATAATTTTTAAATTGGACCACGTATTATATTACAGGGTTATAGTGTACCCTACCACAGGAAATAATTATAGGTCAATTAGGGGGTACAAAGAGTGACCCTAAAGTTTACTATGTATGCCTATGCGAAATAAAGTGTTCTGAGAAGCTTAAAATGAGGAAATAAGCGTTCTAAAATGCTTTAAAAATTCAAAGACATTTTTCTATGTTAACTAACGGCACGGTATCGGACCTTAATATTGACCTATAATTTTTAAATTGGACCACGTATTATATTACAGGGTAATAGTGTACCCTACCACAGGAAATAATTATAGGTCATTTAGGGGGTACACAGCGTGACCCTAAATTTTACTATGTATGCCTATGCGAAATAAAGTGTTCTGAGATGCTTAAAATGAAGAAATAAGCGTTCTAAAATGCATTAAAAATTCAAAGACATCTTTCAATGGTTAACTAACGCAAGGCGCAATATCAGACCTTAATATTGACCCATAATATTTAACTTGAACCAGGTATTATATCAGAGGGTAATAGTGTACCCTACCACAGGAAATAATTATAGGTCAATTAGGGGGTACACTATGTATATTTTAAATAGTGCATTAAAACAAGGAAATACGAAGACATTTTTCAATGTTAACTAACGGCACGGTATCGGAACTTAATATTGACCTATAATTTTTAAATTGGACCACGTATTATATTACAGGGTAATAGTGTACCCTATCACAGGAAATAATTATAGGTCATTTAGGGGGTACACAGCGTGACCCTAAATTTTACTATGTATGCCTATGCGAAATAGAGTGTTCTGAGAAGCTTAAAATGAAGAAATAAGCGTTCTAAAATGCTTTAAAAATTCAAAGACATCTTTCAATGGTTAACTAACGCAAGGCGCAATATCAGACCTTAATATTGACCCATAATATTAAAATTGGACCAGGTATTATATTACAGGGTAATAGTGTACCCTTCCAAAGGAAATAATTATAGGTCAATTAGGGGGTACACAGCGTGACCCTAAAGTTTACAATGTATGCCTATGCGAAATAAAGTGTTCTGAGAAGCTTAAAATGAGGAAATAAGCGTTGTAAAATGCTTTAAAAATTCAAAGACATTTTTCTATGTTAACTAACGGCACGGTATCGGACCTTAATATTGACCTATAATTTTTAAATTGGACCACGTATTATATTACAGGGTAATAGTGTACCCTACCACAGGATATAATTATAGGTCATTTAGGGGGTTCACAGCGTGACCCTAAATTTTACTATGTATGCCTATGCGAAATAGAGTGTTCTGAGATGCTTAAAATTAAGAAATAAGCGTTCTAAAATACTTTAAAAATTCAAAGACATCTTTCAATGGTTAACTAACGCAAGGCGCAATATCAGACCTTAATATTGACCCATAATATTTAAATTGGACCAGGTATTATATTACAGGGTAATAGTGTACCCTACCACAGGAAATAATTATAGGTCAATTAGGGGGTACACTATGTATATTTTAAATAGTGCATTAAAACAAGGAAATACGAAGACATTTTTCTATGTTAACTAACGGCACGGTATCGGACCTTAATATTGACCTATAATTTTTAAATTGGACCACGTATTATATTACAGGGTAATAGTGTACCCTACCACAGGAAATAATTATAGGTCATTTAGGGGGTACACAGCGTGACCCTAAATTTTACTATGTATGCCTATGCGAAATAAAGTGTTCTGAGATGCTTAAAATGAAGAAATAAGCGTTCTAAAATGCTTTAAAAATTCAAAGACATCTTTCAATGGTTAACTAACGCAAGGCGCAATATCAGACCTTAATATTGACCCATAATATTTAACTTGAACCAGGTATTATATCAGAGGGTAATAGTGTACCCTACCACAGGAAATAATTATAGGTCAATTAGGGGGTACACTATGTATATTTTAAATAGTGCATTAAAACAAGGAAATACGAAGACACTTTTCTATGTTAACTAACGGCACGGTATCGGACCTTAATATTGACCTATAATTTTTAAATTGGACCACGTATTATATTACATAGTAATAGTGTATTCTACCACAGGAAATAATTATAGGTCAATTAGGGGGTACACAGTGTGACCCTAAAGTTTACTATGTATGCCTATGCGAAATAAAGTGTTCTGAGAAGCTTAAAATGAGGAAATAAGCGTTCTAAAATACTTTAAAAATTCAAAGACACTTTTCTATGTTAACTAACGGCACGGTATCGGACCTTAATATTGACCTATAATTTTTAAATTGGACCACGTATTATATTATAGGTTAATAGTGTACCCTACCACAAGAAATAATTATAGGTCAATTAGGGGGTACACAGCGTGACCCTAAAGTTTACTATGTATGCCTATGCGAAATAGAGTATTCTGAGAATCTTAAAATGAAGAAATAAACGTTCTAAAATGCTTTAAAAATTCAAAGACATCTTTCAATGGTTAACTAGCGCAAGGCGCAATATCAGACCTTAATATTGACCCATAATATTTAAATTGGACCAGGTATTATATTACAGGGTAATCGTGTACCCTGCCACAGGAAATAATTATAGGTCAATTAGGGGGTACACTATGTATATTTTAAATAGTGCATTAAAACAAGGAAATACGAAGACACTTTTCTATGTTAACTAACGGCCCGGTGTCGGACCTTAATATTGACCTATAATTTTTAAATTGGACCACGTATTATATTATAGGGTAATAGTGTACCCTACCCCAAGAAATAATTATAGGTCAATTAGGGAGTACACAGCGTGACCCTAAAGTTCTCTATGTATGCCTCAGCGAAATAGAGTGTTCTGAGAAGCTTAAAATGAAGAAATAAGCGTTCTAAAATGCTTTAAAAATTCAAAGACATCTTTCAATGTTTAACTAACGCTAGGCGCAATATCAGACCTTAATATTGACCCATAATATTTAAATTGGACCAGGTATTATATTACAGGGTAATAGTGTACCCTACCACAGGAAATAATTATAGGTCATTTAGGGGGTACACTATGTATATTTTAAATAGTGCATTAAAACAAGGAAATACGAAGACACTTTTCTATGTTAACTAACGGCACGGTATCGGACCTTAATATTGACCTATAATTTTTAAATTGGACCACCTATTATATTACAGGGTAATAGTGTACCCTACCACAGGAAATAATTATAGGTCATTTAGGGGGTACACAGCGTGACCCTAAATTTTACTATGTATGCCTATGCGAAATAGAGTGTTCTGAGAAGCTTAAAATGAAGAAATAAGCGTTCTAAAATGCTTTAAAAATTCAAAGACATCTTTCAATGGTTAACTAACGCAAGGCGCAATATCAGACCTTAATATTGACCCATAATATTTAAATTGGACCAGGTATTATATTACAGGGTAATAGTTTACCCTACCACAGGAAATAATTATAGGTCATTTAGGGGGTACACTATGTATATTTTAAATAGTGCATCAAAACAAGGAAATACGAAGACACTTTTCTATGTTAACTAACGGCACGGTATCGGACCTTAATATTGACCTATAATTTTTAAATTGTACCACGTATTATATTACATGATAATAGTGTACCCTACCACAGGAAATAATTATAGGTCAACTAGGGGGTACACAGTGTGACCCTAAAGTTTACTATGTATGCCTATGCGAAATAAAGTGTTCTGAGAAGCTTAAAATGAAGAAATAAGCGTTCTAAAATGCTTTAAAAATTCAAAGACATCTTTCAATGGTTAACTAACGCTAGGCGCAATATCAGACCTTAATATTGACCCATAATATTTGAATTGGACCAGGTATTATATTACAGGGTAATAGTGTACCCTGCCACAGGAAATAATTATAGGTCAATTAGAGGGTACACTATGTATATTTTAAATAGTGCATTAAAACAAGGAAATACGAAGACACTTTTCTATGTTAACTAACGGCCCGGTATCGGAACTTAATATTGACCTATAATTTTTAAATTGGACCACGTATTATATTATAAGGTAATAGTGTACCCTACCACAAGAAATAATTATAGGTCAATTAGGGAGTACACAGCGTGACCCTAAAGTTCTCTATGTATGCCTCAGCGAAATAGAGTGTTCTGAGAAGCTTAAAATGAAGAAATAAGCGTTCTAAAATGCTTTAAAAATTCAAAGACATCTTTCAATGTTTAACTAACGCTAGGCGCAATATCAGACCTTAATATTGACCCATAATATTTAAATTGGACCAGGTATTATATTACAGGGTAATAGTGTACCCTACCACAGGAAATAATTATAGGTCATTTAGGGGGTACACTATGTATATTTTAAATAGTGCATTAAAACAAGGAAATACGAAGACACTTTTCTATGTTAACTAACGGCACGGTATCGGACCTTAATATTGACCTATAATTTTTAAATTGTACCACGTATTATATTACAGGGTAATAGTGTACCTTACCACAGGAAATAATTATAGGTCAATTAGGTGGTACACAGCGTGACCCTAAAGTCTACTATGTATGCCTATGCGAAATAGAGTGTTCTGAGAAGCTTAAAATGAAGAAATAAGCGTTCTAAAATGCTTTAAAAATTCAAAGACATTTTTCTATGTTAACTAACGGCACGGTATCGGACCTTAATATTGACCTATAATTTTTAAATTGGACCACCTATTATATTACAGGGTAATAGTGTACCCTACCACAGGAAATAATTATAGGTCATTTAGGGGGTACACAGCGTGACCCTAAATTTTACTATGTATGCCTATGCGAAATAGAGTGTTCTGAGAAGCTTAAAATGAAGAAATAAGCGTTCTAAAATGCTTTAAAAATTCAAAGACATCTTTCAATGGTTAACTAACGCAAGGCGCAATATCAGACCTTAATATTGACCCATAATATTTAAATTGGACCAGGTATTATATTACAGGGTAATAGTGTACCCTACCACAGGAAATAATTATAGGTCAATTAGGGGGTACACTATGTATATTTTAAATAGTGCATTAAAACAAGGAAATACGAAGACACTTTTCTATGTTAACTAACGGCACGGTATCGGACCTTAATATTGACCTATAATTTTTAAATTGGACCACGTATTATATTACAGGGTTATAGTGTACCCTACCACAGGAAATAATTATGGGTCAATTAGGGGGTACACAGAGTGACCCTAAAGTTTACTATGTATGCCTATGCGAAATAAAGTGTTCTGAGAAGCTTAAAATGAGGAAATAAGCGTTCTAAAATGCTTTAAAAATTCAAAGACATTTTTCTATGTTAACTAACGGCACGGTATCGGACCTTAATATTGACCTATAATTTTTAAATTGGACCACGTATTATATTACAGGGTAAAAGTGTACCCTACCACAGGAAATAATTATAGGTCATTTAGGGGGTACACAGCGTGACCCTAAATTTTACTATGTATGCCTATGCGAAATAGAGTGTTCTGAGATGCTTAAAATGAAGAAATAAGCGTTTTAAAATGCTTTAAAAATTCAAAGACATCTTTCAATGGTTAACTAACGCAAGGCGCAATATCAGACCTTAATATTGACCCATAATATTTAACTTGAACCAGGTATTATATCACAGGGTAATAGTGTACCCTACCACAGGAAATAATTCTAGGTCAATTAGGGGGTACACTATGTATATTTTAAATAGTGCATTAAAACAAGGAAATTCGAAGACACTTTTCTATGTTAACTAACGGCACGGTATCGGACCTTAATATTGACCTATAATTTTTAAATTGGACCACGTATTATATTACAGGGTTATAGTGTATCCTACCACAGGAAATAATTATAGGTCAATTAGCGGGTACACAGCGTGACCCTAAAGTTTACTATGTATGCCTATGCGAAATAAAGTGTTCTGAGAAGCTTAAAATGAGGAAATAAGCGTTCTAAAATGCTTTAAAAATTCAAAGACATTTTTCAATGTTAACTAACGGCACGGTATCGAACCTTAATATTGACCTATAATTTTTAAATTGGACCACGTATTATATTACAGGGTAATAGCGTACCCTACCACAGGAAATAATTATAGGTCATTTAGGGGGTACACAGCGTGACCCTAAATTTTAGTATGTATGCTTATGCGAAATAGAGTGTTCTGAGAAGCTTAAAATAAAGAAATAAGCATTCTAAAATGCTTTAAAAATTCAAAGACATCTTTCAATGGTTAACTAGCGCAAGGCGCAATATCAGACCTTAATATTGACCCATAATATTTAAATTGGACCAGGTATTATATTACAGGGTAATAGTGTACCCTACCACAGGAAATAATTATAGGTCAATTAGGGGGTACACTATGTATATTTTAAATAGTGCATTAAAACAAGGAAATACGAAGACATTTTTCTATGTTAACTAACGGCACGGTATCGGACCTTAATATTGACCTATAATTTTTAAATTGGACCACGTCTTATATTATAGGGTAATAGTGTACCCTACCGCAGGAAATAATTATAGGTCAATTAGAGGGTACACAGCGTGACCCTAAAGTTTACTATGTATGCCTATGCGAAATAGAGTGTTCTGAGAAGCTTAAAATGAAGAAATTAGCGTTCTAAAATGCTTTAAAAATTCAAAGACATTTTTCAATGTTAACTAACGGCACGGTATCGAACCTTAATATTGACCTATAATTTTTAAATTGGACCACGTATTATATTACAGGGTAATAGCGTACCCTACCACAGGAAATAATTATAGGTCATTTAGGGGGTACACAGCGTGACCCTAAATTTTAGTATGTATGCTTATGCGAAATAGAGTGTTCTGAGAAGCTTAAAATAAAGAAATAAGCATTCTAAAATGCTTTAAAAATTCAAAGACATCTTTCAATGGTTAACTAGCGCAAGGCGCAATATCAGACCTTAATATTGACCCATAATATTTAAATTGGACCAGGTATTATATTACAGGGTAATAGTGTACCCTACCACAGGAAATAATTATAGGTCAATTAGGGGGTACACTATGTATATTTTAAATAGTGCATTAAAACAAGGAAATACGAAGACATTTTTCTATGTTAACTAACGGCACGGTATCGGACCTTAATATTGACCTATAATTTTTAAATTGGACCACGTCTTATATTATAGGGTAATAGTGTACCCTACCGCAGGAAATAACTATAGGTCAATTAGAGGGTACACAGCGTGACCCTAAAGTTTACTATGTATGCCTATGCGAAATAGAGTGTTCTGAGAAGCTTAAAATGAAGAAATTAGCGTTCTAAAATGCTTTAAAAATTCAAAGACATCTTTCAATGGTTAACTAACGCAAGGCGCAATATCAGACCTTAATATTGACCCATAATATTTGAATTGGACCAGGTATTATATTACAGGGTAATAGTGTTCCCTACCACAGGAAATAATTATGGGTCCATTAGGGGGTACACTATGTATATTTTAAATAGTGCATTAAAACAAGGAAATACGAAGACACTTTTCTATGTTAACTAACGGCCCGGTATCGGACCTTAATATTGACCTATAATTTTTAAATTGGACCTCGTATTATATTACAGGGTAATAGTGTACCCTACCACAGGAAATAATTATAGGTCAATTAGGGGGTACACTATGTATATTTTAAATAGTGCATTAAAACAAGGAAATACGAAGACACTTTTCTATGTTAACTAACGGCACGGTATCGGACCTTAATATTGACCTATAATTTTTCAATTGGACCACGTATTATATTACAGGGTAATAGTGTGCCCTACCACAGGAAATAATTATAGGTCAATTAGGGGGTACACAGCGTGACCCTAAAGTTTACTATGTATGCCTATGCGAAATAGAGTGTTCTGAGAAGCTTAAAATGAAGAAATAAGCGTTCTAAAATGCTTTAAAATCTCAAAGACATCTTTCAATGGTTAACTAACGCAAGGCGCGATATCAGACCTTAATATGGAACCATAATATTTAAATTGGACCAGGTATTATATTACAGGGTAATAGTGTACCCTAATACAGGAATTAAATATAGGTCAATTAGGGGGTACACTATGTATATTTTAAATAGTACATTAAAACAAGGAAATTCGAAGACTCTTTTCTATGTTAACTAACGGCCCGTTATCGGACCTTAATATTGACCTCTAATTTTTAAATTAGACCACGTATTATATTACATGGTAATAGTGTACCCTAATACAGGAAATAATTATAGGTCAATTAGGGGGTACACAGTGTGACCCTAAAGTTTACTATGTATGCCTATGCGAAATAAAGTGTTCTGAGAAGCTTAAAATGAAGAAATAAGCGTTCTAAAATGCTTTAGAAATTCAGACATCTTTCAATGGTTAACTAACGCTAGGCGCAATATCAGACCTTAATATTGACCCATAATATTTAAATTGGACCAGGTATTATATTACAGGGTAATAGTGTACCCTGAAACAGGAATTAAATATAGGTCAATTAGGGGGTACACTATGTATATTTTAAATAGTACATTAAAACAAGGAAATTCGAAGACTCTTTTCTATGTTAACTAACGGCACGGTATCGGACCTTAATATTGACCTAAAATTTTTAAATTGGACCACGTATTATATTACAGGGTGATAGTGTACCCTACCACAGGAAATAATTATAGGTCATTTAGGGGGTACACAGCGTGACCCTAAATTTTACTATGTATGCCTATGCGAAATAGAGTGTTCTGAGAAGCTTAAAATGAAGAAATAAGCGTTCTAAAATGCTTTAAAAATTCAAAGACATCTTTCAATGGTTAACTAGCGCAAGGCGCAATATCAGACCTTAATATTGACCCATAATATTTAAGTTGGACCAGGTATTATATTACAGGGTAATAGTGTACCCTACCGCAGGAAATAATTATAGGTCAATTAGGGGGTACACTATGTATATTTTAAATAGTGCATTAAAACAAGGAAATACGAAGACACTTTCCTATGTTAACTAACGGCACGGTATCGGACCTTAATATTGACCAATAATTTTTAAATTTGACCACGTATTATATTACAGGGTAATAGTGTACCCTACCACAGGAAATAATTATAGGTCAATTAGGGGATACACAGTGTGACCCTAAAGTTTACTATGTATGCCTATGGGAAATAAACTGTTCTGAGAAGCTTAAAATGAGGAAATAAGCGTTCTAAAATGCTTTAAAAATTCAAAGACACTTTTCTATATTAACTAACGGCACGGTATCGGACCTTAATATTGACCTATAATTTTTAAATTGGACCACGTATTATATTATAGGGTAATAGTGTACCCTACCACAGGAAATAATTATAGGTCAATTAGGGGGTACACAGCGTGACCCTAAAGTTTACTATGTATGCCTATGCGAAATAGAGTGTTCTGAGAATCTTAAAATGAAGAAATAAGCGTTCTAAAATGCTTTAAAAATTCAAAGACATCTTTCAAAGGTTAACTAACGCTAGGCGCAATATCAGACCTTAATATTGACCCATAATATTTAAATTGGACCAGGTATTATATTACAGGGTAATAGTGTACCCTACCACAGGAAATAATTATAGGTCAATTAGGGGGTACACTATGTATATTTTAAATAGTGCATTAAAACAAGGAAATACGAAGACTCTTTTCTATGTTAACTAACGGCACGGTATCGGACCTTAATATTGACCTATACTTTTTAAATTGGACCTCGTATTATATTACAGGGTAATAGTGTACCCTAAGACAGGAAATAATTATAGGTCAATTAGGGGGTACACAGCGTGACCCTAAAGTTTACTATGTATGCCTATGCGAAATAGAGTGTTCTGAGAAGCTTAAAATGAAGAAATAAGCGTTCTAAAATGCTTTAAAAATTCAAAGACATCTTTCAATGGTTAACTAACGCAAGGCGCGATATCAGACCTTAATATGGAATCATAATATTTAAATTTGACCAGGTATTATATTACAGGGTAATAGTGTAACCTACCACAGGAAATAATTATAGGTCAATTAGGGGGTACACTATGTATATTTTAAATAGTGCATTAAAACAAGGAAATACGAAGACACTTTTCTATGTTAACTAACGGCACGGAATCGGACCTTAATATTGACCTATAATTTATAAATTGGACCACGTATTATATTACAGGGTAATAGTGTGCCCTACCACAGGAAATAATTATAGGTCAATTAGAGGGTACACAGCGTGACCCTAAAGTTTACTATGTATGCCTATGCGAAATAGAGTGTTCTGAGAAGCTTAAAATGAAGAAACAAGTGTTCTAAAATGCTTTAAAAACACAAAGACATCTTTCAATGGTTAACTAACGCAAGGCGCAATTTCAGACCTTAATATTGACCCATAATATTTAAATTGGACCAGGTATTATATTACAGGGTAATAGTGTACTCTACCCTAGGAAATAATTATAGGTCAATTAGGGGGTACACTATGTATATTTTAAATAGTGCATTAAAACAGGGAAATACGAAGACACTTTTCTATGTTAACTAACGGCACGGTATCGGACCTTAATATTGACCTATAATTTTTAAATTGCTCCACGTATTATATTACAGGGTGATAGTGTACCCTACCACAGAAAATAATTATAGGTCAATTAGGGGGTACACAGCGGGACCCTAAAGTTTACTATGTATGCCTATGCGAAATAAAGTGTTCTGAGTAGCTTAAAATGAAGAAATAAGCGTTCTAAAATGCTTTAAAAATTCAAAGACATCTTTCAATGGTTAACTAACGCAAGGCGAAAAATCAGACCTTAATATTGACTAATAATATTTAAATTGGACCAGGTATTATATTACAGGGTAATAGTGTACCCTACCACAGGAAATAATTATAGGTCAATTAGGGGGTACACTATGTATATTTTAAATAGTGCATTAAAACAAGGAAATACGAAGACACTTTTCTATGTTAACTAACGGCACGGTATCGGACCTTAATATTAACCTATAATTTTTAAATTGGACCACGTATTATATTACAGGGTAATAGTGTACCCTACCACAGGAAATAATTATAGGTCATTTAGGGGGTACACAACATGACCCTAAAGTTTACTATGTATGCCTATGCGAAATAGAGTGTTCTGAGAAGCTTAAAATGAGGAAATAAACGTTCTAAAATGCTTTAAAAATTCAAAGACACTTTTCTATGTTAATTAACGGCACGGTATCGGACCTTAATATTGACCTATAATTTTTAAATTGGACCACGTATTGTATTACAGGGTAATAGTGTACCCTACCACAGGAAATAATTATAGGTCAATTAGGGGGTACACAGCGTGACCCTAAAGTTTACTATGTATGACTATGCGAAATAGAGTGTTCTGAGAAGCTTAAAATGAAGAAATAAGCGTTCTAAAATGCTTTAAAAATTCAAAGACATCTTTCAATGGTTAACTAACGCAAGGCGCGATATCAGACCTTAATATGGAACCATAATATTTAAATTGGACCAGGTATTATATTACAAGGTAATAGTGTACCCTACAAAAGGAAATAATTATAGGTCAATTAGGGGGTACACTATGTATATTTTAAATAGTGCATTAAAACAAGGAAATTCGAAGACACTTTTCTATGTTAACTAACGGCACGGTATCGGACCTTAATATTGACCTATAATTTTTAAATTGGACCACGTATTATATTACAGGGTTATGGTGTATCCTACCACAGGAAATAATTATAGGTCAATTAGGGGGTACACAGCGTGACCCTAAAGTTTACTATGTATGCCTATGCGAAATAAAGTGTTCTGAGAAGCTTAAAATGAGGAAATAAGCGCTCTAAAATGCTTTAAAAATTCAAAGACATTTTTCAATGTTAACTAACGGCACGGTATCGGACCTTAATATGGACCTATAATTTTTAAATTGGGCCACGTATTATATTACAGGGTTATAGTGTATCCTACCACAGGAAATAATTATAGGTCAATTAGGGGGTACACAACGTGACCCTAAAGTTTACTATGTATGCCTATGCGAAATAAAGTGTTCTGAGAAGCTTAAAATGAGGAAATAAGCGTTCTAAAATGCTTTAAAAATTCAAAGACATTTTTCAATGTTAACTAACGGCACGGTATCGGACCTTAATATTGACCTATAATTTTTAAATTGGACCACGTATTATATTACAGGGTAATAGTGTACCCTACCACAGGAAATAATTAAAGGTCATTTAGGGGGTACACAGCGTGACCCTAAATTTTACTATGTATGCCAATGGGAAATAGAGTGTTCTGAGAAGCTTAAAATGAAGAAATAAGCGTTGTAAAATGCTTTAAAAATTCAAAGACATCTTTCAATGGTTAACTAACGCATGGCGCAATATCAGTCCTTAATATTGACCCATAATATTTAAATTGGACCAGGCATTATATTACAGGGTAATAGTGTACCCTACCCTTGGAAATAATTATAGGTCAATTAGGGGGTACACTATGTATATTTTAAATAGTGCATTAAAACAAGGAAATACGAAGACACTTTTCTATGTTAACTAACGGCACGGTATCGGACCTTAATATTGACCTATAATTTTTAAAATGGACCACGTATTATATCACAGGGTTATAGTGTTTCCTACCACAGGAAATAATTATAGGTCAATTAGGGGTACACAGCGTGACCCTAAAGTTTACTATGTATGCCTATGCGAAATAAAGTGTTCTGAGAAGCTTAGAATGAGGAAATTAGCGTTCTAAAATGCTTTAAAAATTCAAAGACATTTTTCAATGATAACTAACGGCACGCTATCGGACCTTAATATTGACCTATAATTTTTAAATTGGACCACGTATTATATTACAGGGTAATAGTGTACCCTACCACAGGAAATAATTATAGGTCATTTAGGGGGTACACAGCGTGACCCTAAAGTTTACTATGTATGCCTATGCGAAATAGAGTGTTCTGAGAAGCTTAAAATTAAGAAATAAGCGTTCTAAAATGCTTTAAAAATTCAAAGTCATCTTTCAATTATTAACTAACGCAAATCGCAATATCAGACCTTAATATTGACCCATAATATTTAAATTGGACCAGGCATTATATTACAAGGTAATAGTGTACCCTACCACAGGAAATAGTTATAGGTCAATTAGGGGGTACACTATGTATATTTTAAATAGTGCATTAAAACAAGGAAATTCGAAGACACTTTTCTATGTTAACTAACGGCACGGTATCGGACCTTAATATTGACCTATAATTTTTAAATTGGGCCACGTATTATATTACAGGGTTATAGTGTATCCTACCACAGGAAATAATTATAGGTCAATTAGGGGGTACACAACGTGACCCTAAAGTTTACTATGTATGCCTATGCGAAATAAAGTGTTCTGAGAAGCTTAAAATGAGGAAATAAGCGTTCTAAAATGCTTTAAAAATTCAAAGACATTTTTCAATGTTAACTAACGGCACGGTATCGGACCTTAATATTGACCTATAATTTTTAAATTGGACCACGTATTATATTACAGGGTAATAGTGTATCCTACCACAGGAAATAATTATAGATCATTTAGGGGGTACACAGCGTGACCCTAAATTTTACTATGCATGCCTATGCGAAATAGAGTGTTCTGAGAAGCTTAAAATGAAGAAATAAGCGTTCTGAAATGCTTTAAAAATTCAAAGACATTTTTCAATGTTAACTAACGGCACGGTATCGGACCTTAATATTGACCTATAATTTTTAAATTGGACCACGTATTATATTACAGGGTAATAGTGTACCCTACCACAGGAAATAATTATAGGTCAATTAGGGGGTACACTATGTATATTTTAAATAGCGCATTAAAACAAGGAAATTCGAAGACACTTTTCTATGTTAACTAACGGCACGGTATCGGACCTTAATATTGACCTATAATTTTTAAATTGGACCACGTATTATATTACAGGGTTATAGTGTATCCTACCACAGGAAATAATTATAGGTCAATTAGGGGGTACACAGCGTGACCCTAAAGTTTACTATGTATGCCTATGCGAAATAAAGTGTTCTGAGAAGCTTAAAATGAGGAAATAAGCGTTCTAAAATGCTTTAAAAATTCAAAGACATTTTTCAATGTTAACTAACGGCACGGTATCGGACCTTAATATTGACCTATAATTTTTAAATTGGACCACGTATTATATTACAGGGTAATAGTGTACCCTACCACAGGAAATAATTATAGGTTATTTAGGGGGTACACAGCGTGACCCTAAATTTTACTATGTATGCCTATGCGAAATAGAGTGTTCTGAGAAGCTTAAAATGAAGAAATAAGCGTTCTAAAATGCTTTAAAAATTCAAAGACATCTTTCAATGGTTAACTAGCGCAAGGCGCAATATCAGACCTTAATATTGACCCATAATATTTAAGTTGGACCAGGTATTATATTACAGGGTAATAGTGTACCCTACCGCAGGAAATAATTATAGGTCAATTAGGGGGTACACTATGTATATTTTAAATAGTGCATTAAAACAAGGAAATACGAAGACACTTTCCTATGTTAACTAACGGCACGGTATCGGACCTTAATATTGACCTATAATTTTTAAATTTGACCACGTATTATATTACAGGGTAATAGTGTACCCTACCACAGGAAATAATTATAGGTCAATTAGGGGATACACAGTGTGACCCTAAAGTTTACTATGTATGCCTATGGGAAATAAACTGTTCTGAGAAGCTTAAAATGAGGAAATAAGCGTTCTAAAATGCTTCAAAAATTCAAAGACACTTTTCTATATTAACTAACGGCACGGTATCGGACCTTAATATTGACCTATAATTTTTAAATTGGACCACGTATTATATTATAGGGTAATAGTGTACCCTACCACAGGAAATAATTATAGGTCAATTAGGGGGTACACAGCGTGACCCTAAAGTTTACTATGTATGCCTATGCGAAATAGAGTGTTCTGAGAATCTTAAAATGAAGAAATAAGCGTTCTAAAATGCTTTAAAAATTCAAAGACATCTTTCAAAGGTTAACTAACGCTAGGCGCAATATCAGACCTTAATATTGACCCATAATATTTAAATTGGACCAGGTATTTTATTACAGGGTAATAGTGGACCCTACCACAGGAAATAATTATAGGTCAATTAGGGTGTACACTATGTATATTTTAAATAGTGCATTAAAACAAGAAAATACGAAGACTCTTTTCTATGTTAACTAACGGCACGGTATCGGACCTTAATATTGACCTATACTTTTTAAATTGGACCTCGTATTATATTACAGTGTAATAGTGTACCCTAAGACAGGAAATAATTATAGGTCAATTAGGGGGTACACAGCGTGACCCTAAAGTTTACTATGTATGCCTATGCGAAATAGAGTGTTCTGAGAAGCTTAAAATGAAGAAATAAGCGTTCTAAAATGCTTTAAAAATCCAAAGACATCTTTCAATGGTTAACTAACGCAAGGGGCGATATCAGACCTTAATATGGAACCATAATATTTAAATTTGACCAGGTATTATATTACAGGGTAATAGTGTACCCTACCACAGGAAATAATTATAGGTCAATTAGGGGGTACACTATGTATATTTAAAATATTGCATTAAAACAAGGAAATACTAAGACACTTTTCTATGTTAACTAACGGCACGGAATCGGACCTTAATATTGACCTATAATTTTTAAATTGGACCACGTATTATATTACTGGGTAATAGTGTGCCCTACCACAGGAAATAATTATAGGTCAATTAGAGGGTACACAGCGTGACCCTAAAGTTTACTATGTATGCCTATGCGAAATAGAGTGTTCTGAGAAGCTTAAAATGAAGAAATAAGTGTTCTAAAATGCTTTAAAAACACAAAGACATCTTTCAATGGTTAACTAACGCAAGGCGCGATATCAGACCTTAATATGGAACCATAATATTTAAATTGGTCCAGGTATTATATTACTGGGTAATAGTGTACCCTACCCTAGGAAATAATTATAGGTCAATTAGGGGTACACTATGTATATTTTATATAGTACATTAAAACAGGGAAATACGAAGACACTTTTCTATGTTAACTAACGGCACGGTATCGGACCTTAATATTGACCTATAATTTTTAAATTGCTCCACGTATTATATTACAGGGTGATAGTGTACCCTACCACAGAAAATAATTATAGGTCAATTAGGGGGTACACAGCGGGACCCTAAAGTTTACTATGTATGCCTATGCGAAATAAAGTGTTCTGAGAAGCTTAAAATGAAGAAATAAGCGTTCTAAAATGCTTTAAAAATTCAAAGACATCTTTCAATGGTTAACTAACGCAAGGCGCAATATCAGACCTTAATATTGACCCATAAAATTTAAATTGGACCAGGTATTATATTACAAAGTAATAGTGTACCCTACCAAAGGAAATAATTATAGGTCAATTAGGGGGTACACAGCGTGACCCTAAAGTTTACTATGTATGCCTATATGAAATAAAGTGTTCTGAGAAGCTTAAAATGAGGAAATAAGCGTTCTAAAATGCTTTAAAAATTCAAAAACATTTTTCTATGTTAGCTAACGGCACGGTATCAGACCTTAATATTGACCTATAATTTTTAAATTGGACCACGTATTATATTACAGGGTAATAGTGTACCCTACCACAGGAAATAATTATAGGTCATTTAGGGGGTACACAGCGTGACCCTAAATTTTACTATGTATGCCTATGCGAAATAGAGTGTTCTGAGATGCTTAAAATGAAGAAATAAGCGTTCTAAAATGCTTTAAAAATTCAAAGACATCTTTCAATGGTTAACTAACGCAAGGCGCAATATCAGACCTTAATATTGACCCATAATATTTAAATTGGACCAAGTATTATATTACAGGGTAATAGTGTACCCTACCACAGGAAATAATTATAGGTCAATTAGGGGGTACACTATGTATATTTTAAATAGTGCATTAAAACAAAGAAATACGAAGACACTTTTCTATGTTAACTAACGGCACGGTATCGGACCTTAATATTGACCTATAATTTTTAAATTGGACCACGTATTATATTACAGGGTTATAGTGTACCCTAATACAGGAAATAATTATAAGTCAATTAGGGGGTACGCAGAGTGACCCTAAAGTTTACTATGTATGCCTATGCGAAATAAAGTGTTCTGAGAAGCTTAAAATGAGGAAATAAGCGTTCTAAAATGCTTTAAAAATTCAAAGACATCTTTCAATTGTTAACTAACGCAAGGCGCAATATCAGACCTTAATATTGACCCATAATATTTAAATTGGACCAGGTATTATATTACAGGGTAATAGTGTACCCTACCAAAGGAAATAATTATAGGTCAATTAGGGGAAACACAGCGTGACCCTAAAGTTTACTATGTATGCCTATATGAAATAAAGTGTTCTGAGAAGCTTAAAATGAGGAAATAAGCGTTCTAAAATGCTTTAAAAATTCAAAGACATTTTTCTATGTTAACTAACGGCACGGTATCGGACCTTAATATTGACCTATAATTTTTAAATTGGGCCACGTATTATATTACAGGGTAATAGTGTACCCTACCACAGGAAATAATTATAGGTCATATAGGGGGTACACAGCGTGACCCTAAATTTTACTATGTATGCCTATGCGAAATAGAGTGTTCTGAGATGCTTAAAATGAAGAAATAAGCGTTCTAAAATGCTTTAAAAATTCAAAGACATCTTTCAATGGTTAACTAACGCAAAGCGCAATATCAGACCTTAATATTGACCCATAATATTTAAATTGGACCAAGTATTATATTACAGGGTAAAAGTGTACCCTACCACAGGAAATAATTATAGGTCAATTAGGGGGTACACTATGTATATTTTAAATAGTGCATTAAAACAAGGAAATACGAAGACACTTTTCTATGTTAACTAACGGCACGGTATCGGACCTTAATATTGACCTATAATTTTTAAATTGGACCACGTATTATATTGCAGGGTTATAGTGTACCCTACCACAGGAAATAATTATAGGTCAATTAGGGGGTACGCAGAGTGACCCTAAAGTTTACTATGTATGCCTATGCGAAATAAAGTGTTCTGAGAAGCTTAAAATGAGGAAATAAGCGTTCTAAAATGCTTTAAAAATTCAAAGACATTTTTCTATGTTAACTAACGGCACGGTATCGGACCTTAATATTGACCTATAATTTTTAAATTGGACCACCTATTATATTACAGGGTAATAAAGTACCCTACCACAGGAAATAATTATAGGTCATATAGGGGGTACACTATGTATATTTTAAATAGTGCATTAAAACAAGGAAATACGAAGACACTTTTCTATGTTAACTAACGGCACGGTATCGGACCTTAATATTGACCTATACTTTTTAAATTGTACCACGTATTATATTACAGGGTAATAGTGTACCTTACCACAGGAAATAATTATAGGTCAATTAGGTGGTACACAGCGTGACCCTAAAGTTTACTATGTATGCCTATGCGAAATAGAGTGTTCTGAGAAGCTTAAAATGAAGAAATAAGCGTTCTAAAATGCTTTAAAAATTCAAAGACATCTTTCAATGGTTAACTAACGCAAGGCGCGGTATCAGACCTTAATATGGAACCATAATATTTCAATTGGACCAGGTATTATATTACAGGGTAATAGTGTACCCTACCACAGGAAATAATTATAGGTCAATTAGGGGGTACACTATGTATATTTTAAATAGTGCATTAAAACAAGGAAATACGAAGACACTTTTCTATGTTAACTAACGGCACGGTATCGGACCTTAATATTGACCTATAATTTTTAAATTGGACCACGTATTATATTACAGGGTTATAGTGTACCCTACCACAGGAAATAATTATAGGTCAATTAGGGGGTACACAGAGTGACCCTAAAGTTTACTATGTATGCCTATGCGAAATAAAGTGTTCTGAGAAGCTTAAAATGAGGAAATAAGCGTTCTAAAATACTTTAAAAATTCAAAGACATTTTTCTATGTTAACTAACGGCACGGTATCGGACCTTAATATTGACCTATAATTTTTAAATTGGACCACCTATTATATTACAGGGTAATAGTGTACCCTAATACAGGAAATAATTATAGGTCAATTAGGGGGTACACAGCGTGACCCTAAAGTTTACTATGTATGCCTATGCGAAATAAAGTGTTCTGAGAAGCTTAAAATGAAGAAATAAGCGTTCTAAAATGCTTTAAAAATTCAAAGACATCTTTCAATGGTTAACTAACGCAATGCGCAATATCAAACCTTAATATTGACCCATAATATTTAAATTGAACCAGGTATTGTATTACAGGGTAATAGTGTACCCTACCACAGGAAATAATTATAGGTCAATTAGGGGGTACACTATGTATATTTTAAATAGTGCATTAAAACAAGAAAAAACGAAGACATTTTTCAATGTTAACTAACGGCACGGTATCGTAACTTAATATTGACTAATAATTTTTAAATTGGACCACGTATTATATTACAGGGTAATAGTGTACCCTACCACAGGAAATAATTATAGGTCATTTAGGGGGTACACAGCGTGACCCTAAATTTTACTATGTATGCCTATGCGAAATAGAGTGTTCTGAGATGCTTAAAATGAAGAAATAAGCGTTCTAAAATGCTTTAAAAATTCAAAGACATCTTCCAATGGTTAACTAACGCAAGGCGCAATTACAGACCTTAATATTGACCCATAATATTTAAATTGGACCAGGTATTATATTACAGGGTAATAGTGTACCCTACCACAGGATATAATTATAGGTCAATTAGGGGGTACACTATGTATATTTTAAATAGTGCATTAAAACAAGGAAATACGAAGACACTTTTCTATGTTAACTAACGGCACGGTATCGGACCTTAATATTGACCTATAATTTTTAAATTGGACCACGTATTATATTACAGGGTTATAGTGTACCCTACCACAGGAAATAATTATAGGTCAATTAGGGGGTACACAGAGTGACCCTAAAGTTTACTATATATGCCTATGCGAAATAGAGTGTTCTGAGATGCTTAAAATGAAGGAATAAGCGTTCTAAAATGCTTTAAAAATTCAAATACATCTTTCAATGGTTAAATAACGCAAGGCGCAATATAAGACCTTAATATTGACCCATAATATTTAAATTGGACCAGGTATTATATTACAGGGTAATAGTGTACCCTACCACAGGAAATAATTATAGGTCAATTAGGGGGTACACTATGTATATTTTAAATAGTGCATTAAAACAAGGAAATACGAAGACATTTTTCAATGTTAACTAACGGCACGGTATCGGAACTTAATATTGACCTATAATTTTTAAATTGGACCACGTATTATATTACAGGGTAATAGTGTACCCTACCACAGGAAATAATTATAGGTCATTTAGGGGGTACACAGCGTGACCCTAAATTTTACTATGTATGCCTATGCGAAATAGAGTGTTCTGAGAAGCTTAAAATGAAGAAATAAGCGTTCTAAAATGCTTTAAAAATTCAAAGACATCTTTCAATGGTTAACTAACGCAAGGCGCAATATCAGACCTTAATATTGACCCATAAAATTTAAATTGGACCAGGTATTATATTACAAAGTAATAGTGTACCCTACCAAAGGAAATAATTATAGGTCAATTAGGGGGTACACAACGTGACCCTAAAGTTTACTATGTATGCCTATGCGAAATAAAGTGTTCTGAGAAGCTTAAAATGAGGAAATAAGCGTTCTAAAATGCTTTAAAAATTCAAAGACATTTTTCTATGTTAACTAACGGCACGGTATCGGACCTTAATATTGACCTATAATTTTTAAATTGGACCACGTATTATACTACAGGGTAATAGTGTACCCTACCACAGGAAATAATTATAGGTCATTTAGGGGGTACACAGCGTGACCCTAAATTTTACTATGTATGCCTATGCGAAATAGAGTGTTCTGAGATGCTTAAAATGAAGAAATAAGCGTTCTAAAATGCTTTAAAAATTCAAAGACATCTTCCAATGGTTAACTAACGCAAGGCGCAATATCAGACCTTAATATTGACCCATAATATTTAAATTGGACCAGGTATTATATTACAGGGTAATAGTGTACCCTACCACAGGAAATAATTATAGGTCAATTAGGGGGTACACTATGTATATTTTAAATAGTGCATTAAAACAAGGAAATACGAAGACACTTTTCTATGTTAACTAACGGCACGGTATCGGACCTTAATATTGACCTATAATTTTTAAATTGGACCACGTATTATATTACAGGGTTATAGTGTACCCTACCACAGGAAATAATTATAGGTCAATTAGGGGGTACACAGAGTGACCCTAAAGTTTACTATGTATGCCTATGCGAAATAAAGTGTTCTGAGAAGCTTAAAATGAGGAAATAAGCGTTCTAAAATGCTTTAAAAATTCAAAGACATTTTTCTATGTTAACTAACGCAAGGCGCAATATCAGACCTTAATATTGACCCATAAAATTTAAATTATACCAGGTATTATATTACAAAGTAATAGTGTACCCTACCAAAGGAAATAATTATAGGTCAATTAGGGGGTACACAGCGTGACCCTAAAGTTTACTATGTATGCCTATGCGAAATAAAGTGTTCTGAGAAGCTTAAAATGAGGAAATAAGCGTTCTAAAATGCTTTAAAAATTCAAAGACATTTTTCTATGTTAACTAACGGCACGGTATCGGACCTTAATATTGACCTATAATTTTTAAATTGGACCACGTATTATACTACAGGGTAATAGTGTACCCTACCACAGGAAATAATTATAGGTCATTTAGGGGGTACACAGCGTGACCCTAAATTTTACTATGTATGCCTATGCGAAATAGAGTGTTCTGAGATGCTTAAAATGAAGAAATAAGCGTTCTAAAATGCTTTAAAAATTCAAAGACATCTTCCAATGGTTAACTAACGCAAGGCGCAATATCAGACCTTAATATTGACCCATAATATTTAAATTGGACCAGGTATTATATTACAGGGTAATAGTGTACCCTACCACAGGAAATAATTATAGGTCAATTAGGGGGTACACTATGTATATTTTAAATAGTGCATTAAAACAAGGAAATACGAAGACACTTTTCTATGTTAACTAACGGCACGGTATCGGACCTTAATATTGACCTATAATTTTTAAACTGGACCACGTATTATATTACAGGGTTATAGTGTACCCTACCACAGGAAATAATTATAGGTCAATTAGGGGGTACACAGAGTGACCCTAAAGTTTACTATATATGCCTATGCGAAATAGAGTGTTCTGAGATGCTTAAAATGAAGAAATAAGCGTTCTAAAATGCTTTAAAAATTCAAAAACATCTTTCAATGGTTAACTAACGCAAGGCGCAATATCAGACCTTAATATTGACCCATAATATTTAAATTGGACCAGGTATTATATTACAGGGTAATAGTGTACCCTACCACAGGAAATAATTATAGGTCAATTAGGGGGTACACTATGTATATTTTAAATAGTGCATTAAAACAAGGAAATACGAAGACACTTTTCTATGTTAACTAACGGCACGGTATCGGACCTTAATATTGACCTATAATTTTTAAACTGGACAACGTATTATATTACAGGGTTATAGTGTACCCTACCACAGGAAATAATTATAGGTCAATTAGGGGGTACACAGAGTGACCCTAAAGTTTACTATGTGTGCCTATGCGAAATAAAGTGTTCTGAGAATCTTAAAATGAGGAAATAAGCGTTCTAAAATGCTTTAAAAATTCAAAGACATTTTTCTATGTTAACTAACGGCACGGTATCGGACCTTAATATTGACCTATAATTTTTAAATTGGACCACCTATTATATTACAGGGTAATAGTGTACCCTACCACAGGAAATAATTATAGGTCATTTAGGGGGTACACTATGTATATTTTAAATAGTGCATTAAAACAAGGAAATACGAAGACACTTTTCTATGTTAACTAACGGCACGGTATCGGACCTTAATATTGACCTATAATTTTTAAATTGTACCACGTATTATATTACAGGGTAATAGTGTACCTTACCACAGGAAATAATTATAGGTCAATTAGGTGGTACACAGCGTGACCCTAAAATTTACTATGTATGCCTATGCGAAATAGAGTGTTCTGAGAAGCTTAAAATGAAGAAATAAGCGTTCTAAAATGCTTTAAAAATTCAAAGACATCTTTCAATGGTTATCTAACGCAAGGCGCGATATCAGACCTTAATATGGAACCATAATATTTCAATTGGACCAGGTATTATATTACAGGGTAATAGTGTACCCTACAACAGGAAATAATTATAGGTCAATTAGGGGGTACACTATGTATGTTTTAAATAGTGCATTAAAACAAGAAAATACGAAGACACTTTTCTATGTTAACTAACGGCACGGTATCGGACCTTAATATTGACCTATAATTTTTAAATTGGACCACGTATTATATTACAGGGTTATAGTGTACCCTACCACAGGAAATAATTATAGGTCAATTAGGGGGTACACAGAGTGACCCTAAAGTTTACTATGTATGCCTATGCGAAATAAAGTGTTCTGAGAAGCTTAAAATGAGGAAATAAGCGTTCTAAAATGCTTTAAAAATTCAAAGACATTTTTCTATGTTAACTAACGGCACGGTATCGGACCTTAATATTGACCTATAATTTTTAAATAGGACCACGTATTATATTACAGGGTAATAGTGTTCCCTACCACAGGAAATAATTATAGGTCATTTAGGGGGTACACAGCGTGACCCTAAATTTTACTATGTATGCCTATGCGAAATAGAGTGTTCTGAGAAGCTTAAAATGAAGAAATAAGCGTTCTAAAATGCTTTAAAAATTCAAAGACATCTTTCAATGGTTAACTAACGCAAGGCGCAATATCAGACCTTAATATTGACCCATAAAATTTAAATTGGACCAGGTATTATATTACAGGGTAATAGTGTACCCTACCAAAGGAAATAATTATAGGTCAATTAGGGGGTACACAGCGTGACCCTAAAGTTTACTATGTATGCCTATGCGAAATAAAGTGTTCTGAGAAGCTTAAAATGAGGAAATAAGCGTTCTAAAATGCTTTAAAAATTCAAAGACATTTTTCTATGTTAACTAACGGCACGATATCGGACCTTAATATTGACCTATAATTTTTAAATTGGACCACCTATTATATTACAGGGTAATAGTGTACCCTACCACAGGAAATAATTATAGCTCATTTAGGGGGTACACTATGTATATTTTAAATAGTGCATTAAAACAAGGAAATACGAAGACACTTTTCTATGTTAACTAACGGCACGGTATCGGACCTTAATATTGACCTATAATTTTTAAATTGTACCACGTATTATATTACAGGGTAATAGTGTACCTTACCACAGGAAATAATTATAGGTCAATTAGGTGGTACACAGCGTGACCCTAAAATTTACTATGTATGCCTATGCGAAATAGAGTGTTCTGAGAAGCTTAAAATGAGGAAATAAGCGTTCTAAAATGCTTTAAAAATTCAAAGACATCTTTCAATGGTTAACTAACGCAAGGCGCGATATCAGACCTTAATATGGAACCATAATATTTCAATTGGACCAGGTATTATATTACAGGGTAATAGTGTACCCTACAACAGGAAATAATTATAGGTCAATTAGGGGGTACACTATGTATGTTTTAAATAGTGCATTAAAACAAGAAAATACGAAGACACTTTTCTATGTTAACTAACGGCACGGTATCGGACCTTAATATTGACCTATAATTTTTAAATTGAACCACGTATTATATTACAGGGTTATAGTGTACCCTACCACAGGAAATAATTATAGGTCAATTAGGGGGTACACAGAGTGACCCTAAAGTTTACTATGTATGCCTATGCGAAATAAAGTGTTCTGAGAAGCTTAAAATGAGGAAATAAGCGTTCTAAAATGCTTTAAAAATTCAAAGACATTTTTCTATGTTAACTAACGGCACGGTATCGGACCTTAATATTGACCTATAATTTTTAAATTGGACCACGTATTATATTACAGGGTAATAGTGTACCCTACCACAGGAAATAATTATAGGTCAATTAGGGGGTACACAGCGTGACCCTAAAGTTTACTATGTATGCCTATGCGAAATAAAGTGTTCTGAGAAGCTTAAAATGAAGAAATAAGCGTTCTAAAATGCTTTAAAAATTCAAAGACATCTTTCAATGGTTAACTAACGCAAGGCGCAATATCAAACCTTAATATTGACCCATAATATTTAAATTGAAACAGGTATTGTATTACAGGGTAATAGTGTACCCTACCACAGGAAATAATTATAGGTCAATTAGGGGGTACACTATGTATATTTTAAATAGTGCATTAAAACAAGGAAATACGAAGACATTTTTCAATGTTAACTAACGGCACGGTATCGTAACTTAATATTGACCTATAATTTTTAAATTGGACCACGTATTATATTACAGGGTAATAGTGTACCCTACCACAGGAAATAATTATAGGTCAATTAGGGGGTACACAGAGTGACCCTAAAGTTTACTATGTATGCCTATGCGAAATAAAGTGTTCTGAGTAGCTTAAAATGAGGAAATAAGCGTTCTAAAATGCTTTAAAAATTCAAAGACATTTTTCTATGTTAACTAACGGCACGGTATCGGACCTTAATATTGACCTATAATTTTTAAATTGGACCACGTATTATATTACAGGGTAATAGTGTACCCTACCACAGGAAATAATTATAGGTCAATTAGGGGGTACACAGCGTGACCCTAAAGTTTACTATGAATGCCTATGCGAAATAAAGTGTTCTGAGAAGCTTAAAATGAAGAAATAAGCGTTCTAAAATGCTTTAAAAATTCAAAGACATCTTTCAATGGTTAACTAACGCAAGGCGCAATATCAAACCTTAATATTGACCCATAATATTTAAATTGAAACAGGTATTGTATTACAGGGTAATAGTGTACCCTACCACAGGAAATAATTATAGGTCAATTAGGGGGTACACTATGTATATTTTAAATAGTGCATTAAAATAAGGAAATACGAAGACATTTTTCTATGTTAACTAACGGCACGGTATCGGACCTTAATATTGACCTATAATTTTTAAATTGGACCACGTATTATATTACAGGGTAATAGTGTACCCTTCCACATGAAATAATTATAGGTCATTTAGGGGGTACACAGCGTGACCCTAAATTTTACTATGTATGCCTATGCGAAATAGAGTGTTCTGAGATGCTTAAAATGAAGAAATAAGCGTTCTAAAATGCTTTAAAAATTCAAAGACATCTTCCAATGGTTAACTAACGCAAGGCGCAATATCAGACCTTAATATTGACCCATAATATTTAAATTGGACCAGGTATTATATTACAGGGTAATAGTGTACCCTACCACAGGAAATAATTATAGGTCAATTAGGGGGTACACTATGTACATTTTAAATAGTGCATTAAAACAAGGAAATACGAAGACACTTTTCTATGTTAACTAACGGCACGGTATCGGACCTTAATATTGACCTATAATTTTTAAATTGGACCACGTATTATATTACAGGGTTATAGTGTACCCTACCACAGGAAATAATTATAGGTCAATTAGGGGGTACACAGAGTGACCCTAAAGTTTACTATATATGCCTATGCGAAATAGAGTGTTCTGAGATGCTTAAAATGAAGAAATAAGCGTTCTAAAATGCTTTAAAAATTCAAAAACATATTTCAATGGTTAACTAACGCAAGGCGCAATATCAGACCTTAATATTGACCCATAATATTTAAATTGGACCAGGTATTATATTACAGGGTAATAGTGTACCCTACCACAGGAAATAATTATAGGTCAATTAGGGGGTACACTATGTATATTTTAAATAGTGCATTAAAACAAGGAAATACGAAGACACTTTTCTATGTTAACTAACAGCACGGTATCGGACCTTAATATTGACCTATAATTTTTAAACTGGACCACGTATTTTATTACAGGGATATAGTGCACCCTACCACAGGAAATAATTATAGGTCAATTAGGGGGTACACAGAGTGACCCTAAAGTTTACTATGTATGCCTATGCGAAATAAAGTGTTCTGAGAAGCTTAAAATGAGGAAATAAGCGTTCTAAAATGCTTTGAAAATTCAAAGACATTTTTCTATGTTAACTAACGGCACGGTATCGGACCTTAATATTGACCTATAATTTTTAAATTGGACCACCTATTATATTACAGGGTAATAGTGTACCCTACCACAGCAAATAATTATAGGTCAATTAGGGGGTACACAGAGTGACCCTAAAGTTTACTATATATGCCTATGCGAAATAGAGTGTTCTCAGATGCTTAAAATGAAGAAATAAGCGTTCTAAAATGCTTTAAAAATTCAAAAACATCTTTCAATGGTTAACTAATGCAAGGCGCAATATCAGACCTTAATATTGACCCATAATATTTAAATTGGACCAGGTATTATATTATAGGGTAATAGTGTACCCTACCACAGGAAATAATTATAGGTCAATTAGGGGGTACACTATGTATATTTTAAATAGTGCATTAAAACAAGGAAATACGAAGAAACTTTTCTATGTTAACTAACGGCACGGTATCGGACCTTAATATTGACCTATAATTTTTAAACTGGACCACGTATTATATTACAGGGTTATAGTGTACCCTACCACAGGAAATAATTATAGGTCAATTAGGGGGTACACAGAGTGACCCTAAAGTTTACTATGTACGCCTATGCGAAATAAAGTGTTCTGAGAAGCTTAAAATGAGGAAATAAGCGTTCTAAAATGCTTTGAAAATTTAAAGACATTTTTCTATGTTAACTAACGGCACGGTATCGGACCTTAATATTGACCTATAATTTTTAAATTGGACCACCTATTATATTACAGGGTAATAGTGTACCCTACCACAGCAAATAATTATAGGACAATTAGGGGGTACACAGAGTGACCCTAAAGTTTACTATATATGCCTATGCGAAATAGAGTGTTCTGAGATGCTTAAAATGAAGAAATAAGCGTTCTAAAATGCTTTAAAAATTCAAAAACATCTTTCAAAGGTTAACTAACGCAAGGCGCAATATCAGACCTTAATATTGACCCATAATATTTAAATTGGACCAGGTATTATATTACAGGGTAATAGTGTACCCTACCACAGGAAATAATTATAGGTCAATTAGGGGGTACACTATGTATATTTTAAATAGTGCATTAAAACAAGGAAATACGAAGACACTTTTCTATGTTAACTAACGGCACGGTATCGGACCTTAATATTGACCTATAATTTTTAAACTGGACCACGTATTATATTACAGGGTTATAGTGTACCCTACCACAGGAAATAATTATAGGTCAATTAGGGGGTACACAGAGTGACACTAAAGTTTACTATGTATGCCTATGCGAAATAAAGTGTTCTGAGAAGCTTAAAATGAGGAAATAAGCGTTCTAAAATGCTTTAAAAATTCAAAGACATTTTTCTATGTTAACTAACGGCACGGTATCGGACCTTAATATTGACCTATAATTTTTTAATTGGACCACGTATTATATTACAGGGTAATAGTGTACCCTACCACAGAAAATAATTATAGGTCAATTAGGGGGTACACAGCGTGACCCTAAGGTTTACTATGTATGCCTATGCGAAATAAAGTGTTCTGAGAAGCTTAAAATGAAGAAATAAGCGTTCTAAAATGCTTTAAAAATTCAAAGACATCTTTCAATGGTTAACTAACGCAAGGCGCAATATCAAACCTTAATATTGACCCATAATATTTAAATTGAACCAGGTATTGTATTACAGGGTAATAGTGTACCCTACCACAGGAAATAATTATAGGTCAATTAGGGGGTACACTATGTATATTTTAAATAGTGCATTAAAACAAGGAAATACGAAGACATTTTTCAATGTTAACTAACGGCACGGTATCGTAACTTAATATTGACCTATAATTTTTAAATTGGACCACGTATTATATTACAGGGTAATAGTGTACCCTACCACAGGAAATAATTATAGGTCATTTAGGGGGTACACAGCGTGACCCTAAATTTTACTATGTATGCCTATGCGAAATAGAGTGTTCTGAGAAGCTTAAAATGAAGAAATAAGCGTTCTAAAATGCTTTAAAAATTCAAAGACATCTTTCAATGGTTAACTAACGCAAGGCGCAATATCAGACCTTAATATTGACCCATAAAATTTAAATTGGACCAGGTATTATATTACAGGGTAATAGTGTACCCTACCAAAGGAAATAATTATAAGTCAATTAGGGGGTACACAGCGTGACCCTAAAGTTTACTATGTATGCCTATGCAAAATAAAGTGTTCTGAGAAGCTTAAAATGAGGAAATAAGCGTTCTAAAATGCTTTAAAAATTCAAAGACATTTTTCTATGTTAACTAACGGCACGATATCGGACCTTAATATTGACCTATAATTTTTAAATTGGACCACGTATTATATTACAGGGTAATAGTGTACCCTACCACAGGAAATAATTATAGGTCATTTAGGGGGTACACAGCGTGACCCTAAATTTTACTATGTATGCCTATGCGAAATAGAGTGTTCTGAGATGCTTAAAATGAAGAAATAAGCGTTCTAAAATGCTTTAAAATTTCAAAGACATCTTCCAATGGTTAACTAACGCAAGGCGCAATATCAGACCTTAATATTGACCCATAATATTTAAATTGGACCAGGTATTATATTACAGGGTAATAGTGTACCCTACCACAGGAAATAATTATAGGTCAATTAGGGGGTACACTATGTATATTTTAAATAGTGCATTAAAACAAGGAAATACGAAGACACTTTTCTATGTTAACTAACGGCACGGTATCGGACCTTAATATTGGCCTATAATTTTTAAATTGGACCACGTATTATATTACAGGGTTATATTGTACCCTACCACAGGAAATAATTATAGGTCAATTAGGGGGTACACAGAGTGACCCTAAAGTTTACTATATATGCCTATGCGAAATAGAGTGTTCTGAGATGCTTAAAATGAAGAAATAAGCGTTCTAAAATGCTTTAAAAATTCAAAAACATCTTTCAATGGTTAACTAACGCAAGGCGCAATATCAGACCCTAATATTGACCCATAATATTTAAATTGGACCAGGTATTATATTACAGGGTAATAGTGTACCCTACCACAGGAAATAATTATAGGTCAATTAGGGGGTACACTATGTATATTTTAAATAGTGCATTAAAACAAGGAAATACGAAGACACTTTTCTATGTTAACTAACAGCACGGTATCGGACCTTAATATTGACCTATAATTTTTAAACTGGACCACGTATTATAGTACAGGGTTATAGTGTACCCTACCACAGGAAATAATTATAGGTCAATTAGGGGGTACACAGAGTGACCCTAAAGTTTACTATGTATGCCTATGCGAAATAAAGTGTTCTGAGAAGCTTAAAATGAGGAAATAAGCGTTCTAAAATGCTTTAAAAATTCAAAGACATTTTTCTATGTTAACTAACGGCACGGTATCGGACCTTAATATTGACCTATAATTTTTAAATTGGACCACCTATTATATTACAGGGTAATAGTGTACCCTACCACAGGAAATAATTATAGGTCATTTAGGGGGTACACTATGTATATTTTAAATAGTGCATTAAAACAAGGAAATACGAAGACACTTTTCTATGTTAACTAACGGCACGGTATCGGACCTTAATATTGACCTATAATTTTTAAATTGTACCACGTATTATATTACAGGGTAATAGTGTACCTTACCACAGGAAATAATTATAGGTCAATTAGGTGGTACACAGCGTGACCCTAAAATTTACTATGTATGCCTATGCGAAATAGAGTGTTCTGAGAAGCTTAAAATGAAGAAATAAGCGTTCTAAAATGCTTTAAAAATTCAAAGACATCTTTCAATGGTTAACTAACGCAAGGCGCGATATCAGACCTTAATATGGAACCATAATATTTCAATTGGACCAGGTATTATATTACAGGGTAATAGTGTACCCTACAACAGGAAATAATTATAGGTCAATTAGGGGGTACACTATGTATGTTTTAAATAGTGCATTAAAACAAGAAAATACGAAGACACTTTTCTATGTTAACTAACGGCACGGTATCGGACCTTAATATTGACCTATAATTTTTAAATTGGACCACGTATTATATTACAGGGTTATAGTGTACCCTACCACAGGAAATAATTATAGGTCAATTAGGGGGTACACAGAGTGACCCTAAAGTTTACTATGTATGCCTATGCGAAATAAAGTGTTCTGAGAAGCTTAAAATGAGGAAATAAGCGTTCTAAAATGCTTTAAAAATTCAAAGACATTTTTCTATGTTAACTAACGGCACGGTATCGGACCTTAATATTGACCTATAATTTTTAAATAGGACCACGTATTATATTACAGGGTAATAGTGTTCCCTACCACAGGAAATAATTATAGGTCATTTAGGGGGTACACAGCGTGACCCTAAATTTTACTATGTATGCCTATGCGAAATAGAGTGTTCTGAGAAGCTTAAAATGAAGAAATAAGCGTTCTAAAATGCTTTAAAAATTCAAAGACATCTTTCAATGGTTAACTAACGCAAGGCGCAATATCAGACCTTAATATTGACCCATAAAATTTAAATTGGACCAGGTATTATATTACAGGGTAATAGTGTACCCTACCAAAGGAAATAATTATAGGTCAATTAGGGGGTACACAGCGTGACCCTAAAGTTTACTATGTATGCCTATGCGAAATAAAGTGTTCTGAGAAGCTTAAAATGAGGAAATAAGCGTTCTAAAATGCTTTAAAAATTCAAAGACATTTTTCTATGTTAACTAACGGCACGATATCGGACCTTAATATTGACCTATAATTTTTAAATTGGACCACCTATTATATTACAGGGTAATAGTGTACCCTACCACAGGAAATAATTATAGCTCATTTAGGGGGTACACTATGTATATTTTAAATAGTGCATTAAAACAAGGAAATACGAAGACACTTTTCTATGTTAACTAACGGCACGGTATCGGACCTTAATATTGACCTATAATTTTTAAATTGTACCACGTATTATATTACAGGGTAATAGTGTACCTTACCACAGGAAATAATTATAGGTCAATTAGGTGGTACACAGCGTGACCCTAAAATTTACTATGTATGCCTATGCGAAATAGAGTGTTCTGAGAAGCTTAAAATGAGGAAATAAGCGTTCTAAAATGCTTTAAAAATTCAAAGACATCTTTCAATGGTTAACTAACGCAAGGCGCGATATCAGACCTTAATATGGAACCATAATATTTCAATTGGACCAGGTATTATATTACAGGGTAATAGTGTACCCTACAACAGGAAATAATTATAGGTCAATTAGGGGGTACACTATGTATGTTTTAAATAGTGCATTAAAACAAGAAAATACGAAGACACTTTTCTATGTTAACTAACGGCACGGTATCGGACCTTAATATTGACCTATAATTTTTAAATTGGACCACGTATTATATTACAGGGTTATAGTGTACCCTACCACAGGAAATAATTATAGGTCAATTAGGGGGTACACAGAGTGACCCTAAAGTTTACTATGTATGCCTATGCGAAATAAAGTGTTCTGAGAAGCTTAAAATGAGGAAATAAGCGTTCTAAAATGCTTTAAAAATTCAAAGACATTTTTCTATGTTAACTAACGGCACGGTATCGGACCTTAATATTGACCTATAATTTTTAAATTGGACCACGTATTATATTACAGGGTAATAGTGTACCCTACCACAGGAAATAATTATAGGTCAATTAGGGGGTACACAGCGTGACCCTAAAGTTTACTATGTATGCCTATGCGAAATAAAGTGTTCTGAGAAGCTTAAAATGAAGAAATAAGCGTTCTAAAATGCTTTAAAAATTCAAAGACATCTTTCAATGGTTAACTAACGCAAGGTGCAATATCAAACCTTAATATTGACCCATAATATTTAAATTGAAACAGGTATTGTATTACAGGGTAATAGTGTACCCTACCACAGGAAATAATTATAGGTCAATTAGGGGGTACACTATGTATATTTTAAATAGTGCATTAAAACAAGGAAATACGAAGACATTTTTCAATGTTAACTAACGGCACGGTATCGTAACTTAATATTGACCTATAATTTTTAAATTGGACCACGTATTATATTACAGGGTAATAGTGTACCCTACCACAGGAAATAATTATAGGTCAATTAGGGGGTACACAGAGTGACCCTAAAGTTTACTATGTATGCCTATGCGAAATAAAGTGTTCTGAGTAGCTTAAAATGAGGAAATAAGCGTTCTAAAATGCTTTAAAAATTCAAAGACATTTTTCTATGTTAACTAACGGCACGGTATCGGACCTTAATATTGACCTATAATTTTTAAATTGGACCACGTATTATATTACAGGGTAATAGTGTACCCTACCACAGGAAATAATTATAGGTCAATTAGGGGGTACACAGCGTGACCCTAAAGTTTACTATGAATGCCTATGCGAAATAAAGTGTTCTGAGAAGCTTAAAATGAAGAAATAAGCGTTCTAAAATGCTTTAAAAATTCAAAGACATCTTTCAATGGTTAACTAACGCAAGGCGCAATATCAAACCTTAATATTGACCCATAATATTTAAATTGAAACAGGTATTGTATTACAGGGTAATAGTGTACCCTACCACAGGAAATAATTATAGGTCAATTAGGGGGTACACTATGTATATTTTAAATAGTGCATTAAAACAAGGAAATACGAAGACATTTTTCAATGTTAACTAACGGCACGGTATCGTAACTTAATATTGACCTATAATTTTTAAATTGGACCACGTATTATATTACAGGGTAATAGTGTTCCCTACCACAGGAAATAATTATAGGTCATTTAGGGGGTACACAGCGTGACCCTAAATTTTACTATGTATGCCTATGCGAAATAGAGTGTTCTGAGAAGCTTAAAATGAGGAAATAAGCGTTCTAAAATGCTTTAAAAATTCAAAGACATCTTTCAATGGTTAACTAACGCAAGGCGCAATATCAGACCTTAATATTGACCCATAAAATTTAAATTGGACCAGGTATTATATTACAGGGTAATAGTGTACCCTACCAAAGGAAATAATTATAGGTCAATTAGGGGGTACACAGCGTGACCCTAAAGTTTACTATGTATGCCTATGCGAAATAAAGTGTTCTGAGAAGCTTAAAATGAGGAAATAAGCGTTCTAAAATGCTTTAAAAATTCAAAGACATTTTTCTATGTTAACTAACGGCACGGTATCGGACCTTAATATTGACCTATAATTTTTAAATTGGACCACGTATTATATTACAGGGTAATAGTGTACCCTTCCACATGAAATAATTATAGGTCATTTAGGGGGTACACAGCGTGACCCTAAATTTTACTATGTATGCCTATGCGAAATAGAGTGTTCTGAGATGCTTAAAATGAAGAAATAAGCGTTCTAAAATGCTTTAAAAATTCAAAGACATCTTCCAATGGTTAACTAACGCAAGGCGCAATATCAGACCTTAATATTGACCCATAATATTTAAATTGGACCAGGTATTATATTACAGGGTAATAGTGTACCCTACCACAGGAAATAATTATAGGTCAATTAGGGGGTACACTATGTACATTTTAAATAGTGCATTAAAACAAGGAAATACGAAGACACTTTTCTATGTTAACTAACGGCACGGTATCGGACCTTAATATTGACCTATAATTTTTAAATTGGACCACGTATTATATTACAGGGTTATAGTGTACCCTACCACAGGAAATAATTATAGGTCAATTAGGGGGTACACAGAGTGACCCTAAAGTTTACTATATATGCCTATGCGAAATAGAGTGTTCTGAGATGCTTAAAATGAAGAAATAAGCGTTCTAAAATGCTTTAAAAATTCAAAAACATATTTCAATGGTTAACTAACGCAAGGCGCAATATCAGACCTTACTATTGACCCATAATATTTAAATTGGACCAGGTATTATATTACAGGGTAATAGTGTACCCTACCACAGGAAATAATTATAGGTCAATTAGGGGGTACACTATGTATATTTTAAATAGTGCATTAAAACAAGGAAATACGAAGACACTTTTCTATGTTAACTAACAGCACGGTATCGGACCTTAATATTGACCTATAATTTTTAAACTGGACCACGTATTTTATTACAGGGATATAGTGTACCCTACCACAGGAAATAATTATAGGTCAATTAGGGGGTACACAGAGTGACCCTAAAGTTTACTATGTATGCCTATGCGAAATAAAGTGTTCTGAGAAGCTTAAAATGAGGAAATAAGCGTTCTAAAATGCTTTGAAAATTCAAAGACATTTTTCTATGTTAACTAACGGCACGGTATCGGACCTTAATATTGACCTATAATTTTTAAATTGGACCACCTATTATATTACAGGGTAATAGTGTACCCTACCACAGCAAATAATTATAGGTCAATTAGGGGGTACACAGAGTGACCCTAAAGTTTACTATATATGCCTATGCGAAATAGAGTGTTCTCAGATGCTTAAAATGAAGAAATAAGCGTTCTAAAATGCTTTAAAAATTCAAAAACATCTTTCAATGGTTAACTAATGCAAGGCGCAATATCAGACCTTAATATTGACCCATAATATTTAAATTGGACCAGGTATTATATTACAGGGTAATAGTGTACCCTACCACAGGAAATAATTATAGGTCAATTAGGGGGTACACTATGTATATTTTAAATAGTGCATTAAAACAAGGAAATACGAAGAAACTTTTCTATGTTAACTAACGGCACGGTATCGGACCTTAATATTGACCTATAATTTTTAAACTGGACCACGTATTATATTACAGGGTTATAGTGTACCCTACCACAGGAAATAATTATAGGTCAATTAGGGGGTACACAGAGTGACCCTAAAGTTTACTATGTACGCCTATGCGAAATAAAGTGTTCTGAGAAGCTTAAAATGAGGAAATAAGCGTTCTAAAATGCTTTGAAAATTTAAAGACATTTTTCTATGTTAACTAACGGCACGGTATCGGACCTTAATATTGACCTATAATTTTTAAATTGGACCACCTATTATATTACAGGGTAATAGTGTACCCTATCACAGCAAATAATTATAGGACAATTAGGGGGTACACAGAGTGACCCTAAAGTTTACTATATATGCCTATGCGAAATAGAGTGTTCTGAGATGCTTAAAATGAAGAAATAAGCGTTCTAAAATGCTTTAAAAATTCAAAAACATCTTTCAAAGGTTAACTAACGCAAGGCGCAATATCAGACCTTAATATTGACCCATAATATTTAAATTGGACCAGGTATTATATTACAGGGTAATAGTGTACCCTACCACAGGAAATAATTATAGGTCAATTAGGGGGTACACTATGTATATTTTAAATAGTGCATTAAAACAAGGAAATACGAAGACACTTTTCTATGTTAACTAACGGCACGGTATCGGACCTTAATATTGACCTATAATTTTTAAACTGGACCACGTATTATATTACAGGGTTATAGTGTACCCTACCACAGGAAATAATTATAGGTCAATTAGGGGGTACACAGAGTGACACTAAAGTTTACTATGTATGCCTATGCGAAATAAAGTGTTCTGAGAAGCTTAAAATGAGGAAATAAGCGTTCTAAAATGCTTTAAAAATTCAAAGACATTTTTCTATGTTAACTAACGGCACGGTATCGGACCTTAATATTGACCTATAATTTTTTAATTGGACCACGTATTATATTACAGGGTAATAGTGTACCCTACCACAGAAAATAATTATAGGTCAATTAGGGGGTACACAGCGTGACCCTAAGGTTTACTGTGTATGCCTATGCGAAATAAAGTGTTCTGAGAAGCTTAAAATGAAGAAATAAGCGTTCTAAAATGCTTTAAAAATTCAAAGACATCTTTCAATGGTTAACTAACGCAAGGCGCAATATCAAACCTTAATATTGACCCATAATATTTAAATTGAACCAGGTATTGTATTACAGGGTAATAGTGTACCCTACCACAGGAAATAATTATAGGTCAATTAGGGGGTACACTATGTATATTTTAAATAGTGCATTAAAACAAGGAAATACGAAGACATTTTTCAATGTTAACTAACGGCACGGTATCGTAACTTAATATTGACCTATAATTTTTAAATTGGACCACGTATTATATTACAGGGTAATAGTGTACCCTACCACAGGAAATAATTATAGGTCATTTAGGGGGTACACAGCGTGACCCTAAATTTTACTATGTATGCCTATGCGAAATAGAGTGTTCTGAGAAGCTTAAAATGAAGAAATAAGCGTTCTAAAATGCTTTAAAAATTCAAAGACATCTTTCAATGGTTAACTAACGCAAGGCGCAATATCAGACCTTAATATTGACCCATAAAATTTAAATTGGACCAGGTATTATATTACAGGGTAATAGTGTACCCTACCAAAGGAAATAATTATAGGTCAATTAGGGGGTACACAGCGTGACCCTAAAGTTTACTATGTATGCCTATGCAAAATAAAGTGTTCTGAGAAGCTTAAAATGAGGAAATAAGCGTTCTAAAATGCTTTAAAAATTCAAAGACATTTTTCTATGTTAACTAACGGCACGATATCGGACCTTAATATTGACCTATAATTTTTAAATTGGACCACGTATTATATTACAGGGTAATAGTGTACCCTACCACAGGAAATAATTATAGGTCATTTAGGGGGTACACAGCGTGACCCTAAATTTTACTATGTATGCCTATGCGAAATAGAGTGTTCTGAGATGCTTAAAATGAAGAAATAAGCGTTCTAAAATGCTTTAAAATTTCAAAGACATCTTCCAATGGTTAACTAACGCAAGGCGCAATATCAGACCTTAATATTGACCCATAATATTTAAATTGGACCAGGTATTATATTACAGGGTAATAGTGTACCCTACCACAGGAAATAATTATAGGTCAATTAGGGGGTACACTATGTATATTTTAAATAGTGCATTAAAACAAGGAAATACGAAGACACTTTTCTATGTTAACTAACGGCACGGTATCGGACCTTAATATTGGCCTATAATTTTTAAATTGGACCACGTATTATATTACAGGGTTATATTGTACCCTACCACAGGAAATAATTATAGGTCAATTAGGGGGTACACAGAGTGACCCTAAAGTTTACTATATATGCCTATGCGAAATAGAGTGTTCTGAGATGCTTAAAATGAAGAAATAAGCGTTCTAAAATGCTTTAAAAATTCAAAAACATCTTTCAATGGTTAACTAACGCAAGGCGCAATATCAGACCCTAATATTGACCCATAATATTTAAATTGGACCAGGTATTATATTACAGGGTAATAGTGTACCCTACCACAGGAAATAATTATAGGTCAATTAGGGGGTACACTATGTATATTTTAAATAGTGCATTAAAACAAGGAAATACGAAGACACTTTTCTATGTTAACTAACAGCACGGTATCGGACCTTAATATTGACCTATAATTTTTAAACTGGACCACGTATTATAGTACAGGGTTATAGTGTACCCTACCACAGGAAATAATTATAGGTCAATTAGGGGGTACACAGAGTGACCCTAAAGTTTACTATGTATGCCTATGCGAAATAAAGTGTTCTGAGAAGCTTAAAATGAGGAAATAAGCGTTCTAAAATGCTTTAAAAATTCAAAGACATTTTTCTATGTTAACTAACGGCACGGTATCGGACCTTAATATTGACCTATAATTTTTAAATTGGACCACCTATTATATTACAGGGTAATAGTGTACCCTACCACAGGAAATAATTATAGGTCATTTAGGGGGTACACTATGTATATTTTAAATAGTGCATTAAAACAAGGAAATACGAAGACACTTTTCTATGTTAACTAACGGCACGGTATCGGACCTTAATATTGACCTATAATTTTTAAATTGTACCACGTATTATATTACAGGGTAATAGTGTACCTTACCACAGGAAATAATTATAGGTCAATTAGGTGGTACACAGCGTGACCCTAAAATTTACTATGTATGCCTATGCGAAATAGAGTGTTCTGAGAAGCTTAAAATGAAGAAATAAGCGTTCTAAAATGCTTTAAAAATTCAAAGACATCTTTCAATGGTTAACTAACGCAAGGCGCGATATCAGACCTTAATATGGAACCATAATATTTCAATTGGACCAGGTATTATATTACAGGGTAATAGTGTACTCTACAACAGGAAATAATTATAGGTCAATTAGGGGGTACACTATGTATGTTTTAAATAGTGCATTAAAACAAGAAAATATGAAGACACTTTTCTATGTTAACTAACGGCACGGTATCGGACCTTAATATTGACCTATAATTTTTAAATTGGACCACGTATTATATTACAGGGGTATAGTGTACCCTACCACAGGAAATAATTATAGGTCAATTAGGGGGTACACAGAGTGACCCTAAAGTTTACTATGTATGCCTATGCGAAATAAAGTGTTCTGAGAAGCTTAAAATGAGGAAATAAGCGTTCTAAAATGCTTTAAAAATTCAAAGACATTTTTCTATGTTAACTAACGGCACGGTATCGGACCTTAATATTGACCTATAATTTTTAAATTGGACCACCTATTATATTACAGGGTAATAGTGTACCCTACCACAGGAAATAATTATAGGTCATTTAGGGGGTACACTATGTATATTTTAAATAGTGCATTAAAACAAGGAAATACGAAGACACTTTTCTATGTTAACTAACGGCACGGTATCGGACCTTAATATTGACCTATAATTTTTAAATTGTACCACGTATTATATTACAGGGTAATAGTGTACCTTACCACAGGAAATAATTATAGGTCAATTAGGTGGTACACAGCGTGACCCTAAAATTTACTATGTATGCCTATGCGAAATAGAGTGTTCTGAGAAGCTTAAAATGAAGAAATAAGCGTTCTAAAATGCTTTAAAAATTCAAAGACATCTTTCAATGGTTAACTAACGCAAGGCGCGATATCAGACCTTAATATGGAACCATAATATTTCAATTGGACCAGGTATTATATTACAGGGTAATAGTGTACTCTACAACAGGAAATAATTATAGGTCAATTAGGGGGTACACTATGTATGTTTTAAATAGTGCATTAAAACAAGAAAATATGAAGACACTTTTCTATGTTAACTAACGGCACGGTATCGGACCTTAATATTGACCTATAATTTTTAAATTGGACCACGTATTATATTACAGGGGTATAGTGTACCCTACCACAGGAAATAATTATAGGTCAATTAGGGGGTACACAGAGTGACCCTAAAGTTTACTATGTATGCCTATGCGAAATAAAGTGTTCTGAGAAGCTTAAAATGAGGAAATAAGCGTTCTAAAATGCTTTAAAAATTCAAAGACATTTTTCTATGTTAACTAACGGCACGGTATCGGACCTTAATATTGACCTATAATTTTTAAATTGGACCACGTATTATATTACAGGGTAATAGTGTACCCTACCACAGAAAATAATTATAGGTCAATTAGGGGGTACACAGCGTGACCCTAAGGTTTACTATGTATGCCTATGCGAAATAAAGTGTTCTGAGAAGCTTAAAATGAAGAAATAAGCGTTCTAAAATGCTTTAAAAATTCAAAGACATCTTTCAATGGTTAACTAACGCAAGGCGCAATATCAAACCTTAATATTGACCCATAATATTTAAATTGAACCAGGTATTGTATTACAGGGTAATAGTGTACCCTACCACAGGAATTAATTATAGGTCAATTAGGGGGTACACTATGTATATTTTAAATAGTGCATTAAAACAAGGAAATACGAAGACATTTTTCAATGTTAACTAACGGCACGGTATCGTAACTTAATATTGACCTATAATTTTTAAATTGGACCACGTATTATATTACAGGGTAATAGTGTACCCTACCACAGGAAATAATTATAGGTCATTTAGGGGGTACACAGCGTGACCCTAAATTTTACTATGTATGCCTATGCGAAATAGAGTGTTCTGAGAAGCTTAAAATGAAGAAATAAGCGTTCTAAAATGCTTTAAAAATTCAAAGACATCTTTCAATGGTTAACTAACGCAAGGCGCAATATCAGACCTTAATATTGACCCATAAAATTTAAATTGGACCAGGTATTATATTACAGGGTAATAGTGTACCCTACCAAAGGAAATAATTATAGGTCAATTAGGGGGTACACAGCGTGACCCTAAAGTTTACTATGTATGCCTATGCAAAATAAAGTGTTCTGAGAAGCTTAAAATGAGGAAATAAGCGTTCTAAAATGCTTTAAAAATTCAAAGACATTTTTCTATGTTAACTAACGGCACGATATCGGACCTTAATATTGACCTATAATTTTTAAATTGCACCACGTATTATATTACAGGGTAATAGTGTACCCTACCACAGGAAATAATTATAGGTCATTTAGGGGGTACACAGCGTGACCCTAAATTTTACTATGTATGCCTATGCGAAATAGAGTGTTCTGAGATGCTTAAAATGAAGAAATAAGCGTTCTAAAATGCTTTAAAATTTCAAAGACATCTTCCAATGGTTAACTAACGCAAGGCGCAATATCAGACCTTAATATTGACCCATAATATTTAAATTGGACCAGGTATTATATTACAGGGTAATAGTGTACCCTACCACAGGAAATAATTATAGGTCAATTAGGGGGTACACTATGTATATTTTAAATAGTGCATTAAAACAAGGAAATACGAAGACACTTTTCTATGTTAACTAACGGCACGGTATCGGACCTTAATATTGACCTATAATTTTTAAATTGGACCACGTATTATATTACAGGGCTATAGTGTACCCTACCACAGGAAATAATTATAGGTCAATTAGGGGGTACACAGAGTGACCCTAAAGTTTACTATATATGCCTATGCGAAATAGAGTGTTCTGAGATGCTTAAAATGAAGAAATAAGCGTTCTAAAATGCTTTAAAAATTCAAAAACATCTTTCAATGTTAACTAACGGCACGGTATCGGACCTTAATATTGACCTATAATTTTTAAATTGGACCACCTATTATATTACAGGGTAATAGTGTACCCTACCACAGGAAATAATTATAGGTCATTTAGGGGGTACACTATGTATATTTTAAATAGTGCATTAAAACAAGGAAATACGAAGACACTTTTCTATGTTAACTAACGGCACGGTATCGGACCTTAAGGGGTCACAGTACCCAAAAAATAACAAAAATACCAAATTTTTTTTTATTGCTTATAATGAAACTTCAAAGTATTTCAAATGTACAAAAAAAATTTCATCTCTCTATCTACATTTTTAAAAAAGTTATGAATGATTTTAAATTGTTCTAATACAGAAACTTGCCCAGCAGTCTGACTTTAAAGTGCTTTTTCGCATAGATGATAATTTTGTGTCTTAATCTTAATTAAATCCCTAAGGATTTTTTTTTATTTAAGATAAAGCTTTGAAGTAAACTTTTTTATCTTGAGTATAATACACTTATTTAAACTGTGCATGGAATAAGCATTTTATGAGGTATAACAATTTTTACGGCATGTTATATATACATATCAGGAATTTTTACTCTTTTTTTTCTACTTTTTTACAAAATAATCTATAAAAAATATTCTAATTGATATATCAACAAATGAATGCACAAAATTGTTAAGATAAATATTGCAAGCACTATGAAAAAAACTTTTTTTGAAAATATGTTAAAATAAAAAAGCCTTAGGGATTTAAAAATTTAGAATTTTTTCAACTTTTTTTAAAATTTACAAAAAATTAAACAGTTAAATCATTTTTTGAAGATAAATTATTGATTATAACTTAAATGAGCATGTAAAGCATCCTCAAAATGAATGATTATACCTTTATTTTAAAAAATTGTTGCAAAGGTACTGTGACCCCTTAATATTGACCTATAATTTTTAAATTGTACCACGTATTATATTACAGGGTAATAGTGTACCTTACCACAGGAAATAATTATAGGTCAATTAGGTGGTACACAGCGTGACCCTAAAATTTACTATGTATGCCTATGCGAAATAGAGTGTTCTGAGAAGCTTAAAATGAAGAAATAAGCGTTCTAAAATGCTTTAAAAATTCAAAGACATCTTTCAATGGTTAACTAACGCAAGGCGCGATATCAGACCTTAATATGGAACCATAATATTTCAATTGGACCAGGTATTATATTACAGGGTAATAGTGTACTCTACAACAGGAAATAATTATAGGTCAATTAGGGGGTACACTATGTATGTTTTAAATAGTGCATTAAAACAAGAAAATACGAAGACACTTTTCTATGTTAACTAACGGCACGGTATCGGACCTTAATATTGACCTATAATTTTTAAATTGGACCACGTATTATATTACAGGGGTATAGTGTACCCTACCACAGGAAATAATTATAGGTCAATTAGGGGGTACACAGAGTGACCCTAAAGTTTACTATGTATGCCTATGCGAAATAAAGTGTTCTGAGAAGCTTAAAATGAGGAAATAAGCGTTCTAAAATGCTTTAAAAATTCAAAGACATTTTTCTATGTTAACTAACGGCACGGTATCGGACCTTAATATTGACCTATAATTTTTAAATTGGACCACGTATTATATTACAGGGTAATAGTGTACCCTACCACAGAAAATAATTATAGGTCAATTAGGGGGTACACAGCGTGACCCTAAGGTTTACTATGTATGCCTATGCGAAATAAAGTGTTCTGAGAAGCTTAAAATGAAGAAATAAGCGTTCTAAAATGCTTTAAAAATTCAAAGACATCTTTCAATGGTTAACTAACGCAAGGCGCAATATCAAACCTTAATATTGACCCATAATATTTAAATTGAACCAGGTATTGTATTACAGGGTAATAGTGTACCCTACCACAGGAATTAATTATAGGTCAATTAGGGGGTACACTATGTATATTTTAAATAGTGCATTAAAACAAGGAAATACGAAGACATTTTTCAATGTTAACTAACGGCACGGTATCGTAACTTAATATTGACCTATAATTTTTAAATTGGACCACGTATTATATTACAGGGTAATAGTGTACCCTACCACAGGAAATAATTATAGGTCATTTAGGGGGTACACAGCGTGACCCTAAATTTTACTATGTATGCCTATGCGAAATAGAGTGTTCTGAGAAGCTTAAAATGAAGAAATAAGCGTTCTAAAATGCTTTAAAAATTCAAAGACATCTTTCAATGGTTAACTAACGCAAGGCGCAATATCAGACCTTAATATTGACCCATAAAATTTAAATTGGACCAGGTTTTATATTACAGGGTAATAGTGTACCCTACCAAAGGAAATAATTATAGGTCAATTAGGGGGTACACAGCGTGACCCTAAAGTTTACTATGTATGCCTATGCAAAATAAAGTGTTCTGAGAAGCTTAAAATGAGGAAATAAGCGTTCTAAAATGCTTTAAAAATTCAAAGACATTTTTCTATGTTAACTAACGGCACGATATCGGACCTTAATATTGACCTATAATTTTTAAATTGCACCACGTATTATATTACAGGGTAATAGTGTACCCTACCACAGGAAATAATTATAGGTCATTTAGGGGGTACACAGCGTGACCCTAAATTTTACTATGTATGCCTATGCGAAATAGAGTGTTCTGAGATGCTTAAAATGAAGAAATAAGCGTTCTAAAATGCTTTAAAATTTCAAAGACATCTTCCAATGGTTAACTAACGCAAGGCGCAATATCAGACCTTAATATTGACCCATAATATTTAAATTGGACCAGGTATTATATTACAGGGTAATAGTGTACCCTACCACAGGAAATAATTATAGGTCAATTAGGGGGTACACTATGTATATTTTAAATAGTGCATTAAAACAAGGAAATACGAAGACACTTTTCTATGTTAACTAACGGCACGGTATCGGACCTTAATATTGACCTATAATTTTTAAATTGGACCACGTATTATATTACAGGGTTATAGTGTACCCTACCACAGGAAATAATTATAGGTCAATTAGGGGGTACACAGAGTGACCCTAAAGTTTACTATATATGCCTATGCGAAATAGAGTGTTCTGAGATGCTTAAAATGAAGAAATAAGCGTTCTAAAATGCTTTAAAAATTCAAAAACATCTTTCAATGGTTAACTAACGCAAGGCGCAATATCAGACCCTAATATTGACCCATAATATTTAAATTGGACCAGGTATTATATTACAGGGTAATAGTGTACCCTACCACAGGAAATAATTATAGGTCAATTAGGGGGTACACTATGTATATTTTAAATAGTGCATTAAAACAAGGAAATACGAAGACACTTTTCTATGTTAACTAACAGCACGGTATCGGACCTTAATATTGACCTATAATTTTTAAACTGGACCACGTATTATAGTACAGGGTTATAGTGTACCCTACCACAGGAAATAATTATAGGTCAATTAGGGGGTACACAGAGTGACCCTAAAGTTTACTATGTATGCCTATGCGAAATAAAGTGTTCTGAGAAGCTTAAAATGAGGAAATAAGCGTTCTAAAATGCTTTAAAAATTCAAAGACATTTTTCTATGTTAACTAACGGCACGGTATCGGACCTTAATATTGACCTATAATTTTTAAATTGGACCACCTATTATATTACAGGGTAATAGTGTACCCTACCACAGGAAATAATTATAGGTCATTTAGGGGGTACACTATGTATATTTTAAATAGTGCATTAAAACAAGGAAATACGAAGACATTTTTCTATGTTAACTAACGGCACGATATCGGACCTTAATATTGACCTATAATTTTTAAATTGCACCACGTATTATATTACAGGGTAATAGTGTACCCTACCACAGGAAATAATTATAGGTCAATTAGGTGGTACACAGCGTGACCCTAAAATTTACTATGTATGCCTATGCGAAATAGAGTGTTCTGAGAAGCTTAAAATGAAGAAATAAGCGTTCTAAAATGCTTTAAAAATTCAAAGACATCTTTCAATGGTTAACTAACGCAAGGCGCGATATCAGACCTTAATATGGAACCATAATATTTCAATTGGACCAGGTATTATATTACAGGGTAATAGTGTACTCTACAACAGGAAATAATTATAGGTCAATTAGGGGGTACACTATGTATGTTTTAAATAGTGCATTAAAACAAGAAAATACGAAGACACTTTTCTATGTTAACTAACGGCACGGTATCGGACCTTAATATTGACCTATAATTTTTAAATTGGACCACGTATTATATTACAGGGGTATAGTGTACCCTACCACAGGAAATAATTATAGGTCAATTAGGGGGTACACAGAGTGACCCTAAAGTTTACTATGTATGCCTATGCGAAATAAAGTGTTCTGAGAAGCTTAAAATGAGGAAATAAGCGTTCTAAAATGCTTTAAAAATTCAAAGACATTTTTCTATGTTAACTAACGGCACGGTATCGGACCTTAATATTGACCTATAATTTTTAAATTGGACCACGTATTATATTACAGGGTAATAGTGTACCCTACCACAGAAAATAATTATAGGTCAATTAGGGGGTACACAGCGTGACCGTAAGGTTTACTATGTATGCCTATGCGAAATAAAGTGTTCTGAGAAGCTTAAAATGAAGAAATAAGCGTTCTAAAATGCTTTAAAAATTCAAAGACATCTTTCAATGGTTAACTAACGCAAGACGCAATATCAAACCTTAATATTGACCCATAATATTTAAATTGAACCAGGTATTGTATTACAGGGTAATAGTGTACCCTACCACAGGAAATAATTATAGGTCAATTAGGGGGGACACTATGTATATTTTAAATAGTGCATTAAAACAAGGAAATACGAAGACATTTTTCAATGTTAACTAACGGCACGGTATCGTAACTTAATATTGACCTATAATTTTTAAATTGGACCACGTATTATATTACAGGGTTATAGTGTACCCTACCACAGGAAATAATTATAGGTCAATTAGGGGGTACACAGAGTGACCCTAAAGTTTACTATATATGCCTATGCGAAATAGAGTGTTCTGAGATGCTTAAAATGAAGAAATAAGCGTTCTAAAATGCTTTAAAAATTCAAAAACATCTTTCAATGGTTAACTAACGCAAGGCGCAATATCAGACCCTAATATTGACCCATAATATTTAAATTGGACCAGGTATTATATTACAGGGTAATGGTGTACCCTACCACAGGAAATAATTATAGGTCAATTAGGGGGTACACTATGTATATTTTAAATAGTGCATTAAAACAAGGAAATACGAAGACACTTTTCTATGTTAACTAACAGCACGGTATCGGACCTTAATATTGACCTATAATTTTTAAACTGGACCACGTATTATATTACAGGGTTATAGTGTATCCTACCACAGGAAATAATTATAGGTCAATTAGGGGGTACACAGAGTGACCCTAAAGTTTACTATGTATGCCTATGCGAAATAAAGTGTTCTGAGAAGCTTAAAATGAGGAAATAAGCGTTCTAAAATGCTTTAAAAATTCAAAGACATTTTTCTATGTTAACTAACGGCACGGTATCGGACCTTAATATTGACCTATAATTTTTAAATTGGACCACCTATTATATTACAGGGTAATAGTGTACCCTACCACAGGAAATAATTATAGGTCATTTAGGGGGTACACTATGTATATTTTAAATAGTGCATTAAAACAAGGAAATACGAAGACACATTTCTATGTTAACTAACGGCACGGTATCGGACCTTAATATTGACCTATAATTTTTAAATTGTACCACGTATTATATTACAGGGTAATAGTGTACCTTACCTCAGGAAATAATTATAGGTCAATTAGGTGGTACACAGCGTGACCCTAAAATTTACTATGTATGCCTATGCGAAATAGAGTGTTCTGAGAAGCTTAAAATGAAGAAATAAGCGTTCTAAAATGCTTTAAAAATTCAAAGACATCTTTCAATGGTTAACTAACGCAAGGCGCGATATCAGACCTTAATATGGAACCATAATATTTCAATTGGACCAGGTATTATATTACAGGGTAATAGTGTACTCTACAACAGGAAATAATTATAGGTCAATTAGGGGGTACACTATGTATGTTTTAAATAGTGCATTAAAACAAGAAAATACGAAGACACTTTTCTATGTTAACTAACGGCACGGTATCGGACCTTAATATTGACCTATAATTTTTAAATTGGACCACGTATTATATTACAGGGGTATAGTGTACCCTACCACAGGAAATAATTATAGGTCAATTAGGGGGTACACAGAGTGACCCTAAAGTTTACTATGTATGCCTATGCGAAATAAAGTGTTCTGAGAAGCTTAAAATGAGGAAATAAGCGTTCTAAAATGCTTTAAAAATTCAAAGACATTTTTCTATGTTAACTAACGGCACGGTATCGGACCTTAATATTGACCTATAATTTTTAAATTGGACCACGTATTATATTACAGGGTAATAGTGTACCCTACCACAGAAAATAATTATAGGTCAATTAGGGGGTACACAGCGTGACCGTAAGGTTTACTATGTATGCCTATGCGAAATAAAGTGTTCTGAGAAGCTTAAAATGAAGAAATAAGCGTTCTAAAATGCTTTAAAAATTCAAAGACATCTTTCAATGGTTAACTAACGCAAGACGCAATATCAAACCTTAATATTGACCCATAATATTTAAATTGAACCAGGTATTGTATTACAGGGTAATAGTGTACCCTACCACAGGAAATAATTATAGGTCAATTAGGGGGTACACTATGTATATTTTAAATAGTGCATTAAAACAAGGAAATACGAAGACATTTTTCAATGTTAACTAACGGCACGGTATCGTAACTTAATATTGACCTATAATTTTTAAATTGGACCACGTATTATATTACAGGGTTATAGTGTACCCTACCACAGGAAATAATTATAGGTCAATTAGGGGGTACACAGAGTGACCCTAAAGTTTACTATATATGCCTATGCGAAATAGAGTGTTCTGAGATGCTTAAAATGAAGAAATAAGCGTTCTAAAATGCTTTAAAAATTCAAAAACATCTTTCAATGGTTAACTAACGCAAGGCGCAATATCAGACCCTAATATTGACCCATAATATTTAAATTGGACCAGGTATTATATTACAGGGTAATAGTGTACCCTACCACAGGAAATAATTATAGGTCAATTAGGGGGTACACTATGTATATTTTAAATAGTGCATTAAAACAAGGAAATACGAAGACACTTTTCTATGTTAACTAACAGCACGGTATCGGACCTTAATATTGACCTATAATTTTTAAACTGGACCACGTATTATATTACAGGGTTATAGTGTACCCTACCACAGGAAATAATTATAGGTCAATTAGGGGGTACACAGAGTGACCCTAAAGTTTACTATGTATGCCTATGCGAAATAAAGTGTTCTGAGAAGCTTAAAATGAGGAAATAAGCGTTCTAAAATGCTTTAAAAATTCAAAGACATTTTTCTATGTTAACTAACGGCACGGTATCGGACCTTAATATTGACCTATAATTTTTAAATTGGACCACCTATTATATTACAGGGTAATAGTGTACCCTACCACAGGAAATAATTATAGGTCATTTAGGGGGTACACTATGTATATTTTAAATAGTGCATTAAAACAAGGAAATACGAAGACACTTTTCTATGTTAACTAACGGCACGGTATCGGACCTTAATATTGACCTATAATTTTTAAATTGTACCACGTATTATATTACAGGGTAATAGTGTACCTTACCTCAGGAAATAATTATAGGTCAATTAGGTGGTACACAGCGTGACCCTAAAATTTACTATGTATGCCTATGCGAAATAGAGTGTTCTGAGAAGCTTAAAATGAAGAAATAAGCGTTCTAAAATGCTTTAAAAATTCAAAGACATCTTTCAATGGTTAACTAACGCAAGGCGCGATATCAGACCTTAATATGGAACCATAATATTTCAATTGGACCAGGTATTATATTACAGGGTAATAGTGTACTCTACAACAGGAAATAATTATAGGTCAATTAGGGGGTACACTATGTATGTTTTAAATAGTGCATTAAAACAAGAAAATACGAAGACACTTTTCTATGTTAACTAACGGCACGGTATCGGACCTTAATATTGACCTATAATTTTTAAATTGGACCACGTATTATATTACAGGGGTATAGTGTACCCTACCACAGGAAATAATTATAGGTCAATTAGGGGGTACACAGAGTGACCCTAAAGTTTACTATGTATGCCTATGCGAAATAAAGTGTTCTGAGAAGCTTAAAATGAGGAAATAAGCGTTCTAAAATGCTTTAAAAATTCAAAGACATTTTTCTATGTTAACTAACGGCACGGTATCGGACCTTAATATTGACCTATAATTTTTAAATTGGACCACGTATTATATTACAGGGTAATAGTGTACCCTACCACAGAAAATAATTATAGGTCAATTAGGGGGTACACAGCGTGACCGTAAGGTTTACTATGTATGCCTATGCGAAATAAAGTGTTCTGAGAAGCTTAAAATGAAGAAATAAGCGTTCTAAAATGCTTTAAAAATTCAAAGACATCTTTCAATGGTTAACTAACGCAAGACGCAATATCAAACCTTAATATTGACCCATAATATTTAAATTGAACCAGGTATTGTATTACAGGGTAATAGTGTACCCTACCACAGGAAATAATTATAGGTCAATTAGGGGGTACACTATGTATATTTTAAATAGTGCATTAAAACAAGGAAATACGAAGACATTTTTCAATGTTAACTAACGGCACGGTATCGTAACTTAATATTGACCTATAATTTTTAAATTGGACCACGTATTATATTACAGGGTAATAGTGTACCCTACCACAGGAAATAATTATAGGTCATTTAGGGGGTAAACAGCGTGACCCTAAATTTTACTATGTATGCCTATGCGAAATAGAGTGATCTGAGAAGCTTAAAATGAAGAAATAAGCGTTCTAAAATGCTTTAAAAATTCAAAGACATCTTTCAATGGTTAACTAACGCAAGGCGCAATATCAGACCTTAATATTGACCCATAAAATTTAAATTGGACCAGGTATTATATTACAGGGTAATAGTGTACCCTACCAAAGGAAATAATTATAGGTCAATTAGGGGGTACACAGCGTGACCCTAAAGTTTACTATGTATGCCTATGCAAAATAAAGTGTTCTGAGAAGCTTAAAATGAGGAAATAAGCGTTCTAAAATGCTTTAAAAATTCAAAGACATTTTTCTATGTTAACTAACGGCACGATATCGGACCTTAATATTGACCTATAATTTTTAAATTGGACCACGCATTATATTACAGGGTAATAGTGTACCCTACCACAGGAAATAATTATAGGTCATTTAGGGGGTACACAGCGTGACCCTAAATTTTACTATGTATGCCTATGCGAAATAGAGTGTTCTGAGATGCTTAAAATGAAGAAATAAGCGTTCTAAAATGCTTTAAAATTTCAAAGACATCTTCCAATGGTTAACTAACGCAAGGCGCAATATCAGACCTTAATATTGACCCATAATATTTAAATTGGACCAGGTATTATATTACAGGGTAATAGTGTACCCTACCACAGGAAATAATTATAGGTCAATTAGGGGGTACACTATGTATATTTTAAATAGTGCATTAAAACAAGGAAATACGAAGACACTTTTCTATGTTAACTAACGGCACGGTATCGGACCTTAATATTGACCTATAATTTTTAAATTGGACCACGTATTATATTACAGGGTTATAGTGTACCCTACCACAGGAAATAATTATAGGTCAATTAGGGGGTACACAGAGTGACCCTAAAGTTTACTATATATGCCTATGCTAAATAGAGTGTTCTGAGATGCTTAAAAAGAAGAAATAAGCGTTCTAAAATGCTTTAAAAATTCAAAAACATCTTTCAATGGTTAACTAACGCAAGGCGCAATATCAGACCCTAATATTGACCCATAATATTTAAATTGGACCAGGTATTATATTACAGGGTAATAGTGTACCCTACCACAGGAAATAATTATAGGTCAATTAGGGGGTACACTATGTATATTTTAAATAGTGCATTAAAACAAGGAAATACGAAGACACTTTTCTATGTTAACTAACAGCACGGTATCGGACCTTAATATTGACCTATAATTTTTAAACTGGACCACGTATTATATTACAGGGTTATAGTGTACCCTACCACAGGAAATAATTATAGGTCAATTAGGGGGTACACAGAGTGACCCTAAAGTTTACTATGTATGCCTATGCGAAATAAAGTGTTCTGAGAAGCTTAAAATGAGGAAATAAGCGTTCTAAAATGCTTTAAAAATTCAAAGACATTTTTCTATGTTAACTAACGGCACGGTATCGGACCTTAATATTGACCTATAATTTTTAAATTGGACCACGTATTATATTACAGGGTAATAGTGTACCCTACCACAGGAAATAATTATAGGTCATTTAGGGGGTACACAGCGTGACCCTAAATTTTACTATGTATGCCTATGCGAAATAGAGTGTTCTGAGATGCTTAAAATGAAGAAATAAGCGTTCTAAAATGCTTTAAAAATTCAAAGACATCTTTCAATGGTTAACTAACGCAAGGCGCAATATCAGACCTTAATATTGACCCATAATATTTAAATTGGACCAGGTATTATATTACAGGGTAATAGTGTACCCTACCACAGGAAATAATTATAGGTCAATTAGGGGGTACACTATGTATATTTTAAATAGTGCATTAAAACAAGGAAATACGAAGACACTTTTCTATGTTAACTAACGGCACGGTATCGGACCTTAATATTGACCTATAATTTTTAAATTGGACCACGTATTATATTACAGGGTTATAGTGTACCCTACCACAGGAAATAATTATAGGTCAATTAGGGGGTACGTAGAGTGACCCTTAAGTTTACTAAGTATGCCTATGCGAAATAAAGTGTTCTGAGAAGCTTAAAATGAGGAAATAAGCGTTCTAAAATGCTATAAAAATTCAATGACATTTTTCTATGCTAACTAACGGCACGGTATCGGACCTTAATATTGACCTATAATTTTTAAATTGGACCACCTATTATATTACAGGGTAATAGTGTACCTTACCACAGGAAATAATTATAGGTCAATTAGGGGGTACACAGCGTGACCCTAAAGTTTACTATGTATGCCTATGCGAAATAAAGTGTTCTGAGAAGCTTAAAATGAAGAAATAAGGGTTCTAAAATGCTTTAAAAATTCAAAGACATCTTTCAATGGTTAACTAACGCAAGGCGCAATATCAAACCTTAATATTGACCCATAATATTTAAATTGAACCAGGTATTGTATTACAGGGTAATAGTGTACCCTACCACAGGAAATAATTATAGGTCAATTAGGGGGTACACTATGTATTTTTTAAATAGTGCATTAAAACAAGGAAATACGAAGACATTTTTCAATGTTAACTAACGGCACGGTATCGGAACTTAATATTGACCTATAATTTTTAAATTGGACCACGTATTATATTACAGGGTAATAGTGTGCCCTACCACAGGAAATAATTATAGGTCATTTAGGGGGTACACAGCGTGACCCTAAATTTTACTATGTATGCCTATGCGAAATAGAGTGTTCTGAGAAGCTTAAAATGAAGAAATAAGCGTTCTAAAATGCTTTAAAAATTCAAAGACATCTTTCAATGGTTAACTAACGCAAGGCGCAATATCAGACCTTAATATTGACCCATAATATTTAAATTGGACCAGGTATTATATTACAGGGTAATAGTGTACCCCACCAAAGGAAATAATTATAGGTCATTTAGGGGGTACACAGCGTGACCCTAAAGTTTACTATGTATGCCTATGCGAAATAAAGTGTTCTGAGAAGCTTAAAATGAAGAAATAAGCGTTCTAAAATGCTTTAAAAATTCAAAGACATCTTTCAATGGTTAACTAACGCAAGGCGCAATATCAAACCTTAATATTGACCCATAATATTTAAATTGGACCAGGTATTATATTACAGGGTAATAGTGAACCCTACACTAGGAAATAATTATAGGTCAATTACGGGGTACACTATGTATATTTTAAATAGTGCATTAAAACAAGGAAATACGAAGACACTTTTCTATGTTAACTAACGGCACGGTATCGGATCTTAATATTGACCTATAATTTTTAAAATGGACCACGTATTATATCACAGGGTAATAGTGTACCCTACCACAGGAAATAATTATAGGTCATTTAGGGGGTACACAGCGTGACCCTAAAGTTTACTATGTATGCCTATGCGAAATAAAGTGTTCTGAGAAGCTTAAAATGAGGAAATAAGCGTTCTAAAATGCTTTAAAAATTCAAAGACATTTTTCTATGTTAACTAACGGCACGGTATCGGACCTTAATATTGACCTATAATTTTTAAATTGGACCACGTATTATATTACAGGGTAATAGTGTACCCTACCACAGAAAATAATTATAGGTCAATTAGGGGGTACACAGCGTGACCGTAAGGTTTACTATGTATGCCTATGCGAAATAAAGTGTTCTGAGAAGCTTAAAATGAAGAAATAAGCGTTCTAAAATGCTTTAAAAATTCAAAGACATCTTTCAATGGTTAACTAACGCAAGACGCAATATCAAACCTTAATATTGACCCATAATATTTAAATTGAACCAGGTATTGTATTACAGGGTAATAGTGTACCCTACCACAGGAAATAATTATAGGTCAATTAGGGGGTACACTATGTATATTTTAAATAGTGCATTAAAACAAGGAAATACGAAGACATTTTTCAATGTTAACTAACGGCACGGTATCGTAACTTAATATTGACCTATAATTTTTAAATTGGACCACGTATTATATTACAGGGTAATAGTGTACCCTACCACAGGAAATAATTATAGGTCATTTAGGGGGTAAACAGCGTGACCCTAAATTTTACTATGTATGCCTATGCGAAATAGAGTGATCTGAGAAGCTTAAAATGAAGAAATAAGCGTTCTAAAATGCTTTAAAAATTCAAAGACATCTTTCAATGGTTAACTAACGCAAGGCGCAATATCAGACCTTAATATTGACCCATAAAATTTAAATTGGACCAGGTATTATATTACAGGGTAATAGTGTACCCTACCAAAGGAAATAATTATAGGTCAATTAGGGGGTACACAGCGTGACCCTAAAGTTTACTATGTATGCCTATGCAAAATAAAGTGTTCTGAGAAGCTTAAAATGAGGAAATAAGCGTTCTAAAATGCTTTAAAAATTCAAAGACATTTTTCTATGTTAACTAACGGCACGATATCGGACCTTAATATTGACCTATAATTTTTAAATTGGACCACGCATTATATTACAGGGTAATAGTGTACCCTACCACAGGAAATAATTATAGGTCATTTAGGGGGTACACAGCGTGACCCTAAATTTTACTATGTATGCCTATGCGAAATAGAGTGTTCTGAGATGCTTAAAATGAAGAAATAAGCGTTCTAAAATGCTTTAAAATTTCAAAGACATCTTCCAATGGTTAACTAACGCAAGGCGCAATATCAGACCTTAATATTGACCCATAATATTTAAATTGGACCAGGTATTATATTACAGGGTAATAGTGTACCCTACCACAGGAAATAATTATAGGTCAATTAGGGGGTACACTATGTATATTTTAAATAGTGCATTAAAACAAGGAAATACGAAGACACTTTTCTATGTTAACTAACGGCACGGTATCGGACCTTAATATTGACCTATAATTTTTAAATTGGACCACGTATTATATTACAGGGTTATAGTGTACCCTACCACAGGAAATAATTATAGGTCAATTAGGGGGTACACAGAGTGACCCTAAAGTTTACTATATATGCCTATGCTAAATAGAGTGTTCTGAGATGCTTAAAAAGAAGAAATAAGCGTTCTAAAATGCTTTAAAAATTCAAAAACATCTTTCAATGGTTAACTAACGCAAGGCGCAATATCAGACCCTAATATTGACCCATAATATTTAAATTGGACCAGGTATTATATTACAGGGTAATAGTGTACCCTACCACAGGAAATAATTATAGGTCAATTAGGGGGTACACTATGTATATTTTAAATAGTGCATTAAAACAAGGAAATACGAAGACACTTTTCTATGTTAACTAACAGCACGGTATCGGACCTTAATATTGACCTATAATTTTTAAATTGGACCACGTATTATATTACAGGGGTATAGTGTACCCTACCACAGGAAATAATTATAGGTCAATTAGGGGGTACACAGAGTGACCCTAAAGTTTACTATGTATGCCTATGCGAAATAAAGTGTTCTGAGAAGCTTAAAATGAGGAAATAAGCGTTCTAAAATGCTTTAAAAATTCAAAGACATTTTTCTATGTTAACTAACGGCACGGTATCGGACCTTAATATTGACCTATAATTTTTAAATTGGACCACGTATTATATTACAGGGTAATAGTGTACCCTACCACAGAAAATAATTATAGGTCAATTAGGGGGTACACAGCGTGACCGTAAGGTTTACTATGTATGCCTATGCGAAATAAAGTGTTCTGAGAAGCTTAAAATGAAGAAATAAGCGTTCTAAAATGCTTTAAAAATTCAAAGACATCTTTCAATGGTTAACTAACGCAAGACGCAATATCAAACCTTAATATTGACCCATAATATTTAAATTGAACCAGGTATTGTATTACAGGGTAATAGTGTACCCTACCACAGGAAATAATTATAGGTCAATTAGGGGGTACACTATGTATATTTTAAATAGTGCATTAAAACAAGGAAATACGAAGACATTTTTCAATGTTAACTAACGGCACGGTATCGTAACTTAATATTGACCTATAATTTTTAAATTGGACCACGTATTATATTACAGGGTAATAGTGTACCCTACCACAGGAAATAATTATAGGTCATTTAGGGGGTAAACAGCGTGACCCTAAATTTTACTATGTATGCCTATGCGAAATAGAGTGATCTGAGAAGCTTAAAATGAAGAAATAAGCGTTCTAAAATGCTTTAAAAATTCAAAGACATCTTTCAATGGTTAACTAACGCAAGGCGCAATATCAGACCTTAATATTGACCCATAAAATTTAAATTGGACCAGGTATTATATTACAGGGTAATAGTGTACCCTACCAAAGGAAATAATTATAGGTCAATTAGGGGGTACACAGCGTGACCCTAAAGTTTACTATGTATGCCTATGCAAAATAAAGTGTTCTGAGAAGCTTAAAATGAGGAAATAAGCGTTCTAAAATGCTTTAAAAATTCAAAGACATTTTTCTATGTTAACTAACGGCACGATATCGGACCTTAATATTGACCTATAATTTTTAAATTGGACCACGCATTATATTACAGGGTAATAGTGTACCCTACCACAGGAAATAATTATAGGTCATTTAGGGGGTACACAGCGTGACCCTAAATTTTACTATGTATGCCTATGCGAAATAGAGTGTTCTGAGATGCTTAAAATGAAGAAATAAGCGTTCTAAAATGCTTTAAAATTTCAAAGACATCTTCCAATGGTTAACTAACGCAAGGCGCAATATCAGACCTTAATATTGACCCATAATATTTAAATTGGACCAGGTATTATATTACAGGGTAATAGTGTACCCTACCACAGGAAATAATTATAGGTCAATTAGGGGGTACACTATGTATATTTTAAATAGTGCATTAAAACAAGGAAATACGAAGACACTTTTCTATGTTAACTAACGGCACGGTATCGGACCTTAATATTGACCTATAATTTTTAAATTGGACCACGTATTATATTACAGGGTTATAGTGTACCCTACCACAGGAAATAATTATAGGTCAATTAGGGGGTACACAGAGTGACCCTAAAGTTTACTATATATGCCTATGCTAAATAGAGTGTTCTGAGATGCTTAAAAAGAAGAAATAAGCGTTCTAAAATGCTTTAAAAATTCAAAAACATCTTTCAATGGTTAACTAACGCAAGGCGCAATATCAGACCCTAATATTGACCCATAATATTTAAATTGGACCAGGTATTATATTACAGGGTAATAGTGTACCCTACCACAGGAAATAATTATAGGTCAATTAGGGGGTACACTATGTATATTTTAAATAGTGCATTAAAACAAGGAAATACGAAGACACTTTTCTATGTTAACTAACAGCACGGTATCGGACCTTAATATTGACCTATAATTTTTAAACTGGACCACGTATTATATTACAGGGTTATAGTGTACCCTACCACAGGAAATAATTATAGGTCAATTAGGGGGTACACAGAGTGACCCTAAAGTTTACTATGTATGCCTATGCGAAATAAAGTGTTCTGAGAAGCTTAAAATGAGGAAATAAGCGTTCTAAAATGCTTTAAAAATTCAAAGACATTTTTCTATGTTAACTAACGGCACGGTATCGGACCTTAATATTGACCTATAATTTTTAAATTGGACCACGTATTATATTACAGGGTAATAGTGTACCCTACCACAGGAAATAATTATAGGTCATTTAGGGGGTACACAGCGTGACCCTAAATTTTACTATGTATGCCTATGCGAAATAGAGTGTTCTGAGATGCTTAAAATGAAGAAATAAGCGTTCTAAAATGCTTTAAAAATTCAAAGACATCTTTCAATGGTTAACTAACGCAAGGCGCAATATCAGACCTTAATATTGACCCATAATATTTAAATTGGACCAGGTATTATATTACAGGGTAATAGTGTACCCTACCACAGGAAATAATTATAGGTCAATTAGGGGGTACACTATGTATATTTTAAATAGTGCATTAAAACAAGGAAATACGAAGACACTTTTCTATGTTAACTAACGGCACGGTATCGGACCTTAATATTGACCTATAATTTTTAAATTGGACCACGTATTATATTACAGGGTTATAGTGTACCCTACCACAGGAAATAATTATAGGTCAATTAGGGGGTACGTAGAGTGACCCTTAAGTTTACTAAGTATGCCTATGCGAAATAAAGTGTTCTGAGAAGCTTAAAATGAGGAAATAAGCGTTCTAAAATGCTATAAAAATTCAATGACATTTTTCTATGCTAACTAACGGCACGGTATCGGACCTTAATATTGACCTATAATTTTTAAATTGGACCACCTATTATATTACAGGGTAATAGTGTACCTTACCACAGGAAATAATTATAGGTCAATTAGGGGGTACACAGCGTGACCCTAAAGTTTACTATGTATGCCTATGCGAAATAAAGTGTTCTGAGAAGCTTAAAATGAAGAAATAAGGGTTCTAAAATGCTTTAAAAATTCAAAGACATCTTTCAATGGTTAACTAACGCAAGGCGCAATATCAAACCTTAATATTGACCCATAATATTTAAATTGAACCAGGTATTGTATTACAGGGTAATAGTGTACCCTACCACAGGAAATAATTATAGGTCAATTAGGGGGTACACTATGTATTTTTTAAATAGTGCATTAAAACAAGGAAATACGAAGACATTTTTCAATGTTAACTAACGGCACGGTATCGGAACTTAATATTGACCTATAATTTTTAAATTGGACCACGTATTATATTACAGGGTAATAGTGTGCCCTACCACAGGAAATAATTATAGGTCATTTAGGGGGTACACAGCGTGACCCTAAATTTTACTATGTATGCCTATGCGAAATAGAGTGTTCTGAGAAGCTTAAAATGAAGAAATAAGCGTTCTAAAATGCTTTAAAAATTCAAAGACATCTTTCAATGGTTAACTAACGCAAGGCGCAATATCAGACCTTAATATTGACCCATAATATTTAAATTGGACCAGGTATTATATTACAGGGTAATAGTGTACCCCACCAAAGGAAATAATTATAGGTCATTTAGGGGGTACACAGCGTGACCCTAAAGTTTACTATGTATGCCTATGCGAAATAAAGTGTTCTGAGAAGCTTAAAATGAAGAAATAAGCGTTCTAAAATGCTTTAAAAATTCAAAGACATCTTTCAATGGTTAACTAACGCAAGGCGCAATATCAAACCTTAATATTGACCCATAATATTTAAATTGGACCAGGTATTATATTACAGGGTAATAGTGAACCCTACACTAGGAAATAATTATAGGTCAATTACGGGGTACACTATGTATATTTTAAATAGTGCATTAAAACAAGGAAATACGAAGACACTTTTCTATGTTAACTAACGGCACGGTATCGGATCTTAATATTGACCTATAATTTTTAAAATGGACCACGTATTATATCACAGGGTAATAGTGTACCCTACCACAGGAAATAATTATAGGTCATTTAGGGGGTACACAGCGTGACCCTAAAGTTTACTATGTATGCCTATGCGAAATAAAGTGTTCTGAGAAGCTTAAAATGAGGAAATAAGCGTTCTAAAATGCTTTAAAAATTCAAAGACATTTTTCTATGTTAACTAACGGCACGGTATCGGACCTTAATATTGACCTATAATTTTTAAATTGGACCACGTATTATATTACAGGGTAATAGTGTACCCTACCACAGAAAATAATTATAGGTCAATTAGGGGGTACACAGCGTGACCGTAAGGTTTACTATGTATGCCTATGCGAAATAAAGTGTTCTGAGAAGCTTAAAATGAAGAAATAAGCGTTCTAAAATGCTTTAAAAATTCAAAGACATCTTTCAATGGTTAACTAACGCAAGACGCAATATCAAACCTTAATATTGACCCATAATATTTAAATTGAACCAGGTATTGTATTACAGGGTAATAGTGTACCCTACCACAGGAAATAATTATAGGTCAATTAGGGGGTACACTATGTATATTTTAAATAGTGCATTAAAACAAGGAAATACGAAGACATTTTTCAATGTTAACTAACGGCACGGTATCGTAACTTAATATTGACCTATAATTTTTAAATTGGACCACGTATTATATTACAGGGTAATAGTGTACCCTACCACAGGAAATAATTATAGGTCATTTAGGGGGTAAACAGCGTGACCCTAAATTTTACTATGTATGCCTATGCGAAATAGAGTGATCTGAGAAGCTTAAAATGAAGAAATAAGCGTTCTAAAATGCTTTAAAAATTCAAAGACATCTTTCAATGGTTAACTAACGCAAGGCGCAATATCAGACCTTAATATTGACCCATAAAATTTAAATTGGACCAGGTATTATATTACAGGGTAATAGTGTACCCTACCAAAGGAAATAATTATAGGTCAATTAGGGGGTACACAGCGTGACCCTAAAGTTTACTATGTATGCCTATGCAAAATAAAGTGTTCTGAGAAGCTTAAAATGAGGAAATAAGCGTTCTAAAATGCTTTAAAAATTCAAAGACATTTTTCTATGTTAACTAACGGCACGATATCGGACCTTAATATTGACCTATAATTTTTAAATTGGACCACGCATTATATTACAGGGTAATAGTGTACCCTACCACAGGAAATAATTATAGGTCATTTAGGGGGTACACAGCGTGACCCTAAATTTTACTATGTATGCCTATGCGAAATAGAGTGTTCTGAGATGCTTAAAATGAAGAAATAAGCGTTCTAAAATGCTTTAAAATTTCAAAGACATCTTCCAATGGTTAACTAACGCAAGGCGCAATATCAGACCTTAATATTGACCCATAATATTTAAATTGGACCAGGTATTATATTACAGGGTAATAGTGTACCCTACCACAGGAAATAATTATAGGTCAATTAGGGGGTACACTATGTATATTTTAAATAGTGCATTAAAACAAGGAAATACGAAGACACTTTTCTATGTTAACTAACGGCACGGTATCGGACCTTAATATTGACCTATAATTTTTAAATTGGACCACGTATTATATTACAGGGTTATAGTGTACCCTACCACAGGAAATAATTATAGGTCAATTAGGGGGTACACAGAGTGACCCTAAAGTTTACTATATATGCCTATGCTAAATAGAGTGTTCTGAGATGCTTAAAAAGAAGAAATAAGCGTTCTAAAATGCTTTAAAAATTCAAAAACATCTTTCAATGGTTAACTAACGCAAGGCGCAATATCAGACCCTAATATTGACCCATAATATTTAAATTGGACCAGGTATTATATTACAGGGTAATAGTGTACCCTACCACAGGAAATAATTATAGGTCAATTAGGGGGTACACTATGTATATTTTAAATAGTGCATTAAAACAAGGAAATACGAAGACACTTTTCTATGTTAACTAACAGCACGGTATCGGACCTTAATATTGACCTATAATTTTTAAACTGGACCACGTATTATATTACAGGGTTATAGTGTACCCTACCACAGGAAATAATTATAGGTCAATTAGGGGGTACACAGAGTGACCCTAAAGTTTACTATGTATGCCTATGCGAAATAAAGTGTTCTGAGAAGCTTAAAATGAGGAAATAAGCGTTTTAAAATGCTTTAAAAATTCAAAGACATTTTTCTATGTTAACTAACGGCACGGTATCGGACCTTAATATTGACCTATAATTTTTAAATTGGACCACGTATTATATTACAGGGTAATAGTGTACCCTACCACAGGAAATAATTATAGGTCATTTAGGGGGTACACAGCGTGACCCTAAATTTTACTATGTATGCCTATGCGAAATAGAGTGTTCTGAGATGCTTAAAATGAAGAAATAAGCGTTCTAAAATGCTTTAAAAATTCAAAGACATCTTTCAATGGTTAACTAACGCAAGGCGCAATATCAGACCTTAATATTGACCCATAATATTTAAATTGGACCAGGTATTATATTACAGGGTAATAGTGTACCCTACCACAGGAAATAATTATAGGTCAATTAGGGGGTACACTATGTATATTTTAAATAGTGCATTAAAACAAGGAAATACGAAGACACTTTTCTATGTTAACTAACGGCACGGTATCGGACCTTAATATTGACCTATAATTTTTAAATTGGACCACGTATTATATTACAGGGTTATAGTGTACCCTACCACAGGAAATAATTATAGGTCAATTAGGGGGTACGTAGAGTGACCCTAAAGTTTACTAAGTATGCCTATGCGAAATAAAGTGTTCTGAGAAGCTTAAAATGAGGAAATAAGCGTTCTAAAATGCTATAAAAATTCAATGACATTTTTCTATGCTAACTAACGGCACGGTATCGGACCTTAATATTGACCTATAATTTTTAAATTGGACCACCTATTATATTACAGGGTAATAGTGTACCTTACCACAGGAAATAATTATAGGTCAATTAGGGGGTACACAGCGTGACCCTAAAGTTTACTATGTATGCCTATGCGAAATAAAGTGTTCTGAGAAGCTTAAAATGAAGAAATAAGCGTTCTAAAATGCTTTAAAAATTCAAAGACATCTTTCAATGGTTAACTAACGCAAGGCGCAATATCAAACCTTAATATTGACCCATAATATTTAAATTGAACCAGGTATTGTATTACAGGGTAATAGTGTACCCTACCACAGGAAATAATTATAGGTCAATTAGGGGGTACACTATGTATTTTTTAAATAGTGCATTAAAACAAGGAAATACGAAGACATTTTTCAATGTTAACTAACGGCACGGTATCGGAACTTAATATTGACCTATAATTTTTAAATTGGACCACGTATTATATTACAGGGTAATAGTGTGCCCTACCACAGGAAATAATTATAGGTCATTTAGGGGGTACACAGCGTGACCCTAAATTTTACTATGTATGCCTATGCGAAATAGAGTGTTCTGAGAAGCTTAAAATGAAGAAATAAGCGTTCTAAAATGCTTTAAAAATTCAAAGACATCTTTCAATGGTTAACTAACGCAAGGCGCAATATCAGACCTTAATATTGACCCATAATATTTAAATTGGACCAGGTATTATATTACAGGGTAATAGTGTACCCCACCAAAGGAAATAATTATAGGTCATTTAGGGGGTACACAGCGTGACCCTAAAGTTTACTATGTATGCCTATGCGAAATAAAGTGTTCTGAGAAGCTTAAAATGAAGAAATAAGCGTTCTAAAATGCTTTAAAAATTCAAAGACATCTTTCAATGATTAACTAACGCAAGGCGCAATATCAAACCTTAATATTGACCCATAATATTTAAATTGAACCAGGTATTGTATTACAGGGTAATAGTGTACCCTGCCACAGGAAATAATTATAGGTCAATTAGGGGGTACACTATGTATTTTTTAAATAGTGCATTAAAACAAGGAAATACGAAGACATTTTTCAATGTTAACTAACGGCACGGTATCGGAACTTAATATTGACCTATAATTTTTAAATTGGACCACGTATTATATTACAGGGTAATAGTGTGCCCTACCACAGGAAATAATTATAGGTCATTTAGGGGGTACACAGCGTGACCCTAAATTTTACTATGTATGCCTATGCGAAATAGAGTGTTCTGAGATGCTTAAAATGAAGAAATAAGCGTTCTAAAATGCTTTAAAAATTCAAAGACATCTTTCAATGGTTAACTAACGCAAGGCGCAATATCAGACCTTAATATTGACCCATAATATTTAAATTGGACCAGGTATTATATTACAGGGTAATAGTGTACCCTACCACAGGAAATAATTATAGGTCAATTAGGGGGTACACTATGTATATTTTAAATAGTGCATTAAAACAAGGAAATACGAAGACACTTTTCTATGTTAACTAACGGCACGGTATCGGACCTTAATATTGACCTATAATTTTTAAATTGGACTACGTATTATATTACAGGGTTATAGTGTACCCTACCACAGGAAATAATTATAGGTCAATTAGGGGGTTCGCAGAGTGACCCTAAAGTTTACTAAGTATGCCTATGCGAAATAAAGTGTTCTGAGAAGCTTAAAATGAGGAAATAAGCGTTCTAAAATGCTTTAAAAATTCAATGACATTTTTCTATGCTAACTAACGGCACGGTATCAAACCTTAATATTGACCTATAATTTTTAAATTGGACCACCTATTATATTACAGGGTAATAGTGTACCTTACCACAGGAAATAATTATAGGTCAATTAGGGGGTACACAGCGTGACCCTAAAGTTTACTATGTATGCCTATGCGAAATAAAGTGTTCTGAGAAGCTTAAAATGAAGAAATAAGCGTTCTAAAATGCTTTAAAAATTCAAAGACATCTTTCAATGGTTAACTAACGCAAGGCGCAATATCAAACCTTAATATTGACCCATAATATTTAAATTGAACCAGGTATTGTATTACAGGGTAATAGTGTACCCTACCACAGGAAATAATTATAGGTCAATTAGGGGGTACACTATGTATTTTTTAAATAGTGCATTAAAACAAGGAAATACGAAGACATTTTTCAATGTTAACTAACGGCATGGTATCGGAACTTAATATTGACCTATAATTTTTAAATTGGACCACGTATTATATTACAGGGTAATAGTGTGCCCTACCACAGGAAATAATTATAGGTCATTTAGGGGGTACACAGCGTGACCCTAAATTTTACTATGTATGCCTATGCGAAATAGAGTGTTCTGAGAAGCTTAAAATGAAGAAATAAGCGTTCTAAAATGCTTTAAAAATTCAAAGACATCTTTCAATGGTTAACTAACGCAAGGCGCAATATCAGACCTTAATATTGACCCATAATATTTAAATTGGACCAGGTATTATATTACAGGGTAATAGTGTACCCCACCAAAGGAAATAATTATAGGTCATTTAGGGGGTACACAGCGTGACCCTAAAGTTTACTATGTATGCCTATGCGAAATAAAGTGTTCTGAGAAGCTTAAAATGAGGAAATAAGCGTTCTAAAATGCTTTAAAAATTCAAAGACATTTTTCTATGTTAACTAACGGCACGGTATCGGACCTTAATATTGACCTATAATTTTTAAATTGGACCACCTATTATATTACAGGGTAATAGTGTACCCTACCACAGGAAATAATTATAGGTCAATTAGGGGGTACACAGAGTGACCCTAAAGTTTACTATATATGCCTATGCGAAATAAAGTGTTCTGAGAAGCTTAAAATGAAGAAATAAGTGTTCTAAAATGCTTTAAAAATTCAAAGACATCTTTCAATGGTTAACTAACGCAAGGCGCAATATCAAACCTTAATATTGACCCATAATATTTAAATTGAACCAGGTATTGTATTACAGGGTAATAGTGTACCCTACCACAGGAAATAATTATAGGTCAATTAGGGGGTACACTATGTATTTTTTAAATAGTGCATTAAAACAAGGAAATACGAAGACATTTTTCAATGTTAACTAACGGCACGGTATCGGAACTTAATATTGACCTATAATTTTTAAATTGGACCACGTATTATATTACAGGGTAATAGTGTGCCCTACCACAGGAAATAATTATAGGTCATTTAGGGGGTACACAGCGTGACCCTAAATTTTACTATGTATGCCTATGCGAAATAGAGTGTTCTGAGATGCTTAAAATGAAGAAATAAGCGTTCTAAAATGCTTTAAAAATTCAAAGACATCTTTCAATGGTTAACTAACGCAAGGCGCAATATCAGACCTTAATATTGACCCATAATATTTAAATTGGGCCAGGTATTATATTACAGGGTAATAGTGTACCCTACCACAGGAAATAATTATAGGTCAATTAGGGGGTACACTATGTATATTTTAAATAGTGCATTAAAACAAGGAAATACGAAGACACTTTTCTATGTTAACTAACGGCACGGTATCGGACCTTAATATTGACCTATAATTTTTAAATTGGACCACGTATTATATTACAGGGTTATAGTGTACCCTACCACAGGAAATAATTATAGGTCAATTAGGGGGTACGCAGAGTGACCCTAAAGTTTACTAAGTATGCCTATGCGAAATAAAGTGTTCTGAGAAGCTTAAAATGAGGAAATAAGCGTTCTAAAATGCTTTAAAAATTCAATGACATTTTTCTATGCTAACTAACGGCACGGTATCGGACCTTAATATTGACCTATAATTTTTAAATTGGACCACCTATTATATTACAGGGTAATAGTGTACCTTACCACAGGAAATAATTATAGGTCAATTAGGGGGTACACAGCGTGACCCTAAAGTTTACTATGTATGCCTATGCGAAATAAAGTGTTCTGAGAAGCTTAAAATGAAGAAATAAGCGTTCTAAAATGCTTTAAAAATTCAAAGACATCTTTCAATGGTTAACTAACGCAAGGCGCAATATCAAACCTTAATATTGACCCATAATATTTAAATTGAACCAGGTATTGTATTACAGGGTAATAGTGTACCCTACCACAGGAAATAATTATAGGTCAATTAGGGGGTACACTATGTATTTTTTAAATAGTGCATTAAAACAAGGAAATACGAAGACATTTTTCAATGTTAACTAACGGCACGGTATCGGAACTTAATATTGACCTATAATTTTTAAATTGGACCACGTATTATATTACAGGGTAATAGTGTGCCCTACCACAGGAAATAATTATAGGTCATTTAGGGGGTACACAGCGTGACCCTAAATTTTACTATGTATGCCTATGCGAAATAGAGTGTTCTGAGAAGCTTAAAATGAAGAAATAAGCGTTCTAAAATGCTTTAAAAATTCAAAGACATCTTTCAATGGTTAACTAACGCAAGGCGCAATATCAGACCTTAATATTGACCCATAATATTTAAATTGGACCAGGTATTATATTACAGGGTAATAGTGTACCCCACCAAAGGAAATAATTATAGGTCATTTAGGGGGTACACTATGTATATTTTAAATAGTGTATTAAAACAAGGAAATACGAAGACACTTTTCTATGTTAACTAACGGCACGGTATCGGACCTTAATATTGACCTATAATTTTTAAATTGTACCACGTATTATATTACAGGGTAATAGTGTACCCTACCACAGGAAATAATTATAGGTCATTTAGGGGGTACACAGCGTGACCCTAAATTTTACTATGTATGCCTATGCGAAATAGAGTGTTCTGAGATGCTTAAAATGAAGAAATAAGCGTTCTAAAATGCTTTAAAAATTCAAAGACATCTTTCAATGGTTAACTAACGCAAGGCGCAATATCAGACCTTAATATTGACCCATAATATTTAAATTGGACCAGGTATTATATTACAGGGTAATAGTGTACCCTACCACAGGAAATAATTATAGGTCAATAAGGGGTACACTATGTATATTTTAAATAGTGCATTAAAACAAGGAAATACGAAGACACTTTTCTATGTTAACTAACGGCACGGTATCGGAACTTAATATTGACCTATAATTTTTAAATTGGACCACGTATTATATTACAGGGTAATAGTGTGCCCTACCACAGGAAATAATTATAGGTCATTTAGGGGGAACACAGCGTGACCCTAAATTTTACTATGTATGCCTATGCGAAATAGAGTGTTCTGAGAAGCTTAAAATGAAGAAATAAGCGTTCTAAAATGCTTTAAAAATTCAAAGACATCTTTCAATGGTTAACTAACGCAAGGCGCAATATCAGACCTTAATATTGACCCATAATATTTAAATTGGACCAGGTATTATATTACAGGGTAATAGTGTACCCCACCAAAGGAAATAATTATAGGTCATTTAGGGGGTACACAGCGTGACCCTAAAGTTTACTATGTATGCCTATGCGAAATAAAGTGTTCTGAGATGCTTAAAATGAAGAAATAAGCGTTCTAAAATGCTTTAAAAATTCAAAAACATCTTTCAATGGTTAACTAACGCAAGGCGCAATATCAGACCTTAATATTGACCCATAATATTTAAATTGGACCAGGTATTATATTACAGGGTAATATTGTACCCTACCACAGGAAATAATTATAGGTCAATTAGGGGGTACACTATGTATATTTTAAATAGTGCATTAAAACAAGGAAATACGAAGACACTTTTCTATGTTAACTAACGGCACGGTATCGGACCTTAATATTGACCTATAATTTTTAAACTGGACCACGTATTATATTACAGGGTTATAGTGTACCCTAAAACAGGAAATAATTATAGGTCAATTAGGGGGTACACAGAGTGACCCTAAAGTTTACTATGTATGCCTATGCGAAATAAAGTGTTCTGAGAAGCTTAAAATGAGGAAATAAGCGTTCTAAAATGCTTTAAAAATTCAAAGACATTTTTCTATGTTAACTAACGGCACGGTATCGGACCTTAATATTGACCTATAATTTTTAAATTGGACCACCTATTATATTACAGGGTAATAGTGTACCCTACCACAGGAAATACTTATAGGTCATTTAGGGGGTACACTATGTATATTTTAAATAGTGCATTAAAACAAGGAAATACGAAGACACTTTTCTATGTTAAATAACGGCACGGTATCGGACCTTAATATTGACCTATAATTTTTAAATTGTACCACGTATTATATTACAGGGTAATAGTGTACCTTACCGCAGGAAATAATTATAGGTCAATTAGGTGGTACACAGCGTGACCCTAAAATTTACTATGTATGCCTATGCGAAATAGAGTGTTCTGAGAAGCTTAAAATGAAGAAATAAGCGTTCTAAAATGCTTTAAAAATTCAAAGACATCTTTCAATGGTTAACTAACGCAAGGCGCAATATCAAACCTTAATATTGACCCATAATATTTAAATTGAACCAGGTATTGTATTATAGGGTAATAGTGTACCCTACCACAGGAAATAATTATAGGTCAATTAGGGGGTACACTATGTATATTTTAAATAGTGCATTAAAACAAGGAAATACGAAGACATTTTTCAATGTTAACTAACGGCACGGTATCGGAACTTAATATTGACCTATAATTTTTAAATTGGACCACGTATTATATTACAGGGTAATAGTGTACCCTACCACAGGAAATAATTATAGGTCATTTAGGGGGTACACAGCGTGACCCTAAATTTTACTATGTATGCCTATGCGAAATAAAGTGTTCTGAGAAGCTTAAAATGAGGAAATAAGCGTTCTAAAATGCTTTAAAAATTCAAAGACATTTTTCTATGTTAACTAACGGCACGGTATCGGACCTTAATATTGACCTATAATTTTTAAATTGGACCACCTATTATATTACAGGGTAATAGTGTACCCTACCACAGGAAATAATTATAGGTCAATTAGGGGGTACACAGAGTGACCCTAAAGTTTACTATATATGCCTATGCGAAATAGAGTGTTCTGAGATGCTTAAAATGAAGAAATAAGCGTTCTAAAATGCTTTAAAAATTCAAAGACATCTTTCAATGGTTAACTAGCGCAAGGCGCAATACCAGACCTTAATATTGACCCATAATATTTAAATTGGACCAGGTATTATATTACAGGGTAATAGTGTACCCTACCACAGGAAATAATTATAGGTCAATTAGGGGGTACACTATGTATATTTTAAATAGTGCATTAAAACAAGGAAATACGAAGACACTTTTCTATGTTAACTAACGGCACGGTATCGGACCTTAATATTGACCTATAATTTTTAAATTGGACCACGTATTATATTACAGGGTAATAGTGTACCCTACCACAGGAAATAATTATTGGTCATTTAGGGGGTACACAGCGTGACCCTAAATTTTACTATGTATGCCTATGCGAAATAGAGTGTTCTGAGATGCTTAAAATGAAGAAATAAGCGTTCTAAAATGCTTTAAAAATTCAAAGACATCTTTCAATGGTTAACTAACGCAAGGCGCAATATCAGACCTTAATATTGACCCATAATATTTAAATTGGACCAGGTATTATATTACAGGGTAATAGTGTACCCTACCACAGGAAATAATTATAGGTCAATAAGGGGTACACTATGTATATTTTAAATAGTGCATTAAAACAAGGAAATACGAAGACACTTTTCTATGTTAACTAACGGCACGGTATCGGACCTTAATATTGACCTATAATTTTTAAATTGGACCACGTATTATATTACAGGGTTATAGTGTACCCAACCACAGGAAATAATTATAGGTCAATTAAGGGGTACGCAGAGTGACCCTAAAGTTTACTAAGTATGCCTATGCGAAATAAAGTGTTCTGAGAAGCTTAAAATGAGGAAATAAGCGTTCTAAAATGCTTTAAAAATTCAATGACATTTTTCTATGCTAACTAACGGCACGGTATCGGACCTTAATATTGACCTATAATTTTTAAATTGGACCACCTATTATATTACAGGGTAATAGTGTACCTTACCACAGGAAATAATTATAGGTCAATTAGGGGGTACACAGCGTGACCCTAAAGTTTACTATGTATGCCTATGCGAAATAAAGTGTTCTGAGAAGCTTAAAATGAGGAAATAAGCGTTCTAAAATGCTTTAAAAATTCAAAGACATTTTTCTATGTTAACTAACGGCACGGTATCGGACCTTAATATTGACCTATAATTTTTAAATTGGACCACCTATTATATTACAGGGTAATAGTGTACCCTACCACAGGAAATACTTATAGGTCATTTAGGGGGTACACTATGTATATTTTAAATAGTGCATTAAAACAAGGAAATACGAAGACACTTTTCTATGTTAAATAACGGCACGGTATCGGACCTTAATATTGACCTATAATTTTTAAATTGTACCACGTATTATATTACAGGGTAATAGTGTACCTTACCACAGGAAATAATTATAGGTCAATTAGGGGGTACACAGCGTGACCCTAAAGTTTACTATGTATGCCTATGCGAAATAAAGTGTTCTGAGAAGCTTAAAATGAGGAAATAAGCGTTCTAAAATGCTTTAAAAATTCAAAGACATTTTTCTATGTTAACTAACGGCACGGTATCGGACCTTAATATTGACCTATAATTTTTAAATTGGACCACCTATTATATTACAGGGTAATAGTGTACCCTACCACAGGAAATACTTATAGGTCATTTAGGGGGTACACTATGTATATTTTAAATAGTGCATTAAAACAAGGAAATACGAAGACACTTTTCTATGTTAAATAACGGCACGGTATCGGACCTTAATATTGATCTATAATTTTTAAATTGTACCACGTATTATATTACAGGGTAATAGTGTACCTTACCGCAGGAAATAATTATAGGTCAATTAGGTGGTGCACAGCGTGACCCTAAAATTTACTATGTATGCCTATGCGAAATAGAGTGTTCTGAGAAGCTTAAAATGAAGAAATAAGCGTTCTAAAATGCTTTAAAAATTCAAAGACATCTTTCAATGGTTAACTAACGCAAGGCGCAATATCAAACCTTAATATTGACCCATAATATTTAAATTGAACCAGGTATTGTATTATAGGGTAATAGTGTACCCTACCACAGGAAATAATTATAGGTCAATTAGGGGGTACACTATGTATATTTTAAATAGTGCATTAAAACAAGGAAATACGAAGACATTTTTCAATGTTAACTAACGGCACGGTATCGGAACTTAATATTGACCTATAATTTTTAAATTGGACCACGTATTATATTACAGGGTAATAGTGTACCCTACCACAGGAAATAATTATAGGTCATTTAGGGGGTACACAGCGTGACCCTAAATTTTACTATGTATGCCTATGCGAAATAAAGTGTTCTGAGAAGCTTAAAATGAGGAAATAAGCGTTCTAAAATGCTTTAAAAATTCAAAGACATTTTTCTATGTTAACTAACGGCACGGTATCGGACCTTAATATTGACCTATAATTTTTAAATTGGACCACCTATTATATTACAGGGTAATAGTGTACCCTACCACAGGAAATAATTATAGGTCAATTAGGGGGTACACAGAGTGACCCTAAAGTTTACTATATATGCCTATGCGAAA